>NW_022145606.1:51758832-52371332 GCF_000002235.5 Strongylocentrotus purpuratus | reverse complement strand
CAAAGAAAGTTATTGTCATCTGTTACAGGGTGCAGAATGTTATCCGGATGCATATTTATCCTAAACTGAGACCAAAACGAGATCTTGTCAAAGAATTCTCGCTACCCTAAATAGGTACGAAAATCTCGAAATTCGCGAGACGAGGTAATTTTCACTCTCTCGGGTCGTCACTACAACTTCCGGTATAGAGTCCCATCCCGCTGGCGCTAGCGCCTGTGTTCGCTGTGCAGAGTTTTCACGCACGCTAAAATCGATGCCAATCAGTGTAATTTGTACAGATTATAATATGCAATGGAAAGCTTCGGGCAGAATTAGTGACTTTAGCACAAAAGGCCGTTAAACTCTACCGTGAAAGAGAGGGTTGTGATCACGAACGCCTGCACAGGAAGCTGTAATGTCGAAAAGCTATCCCATCATAATGCAATGCACGTTTTCAGGATTTTCCCCGGATCTCGGCAGAATCGCTATTTGGGGTAGCGAGAATTCGGAGAGTGGGCAGGCAAAAACATCTCAGTCCCATACCTTCATTTGTATGTGAGAAATATGTTGTCTCTCAGACTAAGTGTAGTACGCACTACGTGTACGGACTACGTCATGCCTGCCCACACATAGCTGCATTACTAGCACAGAAAAAAATATATCATTTCGGGGGCTACTTTTCAAGCTTGCTTGCATGAAAATGACACTTTTTCATTTGTTTTGCATTGAACTGTAGACTCTAGTCTAGATCTACATGTAGGGTCTATGCAAATTTTAGGGGGCTCTTATAGGCACATTCATAGGGTACTAGAGGGCGCTTCGCTTGCGTACGAAAATCTCAATGGACTTGCTACGGTGGGTCGGCAATAATCAGCCAAAAACTTGGATATGGGAGGGTGGAAGGATATATCTTTTTTATAATGTTATCCGGTCTTACCCCTAACCATCCTAGACCTATGTTTAATCTTAGTAGAAATAACATGCGAGTACAAGATGAGAAACATTGGGCCTATTACTGATGCAACTTTTGAAATATTAGCCTAGAAATGACCACCAAACGGAAAAAAATTACATTTTTTCTGACAAATCTTCATAAAATCTGAGTTATAAACAACTCACAACTAGGTACGGTAATACAAATACGATTTTCTGAAAATTCAGGTGTGATTTTTTAAGTTTCGTTCAAGTTTCAAGTATATTTCTGCGCATCGCAGCGCCAATTTTCTTCACTGCTTCAAAATCACCCTTGAAATTTTTTTTTGCAACGAATTTGATACGAGGTCCGCGAGTGTTCCCGGCACGTTCCTTGCGTGTTGAAAGTTTGGTTATACATAGTTTGCATTGACTCGCGCACGAAAAAATGGCTCGAAAACAAATGTCAAATGAAGAAATAACAAGCTTTTGTATAGTTATAAGTGATCTACCGCCCGGTGGGGTCACTCCCCTGCAAAGAGTGACACGTATGACCGTTACCACCAATGCATATAACCCCCTTTTGCGGTCAATTTCAAGGACATTTTGTGAAATTTAACCCCCTTTTTTACGTCAAAACAAGGACAAAATCGTACTTTGGAATACCCCTATTTATAAGATAATTGTAAGGACACTTTCGCAAATTTACCCCTATTTTACCATATTTCAAGGACAAGACTCGGCTCCGAGAATTTTTCTTCCCGGTTTTCTCTTTTCCCTTCCCGGTTTTCTCTTTTCCCTTTTCCTGACCCCTATTTATCAATTTCGGGGACACCTGTGCCCCCCTATTTTTCTTTATTTCGAGGAATATTTTGTCCGCGGACATTGCTTGAAATTGACCCCTTTTTCCGCGATTTTGGTAACGGTCATGCGGTCCGGAAGTCACATTGAGTGACCCCACCAGGTTTCTTTGTCGATTTAATTTATTATATAGTCTCAATTAGAATTTAGGATTATCTCACTGAAAAGTTAATAAACCGACAATTGTTCTCCGAGTTATTTTCACTTTGCCAGCAGACGATCTAGCGTTGTTTTGGCAAAAAGCTAGCCCGCCACCTTCCCACCTCGAACCTTTCGATTTTCGCTACAAAGTGCGCGCTGCGGAGCTCCGAAGGTGCATTGGTATCGCTGGCAAACTCTCAGCCGGCTAGCTCCCCACGAGGGACCATTCGCGGTATGGCGAGAGTGCATGTGTGAGATACGATTTTGGATTCGAGAACGCACGTAGTGCAACCGTGCGCGTCATTTTCTGCTGTCGAATGTCTACGACCAATTTTACATGTAAGATGTTTAGTACAGATAGTTGGTCAGTTTTCTTCTTATATCTTTGGTTTTACAACCTTTAAAAATATAATTTCTTCAAATTTGCTCCTGACTCGGTTCAGACTAATTGTCTGATGTGTTTTCAAGTCAATTTTTGAATATATTTGTTTGCATGAATTTTAAAGGTACTATGTCCCTTTTGCAGCCAACCTCAAATTCTGTAGAACTTTGCCGGAATTATGAATATGTCATGTATGTCCTATCTGTGAAATTTAAACGTTAGCAGTGTCCTCATATTCAAATTATGCAAGGAAACCCGTTTACTTGCTGGACTTCACTGTCAGACACTATTGAGTGACTGACTGGCCTTTTTTCTTCTTTAGACTTTGGTAATAAAATACATCAAAAGAGTTGTAAAGGGTACATGAGCATTTGTCTACATCAATAACCCACTTCTTATGATGGCCAAGATTAAACTGATTGAATCTTTGCGCAGCATAAAACGTATGACAATTCGGTACAATTGTCTGAAAATCAAGACTATTAGTACTTTTGGGCTCTATAGCCCTAAAGTCGATTTGACAACTGATAGTCGTTATTTTCCCACTTGAAGACATTTTCAAGCCCTACCTATTTTAAGTTTTTTTTTTTTTCAAATGCAGTTGGAATTTAACTTTTTCATTTTTTTGGCCTACAAATGGGATATAGTATTGTTTTGCTGCACTGTTTCACAAGAGCCGTGGTAAGTGCCATTCTGTACCCTGATCCCGCCTACAGGATTCGAAAAAAGGTATCTAGGGTGATTGGATAACCTGTAAATTTGCTCTTGGTGAAATTTCAGCAAAATCTATCGATGAGGGGATGAGGAATGTGAAAATATTATGCAAAAATGACGGCCTGATTAGCGGTTTTCACGTATTTACATACATTTTTTGGCGATTTTTGTAACATTTTTGTAAATTTCGGTCACATTTGAGATCACAACCTTTGTTTTAAAAACAAAGGAAAACAAAGCAATTAAATACATGATTTTCAGGCGTTTAAAATTGGCATAACTTTCTTATTACTGGGGCTAGCCTATTAGGATGAATGAGGCATCAAATAAAAGGTCTTATCAAGCTATGTTTGATGGCATAAAGCAAGAGCTTAAATTTTGAGATTTAATTTTCTTGTAACATCCTTACTTTCAGTTTTAGGGGCTCTTTTGGGCATTTCGGGGGCTAATTCGCCTCGAGCCCCCGTGATTTTTTTTCCCCTGATTACTAGACTATCTTGGCTGTGTATTCAAAGCTGTTTAGACGACCTCAATTGATTCTCAATATTTCAAGCACCACTGTATAGGACCGTGAACAAAATAGATCTATAGTAGATTAGGCCTTCTCAACTAGTTTTTATTAAGTGCCAAAATGAAAAGATTTGTAGTTGAAGTGCCACCCTGTATGTTTGACTGTGCTGCGAGGGAGCGTAGTGACCGAGCCAAAAACGGATGGGTTCGAGGGGCAAAGCCAAACGGGGGGTAGCAGGGGGCAGAGCCCCCTAAAGATGGTGGATTTTAGGGCTTTCTAAAGCCCAAATGGGGCATTTTTAACACCATTTCATTCCACAATATAATCAATCCTAATTTTTATATTGATGTGAAAAAATTAGTTCAATTCCTGGGTACAATTACACTGGAGGTAAATTTATATGTAGATATTTGGGTGCAATAAACACTGGAAATGTCAAAATAAAATGAAAATCAAACAAACAAAAACAAGATGTTTCCAGAGATTGGCAATGTTAATATTGGTAGCCCATCGTAAGCTAACTGTTGTTCAGAGATTAGGTTTAGAGTCGTATAAAATGGTAAAAGAAAACAATGAATTCCCCCTTTCTTCCTGTTCGTTAAGTAGGCATTTTGGGCTCAAATTCGACTGCAACTTCTTGATTTAGCTGAATATTTAATTCTAATATATAATATATATATTTTTTCTTTCTTTCTTTCTTTTTTTTGCAACAGTCGCGTGCCACTGACTGACCGCAAGCGCCGCAAGTGGTGCGCACGGCACCAGTTGAGAAGGCCTGCTCTAGATCAAGATCTAATTGAATCTCCTTAAAAATAGTACCATTCGTGATTTGAAAGAGCATGACAAATACATCTAAATTAATACCAAAATCATCACCCTGGCATAGGTCAACAAAAAAGCAAAATAACGATTGTTTAAAAAAACACCCATTTTTGGTCCCATTTTTGGTCCCATTTTTTTTTTCGACAGCTGAAAATGACGCGCACGGTTGCACTACGTGCGTTCTCGAATCCAAAATCGTATCACACACACACACACACTTTCGCCATACCGCGAATGGTCCCTCGTGGGGAGCTAGGCGGCTGAGAGTTTGCCAGCGATACCAATGCACCTTCGGAGCTCCGCAGCGCGCACTTTGTAGCGGAAATCGAAAAGTTCGAGGTGGGAAGGTGGCGGGCTAGCTTTTTTGCCAAAACAACGCTAGATCGTCTGCTGGCAAAGTAAAAATAACTACGATCGAGAACATTGTCGGTTTATTAACTTTTCAGTGAGATAATTCTAAATTCTAATTGAGACTATATAATAAATTAAATCGACAAAGAAACCTCGGTAGATCTCTTATAATTATACAAAAGCTTGTTTATTTCTTCATTTGACATTTGTTTCGAGCCATTTTTTCGTGCGCGAGTCAATGCAAACTATGTATTACCAAACTTTCAACACGCAAGGAACGGGGAACACTCGCGGACCTCGTATCAAATTTGTTGCAAAAAAAAATTTCAAGGGTGATTTTGAAGCAGTGAAGAAAATTGGCGCTGCGATGCGCAGAAATATACTTGAAACTTGAAAGAAATTTAAAAAATCACACCTGAATTTTCAGAAAATCGTATTTGTATTACCGTACCTAGTTGTGAGTTGTTTATAACTCAGATTTTATGAAGATTTTGTCAGAAAAAAATGTAAATTTTTTCCGTTTGGTGGTCATTTCTAGGCTAATATTTCAAAAGTTGCATCAGTAATAGGCCCAATGTTTCTCTTCTCGTACTCGCATGTTATTTCTACTTAGATTAAACATAGGTCTAGGATGGTTAGGGGTAAGACCGGATAACATTATAAAAAAAGATATATCCTTCCACCCTCCCATATCCAAGTTTTGGGCTGATTATTGCCGATCCACCGCAGCAAGGCCATTCAGATTTTCGTACGCAAGCGAAGCGCCCTCTAGTGCTCCATGAATGTGCCTATAAGAGCCCCCTAAAATGTGCATAGACCCTACATAGTACATGTAGATCTAGACTAGAGTCTACAGTTCAATGCAAAACAAATGAAAAAGTGTCATTTTCATGCAAGCAAGCTTGAAAAGTAGCCCCCGAAATGATTTTTTTTTTTTCTGTGCTAGTAATGCAGCTATGTGTGGTCAGGCATGACGTAGTCCGTACACGTAGTGCGTACACACTTAGTCTAAGAGACAACATATTTCTCACATACAAATGAAGGTATGGGACTGAAATGTTTTTACCTGCCCACTCTCCGAATTCTTTGACAAGATCTCGTTTTGGTCTCAGTTTAGGATAAATATGCATCCGGATAACATACTGCACCCTGTAACAGGTGACAATAACTTTCTTTGTCACATAGTAAGCTCCAATCAATGACAAGACGTCAGAGTAGATATGAAAACCGTTCGAAACTTGTTGGAAAAGAAGATCAAAACCATCTACCACTGCATTTGTTGTTGTTGTTGTTTTAATTTTATATAGGCGTTTTTCATTCAGAAGTGAATATTTACGCCTCTTCTCTCAGGATTTTTATTCCTTTAAAATTAGATTTACTTTTTTTGATATATAGATTGGGATAAATTGGATTTTTAAAAGCAGCCATGTTTACCACTAGTCTTTGTTTAAGGCTGTTAACAGTAAACAGATTTGTCATCTCTCTCTTTCTCTCTCTCTCTCTCTCTCTACCTCTCTGATATGCCTGTTTCCTGTCTATCTCTTCCCACTCTCTCTCTCTCTCTCTACCTCTCTGATATGCTTGCTAACTGTCTATCTCTTCCCATCTCTCTCTCTCTTTCTTTCTCAGTCTCTCTCTCTCTCTCTACCTCGCTGTTGGGATTTTTTAGGATTTTATTGAAATCAAAACATCAAAAACCAAGAGCAAACAGTCCAAAGACTGACAACTGTCTTGGGTACAAAAATATAATTTAAATCAAATATACATAATAAAATAGTAGTAATGAATAAATACATAAGTTACATAAGTTAAAATATCAAATAACTAAACTATTATCAATAAATATTGCAAAAAGGACATATAAACAATAAGTATACATCATTACAATTACGTCAAAAGAGGGCTCTCGAGCTGTGCAAAATCTAAATCAGGTACAGACCGAGAGTCCAATAAAAGAAAATTAAAATGCATAAGACTGGGTTTAAAAAAGATCAATAGTGAAAAGAGGGGAATATGTCAGCTAAAGAATAATTTTTTAAATTTAAAGTATTGAGAAGGTACAAGTAACATACAATAAAGAAATTCCCAAGAGAGCATAGTAAGAGAATAGAGTAAGATAGAGGAAGAGAGAGGGAGAAAATAAGAAAGGAGAGGAGAGAGGGAGAGAGAGAGAGAGAAAGAGAGAAGGAAGAGGATAGGAAGAAAGTTAGGGAAATATCAATACCATCTGTAAAATTTGTAAAAACAGTCCAGGTATTCAACATTGTAGACATCATTGCAATTAACCCGAAATACATGAAACATACAATAAAGAAATTCCCAAGAGAGCATAGAGAGAGAAAAGAGTAAGATAGGGGAGAGAGGGAAGAAAAGAAAAGGAGAAAGAGAGAAAGAGAGAGAGAGAGAGAGAGAAAGAGAGAGAGAGAGAGAGAGAGAGAGAGAGAAGGAAGGGGATAGGAAGAGAGTTAGGGAAATATCAATACCAACTGTAGACTCTGTAAAAACAGCCCAAGTATTCAAGCATTATAGACATTGTAATTAATCTGAGATACATGTAACATACAATCTGTAGAATCTGTAAAAAACAGTCCAGGTATTCAACATTGTAGACATCATTGCAATTAACCCGAAATACATGAAACATACAATAAAGAAATTCCCAAGAGAGCATAGAAAGAGAAGAGAGTAAAACAGATGGAGAGAAATAGGAAAACAGAAAGGGGGAGAGAGAGAGAGAGGAGAGAGGGAGAGAGAGAGAGAGAAGGAGATAGGAAGAAAGTTAGGGAAATATCAATAAAATCTGTAGACTCTGTAAAATGAGAAAGTATCTAAACATTGTAGACAATAGACATTATTGCAAGAATTATGAAATACATGTACATAAAGGAAAAAGAAACATGTGTAATCTACCAAAGAAGAATGGAAGAAGAAGGAGGAGGAAAAGAGAAGAATTTGAGAAAGAGAGGGGAAAACACCAGAAAGGAAATTGGAAATTGGTAGATTTACACAAGTTTCATCATGTTGATTACCTTCACTGCCTGTGGTATAAAAGAATTTTGGTATCTGGATGTACGGCATGTTGGTTGGCAAAGAGGGTCACTGTTTCTTAACTGGCGAAAATTTGGTAAGGAATCCCTACGTGGAGGGAGCATGGAAGAATGTCTGGATTGTAAGAGTGATTTAACAAAATTTATGAACAATTGTTGTCGTCTATCTGCAAGGGATGGAATCTGTAAAACTTGAAGGGCGTGAAGGTAATCAACATAATTATATCCCAAAATGATACGGCAAGATCTTTTTTGGACTCGTTCGATCTTGTTCGACTGATTGGCAGTAATAGATGATGACCACACTGGGGAGGCATATTCAACTAACGGTCTAATATACATAATATAAATAGCAACCAAATCCTCTAGTGGAGCTTTGTGTTTTCTAAGAACACAAAGGATGTAAAAACGTCGTGATGCTTGTTTGACAGCATTCTCGACTTGTCTATCCCATTTCATATCAGACTGTAAGTGCACTCCCAATAACTTAACAAACTCAGTAGGCTGAAGGACAGAGTCACTGATGCTAACTTCGGGCATAACAATCTGGTTCCGAAGGAAAGAGATATGCAATACCTTACACTTCTCAGGCTTAGGGGTCATCTGATTATCAACAGAACACTCGGTGATCAAAGATAAATGATCTTGCAATACGGAGGGTTGAGATTTGTGTCTGATTTCAGCGACACTCAAATCATCAACATATTTCCATCTCAGAGGAGTAGAGGTTGCAACATCATTTATCATGATTAGGAAAAGAATGGGACCGAGCCTCGTACCTTGCGGTACTTCACATGTAACAGACAGGGGCCCACTAAAGGTAGATCCTAAACGTACACAGTGAGATCTGTTCTCCAAGTAGCTACACAAGAGAAGGATAGTATTTGGATCAGTACCTAAATCAAACAACTTCTCAATCAGCACATTGTGATTGATGTGATCAAATGCCTTAGCATAATCAATAGTACAGACTGAGGCAACATAACCAGGTTTGTCAAGACCTTTCAAGATCGAATCGATCATACTTATTAAATAATGAGAGGTTGATGATCCTTTCATATTACCGAACTGTTGACTATCAATTTTGCTCATAATGTCTTGATAAAACCATTTAGTGAGAAATGCTTCAAAAACCTTTGCAAAGGTAGGGGTGAGTGATATTGGTCTTAGTTGGTCAACAGTATTACATGGTGTATTCTTAGGGATTGGAACAATGTCTGAAACCTTCCAACAATCCGGAAAATTCCCAGTTTCTAAACATTTATTAAAGACCATAGTCAAAGGACCTGCTATCTCAGGAGCGAATTCACAGATAAGTCTAGTGGGTAGGTCATCATGGTGTGTGGATTTATGCCTGCTCCGCCTGTCTTTCTCTTCCCATATCTCTCTTTCTCTCTCTCTACCTCTCTGATATGCCTGCTCCCTGTCTATCTCTTCCCATCCCTCTCTCTCTCTCTATCTTTCTCTCTCTCTCTCTCTCTGATATGCCTGCTCCCTGTCTATCTTTTCCCATATCTCTCTTTCTCTCTCTCTCTCTACCTCTCTGATATGCCTGCTCCCTATCTATCTCTTCCCATCTCTCTCTCTCTCTCTCTCTACCTCTCTGATATGCTTGCTCCCTGTCCATCTCTTCCCATCTCTCTCTCTCTCTCTCTCTCTACCTCTTTGATATGCCTGCTCCCTGTCTATCTCTTCCCATCTCTCTCTCACTCTCTCTCTCCCCATCTCTCTCTCTCTCTCTCTCGCTCTCTCTCTCTCTCTTCTATTGTCCATAGTTACCCCTCTCACGACATGAACAAAAGTAAATTACCCGAGAAGGAATTATTACGTCATTCCATTTAATAAGACCGTTTTGTGCACAATGTGTCAAAGAATAAAGCAGCTGATTAAAAATTTGAAAATTTACAATCGAAACATACTGTTTAGATCATTGATTTCTATCAATGTTTATGTGGTGAGTGGTGACTTGACGGTACGAACGGCAGGCTCCAATGATTACAAGTTTCCTTTGCACTTGTTTCTGTACATAATAATGAAGCACATGTACAAGATTGTACTCTTCAATGCATTATTTCAAACAATCAAATTTCCAGTGAATTGACTAACCTTTACAGTTGTCAACACAAAACTATATTGGGCTACATGTAGGCATATTGATACTTTACTTTTGAAACGAGATTCAAAATGGATTATATATATTTTATTGATTTAAAAAAAATATTTTAGAGGTAAGGTTATGAGTTCGTTCGGGTTAGGATTAAGGTCAGTGATAACTGATCATCGAGGATTATTTTTTTTCTTGTATCAATTTGACAAAACTCTCAACAGACAGAGAAGACGTCTGACGCCAGGCAAATGGAAAAGATGCAGTTAGTATGCCTCTCGAAATTCTCGATGCGTTTATTACCCTACAGTTGAAAACAAGAAAAGGGAAAATATAAAGATTTATTAAATATATAGATATTTATATGCTGTATCCTTACAATGTGCATGCACCGATTGCATTTCAGAAACAGTAGTGTTATGTGATAGAGGGTGTGATTCTGCTAACGGGATAATGAAGAGGTGTATATGTGCACTCTTAAAGCAGGGTAGAGTTGGGTACAATTTTGAACATAAGAGGTCAAAATAGGAAGATACATGTTTGTTGGATGAAATCTACTCAACCTTCGTTAAACATTGCCCAGCGTTGGTAAACTCTTACCCAACAAACATGCATTGTTCCTTTCTTTTCCTCTTATGAGTAAAATGTTACCCAACCCTTTAAAAAGTATGAAGATACACATGGGAAGAATATAAATTGGATAATTCTCTCAATTTTAATTAATTTTAGGTTATTAGAAATGACTCCGTGCCCTATATACGAAAAGGCAATCCTAAAGCAGAGCAAGTTACCATGTCGTGCTTAGTCATTTAATCATCGTATTGTTAACTCATCAATCAAATGACAACGATGGTTGTTCGAGCCTGACTTGAAGGAAATAAACATGCCCTTCATAATGTTATTTTTTAGAAATGTTATATGCAAAGTCTTTTTGACCGAAATTATGCGCACTTAAAAGCCTCACTGTGTCATGCTTGTCGAGTACTCCTTCATTTCTTAGTCTTTAAAACAACACAAAAAATACAATGCCGGTATTCATGACTATCGTAAATATTGCTAATAAAATTATTTATGCCTGTATTGCACATCCACGAGTCATATATCAGCGTTAAAAGTATTGATATTATTAACTTAATAATTATGTTAAAAATGGCATTGATCATTTTGAGGCTGGTAACGGAGGTGGTATAGATTACATCGAAAGAAATATTATCCAGCCGATTTTTAAAGTTTGTCTTCCTTGATTTTTCTCATTTTCATGACTATGTGATAGAGGTGTCGAATTGAAAAAAATTAGAGGTGGATTATTATTATTCATAGAATGAGCATACTATTTCTCATGCATTTTTATTTAGATTTGGAAATATTGTTAAATACAAGCTCGTACCGTTAGCAACGCACAATGTCTGATATTGTGAGACACTACCGCCTGACTGTCTTAGCTGCTTACAATATTCCTCTACTGCAATAAAAAATAAAAGACAAACAAATAATCGAAACAATAGTAAATCAATAAATCAAATCAAATCAAACAAAATTTGGTTGGTAAAGTTATCACGATATATCATCGGCCAGGATAAGAAGTGATAAAAAGTATCTTTCTGAAAGTGCAAACTTTCTACAAATCTGGTCAGATTACGTCAAAACATCATTGCCATGTTGGCACATTTCAATAGGTGACCGCACAATCATACAGCTATTAGAATGGCTTTTATAGGTTGGTTGTTTTGTAATCGTATTCGTTTTAGTTGTTTGATAACATTATAAATAAATTGCTTACTGTCTTGTTGCTCCTCTACACTCAACGCATTGGAATTGTCGATCTCATCTTCCTCGACTAAAA
Organism: Strongylocentrotus purpuratus; assembly: GCF_000002235.5. Classification (NCBI taxonomy): domain Eukaryota; kingdom Metazoa; phylum Echinodermata; class Echinoidea; order Camarodonta; family Strongylocentrotidae; genus Strongylocentrotus; species Strongylocentrotus purpuratus. Next base: position 52,359,665 of record NW_022145606.1, on the reverse strand, counting down.
CACTTGCTACCACGGCCAATGCAATCAGAAAGTAGAGAGAAATCATGGTTTTTGACGCCATTTTTAAAGTCTAAGGAAAATAGAATCAACATGGAAATACATTTTGATCATTTGGTCAAAGATACGGTGACATTGCAATGCAATTAAGAATGTCAGCATAGAATCGTGACGTAATGAAACTTTCCTTTTACAGAATGAACAGAAATCGGACAATATAAAGTTATAACAGAAAGTGAAGGAACAATAATGGGCTTCGAGACGACAGGCTGCCAGAAAATACTTGAATTGTGGTTTACTGTGATGAATGCCAGGAGGAAGGCTTCAGAATATCCACATTCAATCATAGTTTTCGCTTTCAGGAACCATCAACTGAGAATGTTTGTAATGCCCTGTTGAAAGATGATGTTCCCGGCCCACTTCTGCACTGCTCTCATTGCATGCACTTTAATAACGGCTTTGACGATGATAAAGATTCAACGCACAGTCTCGTTTTCAAAGAATAGAAGAAGGCGAATGTAATGTCTTTAAAATGCTATCGTGACACAGAAAATATTAAGAAATTGAATTTGATAAATGATCTGACAACAGTGCTTAACATACTTAGTATGTCAAGCAGTAATGAGTAATGTTAGAAGGTAGTCTACCTTCTAACATTACTCATACTTACGTAAAGCTAATCTCAGTGAGCTCTGGTATGGGAATCGTATTTTGAAAGACATTCGCTACGATTTATTCTAGATTGTTGATCCTGCAGCAGATTTCCTGATCTTCATATGCTCATTTCTCAGCCACTATACAATTTCTACCAAAATTATTGTGCAGTTGTCATTTATTTGTAATCTTGAAAATTCTGTGTAAGTTTCGTTGGATTCTGTGAGAATTTAATCTCTATATTTACCAGAACTCAAGATTATCTTTAAACTTACCTCCCCAAATTATTAATTGATATGAGCCATTATAATCTGAGCATGTTTGTTTGGTAAAATGTACCCGAAATTGGGTAAAAATTACCTAGTGTTGGTATAAAGTATTCCCAACAAACATGTATGGGTTTTTTAACCTCCTATTTTTAACATTTTACCCAATTTGCTTAAAGGGGAAGTCCACCCTGATATCGAGTTTAAAACAAATATGAAAACGGAAGAATAAGATGTTATAAACGTTGAATTTACTACGGCGAAAAGTTATTATAATTTAATGCTAGAAAAGAAAAAAGAGAAAATTGGTTTCCATTTTTGGCAAAATATTTTAGGCCTACCAGAAACATTTGTTTGAAAAGATGTATTTCAGTTCAAATTTAATAACATAAGAGACAATAAGATCAAACAATATAATTTTAAATTAATTCATAGAATATTGCCATCTAAAGACAATCTCTTTATATGGAAAATCGTACAGTCTAACGAATGTGAAATTTGTCGTGAAAAAGAAACTATTGAACATTTTATATTTCGTTGCAAGAAATTAAGAGTTTTCTGGAAAATTATCTCAAGAATTATATATTTCATTTTTAAAATAGAAATTGAAATTGATATGAAAATGTTATTGATTGGATATAAAATAGATAACAGAAAATATACTTTACTTAATTTTTGGATAAATTATGCTCAACTAGTTATATACAAAGACTACGTAAAGCGGAACTTTGGCGAAGTACCAACCAATCCAAAGAGGTTAATAAATAATTTTATTTCATCATTAAAATGTTATTTGAAATACAAAGAAAATATAAAATACTTCGATATTGAGGTAGTTAAGAAAGTATAAGAAATGTTAAAATGATCATTTTAAGATATTATGTTGATCTTGTATATAATTCATGTTTCATTTTACTTGTTTTGTAAATAATATATATGTATTTTGAAATGGAACAATAAAGTCCCTCTGAAGAGGTAAAAAGAAAAAAATAAATGTATGAGTTTTTGAAGATGCGATCAATCAATCATCGTTCAAATTGGCAACTCTGTGACATAATTGTTGTGAGGTTATCACCCATTTGCCCTGTACTAAAAGACTTTAAAAGCTTACTCTCTTAAAAAAAAGAGTGAATTTTCACTCTATTTTTCACCATCTTGGGAGTGACGTCCGTGATCACTTGTTTAGGAGTGAAAATCGATTGATTTTAGAGTGCTCTCTAAGAAGAAAAGAGTAAATGTTCACTTTATTTTCACTACATTTTCACACTCCAGAGGAGTGTCGTCCGTGATCACTCGATTTTTTTTACAGAGTATGTAATGGAGATTAATGCCTTACCAAGGGACACCTAGCATCCGTTAGTGTTACGAACCCGAGCCTTCACGTTTACGAGATCACTGGGCCATCTCACCCATCAGAGTTGCCAAAGCAAAGCTCCTGATTAAAGTGCACTAAAAGCCCTCTGCACAAGAGGCGAAGAAATGTCTGAAGAAATGCAGACCAACGCTCAACAACTGAATATACATCAATTATTCCCAAATCCAGACTCTCAACTACCGAAAAAACGTTTTACAGTTGCTGCTTCGAAAGAATATAATTTTAACCTGTCTTGCCACTTTCAAAAGATCCATTAAACATTCCTCTTCCCTCAGAAATAAAGCATGATTTACCTTTTTCTGAGTCTTATGTTTCTCTTCACATTCTGTTACATAGTAAGGGATAAGGTACTTTTTGTTTTAGCGCTACTAAATAATCGATATCATTATCAATACAATTAATAACTGACGGAATCAGAAAGACGTCTCATGTGCAACAGGCATAACGTAAGGGATGTTGGGCCTACCTGATTTCGATGCGGTGTTCGAGTAGAATTCTGTAAGATGATGATATTCTTTCTCGTAGCTCGATGTGACGAAGTGTCTCTATCAAGATATATGTTGAATTAAAGTCTAGATAGCTTCTGGTTTTATAGAATTTCGGAGCCTGCCATTACTATCTTCTCGTAACCGACAAGTCACCGCATGTAAAATTGGATTTTGTTTTCAACACTATGCTGGTGGATAAAACTTTCCAAAAATCAGACCTCAGAACATATTGTTTGATTATTTTGAATTAAAACTTTCAAGCATTGTCATTGTTCGTTACCGACAAGTTACCGCATGTGAAATTGAATATTGTGTTCAACATTATGTTGGTGGATAAAACTTTTCAAAAATCCAAAAAATATGACCTCATAAAAATTGCTTCGATTATTTTGTATTCAAACTTTTAATCATCGAAGCCTGTCGTTCGTACCGACAAGTCCCCACTCATCACAGTCATGTCAGTTTGAACGAATCGATCAATCGTCAAAGAATTGATTTATAATCGCTTTATAATTAATTATTTTATATTTGATATACCTGCATTCGGATTGTTCACGAATGAACATTTACTAGATAACTTAAATGTTCGTTTTCGTTAATTTCATCATTACTTTCTCTTTGTTAAATATTTATAAAATGTTTAATGTTGTTACATCATGCCTTTATTCCATATAAAAAGGAATACATGTTTACATTCAATACCAGGTCCATGTTCCCTTTCCGAAACCAAGGCAGATCGCACTACATATAAAACATATAGAAACAATAATGCATTACAGTTACAAATATATATCAATCATGCATAATAACAATTATATATTAATCATGTATAGTTAAAATTATGCATTAATCATTGATCAATATACATTCATTCATAAATCGATCATGTATATTAACAATCATTAATCGTGCCTGCATCAATCATGCTTAGGTTGGCAACAAAAATTCAATTAAAAAAAAAAAAAATAAGACGGAGTGGAGGAAAAGGAGAAAGTAGGGGGGGGGGTAGAGAGAGAAGAGGGGAGAAAAGGCAAGCAGATGGAGTAAAGGAGGCGTAGGTAGGCGAGGAAGAAAAGTTTGGGAAGAATGAGAGAGAGAGAGAGGCAGAAGAAGAAGAGGACGAAGAAAAAGAAAAAGAAGAAGAAGACGAAATAAGGCAAAGAAGAAGAGGAAGAGAAAAAAGAGAGAGAAGAAGCGTTGAAGAGAATGGAGTGTTAATTAGAGGCCGAGGTATTCCACATCCTTCCACTGTGATTCTTTTCTTGCATTGAATATGACAAAGGATGACACAACTGCGTACCTACTTATGTTCTGAAAGAAACTATTCAGGCGAAGAAGGACTGAACATTTCCTGAATACCCACTTTAGCCGTATTATGTTGTCTCTAGTTATTTGCCCCCTTACTCATATCTCAATAGCATGGTATGCAGTGGCGTACGCAGGATTTTTTCAAGGGGGGGGGGGGGGGGGGGGGGTTAACATTTTGAAATCGGGCCGAAAATTTCGCAACGACCCAGCTAGTCGCTGAATAAGCGGGGAGGGGTGGGGTGGGGAGGGTAAGAGGATACTTTTTTTGGGGGGGGGGGGGTGGGGGGGGGGTCTCAAAAAAATCTCAACGACTCAGCCAGCCGCTAAATAAGACGGGGGGGGGGGGGGAGGTGGTACGAGAACACTTTTTTTTGGGGGGGGGGGGGGGGGGGGTCTCGAAATTTGAAATTTTGAAATTTTGCTCCGGGGGGGGGGTGGTAAGGTCATTTTTTTAGGTCAGCCATTGGCATAATTTTTATTTTTTATTTTTTATTTTCATTAAAAAAAAAAAAGCAAAGGGGGGGGGGGGGTTGCATTACAGTACACACATAACAAAACCAAAGGGGGGTGTTTAACCCCCCCCCCCCCCCCCCCCTCTGCGTACGCGCCTGATGTTATGTCACATTGTAACCATTGTTTCTTACTTCGGCCACAAGTTCTTTGTACCGGTCGAGCTTTCTCGTGTGAGAAGCATTTGTGTTTGTCTCAAAGGGCACTGTTAGTTCGATCATTAGCATTTGTTTCATTCATTAGGGACTTTTAGATTTGCGTGGACTGATACGTGGTACTTCCATTCACGGCAGTGCTTTAAAAGGACGTCGATCGTAGCATAGACCTAATGTCTTCGTGCGAATCTAAAAGTCCCTATTCATTCCCAAATAACGACGAGATCTGGGCGTTGAGATGAGATAAATATGGGATGGGATGGTTCCGCCCGCAACGGTGAAACCCTGAATATCAGCATGAACTTGTTCGTGAGGGAGGGACTCTTTCGAAATCAAGGCAAAATACTATATATTCATATTTTCTTTACGCAAGAAAGAGAGGTACAGAGAGAAAGAAAGAGAGAATACGTTAACTGCGAATTATCGAGTACAACTCTGAAGCACATCCTTCTCAAAATGATTCAAATCGCTGTCAATATTCAGAATCTGAATAGGATAAATCCACAATATACACCAACGCTGCCACCGCCTCCATCGCTCCAACCATAGCCCATATGCCAATACACCATGTTAATCAAATATGGAAAGTTTCCAAATGAATTTTGCATCAAATTCTAATATACCATGCACTGAGAGGTTTCAGTTGAAATCATACATTCTCTGTGACTGGCTTAATTAGCACTAGTTTATGAGGGACCAGTCACCGAAGATCTATCATTTTACAGGTGCCTCGGAAAGAGTGCATGTTATTTTTTCATATATATATCCTTCATCAAGAAATTTAAAAAATGTATAACCTCATCAATACAATATAATTATCAAAATACATGCTTATATATGATACATGTATACAATCACATCAGTAGGTCCTACTTGCACAATGATCTCTCATTACATTTCCTTTAGAATAGACAAAGCATACTTCTGCTATAGTTAGAAGAAAAACAATCTGACAGTTACGTAGTTTTTCAAAATAGAAAAGAACCTAAATCGTAACTGATTTTTGTTGTCTTTTAAAAGAAAAGAATAATACAATAGATGTATTGTTCCCCTCCACCTTTTAGTTTGTTTCACATACTCCCCTATAAGAGAGAAAATATCTTACACAAATCCACACACATTTTAAACTGAATATAGTGTTCGACAACCCGCTAGTGCCGGGATAAAACTTTCTAAAATATGACCTAAAAAAACATGGTTTGAATATTTGTTATCCAAACTTTTAATCATCGTCAATGTTATCATTCTGGCATCTATTTTTTTTTTGGTACTGTCTTGTCTGTGTATTAACCACAGCTCTAGTCGTTCGTAATTGACAAGTCACTGCATACAAGTAAAATTGAATATAATGTTTGACAACATGCTGGTGGATAAAACATTCCCAAAATCCGGCGAGAGATATGACCTCAGAACATAATGTTGGATTATTTTTTATCCAAACTTTTAATCATCGTCAATGTCATCATCCTGGAATCTGCTTTTTTTTGTTAACAGTCTTTTGTATTGTTTGATTGATTAAGTAGATATCGAAGCCTGTCATCCGTAACTGACAAGTCACCGCATTCATGTAAAATTGAACGAATCAATTAGCGTCACAGAATTGATTTATCATCGCCCTGTAAGTTATTATTTTACATGTTAGTATACCTGCATTCGTATCCAATACGAATGAATATTTCATAGCTAGCTAAAATGTTTTTTTTTTGATGAATTTCCTCACCATTTCTTTCACTCTGTTTAATACTGGTAAAATGTTGACTTTGTCTTAATCAAGGCAAAATATTATATTCATATTTTCTACATGTAAGGGAGAAAGGAAAGAAAGAGGGAGAGAGAGAGATAGAGAGATAGAGAGGAAGAATTCTTCTGTCTTGTCTGTGTATTAACAACAGCTCTAGTGGTTCGTTACTGACAAGTCACTGCATACAAGTAACATTAAATATTGTGTTCAACATTATGCTGGTGGATACAACTTTCCAAAAATCCGAGAAATATGACCTGAAAACAAATTGTTTGTTTATTTTGTTGTCAAACTTTTAATCATCGAAACCTGCCGTTCGTACCAACAAGTCACCACTCACCACATTCATGTAAGTTTGTACGAATCAATCAAGCGTCAAAGAATTGATTTATCATCGCTCTATAATTAATTATTTTATTTTTCATATACCTGCATTCGTATCGTTCACGAATGAACATTTACCAGATAACTAAAATGTTCGTTTTTGATTAATTTCCTCCTCATTAATTTCTCTCTGTTAAATACTGATAAAATGTACACTTTGTCTTAAATAAGGCAAAATATTATATTCATATTTTCTTTACGCAGGAGAAAGAGAGGGAGAGAGAGAGAGAGAAAGAATACGTTAACTGAGAATTATTGAGTAATATGAAAAGCATTCTTTTCAATATGATTTAAATCGTTGTCAATATTCAGAATATAAATAGGATAAATCCACATTACACAGCAACGCTGTCACCGCCTCCATCGCTCCAACAATTGCCCATATGCCAATACACCATGTTGGTCTAATATGGAAATTTTCCAAATGAAACTTGAATAAAATTGTAATATACCATGCACTGAGAGGTTTCAGTTGAAATCATACATTCTCTGTGACTGGCTTTGCACTAGTTTCTGAGGGACCAGTCACCGAAGATCTATAATTTTACATGTGCCTCGATAAAAGTGCATGGCATTTTCATATATATATATATATATTCTTCATCAGGAAATTAAAAAAAATGAAATGTAAGCTATAAAGAAAAACATAGGAATTCAAGTATTAATTCACATCTTTCTTTCAAAATACACACTGACTCACACACGCGTTGATTACGAAGAGAGCTGCCCATTCCACAGTGACAGGTATATTTATATATATATATATATATATATTTTTTTTTTTTTTTTTTTTGGGGGGGGGGTTGATTTGGAATGTAGTTTTATTCTTTTTCTCTCAACAAACACAATCAATTTCATAATAAAGGTACACAATAGTGCAAAATTAAATTACGAAAGACCTAATACAATCTTACTTTATAACCTCATCAATACAATATAATTATAAAAGCATAAGCTTATATAATTATACATGTATACAATCACATCAGTAAGTCCTACTTGCACAATGATCTCTTATTACATTTTCTGTAGAATAGACAAAGCATACTTCTGCTTTAAGACAAATTAGATATGACACTATAACGTAGTCATTCAAAATAGAAAAGAACCTAAATCGTCACTGATTTGTGTTGTCTTTTAAAAGAAAAGAATAATAAAATAGATGTATTGTTCCCCTCCACCTTTTAGTTTGTTTCACATACTCCCCTACTCCCTCCTAACGAAAATAATTGAAATACGAGAAAAAAATACCTTACACAGATCCATGCACACATTTTAAACTGAACATAGTGTTCAACAACACGCTAGTGGAAACAACTTTCTAAAATTGCAATAAATGTGACCTCAAAACATATGGTTTTAATATTTGTTATCCAAACTTTTAATCATCTTCAATGTCATCAATCTGGTATCTCCTTTGTTTATTAACTGTCTTGTCTGTGTATTAACCACAGCTCGATTTCGTATTGTTTGATTAATATCGAAGCCTGTCGTTCGTTACTGACAAGCGGCTTCGATATTAATCAAACAATACGAAATCGAGCTGTGGTTAATACACAGACAAGACAGTTAATAAACAAAGGAGAAACCAGATTGATGACATTGAAGATGATTAAAAGTTTGGATAACAAATATTAAAACCATATGTTTTGAGGTCACATTTATTGCAATTTTAGAAAGTTGTTTCCACTAGCGTGTTGTTGAACACTATGTTCAGTTTAAAATGTGTGCATGGATCTGTGCAAGGTATTTTTTTCTCTTATTTCAATTATTTTCGTTAGGAGGGAGTGGGGGAGTATGTGAAACAAACTAAAAGGTGGAGGGGAACAATACATCTATTTTATTATTCTTTTCTTTTAAAAGACAACACAAATGAGTTACGATTTAGGTTCTTTTCTATTTTGAATGACTACGTTATAGTGTCATATCTAATTTGTCTAACTAAAGCAGAAGTATGCTTTGTCTATTCTACAGAAAATGTAATAAGAGATCATTGTGCAAGTAGGACTTACTGATGTGATTGTATGCATGTATAATTATATAAGCTTATGCTTTTATAATTATATTGTATTGATGAGGTTATAAGTAAGATTGTATTAGGTCTTTCGTAATTTAATGTTGCACTATTGTGTACCTTTATTGTGAAATTGATTGTGTTTGTTGAGAGAAAAAGAATAAAACTACATTCCAAATCAACCCTCCCCCCCCCCCCAAAAAAAAAAAAAAAAAATATATATATATATATATATATACCTGTCACTGTGAAATGGGCAGCTCTCTTCGTAATCAACGCGTGTGTGAGTCAGTGTGTATTTTGAAAGAAAGATGTGAATTAATACTTGAATTCCTATGTTTTTCTTTAAAGCTTACATTTCTTTTTTTTTTAATTTCCTGATGAAGAATAATATATATATATATATATATGAAAATGCCATGCACTTTTATCGAGGCACATGTAAAATGATAGATCTTCGGTGACTGGTCCCTCAGAAACTAGTGCAAAGCCAGTCACAGAGAATGTATGATTTCAACTGAAACCTCTCAGTGCATGGTATATTACAATTTTATTCAAGTTTCATTTGGAAAATTTCCATATTAGACCAACATGGTGTATTGGCATATGGGCTATGGTTGGAGCGATGGAGGCGGTGACAGCGTTGCTGTGTAATGTGGATTTATCCTATTTATATTCTGAATATTGACAACGATTTAAATCATATTAAAAAGAATGCTTTTCATATTACTCGATAATTCTCAGTTAACATATTCTTTCTCTCTCTCTCTCTCTCTCTCTCTCTTTCTCCTGCGTAAAGAAAATATGAATATAATATTTTGCTTTAATTAAGACAAATTGAACATTTTATCAGTATTTAACAGAGAAAAATTAATGAGGAGGAAATTAATCAAAAACGAACATTTTAGTTATCTGGTAAATGTTCATTCGTGAACGATACGAATGCAGGTATATGAAATATAAAATAATTCATTATAGAGCGATGATGAATCAATTCTTTGACGCTTGATTGATTCGTACAAACTTACATGAATGTGGTGAGTGGTGACTTGTCGGTACGAACGGCAGGTTTCGATGATTAAAAGTTTGACAACAAAATAAACAAACAATTTGTTTTCAGGTCATATTTCTCGGATTTTTGGAAAGTTTTATCCACCAGCATAATGTTGAACACAATATTCAATGTTACTTGTATGCAGTGACTTATCAGTAACGAACCGCTAGAGCTGTTGTTAATACACAGACAAGACAGAAGAATTCTTCCTCTCTATCTCTCTATCTATCTCTCTCTCCCTCTTTCTTTCCTTTCTCCCTTACATGTAGAAAATATGAATATAATATTTTGCCTTGATTAAGACAAAGTCAACATTTTACCAGTATTAAACAGAGTGAAAGAAATGGTGAGGAAATTCATCAAAACAAACATTTTAGCTAGCTATGAAATATTCATTCGTATTGGATACGAATGCAGGTATACTAACATGTAAAATAATAACTTACAGGGCGATGATAAATCAATTCTGTGACGTTAATTGATTCGTTCAATTTTACATGAATGTGGTGACTTGTCAGTTACGGATGACAGGCTTCGATATCTACTTAATCAATCAAACAATACAAAAGACTGTTAACAAAAAAAAAAGAAGAAGATTCCAGGATGATGACATTGACGATGATTAAAAGTTTGGATAAAAAATAATCCAACATTATGTTCTGAGGTCATATCTCTCGCCGGATTTTGGGAATGTTTTATCCACCAGCATGTTGTCAAACACTATATTCAATTTTATTTGTATGCAGTGACTTGTCAGTTACGAACGACTAGAGCTGTGGTTAATACACAGACAAGACAGTACCAAAAAAAAAAAAAAAAAAAAAAAGAGATGCCAGAATGATAACATTGACGATGATTCAAAGTTTGGATAACAAATATTCAAACCATGTTTTTTTAGGTCATATTTTAGAAAGTTTTATCCCGGCACTAGCGTGTTGTCGAACACTATATTCAGTTTAAAATGTGTGTGGATTTGTGTAAGGTATTTTCTCTCTTATTTCGATTATTTTGGCTTGGAGGGAGTAGGGGAGTATGTGAAACAAACTAAAAGGTGGAGGGGAACAATACATCTATTGTATTATTCTTTTCTTTTAAAAGACAACAAAAATCAGTTACGATTTAGGTTCTTTTCTATTTTGAAAGACTACGTTACTGTCAGATTGTTTTTCTTCTAACTATAGCAGAAGTATGCTTTGTCTATTCTAAAGAAAATGTAATGAGAGATCATTGTGCAAGTAGGCCCTACTGATGTGATTGTATACATGTATCATATATAAACATGTATTTTGATAATTATACTGTATTGATGAGGTTATACATTTTTTAAATTTCTTGATGAAGGATATATATATATATATGAAAAAAATAACATGCACTCTTTCCGAGGCACCTGTAAAATGATAGATCTTCGGTGACTGGTCCCTCAGAAACTAGTGCTAATTAAGCCAGTCACAGTGAATGTATGATTTCAACTGAAACCTCTCAGTGCATGGTATATTAGAATTTGATTCAAAATTCATTTGGAAACTTTCCATATTTGATTAACATGGTGTATTGGCATATGGGCTATGGTTGGAGCGATGGAGGCGGTGGCAGCGTTGGTGTATATTGTGGATTTATCCTATTCAGATTCTGAATATTGACAGCGATTTGAATCATTTTGAGAAGGATGCGCTTCAGAGTTGTACTCGATAATTCGCAGTTAACGTATTCTCTCTTTCTTTCTCTCTGTACCTCTCTTTCTTGCGTAAAGAAAATATGAATATAGTATTTTGCCTTGATTTCGAAAGAGTCCCTCCCTCACGAACAAGTTCATGCTGATATTCAGGGTTTCACCGTTGCGGGCGGAACCATCCCATCCCATATTTATCTCATCTCAACGCCCAGATCTCGTCGTTATTTGGGAATGAATAGGGACTTTTAGATTCGCACGAAGACATTAGGTCTATGCTACGATCGACGTCCTTTTAAAGCACTGCCGTGAATGGAAGTACCACGTATCAGTCCACGCAAATCTAAAAGTCCCTAATGAATGAAACAAATGCTAATGATCGAACTAACAGTGCCCTTTGAGACAAACACAAATGCTGCTCACACGAGAAAGCTCGACCGGTACAAAGAACTTGTGGCCGAAGTAAGAAACAATGGTTACAGTGTGACATAACATCAGGCGCGTACGCAGAGGGGGGGGGGGGGGGTTAAACACCCCCCTTTGGTTTTTGTTATGTGTGTACTGTAATGCAACCCCCCCCCCCCTTTGCTTTTTTTTTTAAATGAAAATAAAAAATAAAAAATAAAAATTATGCCAATGGCTGACCTAAAAAAATGACCTTACCCCCCCCCCCCCCCTACGGAGCAAAATTTAAAAATTTCAAATTTCGAGACCCCCCCCCCCCCCCCCCCCCCAAAAAAAGTGTCCTCGTACCACCTCCCCCCCCCCCCCCGTCTTATTAAGCGGCTGGCTGAGTCGTTGAGATTTTTTTGAGACCCCCCCCCCCCCCCCCCAAAAAAAAAGGTGTCCTCTTACCCTCCCCACCCCACCCCTCCCCGCTTATTCAGCGACTAGCTGGGTCGTTGCGAAATTTTCGGCCCGATTTCAAAATGTTAACCCCACCCCCCCCCCCCCCCCCCCCCCCTTGAAAAAATCCTGCGTACGCCACTGCATACCATGCTATTGATGTATGAGTAAGGGGGCAAATAAATAGAGACAACATAATACGGCTAAAGTGGGTATTCGGGAAATGTTCAGTCCTTCTTCGCCTGAATAGTTTTTTTCAGAACATAAGTAGGTACGCAGTTGTGTCATCCTTTGTCATATTCAATGCAAGAAAAGAATCACAGTGGAAGGATGTGGAATACCTCGACCTCTAATTAACACTCCATTCTCTTCAACGCTTCTTCTCTCTCTTTTTTCTCTTCCTCTTCTTCTTTGCCTTATTTCGTCTTCTTCTTCTTTTTCTTTTTCTTCGTCCTCTTCTTCTTCTGCCTCTCTCTCTCTCTCATTCTTCCCAAACTTTTCTTCCTCGCCTACCTCCGCCTCCTTTACTCCATCTGCTTGCCTTTTCTCCCCTCTTCTCTCTTTACCCCCCCCCCTACTTTCTCCTTTTCCTCCACTCCGTCTATTCCAAGTGGAATGACTCGTTTTCACTGGTTTACACTTTATCTACAACCTATAATGTACCCTCTACTTTCTCATTTCTTTCACATTTTTTTCTTACATCGTTTCCTACTCCCAGCCTTTACCCACATGCTCAGAAAATCATATTCCCCTTATTTTTTTTATTTTTTTTTTAATTGAATTTTTGTTGCCAACCTAAGCATGATTGATGCAGGCACGATTAATGATTGTTAATATACATGATCGATAGATGAATGAATGTATATTGATCAATGATTAATGCATAATTTTAACTATACATGATTAATATATAATTGTTATTATGCATGATTGATATATATTTGTAACTGTAATGCATTATTTTTTCTATATGTTTTATATGTAGTGCGACCTGCCATGGTTTCGGAAAGGGAACATGGACCTGGTATTGAATGTAAACATGTATTCCTTTTTATATGAAATAAAGGCATGATGTAACAACATTAAACATTTTATAAATATTTAACAAAGAGAAAGTAATGATGAAATTAACGAAAACGAACATTTAAGTTATCTAGTAAATGTTCATTCGTGAACAATCCGAATGCAGGTATATGAAATATAAAATAATTAATTATAAAGCGATTATAAATCAATTCTTTGACGATTGATCGATTCGTTCAAACTGACATGACTGTGATGAGTGGTGACTTGTCGGTACGAACGACAGGCTTCGATGATTAAAAGTTTGAATACAAAATAATCGAAGCAATTGTTATGAGGTCATATTTTTTGGATTTTTGAAAAGTTTTATCCACCAACATAATGTTGAACACAATATTCAATTTCACATGCGGTAACTTGTCGGTAACGAGAAGATAGTAATGGCAGGCTCCGAAATTCTATAAAACCAGAAGCTATCTAGACTTTAATTCAACATATATCTTGATAGAGACACTTCGTCACATCGAGCTACGAGAAAGAATATCATCATCTTACAGAATTCTACTCGAACACCGCATCGAAATCAGGTAGGCCCAACATCCCTTACGTTATGCCTTTTGCACATGAGACGTCTTTCTGATTCCGTCAGTTCTTAATTGTATTGATAATGATATCGATTATTAGTAGCGCTAAAACAAAAAGTACCTTATCCCTTACTATGTAACAGAATGTGAAGAGAAACATAAGACTCAGAAATAGGTAAATCATGCTTTATTTCTGAGGGAAGAGGAATGTTTAATGGATCTTTTGAAAGTGGCAAGACAGGTTAAAATTATATTCTTTCGAAGCAGCAACTGTAAAACGTTTTTTCGGTAGTTGAGAGTCTGGATTTGGGAATAATTGATGTATATTCAGTTGTTGAGCGTTGGTCTGCATTTTTTTCAGACATTTCTTCGCCTCTTGTGCAGAGGGCTTTTAGTGCACTTTAATCAGGAGCTTTGCTTTGGCAACTCTGATGGGTGAGATGGCCCAGTGATCTCCTAAACGTGAAGGCTCGGGTTCGTAACACTAACGGGTGCTAGGTGTCCCTTGGTAAGGCATTAATCTCCATTACATACTCTCTAAAAAAAATCGAGTGATCACGGACGTCACTCCTCTGGAGTGTGAAAATGTAGTGAAAATAAAGTAAACATTCACTCTTTTCTTCTTAGAGAGCACTCTAAAATCAATCGATTTTTTACTCCTAAACAAGTGATCACGGACGTCACTCCCAAGAAGGTGAAAATGGAGTGACAATTCACTCTTTTTTTAAGAGAGTAAGCTTATAAAGTCTTTTAGTACAGGGCAAATCTGCTGCAGGATCAACAATCTAGAATAAATCGTAGCGAATGTCTTTCAAAATACGATTCCCATACCAGAGCTCATTGAGATTAGCTTTACGTAAGTATGAGTAATGTTAGAAGGTAGACTACCTTCTAACATTACTCATTACTGCTTGACATACTAAGTATGTTAAGCACTGTTGTCAGATCATTAATTAAATTCAATTTCTTAATATTTTCTGTGTCACGATAGCATTTTAAAGACATTACATTCGCCTTCTTCTATTCTTTGAAAACGAGACTGTGCGTTGAATCTTTATCATCGTCAAAGCCGTTATTAAAGTGCATGCAATGAGAGCAGTGCAGAAGTGGGCCGGGAACATCATCTTTCAACAGGGCATTACAAACATTCTCAGTTGATGGTTCCTGAAAGCGAAAACTATGATTGAATGTGGATATTCTGAAGCCTTCCGCCTGGCATTCATCACAGTAAACCACAATTCAAGTATTTTCTGGCAGCCTGTCGTCTCAAAGCCCATTATTGTTCCTTCACTTTCTGTTATAACTTTATATTGTCCGATTTCTGTTCATTCTGTAAAAGGAAAGTTTCAGTACGTCACGATTCTATGCTGACATTCTTAATTGCATTGCAATGTCACCGTATCTTTGACCAAATGATCAAAATGTATTCCATGTTGATTCTATTTTTCTTGGACTTTAAAAATGGCGTCAAAAACCATGATTTCTCTCTACTGTCTGATTGCATTGGCCGTGGTAGCAAGTGTTTTAGTCGAGGAAGATGAGATCGACAATTCCAATGCGTTGAGTGTCGAGGAGCAACAAGACAGTAAGCAATTTATTTATAATGTTATCAAACAACTAAAACGAACACGATTACAAAACAACCAACCTATAAAAGCCATTCTAATAGCTGTATGATTGTGCGGTCACCTATTGAAATGTGCCAACATGGCAATGATGTTTTGACGTAATCCGACCAGATTTGTAGAAAGTTTGCACTTTCAGAAAGATACTTTTTATCACTTCTTATCCTGGCCGATGATATATCGTGATAACTTTACCAACCAAATTTTGTTTGATTTGATTTGATTTATTGATTTACTATTGTTTCGATTATTTGTTTGTCTTTTATTTTTGTATTAATAATAAGAATAAAAATGTTAACTTATAAAGCGCTTACCACCGAAGTCTCTAAGCGCTATACACACAAAATAGACTGATATACAATTACATCTTATACAAAACTATAAATGCAAATAGACATACAAATTACAATACATATGGAATACACGTCAAAGTGAACAGAGTTAATTAATCATCAAACGCAATTTTGAATAAATGTGTCTTGAGACTAGTTTTGAATAGGTTAACAGTTTGACAGTTTTTTACATTTAAAGGCAATCTGTTCCAAAGTTCAGCAGAAGCAGTAGAGGAATATTGTAAGCAGCTAAGACGGTCAGGCGGTAATTTCGAACAATATCAGACATTGTGCGTTGCTAACGGTACGAGCTTGTATTTAACAATATTTCCAAATCTAAATAAAAATGCATGAGAAATAGTATGCTCATTTTATGAATAATAATAATCCACCTCTATTTTTTTTCAATTCGACACCTCTATCACATAGTCATGAAAATGAGAAAATCAAAGAAGACAAACTTTAAAAATCGGCTGGATAATATTTCTTTCGATGTATTCTATACCACCTCCGTTACCAGCCTCAAAATGATCAATGCCATTTTTAACGTAATTATTAAGTTAATAATATCAATACTTTTAACGCTGATATATGACTCGTGGATGTGCAGTACAGGCATAAATAATTTTATTGGCAATATTAACGATAGTCATGAATACCGGCATTGTATTTTTTGTATTGTTTTAAAGACTAAGAAATGAAGGAGTACTCGACAAGCAAGTGCGCATAATTTCGGTCAAAAAGACTTTGCATATAACATTTCTAAAAAATAACATTATGAAGGGCATGTTTATTTCCTTCAAGTCAGGCTCGAACAACCATCGTTGTCATTTGATTGATGAGTTAACAATACGATGATTAAATGACTAAGCACGACATGGTAACTTGCTCTGCTTTAGGATTGCCTTTTCGTATATAGGGCACGGAGTCATTTCTAATAACCTAAAATTAATTAAAATTGAGAGAATTATCCAATTTATATTCTTCCCATAAGTATCTTCATACTTTTTAAAGGGTTGGGTAACCGTTACTCATAAGAGGAAAAGAACGGAACAATGCATGTTTGTTGGGTAAGAGTTTACCAACGCTGGGCAATGTTTAACGAAGGTTGAGTAAATTCACCCAACAAACATATTTCTTCCCATTTTGACCTCTTATGTTCAAAATTGTACCCAACTCTACATTGCTTTAAGAGTGCACATTATACACCTCTTCATTATCCCGCTAGCAGAATCACACCCTCTATCATATAACACTACTGTTTCTGAAATACAATCGGTGCATGCACATTGTAAGGATACAGCATATAAATATCTATATATGTAATAAATCTTTATATTTTCCCTTTTCTTGTTTTCAACTGTAGGGTAATAAACGCATCGAGAATTTCGAGAGGCATACTAACTGGATCTTTTCCATGTGCCTGTGGTCAGACGTCTTCTCTGTTTGTTGAGACTTTTGTCAAATTGATAAAAGAAAAAATGAATCCTCGATGATCAGTTATCACTGACCTTAATCCTAACCCCAACGAACTCATAACCTCACCTCTAAAATATTTTTTAAAAATCAATAAATATAATATATAATCCATTTTGAATCTCGTTTCAAAAGTAAAGTATCAATATGCCTAAATGTAGCCCGAAATAGTTTTGTGTCGACAGCTGTAAAGGTTAGTCAATAATATTCACTGGAAATTTGATTGTTCTTAATAATGCATTGAAGAGTACAATCTTGTCTGTCTCTGAAAGAGAGAGAGATGGGAAGAGATAGACAGGGAGCAGGCACATCAGAGAGGTAGAGGTAGAGAGAGAGAGACTGAGAGAGAGATGGGAAGAGATAGACAGGGAGCAGGCATATCAGAGAGGTAGAGAGAGAGATTGTGGAAATCTTATATAGAAGAGAATATACGAGAGGGAGAGAGAGAAAGAAAGAGGGAGAGAGAGAGAGAGAGAGAGAGAGATGGGAAGAGATATAGACAGGGAGCAGGCATATCAGAGAGGTAGAGAGGTAGAGAGAGAGAGAGAGAGAGAGAGAGATGGGAAGAGATAGACATGGAGCAGGCATATCAGAGAGGTAGAGAGAGAGATTGTGGAAATCTTATATAGAAGAGAATATACGAGAGGGAGAGAGAGAAAGAAAGAGGGAGAGAGACAGAGAGAGAGAGAGAGAGATGGGAAGAGATATAGACAGGGAGCAGGCATATCAGAGAGGTAGAGAGGTAGAGAGAGAGAGAGAGAGATGGGAAGAGATAGACATGGAGCAGGCATATCAGAGAGGTAGAGAGAGAGATTGTGGAAATCTTATATAGAAGAGAATATACGAGAGGGAGAGAGAGAAAGAAAGAGGGAGAGAGACAGAGAGAGAGAGAGAGATGGGAAGAGATATAGACAGGGAGCAGGCATATCAGAGAGGTAGAGAGGTAGAGAGAGAGAGAGATGGGAAGAGATAGACAGGGAGCAGGCATATCAGAGAGGTAGAAAGAGAGAGAGAGAGAGGTAGAGAGAGAGAGAGAGAGCCTGAAACGTAAGCTGAAATTTCATCTACTGTACACCTACAGTGAATAGATCTGATTTTTATTAGTATTTAATATATGTAACTGGATTAGCATTGCCCCCCCCCCCCCCCCGTGTTGTACATTATCCTCCTTCCCCTATTTCTTTACTTTTTCATTATCTTTTTTCTGTTTTTTTTTTTTTTTTTTTTTAGTCTACCATATTTTGTAAATTAGTGGTAGATCTGATATTTATTTATAGTCTGTATAGCTAACTAGATTATATTAGTCCCCTCCCCCTGTAATATAACCTACTTCTTTAAAAAAAAAATGTTGTTTCTGTAAAGGTGATCTGTGTTTTAACAAGCTGTGCTTTTTTAACAGACCACCTCTTTTTCCACATTTGTTAAAGTCTTTATAACTGTTTCATTGTTAATGTATTTATGCTAGTTTACGATGAACTTGTTACTACTGTTACTGAATGAAATGTTTTTTTATGCAAGTGGAAAGAAATAAAAAATCTTGAATCTTGAATCTTGAATCTTGAGATAGACAGGGAGCAGGCATATCAGAGAGGTAGAGAGAGGGAGAGAGAGAGAAAGAGAGGGAGAGAGAGAAAGAGAGAGATGACAAATCTGTTTACTGTTAACAGCCTTAAACAAAGACTAGTGGTAAACATGGCTGCAGTGGTAGATGGTTTTGATCTTCTTTTCCGACAAGTTTCGAACGGTTTTCATATCTACTCTGAGGTCTTGTCATTGATCGGAGCTTACTATGTGACAAAGAAAGTTATTGTCACCTGTTACAGGGTGCAGTATGTTATCCGGATGCATCTTTATCCTAAACTGAGACCAAAACGAGATCTTGTCAAAGAATTCGGAGAGTGGGCAGGTAAAAACATTTCAGTCCCATACCTTCATTTATATGTGAGAAATATGTTGTCTCTTAGACTAAGTGTGTACGCACTACGTGTTTATCATTATCTCTAGGGTTAGGGTTAGGGTTAGGGTTAGGGTTAGGGTTAGGGTAATGATGACCACAAAATTTGGGGTCTGAAATTTGGGGTCTGTTTTAGTAGGCTATATTTTGGATACCTTGCTGCACTAGCGCCACTTTGTCTGGCATAATACCAGTAGGTGGCGCCATTACATGTACATACATTGATATGGATTTACATTGATCAAGATACATCACAGTGTCTCGGACTAATGCACTACGTGTACGGACTACGGTAGTCATGCCTGACCACACATAGCTGCATTAGATCTAGCTAGCACAGAAAGAAAAAAATTAAATCATTTCGGGGGCTACTTGTCAAGCTTGCTTGCATGAGAATGACAATTTTTCATTTTGCATTGAACTGTAGTCTAGATCTAGAGTAAAGGAGGGGTTTTTCGTCCACTTAAGACAAAATCCTATTTTTTGGACCCTTTACTTCCTATTTATTATCATTTCATGTTCAAATCATGAAGCAAATATTATTATTATTTAAACAAAAAAAAGAATCCAAGAAAAAAATCACGAATTGCCATGACAATATTCATTTCAATTTTCACTGTTTCGGAGGCAGTTTAATATCGGCATAACGAAACCAGTTTTCGGCCGCATGTACAAAGTCAATATAGGAAGCTCGCGCGCGCCCCATGCGTTTCCACGCTGATCTATAGTACTAGCGGGCAGAGCAGGTATCCCACGCCGCAGCTCGCCGGGCCGAAAACTAGTACTGCGGTGATCGGAATTTGGAATCTGAATTAGACAGAGATATCGTGTGTGCGTTGCGGTGTCCGGCTGCATTGATTTAATACATGCGGTGAGATTAGTGCTGTAACATCACGGATATCTCCAATTCCGTTTAACCGCCTGTCAAAACCGGACGGTTTTCGGTTAAACGATTTATTAATTTTTTTTTTTTTTTTTTTTTTTTTTTTTTTTTTTTTTTTTTTTTGGCCGTGTGAAAAAGCAGGAAGGTGATTTAACTAAAGGCGCCGATTTGTGCTTGTGAACTAGTCACAAATAATAGTAACAATGTCGTTTTAGAATAATGTGTAAGATCATTAAAGTAAATGAAAAAAAGTAGAGGACCTAGGATAGAACCTTGTGGTACACCATGTGTTAAACTTGGATGAATATATATTGAGATCTATTACAAAGATTACTTTCAAACCAAGATGACAGACAAATTGGAGTGTTGTTCTAGTTTCCAAGTGGTAAGTCATCACACCGATTACTGAGCTGGGAGACATTGCCAGGCATAGTGCAAGGTGGAGGGGCATAAATCGAAACTTTAAAAAAAAAAAATTAAAAAAAAATTATTAAAAAAAAAAAAAAAATTATTAAAAAAAAAAAAAAAAAAAGAAAAAAAAAAAAAAAAACGGGAAAACGAAACCGTCCAATTGAAATCGGAATCCGCCATGGGCGGTCGGATACCGGACAGTTAAACGTTTGACTACAGCACTAGGTGAGATACTTTTGAGCTTGCGACTAACACAAAATCAGGCTCTAAATCTAAAAAATACTTGAAATAAAGCTCATTTTATGGTACCCATATTTCTTACAGACACGCCTAAGATACTTGATTTTTCAGATTCGGGTAGCGGGACCGCCGATCACATCGCTAAAATGTGATATTTTAAGATATATTTTTCATTGCAAATGTGGTTCTTCAGCAACTCTGGCATGGTATGGTACATGTATGTGTGGCATGGTATGGTATGTGTGGCATATGTGATATGCTGTTATGTGATGTATTTTAAAGGGATTTTACCATGCATCCAACGGATTGGCCGAAAACTGGTGATGGTCGATTACCCCCTCTTTTACTCTATGCACATTTTGGCGCTAGTGTAGTTCCGTATCCATTTTTTTAAGCAGTTGAATATCCATTCTTCAGCAGTTGAATATCCATTCTTCAGTAGGGGCACTGGTCCGAGAATAAGGATCGTCTTCATAAACGAAGATGTTCCATATTTTTGATCGGCACGTTGGCGATGCAAAAAACGGATTCCGGGATGATTTTCTTGATGCATTTTACATTGACTTTGTACAGAGACCTTCACATTATGAGCAATAAATCCTTGGGAAGACGGACAACCCATAAAAGTAGACGGTCAACTAGGGTTATTCTCCCCTGGGGAATCCAAATTTGGCATTGCCAGTGGGCGGTTCGGTAACCCGAAACCCGTAGAGCGCCGATGAAAAAAAACGTATGCGAAAATGCAGACGATCCTTGTTAAATATGAGGACGCATTTTGTCCGCGTTTATGAGGATATCCTCGTTTATGAGGACGATCCTCGTTTATGAGGACGATCCTCGTTTATGAGGACGATCCTCATTCTCGGACCAGCGCCCCTACTGTTCTTAACAAAGGAAATTTAGCCCAATTTTTTACTAATTTTAATCATAATCATATATCACATTTTCCACCTGAATTTGGATCACATCCGAAATCAGGAAGCCTCCGTTTAAGGCTTCGATGTCGACATCGTCGCTCAGTACCGACTCTACGCTAGCTTTGCAACTTAAACTGAAGCTATCAGTCCAAAATTATGCATCTTCTCGTATGGATTATGGTGTCGTGCATGCGCGTAATACCATAAACCATATGAGAAGTTTGACAGAAACCGACTATACGCATTCCCTTGCTAATTCCATGGCCATATTTTTATGCCCCGAAAATCCCCCAAAATGTCATTTTACCTCATGCATATCCCATGCATTTTATTTTCTAAATTAGGCCTAAGCTATAATACATCGGTTCCACTTACCAACTTGACTGAATTAATCCGTTTAATGGTCCCTTTTTAGGAAATTATGGGTCAAAATCGACATCCATGTTGAAAATCTTGCAAGCCATATTTTAACTCTCGCTGTGCATGACTTCATCTAGAGTGAGTGAGTGAGTGTATTGGGTTTTTACAGACGTGTATCAATCAGATATGATCCCTTCTAGTCTACGCCGAAGGCAAAATGATTATGAAGGAAAAACTGCGCGAGCTACAAGCTCGTAATGGCATTATCACAGTTTTTCTTCATAATTTCATAATAAACATAGCATTATAAATATCAATATCAGACATGTTGCCCCGGGGTGCAAGATAGGACGCTTGTAGCGTGCCCCCATTTAAAACAATTATACAATAACAATTAACATTACATTAATTTCTACTTAGATCCCTTTTCTCTCTTGCTCTCCTCTTGTCAGTTGTAACTGGTTCCACCGACGGTATAGGTAAAGCATATGCTATGGAATTAGCTCATCATGGAGTGAACATCATTCTCATCAGTCGCTCTAACGAGAAACTCAGGAAGGTGGCTTCAGAGATCGGTAAGTGAACATCATTCTTATTAGTCGCTCTAATGAGAAACTCAGGAAGGTGGCTTCAGAGATCGGTAAGTGAACATCATTCTTATCAGTCGCTCTAACGAGAAACTCAGGAAGGTGGCTTCAGAGATCGGTAAGTGAACATCATTCTTTTCAGTCGCTCTAGTGAGAAACTCAGGAAGGTGGCTTCAGAGATCGGTAAGTGAACATCATTCTTATCAGTCGCTCTAGTGAGAAACTCAGGAAGGTGGCTTCAGAGATCGGTAAGTGAACATCATTCTTATCAGTCGCTCTAATGAGAAACTCAGGAAGGTGGCTTCAGAGATCGGTAAGTGAACATCATTCTTATCAGTCGCTCTAGTGAGAAACTAAGGAAGGTGGCTTCAGAGATCGGTAAGTGAACATCATTCTTATCAGTCGCTCTAACGAGAAACTCAGGAAGGTGGCTTCAGAGATCGGTAAGTGAACATCATTCTTATTAGTCGCTCTAATGAGAAACTCAGGAAGGTGGCTTCAGAGATCGGTAAGTGAACATCATTCTTATCAGTCGCTCTAATGAGAAACTTAGGAAGGTGGCTTCAGAGATCGGTAAGTGAACATCATTCTTATCAGTCGCTCTAGTGAGAAACTCAGGAAGGTGGCTTGAGAGATCGGTAAGTGAACATCATTCTTATCAGTCGTTCTAACGAGAAACTCAGGAAGGTGGCTTCAGAGATCGGTAAGTGAACATCATTCTTATCAGTCGCTCTAACGAGAAACTCAGGAAGGTGGCTTCAGAGATCGGTAAGTGAACATCATTCTTATCAGTCGCTCTAGTGAGAAACTCAGGAAATAGGCTCAGAGTTCGGTAAGTGAACATCATTCTTATCAGTCGCTCTAGTGAGAAACTAAGGAAGGTGGCTTCAGAGATCGGTAAGTGAACATCATTCTTATCAGTCGCTCTAGTGAGAAACTCAGGAAGGTGGCTTCAGAGATCGGTAAGTGAACATCAGTCTTATCAGTCGCTCTAGTGAGAAACTCAGGAAGGTGGCTTCAGAGATCGGTAAGTGAACATCATTCTTATCAGTCGCTCTAGTGAGAAACTAAGGAAGGTGGCTTGAGAGATCGGTAAGTGAACATCATTCTTATCAGTCGTTCTAACGAGAAACTCAGGAAGGTGGCTTCAGAGATCGGTAAGTGAACATCATTCTTATCAGTCGCTCTAACGAGAAACTCAGGAAGGTGGCTTCAGAGATCGGTAAGTGAACATCATTCTTATCAGTCGCTCTAGTGAGAAACTCAGGAAATAGGCTCAGAGTTCGGTAAGTGAACATCATTCTTATCAGTCGCTCTAGTGAGAAACTCAGGAAGGTGGCTTCAGAGATCGGTAAGTGAACATCATTCTTATCAGTCGCTCTAGTGAGAAACTCAGGAAGGTGGCTTCAGAGATTGGTAAGTGAACATCATTCTTATCAGTCGCTCTAGTGAGAAACTAAGGAAGGTGGCTTCAGAGATCGGTAAGTGAACATCATTCTTATTAGTCGCTCTAATGAGAAACTCAGGAAGGTGGCTTCCGAGATCGGTAAGTGAACATCATTCTTATCAGTCGCTCTAGTCAGAAACTCAGGAAGGTGGCGTCAGAGATCGGTAAGTGAACATCATTCTTATCAGTCGCTCTAATGAGAAACTTAGGAAGGTGGCTTCAGAGATCGGTAAGTGAACATCATTCTTATCAGTCGCTCTAATGAGAAACTTAGGAAGGTGGCTTCAGAGATCGGTAAGTGAACATCATTCTTATCAGTCGCTCTAATGAGAAACTTAGGAAGGTGGCTTCAGAGATCGGTAAGTGAACATCAGTCTTACCAGTCGCTCTAGTGAGAAACTTAGGAAGGTGGCTTCAGAGATCGGTAAGTGAACATCAGTCTTATCAGTCGCTCTAGTGAGAAACTTAGGAAGGTGGCTTCAGAGATCGGTAAGTGAACATCAGTCTTATCAGTCGCTCTAGTGAGAAACTTAGGAAGGTGGCTTCAGAGATCGGTAAGTGAACATCAGTCTTATCAGTCGCTCTAGTGAGAAACTTAGGAAGGTGGCTTCAGAGATCGGTAAGTGAACATCAGTCTTATCAGTCGCTCTAGTGAGAAACTCAGGAAGGTGGCTTCAGAGATCGGTAAGTGAACATCATTCTTATCAGTCGCTCTAGTGAGAAACTAAGGAAGGTGGCTTCAGAGATCGGTAAGTGAACATCATTCTTATCAGTCGCTCTAGTGAGAAACTCAGGAAGGTGGCTTCAGAGATCGGTAAGTGAACATCAGTCTTATCAGTCGCTCTAGTGAGAAACTCAGGAAGGTGGCTTGAGAGATCGGTAAGTGAACATCATTCTTATCAGTCGCTCTAGTCAGAAACTCAGGAAGGTGGCGTCAGAGATCGGTAAGTGAACATCATTCTTATCAGTCGCTCTAATGAGAAACTTAGGAAGGTGGCTTCAGAGATCGGTAAGTGAACATCAGTCTTATCAGTCGCTCTAGTGAGAAACTCAGGAAGGTGGCTTCAGAGATCGGTAAGTGAACATCATTCTTATCAGTCGCTCTAGTGAGAAACTCAGGAAGGTGGCTTCAGAGATCGGTAAGTGAACATCAGTCTTATCAGTCGCTCTAGTGAGAAACTCAGGAAGGTGGCTTCATAGATCGGTAAGTGAACATCAGTCTTATCAGTCGCTCTAGTGAGAAACTCAGGAAGGTGGCTTCAGAGATCGGTAAGTGAACATCATTCTTATCAGTCGCTCTAGTGAGAAACTCAGGAAGGTGGCTTCAGAGATCGGTAAGTGAACATCATTCTTATCAGTCGCTCTAATGAGAAACTTAGGAAGGTGGCTTCAGAGATCGGTAAGTGAACATCATTCTTATCAGTCGCTCTAACGAGAAACTCAGGAAGGTGGCTTCAGAGATCGGTAAGTGAACATCATTCTTATCAGTCGCTCTAGTGAGAAACTCAGGAAATAGGCTCAGAGTTCGGTAAGTGAACATCATTCTTATCAGTCGCTCTAGTGAGAAACTAAGGAAGGTGGCTTCAGAGATCGGTAAGTGAACATCATTCTTATCAGTCGCTCTAGTGAGAAACTCAGGAAGGTGGCTTCAGAGATCGGTAAGTGAACATCAGTCTTATCAGTCGCTCTAGTGAGAAACTCAGGAAGGTGGCTTCAGAGATCGGTAAGTGAACATCATTCTTATCAGTCGCTCTAGTGAGAAACTAAGGAAGGTGGCTTGAGAGATCGGTAAGTGAACATCATTCTTATCAGTCGTTCTAACGAGAAACTCAGGAAGGTGGCTTCAGAGATCGGTAAGTGAACATCATTCTTATCAGTCGCTCTAACGAGAAACTCAGGAAGGTGGCTTCAGAGATCGGTAAGTGAACATCATTCTTATCAGTCGCTCTAGTGAGAAACTCAGGAAATAGGCTCAGAGTTCGGTAAGTGAACATCATTCTTATCAGTCGCTCTAGTGAGAAACTCAGGAAGGTGGCTTCAGAGATCGGTAAGTGAACATCATTCTTATCAGTCGCTCTAGTGAGAAACTCAGGAAGGTGGCTTCAGAGATTGGTAAGTGAACATCATTCTTATCAGTCGCTCTAGTGAGAAACTCAGGAAGGTGGCTTCAGAGATCGGTAAGTGAACATCAGTCTTATCAGTCGCTCTAGTGAGAAACTCAGGAAGGTGGCTTGAGAGATCGGTAAGTGAACATCATTCTTATCAGTCGCTCTAGTCAGAAACTCAGGAAGGTGGCGTCAGAGATCGGTAAGTGAACATCATTCTTATCAGTCGCTCTAATGAGAAACTTAGGAAGGTGGCTTCAGAGATCGGTAAGTGAACATCAGTCTTATCAGTCGCTCTAGTGAGAAACTCAGGAAGGTGGCTTCAGAGATCGGTAAGTGAACATCATTCTTATCAGTCGCTCTAGTGAGAAACTCAGGAAGGTGGCTTCAGAGATTGGTAAGTGAACATCATTCTTATCAGTCGCTCTAGTGAGAAACTCAGGAAGGTGGCTTCAGAGATCGGTAAGTGAACATCATTCTTATCAGTCGCTCTAATGAGAAACTTAGGAAGGTGGCTTCAGAGATCGGTAAGTGAACATCATTCTTATCAGTCGCTCTAACGAGAAACTCAGGAAGGTGGCTTCAGAGATCGGTAAGTGAACATCATTCTTATCAGTCGCTCTAGTGAGAAACTCAGGAAATAGGCTCAGAGTTCGGTAAGTGAACATCATTCTTATCAGTCGCTCTAGTGAGAAACTAAGGAAGGTGGCTTCAGAGATCGGTAAGTGAACATCATTCTTATCAGTCGCTCTAGTGAGAAACTCAGGAAGGTGGCTTCAGAGATCGGTAAGTGAACATCAGTCTTATCAGTCGCTCTAGTGAGAAACTCAGGAAGGTGGCTTCAGAGATCGGTAAGTGAACATCATTCTTATCAGTCGCTCTAGTGAGAAACTAAGGAAGGTGGCTTGAGAGATCGGTAAGTGAACATCATTCTTATCAGTCGTTCTAACGAGAAACTCAGGAAGGTGGCTTCAGAGATCGGTAAGTGAACATCATTCTTATCAGTCGCTCTAACGAGAAACTCAGGAAGGTGGCTTCAGAGATCGGTAAGTGAACATCATTCTTATCAGTCGCTCTAGTGAGAAACTCAGGAAATAGGCTCAGAGTTCGGTAAGTGAACATCATTCTTATCAGTCGCTCTAGTGAGAAACTCAGGAAGGTGGCTTCAGAGATCGGTAAGTGAACATCATTCTTATCAGTCGCTCTAGTGAGAAACTCAGGAAGGTGGCTTCAGAGATTGGTAAGTGAACATCATTCTTATCAGTCGCTCTAGTGAGAAACTAAGGAAGGTGGCTTCAGAGATCGGTAAGTGAACATCATTCTTATTAGTCGCTCTAATGAGAAACTCAGGAAGGTGGCTTCCGAGATCGGTAAGTGAACATCATTCTTATCAGTCGCTCTAGTCAGAAACTCAGGAAGGTGGCGTCAGAGATCGGTAAGTGAACATCATTCTTATCAGTCGCTCTAATGAGAAACTTAGGAAGGTGGCTTCAGAGATCGGTAAGTGAACATCATTCTTATCAGTCGCTCTAATGAGAAACTTAGGAAGGTGGCTTCAGAGATCGGTAAGTGAACATCATTCTTATCAGTCGCTCTAATGAGAAACTTAGGAAGGTGGCTTCAGAGATCGGTAAGTGAACATCAGTCTTATCAGTCGCTCTAGTGAGAAACTTAGGAAGGTGGCTTCAGAGATCGGTAAGTGAACATCATTCTTATCAGTCGCTCTAATGAGAAACTTAGGAAGGTGGCTTCAGAGATCGGTAAGTGAACATCATTCTTATCAGTCGCTCTAGTGAGAAACTCAGGAAGGTGGCTTGAGAGATCGGTAAGTGAACATCATTCTTATCAGTCGTTCTAACGAGAAACTCAGGAAGGTGGCTTCAGAGATCGGTAAGTGAACATCATTCTTATCAGTCGCTCTAACGAGAAACTCAGGAAGGTGGCTTCAGAGATCGGTAAGTGAACATCATTCTTATCAGTCGCTCTAGTGAGAAACTCAGGAAATAGGCTCAGAGTTCGGTAAGTGAACATCATTCTTATCAGTCGCTCTAGTGAGAAACTAAGGAAGGTGGCTTCAGAGATCGGTAAGTGAACATCATTCTTATCAGTCGCTCTAGTGAGAAACTCAGGAAGGTGGCTTCAGAGATCGGTAAGTGAACATCAGTCTTATCAGTCGCTCTAGTGAGAAACTCAGGAAGGTGGCTTCAGAGATCGGTAAGTGAACATCATTCTTATCAGTCGCTCTAGTGAGAAACTAAGGAAGGTGGCTTGAGAGATCGGTAAGTGAACATCATTCTTATCAGTCGTTCTAACGAGAAACTCAGGAAGGTGGCTTCAGAGATCGGTAAGTGAACATCATTCTTATCAGTCGCTCTAACGAGAAACTCAGGAAGGTGGCTTCAGAGATCGGTAAGTGAACATCATTCTTATCAGTCGCTCTAGTGAGAAACTCAGGAAATAGGCTCAGAGTTCGGTAAGTGAACATCATTCTTATCAGTCGCTCTAGTGAGAAACTCAGGAAGGTGGCTTCAGAGATCGGTAAGTGAACATCATTCTTATCAGTCGCTCTAGTGAGAAACTCAGGAAGGTGGCTTCAGAGATTGGTAAGTGAACATCATTCTTATCAGTCGCTCTAGTGAGAAACTAAGGAAGGTGGCTTCAGAGATCGGTAAGTGAACATCATTCTTATTAGTCGCTCTAATGAGAAACTCAGGAAGGTGGCTTCCGAGATCGGTAAGTGAACATCATTCTTATCAGTCGCTCTAGTCAGAAACTCAGGAAGGTGGCGTCAGAGATCGGTAAGTGAACATCATTCTTATCAGTCGCTCTAATGAGAAACTTAGGAAGGTGGCTTCAGAGATCGGTAAGTGAACATCATTCTTATCAGTCGCTCTAATGAGAAACTTAGGAAGGTGGCTTCAGAGATCGGTAAGTGAACATCATTCTTATCAGTCGCTCTAATGAGAAACTTAGGAAGGTGGCTTCAGAGATCGGTAAGTGAACATCAGTCTTACCAGTCGCTCTAGTGAGAAACTTAGGAAGGTGGCTTCAGAGATCGGTAAGTGAACATCAGTCTTATCAGTCGCTCTAGTGAGAAACTTAGGAAGGTGGCTTCAGAGATCGGTAAGTGAACATCAGTCTTATCAGTCGCTCTAGTGAGAAACTTAGGAAGGTGGCTTCAGAGATCGGTAAGTGAACATCAGTCTTATCAGTCGCTCTAGTGAGAAACTTAGGAAGGTGGCTTCAGAGATCGGTAAGTGAACATCAGTCTTATCAGTCGCTCTAGTGAGAAACTCAGGAAGGTGGCTTCAGAGATCGGTAAGTGAACATCATTCTTATCAGTCGCTCTAGTGAGAAACTCAGGAAGGTGGCTTCAGAGATCGGTAAGTGAACATCAGTCTTATCAGTCGCTCTAGTGAGAAACTCAGGAAGGTGGCTTGAGAGATCGGTAAGTGAACATCATTCTTATCAGTCGCTCTAGTCAGAAACTCAGGAAGGTGGCGTCAGAGATCGGTAAGTGAACATCATTCTTATCAGTCGCTCTAATGAGAAACTTAGGAAGGTGGCTTCAGAGATCGGTAAGTGAACATCAGTCTTATCAGTCGCTCTAGTGAGAAACTCAGGAAGGTGGCTTCAGAGATCGGTAAGTGAACATCATTCTTATCAGTCGCTCTAGTGAGAAACTCAGGAAGGTGGCTTCAGAGATTGGTAAGTGAACATCATTCTTATCAGTCGCTCTAGTGAGAAACTCAGGAAGGTGGCTTCAGAGATCGGTAAGTGAACATCATTCTTATCAGTCGCTCTAATGAGAAACTTAGGAAGGTGGCTTCAGAGATCGGTAAGTGAACATCATTCTTATCAGTCGCTCTAACGAGAAACTCAGGAAGGTGGCTTCAGAGATCGGTAAGTGAACATCATTCTTATCAGTCGCTCTAGTGAGAAACTCAGGAAATAGGCTCAGAGTTCGGTAAGTGAACATCATTCTTATCAGTCGCTCTAGTGAGAAACTAAGGAAGGTGGCTTCAGAGATCGGTAAGTGAACATCATTCTTATCAGTCGCTCTAGTGAGAAACTCAGGAAGGTGGCTTCAGAGATCGGTAAGTGAACATCAGTCTTATCAGTCGCTCTAGTGAGAAACTCAGGAAGGTGGCTTCAGAGATCGGTAAGTGAACATCATTCTTATCAGTCGCTCTAGTGAGAAACTAAGGAAGGTGGCTTGAGAGATCGGTAAGTGAACATCATTCTTATCAGTCGTTCTAACGAGAAACTCAGGAAGGTGGCTTCAGAGATCGGTAAGTGAACATCATTCTTATCAGTCGCTCTAACGAGAAACTCAGGAAGGTGGCTTCAGAGATCGGTAAGTGAACATCATTCTTATCAGTCGCTCTAGTGAGAAACTCAGGAAATAGGCTCAGAGTTCGGTAAGTGAACATCATTCTTATCAGTCGCTCTAGTGAGAAACTCAGGAAGGTGGCTTCAGAGATCGGTAAGTGAACATCATTCTTATCAGTCGCTCTAGTGAGAAACTCAGGAAGGTGGCTTCAGAGATTGGTAAGTGAACATCATTCTTATCAGTCGCTCTAGTGAGAAACTAAGGAAGGTGGCTTCAGAGATCGGTAAGTGAACATCATTCTTATTAGTCGCTCTAATGAGAAACTCAGGAAGGTGGCTTCCGAGATCGGTAAGTGAACATCATTCTTATCAGTCGCTCTAGTCAGAAACTCAGGAAGGTGGCGTCAGAGATCGGTAAGTGAACATCATTCTTATCAGTCGCTCTAATGAGAAACTTAGGAAGGTGGCTTCAGAGATCGGTAAGTGAACATCATTCTTATCAGTCGCTCTAATGAGAAACTTAGGAAGGTGGCTTCAGAGATCGGTAAGTGAACATCATTCTTATCAGTCGCTCTAATGAGAAACTTAGGAAGGTGGCTTCAGAGATCGGTAAGTGAACATCAGTCTTATCAGTCGCTCTAGTGAGAAACTTAGGAAGGTGGCTTCAGAGATCGGTAAGTGAACATCAGTCTTATCAGTCGCTCTAGTGAGAAACTTAGGAAGGTGGCTTCAGAGATCGGTAAGTGAACATCAGTCTTATCAGTCGCTCTAGTGAGAAACTTAGGAAGGTGGCTTCAGAGATCGGTAAGTGAACATCAGTCTTATCAGTCGCTCTAGTGAGAAACTTAGGAAGGTGGCTTCAGAGATCGGTAAGTGAACATCAGTCTTATCAGTCGCTCTAGTGAGAAACTCAGGAAGGTGGCTTCAGAGATCGGTAAGTGAACATCATTCTTATCAGTCGCTCTAGTGAGAAACTAAGGAAGGTGGCTTCAGAGATCGGTAAGTGAACATCATTCTTATCAGTCGCTCTAGTGAGAAACTCAGGAAGGTGGCTTCAGAGATCGGTAAGTGAACATCAGTCTTATCAGTCGCTCTAGTGAGAAACTCAGGAAGGTGGCTTGAGAGATCGGTAAGTGAACATCATTCTTATCAGTCGCTCTAGTCAGAAACTCAGGAAGGTGGCGTCAGAGATCGGTAAGTGAACATCATTCTTATCAGTCGCTCTAATGAGAAACTTAGGAAGGTGGCTTCAGAGATCGGTAAGTGAACATCAGTCTTATCAGTCGCTCTAGTGAGAAACTCAGGAAGGTGGCTTCAGAGATCGGTAAGTGAACATCATTCTTATCAGTCGCTCTAGTGAGAAACTCAGGAAGGTGGCTTCAGAGATCGGTAAGTGAACATCAGTCTTATCAGTCGCTCTAGTGAGAAACTCAGGAAGGTGGCTTCAGAGATCGGTAAGTGAACATCAGTCTTATCAGTCGCTCTAGTGAGAAACTCAGGAAGGTGGCTTCAGAGATCGGTAAGTGAACATCATTCTTATCAGTCGCTCTAGTGAGAAACTCAGGAAGGTGGCTTCAGAGATCGGTAAGTGAACATCATTCTTATCAGTCGCTCTAATGAGAAACTTAGGAAGGTGGCTTCAGAGATCGGTAAGTGAACATCATTCTTATCAGTCGCTCTAATGAGAAACTTAGGAAGGTGGCTTCAGAGATCGGTAAGTGAACATCATTCTTATCAGTCGCTCTAATGAGAAACTCAGGAAGGTGGCTTCAGAGATCGGTAAGTGAACATCATTCTTATCAGTCGCTCTAATGAGAAACTCAGGAAGGTGGCTTCAGAGATCGGTAAGTGAACATCATTCTTATCAGTCGCTCTAATGAGAAACTTAGGAAGGTGGCTTCAGAGATCGGTAAGTGAACATCATTCTTATCAGTCGCTCTAATGAGAAACTCAGGAAGGTGGCTTCAGAGATCGGTAAGTGAACATCATTCTTATCAGTCGCTCTAATGAGAAACTTAGGAAGGTGGCTTCAGAGATCGGTAAGTGAACATCATTCTTATCAGTCGCTCTAATGAGAAACTCAGGAAGGTGGCTTCAGAGATCGGTAAGTGAACATCATTCTTATCAGTCGCTCTAATGAGAAACTTAGGAAGGTGGCTTCAGAGATCGGTAAGTGAACATCATTCTTATCAGTTGCTCTAATGAGAAACTCAGGAAGGTGGCTTCAGAGATCGGTAAGTGAACATCATTCTTATCAGTCGTTCTAATGAGAAACTCAGGAAGGTGGCTTCAGAGATCGGTAAGTGAACATCATTCTTATCAGTCGCTCTAATGAGAAACTCAGGAAGGTGGCTTCAGAGATCGGTAAGTGAACATCATTCTTATCAGTCGCTCTAATGAGAAACTCAGGAAGGTGGCTTCAGAGATCGGTAAGTGAACATCATTCTTATCAGTCGTTCTAATGAGAAACTCAGGAAGGTGGCTTCAGAGATCGGTAAGTGAACATCATTCTTATCAGTCGCTCTAATGAGAAACTTAGGAAGGTGGCTTCAGAGATCGGTAAGTGAACATCATTCTTATCAGTCGCTCTAATGAGAAACTTAGGAAGGTGGCTTCAGAGATCGGTAAGTGAACATCATTCTTATCAGTCGTTCTAATGAGAAACTCAGGAAGGTGGCTTGAGAGATCGGTAAGTGAACATCATTCTTATCAGTCGCTCTAATGAGAAACTCAGGAAGGTGGCTTCAGAGATCGGTAAGTGAACATCATTCTTATCAGTCGCTCTAGTGAGAAACTCAGGAAGGTGGCTTCAGAGATCGGTAAGTGAACATCATTCTTATCAGTCGCTCTAATGAGAAACTTAGGAAGGTGGCTTCAGAGATCGGTAAGTGAACATCATTCTTATCAGTCGCTCTAATGAGAAACTCAGGAAGGTGGCTTCAGAGATCGGTAAGGACAATTCCACTCCTCAAATTGGCACTGTGATATTTCTAATGCTATGTTTATTCATGATACATGTTCTAGTCCAAAAACAGGTTATATTGAATGAATGAATGTTGCATAATAGAAACAAAACAAATGTCAGCCTGGATCTTAAATATCTCATAATAATAATATAGACATTGTTTTATTCATATTTCATCAATATTTGTAGTACAAGAAACACTATCATAAATGTTAGTAATCTTTTGTTAATGTTTCTATTTTAGAATCTTTCTATGGAGTAAAGACTCATGTGATTAAAGCAGATTTCAGCCTTGGATCTGAGATATATGAAGACATCTCAACTAAACTACAGGGCATGCAGATAGGTATCTTAGGTAAATATTCAGTGTACAGAGCCTTGACAGTCATTGACAAAATTCACAAGTAAAAAGAAGCCTAAATAAATATGTGTTCAACTTCTCTCAAAAGTACATGGGCTCGTTTAAAAACGTTGATATATATATATTACACTATGGGAGGGGGAGTCTATTGTGTGGTTGTGACAGTGGCATAAATATTTACAATTTAATAGTACAGTATTAATGACTGCTTTTAGAGAAATAGTTGTTTATATAAGCTCAAGGGAAGGTTAAAAATTGTGCTATTGCCCGAGGCGTGCCGAGGGCAATAGCCCAAATATAAATCCAATTATTATTATTAATATTAAATGTTGAGTTTATCTTTGAAATTAATTGTTATGCTCTGTGCAGACTGCATTGAGATCAGTTTGTTAATCCCCCTCTCTCTTAATCCCCCTCTCTCTTAATTCCCCCTCTCTCTTAATCCCCCTCTCTCTCTTACCCCCTCTCTCTTAATCCCCCCTCTCTCTTAATCCCCCTCTCTCTTACCCCCTGTCTCTTAATCCCCATGTCTCTTAATTCCCCCTCTCTCTTAATTCCCCCTCTCTCTTAACCCCCCTGTCTCTTAATCCCCCTCTCTCTTACCCCCTCTCTCTCTCTTGACAGTGAACAATGTTGGTGCCATGGATTATCCACAGCTCTTCCTTGAGATGGATGCAGATCGTATAAGACAACTCATCAATATCAATATTGGAGCTGCTACCATGGTAATTGCTCTCAATCATACTCATCATACTAGTCATCACCATCACAATTGAAGCACAATTATATATCATATGTACAAACGAATTCCAATTTTGCTACCATAATGCTACCATGCATAATGTTTTACGTGTAATTTTACTTTGTCACTAATGTATACTTTGTAAAAGAAATTGCATTTCAGCTCTCGGGCCGCGAATGTTTTTTAATGAAATAAACCATTTTAAATAAAAAAATTAATAAATAAATCAGCAAAATCATCATTAGACAGATCATCATGACAATTGATATTATTTATTTGCCTTACAATGAATGTCTTCTCTGCTTCATGTACCTGTAGATGTATCAATTATCATCTCTGTAGAAGTGAGGCCTCATTGCCATGTGATATGTACATGTAAACTGGCCCCCCCCAAAAAAAAAAACGGCTGTGGCAAAAGGAAATTAATCATGTGTAGTGTGCTTTTTGTATCTGATAGCACTCAGGTATATGAGTATGCATAGCGTCTCTTTCTTACACTTGTCATCCCTACTTCCCATTCATAGTCATTTATTAATAACTAGTGCTGTGGTCAAATGTTTAACTGTCCAGTATCCGACCATCCATGGCACTATCCGTTTTCAATTGGACGGTTTTGTTTCCCTTTTTTATTTTGAATATTTTTTTTTAATTGGAAAATCGAAAATGTACATAATTAGAAACAAAATCACCAAACAAAAACAGAGCCTTTACTGTCGAGCATGCTTTGGAATAATGACTGGGTTTCACTTTCTTTATGAAGCTGATGAATTAAGTTTTGCTAACATTATAGTCATCATAAGTAAGCCCTGACTGTTGAATGTTGAATTGCAGAGCAACAATCTACACGATAACAATCATTTACAAGATTGTAGATTGAGAAGTTGACTTGTAAAACTAAGTTTCCAGCCTTGAAATACTAGCACAATACTTCACTGATGCCATTTTTTTTGTTAAAGTTTTTTTTTAAATCGTTTAACCAAAAACCGCCCGTTTTTGACTAGCGGTTAAACGGAATTGGAAATATCTGTGATGTTACAACACTATTCATAACCATCTATTTTATAATCATGTAAAATAGGGCTTAACCACATTATGTATGATCAAGCCTTCAGCAATTTTCCATTAGTCCCCTAATAACCCTTTATTTCTTATTACTTTGTTTGCTGTGTAGATGACAAAGCTTGTTCTACCTCAGATGGTTGAGAGGAAGTGTGGAGTAGTGGTGAATGTCTCCTCAGGAACGTCCATTCATCCCAGCCCACAACTAGCCCTATACTCAGCATGTAAGGTGAGACAGAGGAGGGGTAAGGAAGATGGGTGAGGAGGAGGGGTGAGGAGGAGGGGCGAGGAGGAGGGGTGAGGAGGAGGGGTGAGGAGGAGGGGCGAGGAGGAGGGGCGAGGAGGAGGGGCGAGGAGGAGGAGTATGGAGGAGAAGGGGTGAGGAGGAGGAGTAAGGAGGAGGAGGGGTGAGGAGGAGGGGTGTAGAGGAGGGGTGAGGAGGAGGGGTGAGGAGGGTAGAGGAGGAGGGGCGAGGAGGAGGGGTGAGGAGGAGGAGGTGAGGAGGAGGAGGGGTGAGGAGGAGGGGTGAGGAGGAGGAGTGAGGAGGAGGGGTATGGAGGGTAGAGGAGGAGGGGCGAGGAGGAGGAGTATGGAGGAGGGGCAAGGAGGAGGAGGTGAGGAGGAGGGGTGAGGAGGAGGGGCGTAGAGGAGGGGTAAGCAGGAGGGGTGAGGAGGAGGAGTAAGGAGGAGGAGGGGTGAGGAGGAGTATGGAGGAGGGGTGAGGAAGAGGGGTGAGGAGGAGGGGTGAGGGGGAGGGGTATGGAGGGTAGAGGAGGAGGGGCGAGGAGGAGGAGTATGGAGGAGGGGCGAGGAGGAGGAGGTGAGGAGGAGGGGTGAGGAGGAGGGGCGTAGAGGAGGGGTAAGCAGGAGGGGTGAGGAGAAGGGGTGAGGAGGAGGAGTATGGAGGAGGGGTGAGGAAGAGGGGTGAGGAGGAGGGGTGAGGAGGAGGGGTGAGGAGGAGGGGTGAGGAGGAGGAGTAAGGAGGAGGGGTGAGGAGGAGGGGTGAGGAGGAGGGGTATGGAGGGTAGAGGAGGAGGGGTGAGGAGGAGGAGGTGAGGAGGAGGGGTGAGGAGGAGGAGTATGGAGGAGGAGTAAGGAGGAGGAGGGGTGAGGAGGAGGGGTGAGGAGGAGGGGTGAGGAGGAGGAGTAAGGAGGAGGAGGGGTGAGGAGGAGGGGTGAGGAGGAGGGGTAAGGAGGAGGGGTGAGGAGGAGGTGAGGAGGAGGAGTAAGGAGGAGAAGGGGTTAGGAGGAGGAGTAAGGAGGAGGAGGGGTGAGGAGAAGGAGTATGGAGGAGGGGTGAGGAAGAGGGGTGAGGAGGAGGAGGTGAGGAGGAGGGGTGAGGAGGAGGGGTATGGAGGGTAGAGGAGGAGGGGCGAGGAGGAGGGGCGAGGAGGAGGGGTGAGGAGGAGGTGAGGAGGAGGGATGAGGAGGAGGGGCGTAGAGGAGGGGTAAGCAGGAGGGGTGAGGAGGAGGGGTGAGGAGGAGGAGGTGAGGAGGAGGGGTGAGGAGGAGGGGTGAGGAGGAGGGGTGAGGAGGAGGAGTAAGGAGGAGAAGGGGTGAGGAGGAGGAGTAAGGAGGAGAAGGGGCGTAGAGGAGGGGTAAGCAGGAGGGGTGAGGAGGAGGGGTGAGGAGGAGGAGGTGAGGAGGAGGGGTGAGGAGGAGGGGTGAGGAGGAGGGGTGAGGAGGAGGTGAGGAGGAGGAGTAAGGAGGAGAAGGGGTTAGGAGGAGGAGTAAGGAGGAGGAGGGGTGAGGAGAAGGAGTATGGAGGAGGGGTGAGGAAGAGGGGTGAGGAGGAGGAGGTGAGGAGGAGGGGTGAGGAGGAGGGGTATGGAGGGTAGAGGAGGAGGGGCGAGGAGGAGGGGCGAGGAGGAGGGGTGAGGAGGAGGTGAGGAGGAGGGATGAGGAGGAGGGGTGAGGAGGAGGGGTGAGGAGGAGAAGGGGTTAGGAGGAGGAGTAAGGAGGAGGAGGGGCGTAGAGGAGGGGTAAGCAGGAGGGGTGAGGAGGAGGGGTGAGGAGGAGGAGGTGAGGAGGAGGGGTGAGGAGGAGGGGTGAGGAGGAGGGGTGAGGAGGAGGAGTAAGGAGGAGAAGGGGTGAGGAGGAGGAGGGGTGAGGAGGAGGGGTGAGGAGGAGGGGTGAGGAGGAGGGGTGAGGAGGAGGGGTGAGGAGGAGGTGAGGAGGAGGAGTAAGGAGGAGAAGGGGTTAGGAGGAGGAGTAAGGAGGAGGAGGGGTGAGGAGAAGGAGTATGGAGGAGGGGTGTGGAAGAGGGGTGAGGAGGAGGAGGTGAGGAGGAGGGGTGAGGAGGAGGGGTATGGAGGGTAGAGGAGGAGGGGCGAGGAGGAGGGGCGAGGAGGAGGGGTGAGGAGGAGGTGAGGAGGAGGGATGAGGAGGAGGGGCGTAGAGGAGGGGTAAGCAGGAGGGGTGAGGAGGAGGGGTGAGGAGGAGGAGGTGAGGAGGAGGGGTGAGGAGGAGGGGTGAGGAGGAGGGGTGAGGAGGAGGAGTAAGGAGGAGAAGGGGTGAGGAGGAGGAGTAAGGAGGAGGAGGGGTGAGGAGGAGGAGTGAGGAGGAGGGGTATGGAGGGTAGAGGAGGAGGGGCTAGGAGGAGGAGGTGAGGAGGAGGGGTGAGGAGGAGGAGGGGAGAGGAGGGGGGCTAGGAGGAGGGATAGGAGGGGCGAGGAGGAGGAGGTGTGGAGGAGGGGCGAGGAGGAGGGGTGAGGAGGAGGGCTAGGAGGAGGGGCTAGGAGGAGGGGCTAGGAGGAGGTGGTGAGGAGGAGGGGTAGGAGGAGGAGGGGTGAGGAGGAGGGGAGAGGAGGGGAGAGGAGGAGAGGAGGAGGGCTAGGAGGAGGAGCGAGGAGGAGGGGCTAGGAGGAGGGGGTGAGGAGGAGGGGCTAGGAGGAGGGGCTAGGAGGAGGGGTGAGGAGGAGGAGGTGAGGAGGAGGGGTAGGAGGAGGGGTGAGGAGGAGGAGGTGAGGAGGAGGGGTGAGGAGGAGGGGAGAGGAGGAGAGGAGGGGAGAGGAGGAGGGCTAGGAGGAGGAGCGAGGAGGAGGGGCTAGGATGAGGGGTGAGGAGGAGGGGTAAGGATAGTTACAGACCTACCTTTATGTGCTCCACAAGCATTTGATGAAGTAATTACCATTATAACTTCTTGTTTGTTACAGACCTACGTTGATGTGTTCTCACAAGCATTAGAGTATGAATACAAGGATTATGGGATCATC
Source organism: Strongylocentrotus purpuratus (assembly GCF_000002235.5). Lineage (NCBI taxonomy): Eukaryota > Metazoa > Echinodermata > Echinoidea > Camarodonta > Strongylocentrotidae > Strongylocentrotus > Strongylocentrotus purpuratus. The sequence goes on along the minus strand of NW_022145606.1, from coordinate 52,320,583 downwards.
GTTCAGACTCTGCTGCCCTCGTATGTAGCAACAAAGATGGCTGACTTTGGAGAGACGATGCCCAGATCTCGTTTCTTGATCCCTTCTGCAGCTGTATATGCTAAGCATGCAGTAGCAAGCATTGGAATCGCTAACAGAACAGCAGGGTATTGGCCTCATGCTGTGCAGGTACATATGATTAACTCTTGATTCTAAGGAATATGATCTAATTATCATTTTGTGTCAATTGTTATCAGGCTAATGATTTTCAAAGATGAATAAGATTCTGGAATCATTGTTTTTGTTACTGATTAATAAGAGTTGAGAAGTACATATCCATTTATATTATGTTCCTTAGTCTATTACTTTTAAAGGAAATATAGTGTACCGGTTCAAAGTCAATTGATAATCATGCTGGAAGGTAACAACTAAAATCATATAAATGTATGTTTAAAAAAAAATCCTGTTACCCGAACTGAGAGATGTCTCTTTATTATTTTCATACATGTAGATTCTTAATGTATTATTTAGAGCACATTCTCAGTAATTGAGGAATTTAAAGGATACATGATACTCCCCCTCCCCCTTAGTCTAACCCATTGAGATGGAGAAGTTAAACTCCATTCAAAATTGGTACAATGTCTGACAATGTTGTTCCTTTTATGATGAAAATACATGAGAAGGTCCTGCCTACTAATTTTTAATTTTTACGCTAACTTGATTGCCTTATTTGATCTTTCTCTCTCTCTCTCTCTAGTCCTGGATTGCAAGACAGATTCCTAGGAACACCTGGATGTGGGGTGCAAACATTCTAAATAGCGCCCTCAGAAGGCAAGCAGAGGTCAGGAGAAAGTTAAAGATTGTAAAGTCAAGCTCCAAAGGCAAGCTAGCAAGCAAATCACCAACCGCTGAATCAGCAAGCAAGTCAGTCTGACAGGCATGTTCATACTGCTGTATCAGCAAGCAAGTCAGTCTGACAGGCATGTTCATACTGCTGTATCAGCAAGCAAGTCAGTCTGACAGGCATGTTCATACTGCTGTATCAGCAAGCAAGTCAGTCTGACAGGCATGTTCATACTGCTGTGTCAGCAAGCAAGTCGGTCTGACAGGCATGTTCATACTGGTTTCTTGCCATTGTCAAAACTATTGGCTACAGTGCAATCTGTATGAGGCATGTGAACAATAAACCTGAACCAGCTTTGGCTGTTCAACAGAGCACCTTTACACTCTAACAATGTGGAAGTCCCGAGTTTAGATACACGGGGAATGAAGAATTTAGTACCCTTTTTGTAAAATGCCTCAACAATGTTTTAACAAACCTTTGTGTTCCATGCTCCAGAACTAAATAGAAGAAGCACTGACATTCTGGTTTAAATTATGATTTTGTGTCAATTTGACTGGCACATGTCTGTCGTTTCTTAAGAAAGGCAATTTAGTGTCCTTAAGTGGGGAAGGCACTTCAATTTCATATTGTAGAAGCTATATTAGCAAATTTGTAAAAATTGAAATGAATTTCAAATCCAAATTATTTGTTATAAAGATCTATGTGACATCTATATTGAGGTTTACCAGAGAATAATGATTGTGAAATATGTTGTGGAATAATGTGTATGCTACATTACAATCAAATTATCTTGGGCTGAACCTCAGATGTCACATCGGAATGACTATATTTTCATTGTGTGACCATGGCAAGTATAGATGCACTGGACTCATACTGTATGTGCATTGTGTAATACTGAAAAACAATTTTCAGAGTATTGACCTTTCTCTCACTGCCCGGCATTTCAGCTTTTTTGTCAAGTTTACCTTACCGAAATGGGTTTCATTTGATTCCTTGTCCCTGAAAATGTATGTTTAGCACTTAAAATATCTATGTTATTCAGAAGCAGAGATATAAGGAAATATCAGATTCATGGGTGCCATTTTGAAAAATGGCCGCCATGGAACTTCCCCCCACCAGGATTCCTTAAGACTTTTGATGTTATAGAGGACATATTTCTGGGTATAAAACAGTTGACAGACTTTCTGTTGCAATTAGTGGGAGGTTGACCCCTTTTTTCACAGAATGCCTGGACTACACATGATACATTTCAGATTGTATTTTCATCCATATCTATAACAGTAACAGGGTATCGTTTATCAATTCTTTGTGCTTATTGTTTCATGAAAAAACTAAATGAGTTTTGACCAAAATGTCTCTGTGTGCCCATCTACTGGCCTAGATGTTGTAGTCATGATTATGTTAGTGTTTGTAGCAGCATAGAAAGCATACATGTGTACATATATTGTAGAATATATTATAATTCCTTCTTTTTTTTTTTCCTCATCTTGATCATCATTATCAATGGATTTATGACATTATGTAGTCTTAAAGGGGAAGTCCGCCCTGATATTAAGTTGGTTTTAATAGAAGCAAAAAGTGACAAAAAAACAGGTCAGTGAAAGTTTGAGCTAATACCGATGATAAATGAAAAATTCAAATTTTAAAAAGTTGCTATCAATCAAAGACATATTGGCATCTCTGTGACGAATCTTTCCAGCTTCCTTCCCAATCGCCCATTGACAATTTGCAATCATACATTTACCCTCGATATAATTATTGCAAATACGTTTTTTTATACAACCCCTGTAATCTTAATTTATTCTGTCACCAATAACTAAGAAAATAAAAGTTCATGAAAATTTCTGTACAGAAGGAATTGGAGAGGAGCTAGCAAGATATGTCACAGTGTTGCCAATTTGTGTTTGATTTAAATTGCAACTTCAAAAATTGATAACTTTCTTATTTGTCATCTGATTTTGTTCAAACTTTCACTGATCTGTTTGTCTCATTTGTCTGCTTATATTAAAACCAACTTAAAGACACTCAGTAGTCAGCTCTCATGGGGAATTCGACACCGTCTGGGTGTTAACCCAACAACAGGTGTTGTCAATCACCCGGGTTAGCCTTGAGTTTTATGACCATTAGACCTTATGTAATGCTTTGCTTTCCCCCGTTACCCGAAAACTCTTGAGTATTATCCGAGAGATTAGGGGGGAATTCTTGACTGATCAACGGGTTTGCTGTGTGCAGATTTGTACTCCAGTCCCATTAATGGTATTTCCACCAAGTCTGGTGGCAGCGAATTATGGCCTTCTGCACATGGAAACTGCTGATACAGTCCCTTTAATATCAGGAGTAGACTTCCCCTTAGATCGTTTCATGAATGAAAATGTTCTATTGTTGAACCAATGCATCAAAACCTTTTCTAGATCTTACACAAATCTGGTGTGGATTTTGGCTTTATCATAGACCAAGATCATCATGGGAGCTAGCTTTGATCAGAAAACGGGTTTTTGCTCTGACTTCAGTTTCTAGAGTTCTTGGCCCTAGCTTTTTCCCTGCCAAAGTTCTTTCACCTTTAACCTTTTTTGACCTTTTCTTTTTGTCTGGACTTGATTTGAAATAAAGTACAGACTTCTGTTGCAGAAAAATAAAAAGCTGCAAAAGCTAATATTTCAATTATTTCTGAAGAGTGTATCAGTGCATGTTATCCCCTGCTTTAGTTAGTTAGAATTAGTGGTAACTTAGAATATACACGCATACATACAGTACATTGACCTCAGGTCTATCAAAGTAAATCTTTTAATTTAGACTTGTTATGAAATAAATTTGTCAGCTGGCATATGTAAGAAATTGTTTCCATTTATTTTCCACACAGACTTTCTGATCTTTTTCAGCATAGGGGAATTGATTTATATGATAGGATGCAGGAAAGTCAGGGAAATTGTTGAATGTTTTTTAGAAACAGTAGACACTGAATAATACACTTTGAATTTGTGAAAGTCAAGTTTACTTGTGTACATGTCAGTTTTAATATAGCTCTATACTACATATAAAGTGAGAATTCGCATGTGATGTTGTACAAAGAACCATCACAATAAATTCTTTTCGTTCTGTTTCTTCTGAGTAATGAAATTATAGACCAATGCTGAATGTCCTATCTATAAAATAATACAGAAAATACATCATTAAACCACTATTATTCCTTCGTGTGTAACATTATTTTCAGTTTCATTAATTTACTGTAATCAACAAATAATTGAGTTCACACCATAATATGAAAAGTCTGCTCACATGACAATGCATATAAATACTCTCCACATTCAGAGATCTATGAATTTCCAAGTCCAGTTTTGCTCAAACTTTCAGTAAAAAGTCATTCTTACTTTTGTGCTTGTACCATGGCAATTGTTTCACTACATGCTATTTTTCCTTGTAAACCTTTTCTTTGGGCAGGTTCCGAGCCCATGTACAAATAACACACAGGGTTTTATCTTGCAATATCGTGTAAGTGTCACATTAGAATGTCGTGTATTTTTACTTTAAAATAATAATTAAATGGAAAAAAGGAACAGAAATTGATTGATTATGAACATCTTATTATTATGTAAGTACAGTTTTTTATCAAACATGAGATGTGATATCTAAAATAAACTTGTTGATGATATAATGGAGTAAAATGACGAGTCCCTTTAATGATTGTGTGTGTTTGGCATAACAAAGGGAAGTGAGAGGTGTATGGACATGTATTAACCAGTCCCTTTAATGATTGTGTGTGTTTGGCATAACAAAGGGAAGTGAGAGGTGTATGGACATGTATTAACTTGTCTGTGATTGCAACCAATCTTATCTATCAATAATCTTTAGGTCTTTATTTTGAGTTTACTTATAAAGGCATTTAAAGGGACAGGAATTGCTACGGCCCACAAGAATGAGAGACCAATATATCGACTGGCCGTCTGAAGAGAACTGAGAAGGCCCACAGAATCAACAATCCACGAAACCAGCATGTCGCTCTCATGGGCCTTCTGACAGCTTTTCTCATGGTCCAGCAGATTGGCATTACTTGGTATTATTGGTCATGTGGCCTGTCAGTCTGATAGGATATGAGTTCTCTAGTTCGTGTTTTTCTGACTTCTTAAAGGATTTTTAATGATACCTAAAATTGCTAAGTAGGTTCTTTAACAATTTTTTAATGATTTCGTAATTGGCATCCTAGATGATTTAGTAAATGTGATGATAGATTATTCAGGTAACTACATGGGCGAAGCCAATGATCATGAGCGTACCGGCAGGAAATCCATTAATTTATGCAAACTATTTTCTAGATGTACATTTAAGACCATCAACAATCTACTCATCCGAGTCCTGTTTTTACGCTTCTTGGTTTTACACTTTTTCCCAGCAAATATTGGTTGCAGTACCAACTCCATTCCAACTGTATGGCAAGCTGCCTGTTACCATCTCATTAGTACCAAGAAACAAAGAATAAAGACAAGGAAGGTTGAGTTGACTTCTCAAAGCCAGGCAATGATTGGTATACCCGGTCTCTCCATCTCTTTCTCATCTTAGTTTTGGTGGACTTCTCAAAGCCAGGCAATGATTGGTATACCCGGTCTCTCCATCTCTTTCTCATCCCAGTTTAGGTGGACTTCTCAAAGCCAGGCAATGATTGGTATACTCGGTCTCTCCATCTCTTTCTCATCCCAGTTTAGGTGGACTTCTCAAAGCCAGGCAATGATTGGTATACTGGGTCTCTCCATCTCTTTCTCATCCCAGTTCTGTTCTGATACATACCCCATCTCTATCTCACTCTGTGGTAGAGCCTGGACACCAGGGCTCGGTCCAACACGTCGAAGAGCATGCATCTGTAGTAAAATGAACCTCTGGTTATACCCATCTTCTGTCTTGGTTGCATCCTTCATCTGGTGGCATATGATGCAGCAGATTATCAACATGATGAGAATGAGGAAGACTATGGAGACAGCAAGTGAAAAGAAAGCTGTAGGGTTGTGCCACACCGAGGGTTCTTCTGTAACTAAACAAAAAAAAAGAATTAATAATTATACAAATTAGCAGATATTGAACAGCTGTCAATGATGACATGTAGATAAGAACAAATCCATATCAGATTTCTGCATGCCATGGAGGAAACGATAATTTGCAGGGAGGGTGAGATAGAAAACTAACTAGAGTGACAGAGATAGACAGGAAGAAAGAGAAGAGGGGAACAATAGTTTGACATCATATAAGAATCGACATTTACCATGTGGTTCATCAGTTCCAGGGTTGCCATTCCTCTCTGTATTGAATAGGTCTCCTTGTCCTCATGAGTGGCTCTGTCCTAAGGTCTTCTATCTTTGGTAAATCTGTCCTTATTGATTCCGTCCGAGGAAATTCTGTCCTCATTGATTCTGTCTTCGGCAACATAGAGTGACTCTAGCTGATGTGATATAGCCAATGTTGACATCATTCTTATGGATGTACCTGACTGGTCTGTACTAGCCAAAAAGGATGATGTCAAAGGGGGATCTGTGTGGCCATGGCTTGGACTGGTGAATTTAGAATCATCTGTCGAAAAATGTTCACTTGTTGCTTGGAAATGTTGGTTCTTTGTCGCGCTCGTAAATGGAGAATAACTGCCAGTAGGCGATACCGTTGTCTTTCGGAAGGTGGTTAAGATTGAGATAGTCCTTGTGGATTCTCTTGTCAAAGTTGCCAACACAACGGTTGTAGTTTGTGATGGTGACTCGCTTGATGGCAGAAGTGTAGGATCTAAGAGCGGAGTTCCCGTTGTACCCGTGGATACACTACTAGTAGATTTTGTAGTTGTTTGATCAGTGACATAATATATTTCAGTTATGACTTCAGTCGGTACAGTGCTCTGGTATCTGTTTAACTTGCTATCCAATGGTCTAATGATCTTCCCTGGTACGTGTCCGATGCAAGCAGTAATTAAGAGGAGAATAGTTTTACCGTCCCGTATATCCATGTTCTATTGTCAAGTATTGAAACTTTTGCTCTTGGAGGAAGTAATAGTTATAATACTATGAGAAATAGTACGGCAAAAGAGTTTGTGATTACGGATTTGGGGTGTGACTCTTGTAAACCTAGATCCATACTGATCTTACAAAAGAAAAGAAATTATCTGAGATATAAACTGAAATGTTTCCCATACGAAAAGACAATTTAAGTTTTATCCGAGATAAATGGCACAGAACACAACATACTCTACCATTATGGCATATAATAGGGCAGTGAACAATCTTTAATGGCATAATTATCTCTATGGTTTCAATAAATATTGTCTTTCCTTTGACCACATCGATGTGTTATTATCAGGTTAACACCTTGTATTTGTTAATCATTAATATTCAAACAGAGACAATATGCATGCTAGTGTAATCGAAGTTCAAAATATATCTCCTTTATTTGGATGGGGTGTGTAGTTAAGCGGAGGGCCGAAGTCTAATATCATGCTTAGTTTTTTAATTGCTTGCCACTACCACACAAACTAAGCACACATTGTTTATTCGAAAGATTTTATCATAGTGCACAATATGCTTCATAGGTGTTTTCTTTTTTATTTGTAGCGAACTTGCAGCCAAGCGGGAAGATGCGTATAACAAAAGGTTCACCTTACTACAAATGCTAGCTCTTCGTCGTGTTGGACCATTCACTGTCATTTATTCATTTTGATGCACAAACATGCCTTCGTCACGGGCAAGATTATGACAAGTGGCTGACAAGAGGGGAAGGGATGGGGTTGGGGGCAGTGCAATTACTGCCCTGCATGTCCACATTTTGTTAAACATCACGGAGTATACCAGTACTTATCAACTGCACTCAGCACTCCTAATCCTTTGAGCTTTCTGCACTGCTAAATGTCCAATCAATGTGTGTGAGAGTGTGGGTGGGGTCATAGGCATACACCAAGAAGAGGGATAGGTTGCCCGTCATGTAAATTATATCATATTGAAGTTGCTTCGGTATTACCTATCCCTCAGAAACTAGTTGTTGATTTGAATAAACTGATGTATAATTTTCTATGGAATTCAAAAAGAGAAAAAGTCAAGAGAACAGTCTTAATTAATGATATTGAAAAGGGAGGATTGGGCATGGTCGACTTAAACTCTAAATTTCAATCGCTACATTTATCATGGTTTAACAATTTCTTTGAAAATAATTATGATATACCGTGGAAGTTTATGTTTAGATACTGGATTGAAAAAATATGTCCGTTGTTAGTAATTTTGAAAACAAATTGTTCCAGTAAAGACATGTTAAAGTTATGCTTAAAACAAAAAATACCTAATTTTTATGTTAACTGTCTCGTAACTTGGAGCGAACTTAAATATATTCAATTTCCACAAGTTATGAATGTTGAAAATCAAGTATTGTGGTACAATAGTAATATTACACATGAGAGCAAACCTCTCTTTTTTAAAGAATGGTTTAGAAAAGGCATTATAACAATGAATGACATTGTAGAAAATGGACGTTTTCGGCCAAGAGAACATATTTGTAGAGTGCTTGGCTCAAATTCTTTGCTAGTTGATTTTATGTATACGAAGCTTAAAAATGCGATCCCAAAAATGTGGATCGAAAGAATTCAAGATGTTAATTACGCACATGACGATAAAACAAATTCACAATTCGAAGGCGACTTATACGAAATAAGAACACTTGATTTTATAAGACTATCTTCAATGAAATCTAGCCATTTCTATAGCCTATTGTGTGACTTTAAGAAAAGAGAACCAGCTGTATTAACATTTTGGGAAGGTAAACTGAACCTTGTCATTGATTTTGATTGGAGAGATACATTAAAATTTAAGTTTAAGACATTGAAAAACAATAAAATAAAACAACTCAACTTTAAGACATTTCATAGGATTTTACCCTTTAGATACAATCTGTGCAAATGGAAAATTGTAAATGAAAACCTTTGCATTTTTTGTAAAACAGCAGAATCTTTCGTTCATGTTCTTTTAGAGTGCCCGAGCGTAAAGCTTTTCTGGAAACGTATTGTGGAATTGATTGAATTGAACTTTAAAGAAAAAATTATATTAAACGAAGAATTATTAATTGCTGGTTTTGATTTCAAACATGCAAATGGAGCAGATATAAATACAATCATTGCATATGCTCAATACGCAATCTATTTGATGTATATGTTAAATTATTTTCAAGGTAAACCATACAACAGCTTTTTCATATGGCATGTTTTTAAATACGAGTTACTCTTGGATAACATCTCGGATGTTGTTTCGGGGGCTCTCGGGACATAGTATTTTTTTTGGAGAGTTTTTTGAGAGCTTTTGAAATAGCATCTGGGAACTAAGGAAAATCTTCGGGGATATTTTATATCACTGAAGATTTTCTCTTAATAGTTTAAGAAAATACTTAAAGTGAATGTAAAATTTTGTTATGATGTAATGATTTGTGTGTTGGTTATTTTTGTAAATGAATAAAGTACCTCTGACAAGAGGAAAATAAAAAATAAAAAAAAATCATATTGAAGTCATCATCTATAATGAAGAGGAATATAGGTAAGGAACCTCAGGCCTGCCGAAACAAATGGATGCAAATTCAGGCCGAAAATGTGAATATCTGAGTGGAATACAATTGATCATCATTGGCCGGGACCCCCCCCCCCCCCCATCCCCTCCCCCTCCCCCTCCCCCTCCCCCTTCCTAACTAGGTCTTGATACGCCGCTTCATATAAAGGTGAACTGCATACCCCATGGTTACAAGTCATATAAACGGGGATTATTTTAAAGGGAAATTGCAAGACTCTTTAACGATACCATAATTATGATGGTATAATAAAACGAGAGTCAAACTCGGATTGCATTTTTTTTAAAGGATTGTACAATCAAGACTTTGCTGCTATGAAATTTATTCCACTCAAATGGCCGGAATAGAATAGAATAGAATAGAATTTATTGACTCATTCGACCCCCTTCTGGGGTATGAGAGTACAACACATGTATATGTCATGATAATGATACATAATAAAGAATACAAACATAGCTTAATAATAAAAAGAATACAGAATACAACAAAACAACAATATAAAAGTATAACGATAAATAGGAATGATCTAAACCTAGCCTATGCTAAACATAAATACAATATTATACAATATGGCAAGCATACATGAAAAGTGGAAAATACCACATGAACAATCTAAATACAAACACGAAGAAAAAGAAAGATAAAAACAAAAAATAATTTAATAGTAAACAAACAAGAATAAACATGAGTTTGGGCGTAATAATTATGACCAATATCACATTTTTGTTTACATTTTTTTTTTATTGAAATATATTTATTCAAGATAATAACCCAGAGGAGTAGGGTGAGTCATACTTTATTATTTACAATGATGACTGACATCTCTAATAGATGAGAATAGAAAAGAAAACCCCTGCATATACAAATCAAAGAGGAAAAACAATCCATCATAAGAAAATGAAAATGATCACTAAATTCAATTTAAATTTAAATTTAATTTATTCAACCAATCATTAAAAACAATTTACAATCGCACTGGTACTGGTACAATTACAATATAATGACAGGTTATGGACCCATAAGAAGCAAAGCTTTTAAATGGGGCCCATTCACATACCATTGAATAAAATAAAAGCATACAATAAATAAAATAAAAAATTATGCATATTTATGCTATTAAAAAAAGTTTCAAATATCTCGCAAACACATTCAGCCATACTCACACACAATGCAATGCACTTTAAAGCATACTAGAAATAGAGAGAGAGAGAGAGAGAGAGAGATGGGGGAGAAGGAGAAGTGAGAAGAATATTAAAAAGAAAAAGAGAAAGCACATGAAGAATGCGAAACATGAGATGAATGATTAACATCGATTATAATATACATCATCATCTTTTATCTGACTTTTATCTGAAAAATCCACCCTTTTTTATCATTGAAATATATTTACGTGTAACACGTTAAAACAACCATATGAACACAAGACTTTTATATCACCATTTGTTAAAATCAATACAAATAAATATATCCAACTGTTTAATCCCTCCAAACCGTATCCGTACACATACCACCTGGACAACCACCCCGGATAACCACCCCTAGGATAACAACCCTCTAGGACAACTACCCCCCGGACAATCACCCTCTAGGAAAACTACCCCCGGACAACAACCCCCGAACAACTACCCCCTAGGACACGGGTGACCAACCTTTTAAAGATCGCGGGCCACAGCTTACGATTGTCATAACTTGGCGGGCCATAGGTAGTCTTCCCCCCCCCCCCCCCCCCCCCCCCCCCCCCCCCCCCAAAAAAAGAGAAAAAAACACTCATGTAATACGTGTACACACCTGCAATTTTGCACAAACAAACAAGCAAACAACCAGATCAGTGAAGAAAATATCACATTGAACGCGGTGCATAATAGGGAAGGAGATCGTTATTCAGTTTACGATTAAAATTCATGAGAAAATTCAAAGGCGGGAGAAAAGGGCTGTAAGTTTCAAGTCAAGTATGGCATTTCAAACATATTTCTTGATTCACAACATTAATTTTTATATGTACAAACTGAAATTAACACGGCGGGTGATGTTAATGCCCGGGGGGGGGGGGGAATACTCAGAGTTTGTTAGGACGGGGAGTGCCGCTCAAGCCTCGAAACCCTTACCCATTATTAGGGGTGATTTTTCTAGAAAAAAAGAAAAAATTTCCACAATTGTTGTTTTTTTTTCTCGAGTGTTTGCATGGCAAACGCCCGAAAATTTTGGAAATTTTGAAGAAACGGACCCATTTTTAATGATATTTTTGTAAGAAGTGGGACCCATGTTTAGGGACTTTTTGTGTGACAAAGTCACCCATTAGAGCGGCACACACCCGTATGTCCTAATGTCCTACCCCCCCCCCCCTTCCCCCGGGTGTTAGTCGTTAATGTAATGTAATGAGATAAAATTTGAGGAATTCTGTATCAACCACGTAATGATTCAATATGTTGTGAATGATGGGAACAAATTATGGAAATAGAGATAGCTGTTTGTAAATGTTCTACATTGTACCTTATTTCATCGCTGCTATGCGGGCCACATGTCATTTATGAGCCATTTTTATTATCAATTCTTCAATGCTCCGCGGGCCGCGGGTTGGCCACCCGTGCCCTAATATAACCACCCTCCAGGACAACCACCCTCCCGGACAACTACCCCCGGTCAACTAACCCCCGGGCAACTACCCCTGGACAACTACCCCCGGGGAACTACCCCACCCCCAGAAAACTACTCCCTAGGATAGTTGTCTTAGATGGTGGTTGTCGTAGGGGGTAGTTGTCTGTGGCATAGTTTTCCGGGGGTAGTTGTCCTTGAGGGTGGTCTTCCTAGGGGTGGTTATCCGGAGGGTGGTTTTCCAGGGGGTAGGTGTTCTATAGAACCCTTTAAAACAATCACCAATATAACTTGGCCATCCTGAATGACTCACCCAACTAAGGTTAACAACAACCGCTGTTAGATGTAGCGTCATTATTTTCCAAATGATTTGGTCCTACATCTTGGGATGACGAAAGCATATTTAGTTGTAGGCACTTGGAGATCCTAGCTCCACTGAAATGGCTGGGAGCTCGATCCTGATGATGCTTCATAGGGGACGATGTATGGATCGGACTTCCGGCCATTTGCTGTCGTTCAAAACGTGATATAGTTGGTACACATGTAACTACGGATCTCATGAAGGCAGCTAGGTCTCAAGCTTCCCAATTCTCTGTAATCTATTCATGCTAATGTACAACTGAGTATCGTGGGCGTACATCATCACGAAAGGCCATGAGTATGAATAATATCCTGGACAGGTCTCGTATAGCAGACAAATAGAACAGGACCAATTAGGTCGGATCAGACATGCCAACACTGTTGTTTCCTTCCAAAGAGATACGAAGCAAACCAGTAGGCAACAACACCTATCTCTCAGTCTTATTCGATAGCTCACCATGTCAAATGCAGATGTTAGATCAAGCATCAGAAGTATTGCTTCATCGCCATTATCAAGAGCCTGCACAAGATCATTTTGGAAACGAATCAAGGCCATCTCCACACTATGGTATTGTCTGTATGCAGATTGTTTTGATGCTTAAAAAGAATTAGATACCTCTCATATTATGACAGAATTCCTTTAAATATTCTCATACCATATTACATCTCATTAAACATAACTCAAAGTGTCTATTTAAAGATTACAATTTTCTATACACGTGAGCGAACTCTCACTCATTGAGCAAAATCCATTGGTTGCGTGCAGCAAGTGTGCAACAAGTGTGCGCTGCACGAACAAACAATTATCTGTTAGCCACTCATAGTGCAGCAAACTTTCGATTTTCGTAACTTATAATACACTATTATGGCTATAGTAACTTCTTAATTTCAAAGCTGATACTCAATCACATGTGATTAAAAATTCACATACCTTGAAAATACAATAAATTCACTGCAATTCCCTCCTACAATCGGGATTTTCTGACCATCCTCTTTAATACTGATATCTTCAGCACAACTAAGGCCTTACATATTTATCCACTTTTTATCCTACTAACTAAAATGTACATACAATTTACCTGAAAGTACAAAGTATTTTCCAACATATCAATAATACACATTCGGGTGTCTGATTCATCATTTAAAAAAGTAAACAAAGAATTAATATTGGGGGAACTACATGAACTCAGCGGATGAACACTAGCCCCAACAAGACCTTTTCAGTAATGTTGTCTCTGATTACAAACTTTCACAAATGGTACCTCTAAATACCTTGGTTTAACAATCAAAAAGGAAATTTCTATACTACTACATTAAGAAATGATACTATAGGAAATTAAGCGTCAAGTTCAATGAAGTATAGACGCTTGCCAAGAGAAGCGAAGGCCAGCATTAGTGGTGTTACAAGTACCATGTAACAGAAATAGGGTGGTTGGTCAATTCTATGAGGAAGTTTGAGGTCCCTGAATGTAATTTGCTGCATGAGTTGTAATCCTTTGAGTCTGTATCTGATCAATCTCAGCATGTGTGATCCACGATTCACTCTAGCCACTAATACTCTATCATAGCTATCCACTGCAGTATACAGGTATTCACTATCATCCACCGCTGTGAGAGTACTGCCTAGGTGACCTTCTATGTCATACACATGAACTGTACTAGGTGTTTGGGAGCCAGTACTTGGGATCATTACTCCTGTCTTGGTGACACTGATCTGTATTGGTTTGTTACCAATAGGGATGACTCTCTGTGGGTTAGAGTTGCTACCTTGGAAGATGTATATTTCGGGATTCTTATTCACAGCGTATACGTTATCACTCTGATCACTACATAGCCTCAGATCCCACTCTCCTTGCTTACATGTATATTCAAAGCACGTATCATCGTTTGGGCAAACACAACATGTCGAACAGCTACGAGATACTACTGGTTTACCATCAGTTAAAAATGTTAGATCATGCACACTACCTTTGCTGCTAGCTAGATGCGATTGCTCTTGACCTGATAAAGAGAAGCTATAACTTCCCTTTCCTTTTCCTCCTGAAACTGCCACCACGGTATCTAAGGAGAGTGCTGCCATTCCCCAAATATCAGCTGGTACTTTGAATTCTCTCACAATGTGCATTCCTGCTTGGAGATGACCATGGTCAAGAAGCCTCTCATCCGCAGAGCAAAACTGTATGCTCTTAGCTGCTTGCTTCATACGATCTACTCTGGTTGTATCATTAGTTTCTATCAAAAGCTTTTCGAGATCGCCATACACCATACGCCATACGAGATTATTTAATCTACCAATCATCACTGACGACAACCAACTACTCATCATCTTAACCCTCTTTCCTTGAGTGGCTTTCAACTTGTCAAGCTCCTCGTCGAACCCTATCTCTAGTGATCTCACATTTTCTACAAGAGTTGCTTGATTCTCTACCAGATATCCAATCTTTTGTTCATGTTCTTTCGTAATGACATCTTCAAGGTCTTTAATGATTTCGTGCACGTCTTGTCGAACCTGCTCTATGTGTTGAATGTTCTTCTTGAGGTGATCCTTCTCTTGGTTGCATTTAAGATTAATATCATCTATCTTCTGCCCAATATCCTTCTCGAAATCTTCCTGGTTTTGTATCAGCTGGTGACCACGATGATTGATGACGACACATTTTGGACAAACGTGGATTGTGCAGGTTTCACAGAAGAGATCTTTATTATGTTGATGTACTGCGCATGCGTACCTATCACCACGGTGATGAGAAACTGTATTCAAGTCATTTATTGAAGTAACATGATGTTTGGCGAAGAGGAATCGCATTTGCTTATGTCCACTGTGACATCGTTCGCACATGTAAACATCGCAATCACTGCAGAATGACAAAACTTCTGAATTATCATTACATGAAGTGCACACTAGATCCTGGTCAAACGTTTCTCGATCATTCTCTGCCATGGTGCTTTGCGGTAAGAATTCTGAAAAAAATATGTAAGAATAATAATAATAATGATAATAGTAACATTAATAATAATAATTATAATAATCATAACGATTATTGCAACTATTCTATAAGGGCAGTTGCTCAATAATTGATGTGTGTAAGAGAAGTAGAATTTAATCAATTAAACGTAGATTAACTGAGGAATTAAACAGATTTAATGGTACAATGTATAAAACAAATGACAGTATTAAATGGAACCTCGCAGGGCTGCTCCCTCCCCCTTTACGAAATAAAACACAGCGAATGCCCCTCACCAAAAAGTCACCTGTAATGATAATGTTATTTTTGTATTTCTTATACAAGTTGTCTAAATCTGTTACTTATTGAAATGAATCTAATTGAAATGGTTATCATTGCCCAAAATGAATTTATAGTTTTTCACAGACTAACTTGCGACTGATAACAGTAGAATTTACAATAATAAAATACGTGATAAATATATAGCAATAACAAAGTTAGATGCATTTGATATTCAAATACAGTTTAGCGGGGTCCTAATGGTTAAAGTAAAAATTAGAAAATGAGCTGAAAAGTCAAAAAAAAATGTTGGGAGAGTAAAATAAAATTAAAAGTAGATAAAGAGGAAAGGGCGTGTCATCAACTAGGCCGATCAGACCATCGGAACATACAGCTGATACCGGCATATATACAGAAATTGAAACGTAGCAAGCCCGTCACTATAGGCAACGATACGCTTGGACCCCAGAAACCAACGAGGCGTTACGCGCATGCCTAAACTGCACCGACTGGGACTTGTTAATCAACTCCGCGAACTCTCTGGACGAAGAAGCAACTATTGTCTCCGACTACGTCAAGTTCTGCATTGAACTGACAATCCCACACAGACTCGTTAAAGTGTACCCTAACAACAAGCCGTGGGTGAATAAAGAGCTTCGCGATCTGCTCAGAGAGAAGGGAGCAGCACTCTCAGCTGGAAACTCTGAGTCACTAAAGAATATCCAAAGAAAAATCAAGCGTCAGACGGAAAAATGTAAACATAATTCCTACAAGGAAAAGATTGAACAGAACTTCCGCGAAAACAATCCCAGGATGGCATGGAAAACAATGCAGGATATTACTGGTTACAATAAAGATAAATCTAAATCTGTGGTAGTTGATCGAGATAGTGAATTTGTTAACGAACTCAACGACTTTTATTGCCGATTTGATGTAGAAAATTTCTCTATTGAAAACGAAGAAATGAAATGTAAGGTAATAGACGAAATTCCATTCAGAGTACCTATCCAAAAACATGAGCATGATGTTAGACGAATGTTTGCAAGCTTACAAACACACAAGTCGCCCGGACCAGACGGAATAGGTAACCAAGTTCTGAAAGTATGTAAGGATCAGTTGGCCCCAGTGTTTACTAAACTATTTGAGAAATCTCTAAGTCTAGGTATAATCCCCCAGCTATGGAAGCGGTCAATAATTATCCCTATCCCAAAAGGTAAACAAACGAAAGAAATGAATGATTTCAGACCCATATCCCTTACATGTAGCGTAATGAAATGTTTAGAGAAGATTGTGTTGAAACACCTCATGAGGCAAGTTGGGGATCAGATAGATGTGTTGCAGTTTGCTTATAGGGAAGGTAAAGGTGTAGACGATGCAATTTTGACATTTCTCCGTAATATATATATATAATCACATGGACCACGTTGGTAATTCTGTATAAGATGTTTGTTTGTCGATTTCTCAAGTGCATTCAACACAATTGTACCGCACATACTGATTAAGAAACTAATTGAGATAAAAGCACACCCTACCCTCATTTTATGGATACAGGATTTCCTAAATGAAAGAGAACAATATGTTCACTTGAGAAATGTAAACTCTAAAGTGAAACTCATCAGCATAGGAGCCCCTCAGGGCTGTGTCCTCTCTCCAGTATTATTTTCTATCTATACCAGTAATTGTATAAGCACATCACCAACATATGTCAAATGATTAAGTATGCAGATGATACTGTAATCTCAGGCTTTATGTCAGACACCAGAAGTGAACAAGATTATGCCACCTGTGTAAACAGATTTGTAGAGTGGTGTGAACGACACTATCTCAAGTTGAACGTCTCGAAGACAAAGGAAATGATTATAGATTTTCGGAGAAATCCACAAGCAAGACCACCGCTTACTATTCAGGGGTCGGCTGTGGAAAGAGTTGACAGTTATAAGTACTTGGGAACAACGGTATCTGATTCACTCGACTGGTCATCAAATGTTACCTTGCTTAGAAAAAAGTGCAATCAGAGAATGTACTTCTTGAGAATGATGAGAAAGATGCATGTAGACAAAACAATTCTGACTCTATTCTACAGATCATTGATAGAGAGTGTAGCTACATACAACTTTGGGAATGCAACTCAAATAGATAAGAAGAAGTTAGACGGTACGAGGAGAGTAGCACAACGGATAATTGGCAGGAGCCTACACGAAGTATCCATACTGTATGAAGAAAGAGTAGTTGCTAAAGTCAAACGAATCATGAACGACCCCACCCACCCGCTTCACACTAATTACAATTACAATAGGTCAGGCTTTCGTTTGTGTGTGCCCAGGTCTGCACGAGTGAGAACTCGGCAATCATTCATAGCAAACTCCATCCATATGTACAACGGAATGTCTCAAAGACCCAGTGTTGTACTTTAATATCATATTTAATCTAATTAATAATTCCCAAATTGGTTTAAGACGAAAATACATGTACGGGTAGATATACCAAACCTCCTCAGTATATCAGTATATTTATATTTACCTCACCTGTTCAATCGTTTGATCACCTGACACCTCCTCTTGCTCTGCTTCATTTACTATGCTAACCATTGTTCTGAATTAGTTTTTATGGAACAACATTCGATCCTCTGTTAATCTGTGCTTAATCATATGTTAAACCTTGTGTATTCACTGTTAACTTAATGTCTACATTTTTGTAAATACATTAGTAAATGTTATTATGTTACACCAGTGAAAATCAAATATCCAGAAATGGACAATAAATACTAAATTGAATTGAATTGAATTGAAGAATAGGTAAACATCAATTATACTAATTACGCCCATTAGTGTGCATATTGAATAAGAATATTGATATATTTATTTGAAAGATAACAAACTTTTGCTGAAATCAAACAGTTTATCGTAGACAGGCACATATCGAACGCCTATAATACGTAAGCTCCCTTTTTTGTATTATCATACATTTCTTATACAAACAATTTTCTCTTTTAAACATACTTACTATATGACAGTGGAAGTGCTGTCTCCTTATGTTAAAAACACAAACACAAAGTTTGGACAAAAGATTTTGTAAGAGTAGCGTCTCACCAACCTAGTCATATGAGCGACAATGAAGCCTGGTGCAGTGCACGATTTTAATTAAGGACAATGGAATACCAGCTCTAGAACAAGCGCAAACTAAAACTCCACGCCTGCTATAGTAACATGATAAAGTAAACGATGTTGAAATCACCATTTATTCAGGAAATCTCCTAATGAAATCTACAGATAACGCCACACGCCCTCTAAGCGATGTTTCGAAATCTTGCTTTTAATAACAACTGCGACAAATCCATTACGACTTCATCCTTGGCAATCGCAGGTCAACCGGATGACATTTTTGTGCTTTTGTCAAAGCGATGTTGAAAAAAAGGTAAAAAAATGGATGAACCAGTATGTTGAAATATATGTGCAATTATATATACAGAGGTGCGTTCGATTTGATTAATTTCCTTAATCTTGATCGAATACATGCTCAAAATTGTGTTGATCTGTTTCTCTCATTTTGCTTTTTATCTGTTTATTGAACTCTTTAAAATCGGTTGCTTTTAATAGCACATGGATAGTGACCTGTATTTTTTCTGAGCGACATTCTTTTCATAAACAAGTCAGTGAATAAATACGATCGGTCAATGGGATAAAAATAAATGTACATCCATGCAGGCATCCCAGATAGCAAAATGTTGTGGGGCCCATCAGGGTTTTATCTGGTTACAACTGGGCTGGCCCACTTGGCCCAGATGGGCCAGCCCATCTCTTGCCCACTTGGCCCATTTGGCCCAGATGGGTCCCAGATAGGCCCCATGTGGGGCCCAGCAATCTGCACCCGGGTTATAGAAGGGCCCCAGATGGGCGGCCCAGATTGTACCCACTTGGCCCAGATGGGCCCACGTGAAACCCAGATGTACCCCACAATTGGCCCATCAATATACACAAGGGTTACCTATTGGGCACCAGATGGGCCATATGTGGGTTTTATGTGGGACCTACCACATTCTATATATGGGTCAAGTGGGTTCTATATGGGCCCCATATGGGCTATAAGCGGGTTTTTATATGGGATCCATATGGGCCAAGTGGGTTTGATCTGGTCCCATATGAGCCAATGTGGTTTTAAATGGGCTTCATATTGTTTAAATGGGTTCCTATTTTTCCCAGTTGAATTCATTTATCCCATTTCAATTTCCAGGGTTACCAGTTGGGTTTAACTGGACCAGTCGTACCATTTGGCACAACTTTCAACCACTGATTGAAAGCTCCAATTAGCAGACATAATTAGTAGGTTATGTAGCACTTGTACTAATTAATTTGGTCAATGGCAAAACACATCGTCTAACATTTCCAATGTAAAGGCATTGGTGTTAAGAAGACTTGGTTAATTTGCTGTGATTAGACATTTCCATATACTTGTATTTTATTGAATCTGTTTTAGATTATAGTTAGTGTTTTTTCTAATTCATGTTTAATTAAATGTAATTTAAACAAAGTAGTGAAATTTCCTAATAATTGGCAATTTACATTTTGTAGTATTTTCGAAATGAATTGCAAATAACTAAATCATCAGTAATTAAGAAATATCCTGTAAATTTAGATAAACTGTTAAAAAACATAGATGTGCACGCACCCCATACTCATTATGCACATGATGGGATATATTTGTGGGTTCTTGGTGGGAAGGCCCATCTGATATACATCTGGTTTTCAGCTGGGTGAAGACAATCTTCGACGTGCAATTATCACCACCAAAAACCCACATGGGGCCCATATGGGGCCTATATGTGTTGGTACTTGTGGGTTCTGGATGGGAATTGAAGGCCCATCTGGTATACATCTGGTTTTTATATGGGCCACGTGCGCTCCGTATACCTGTGGGTTCTTTGTGGGAAGGCCCATATGGGATACATCTGGTTTTCAACTGGGTGAAGACAATCTTCGACGTGCGATTATCACCACCAAAAACCCACATGGGGCCCATATGGGGCCCATATGTGTTGGTACTTGTGGGTTCTTGGTGGAAAGGCCCATCTGGTATACATCTGGTTTTTAGCTGGGCCCATGCAGCCGATGTTCGACGTGCGATTTTCACAAACAAAAACCCACATGGGGCCCACATGGGGCCCATGTGTGTGGGTTCTGGGTGGGAAGGCCCATCTGGTATACATCTGGTTTTTGTATTGGCCATGTGGGTTTTAGTCAGCCCATACAAATCCCAGATGGGCCCCAGATATTTTGCTATCTGGGATTGTATGAATAGAACCTTTTTACAAATTAGAGTGTAAATCTAAACAAAAACTAAAAATTCATTATTCCTCAACAAGCACATTCACCTTTTTGCAATTCTCCATCGATCTCACTCTGCTCTCTTTCTCTCTCCCTATTTCCCTCGCTCTCTCTAACTTTGCTTTCGCTTTCATTATGTGTATCTCAAAGATACACACAGACACGCACATTACATCCGTATTTATATTTCATCTTCTTAATTGTCTAAGGTTCTAAAAAACATTTCTTATATATCTTGTTCCTTTTCCTTCGCTATTTTGAATGTTGCATCTTCTTTTAGCCTTGACCTCTTCCCTACACCCTTCCCCACACACACCCACACACGCACGCACACACACACACACACACACACATACCTTTCCAATTTCCCCTACCTGTCTTTCCTTCCCTAAATATATATTTTATCTTCATTTCCCATTCCCCTTCTTTATCTTTTTGCTATTTTGAATGTTGCATCTCCTTTACTTTCTACCTATTCCTCATTCGCACCCCCTCTCTCTCTGTCTTTCTATCTGTGCCAGAATACATTCTCATGCATCCAAACACATACCTTCACAAGCATTTCATCCTATACTGTATGATAGGGGCCGGATGTCTGGCCCATATTCACAGTTTCAAGATTGATTGACGCATGCGCGGCTCGTATCTCTCACATAATCTCTAGACTCCCCGTTACTTCATTAATGAAGATCAAACTTCAAACTTAGGTAAGTTCTCGTTTCTGTCCTTCATATTGGTGACTCATAATCCCCCAAACTCCAAGACTTTGTTCATCAAAATGTTATTTCATAATCATCTTTAGGCAGAAGTTATCACTGCATATCATTATTGAACTGCACATCTGGTAATATTTCAGACGCCTAAAGACACTAGTAGACATGTAGACATTAAGTCACATTGAAAAATACAAACAAAATACATGTTCACACTCAATGTTAGAACATTTGAAAGACTTTAATCAATTTGAATTATAAAAATCCATCGTAAGTCAATACCGAATGGCATGCACATTTCTACATAATACATGTGTTCAATTATGACCAATCACAGTGATTCAATATAAGTCTCCATTCATAAACTCTTCTTGTGCCGTAGGTAGGTACAGAATTTTCATAATTTCAAAGGGGCAAACTGTTTAATATGACACACAGAGTTGATCATAATGAGAAGAATAAAAACACTTCACGACACTGATCAATTGTGAAATTGACCTTCAATTCTACAATATTGGAATATTTGAAGCATTTGTTTGTAGCAATAGCCAATGTAGCAATGTACTTCAAACCGTGACCTCATGAATGACCTGATATATCACAAGCCACAAACTCATCACAATTTAAACAACAAATTGTAGAGTGTACTTGTCTACTATTGTAAATGGGTTTTATTTCTGAAGTTTAATTTTTCTCTATATTTTGTCAAAGCATACAATTGTAAGGAATTCCTTTACATCAATTGGTGTTATTTTTGTAGTGAACTTCATTGAAGATTGGATTTTCGTTCTCATTATTTTTACATAAACACTGAATACCTCTTAACCTTTTTATTAAAAACATAATTCCCATTAATTCATCCTCATAACGCATGTAAATAAATATAGACGATATAAGCAGGGAGTTCCCTCTCAACTCCCTGCTATAAGGGATTAGAGAAGGGCAGACTGAGATGAAGACATTCTAATAATACATGTATACAATAATATACAAAGGAATAATGCTCATTGGGGATATAGTATCACAAATAATATCTCTAGTGATATTCGTTTGTCTCGCAATGTATGGTCAACAAGGGATCAAAAGACCCAGATGTAGAGTATAAAAGACGTTTGCTTACAATATATTGTATCACCTGACAAAGTGTTGCAGCGGCGCACGAAACGTCGTGATCTTTTAGATCACTTGTTGACCATACATTGCGAGACAAATGAATATCACTAGAGATATTATTTTCAATAATATTGGGAATGTTAAACTAAGCAGAGCTTAAATATAGAGGCTATTATATTCAGATCTATGTCGTTCCGGAGGTAAACACATTGATATTAAAAAATATTAAGGCACAATGTAAACAACAATCTTGAGCTTACCGAGAACAAACACATATCAATTTACCTATCACAGAATATTTCAATTCAGAAGTATATATTACTATTGCCAAATAAACACACATAAAATGAAATTAAAGAGGAAAGATTGAAAATTGCAGATTATATTGTTAAACACATCTGCATATAACCTCTCAAAGAAAGAAAAAAGATGTTTACAACTGTATACTGTATAAAAATCCATGAAATGAAAGAAAAGTTGTTCACATACATGTATTTCTGTCATGTTATTTTCAGTTCATAGATAGCAAAATACACCAGACAAATAATTTTGTATATCTCCTCAAGCGAACTAAGAAAGGCTGAAATTACCAAGTTCCTAACATACATTGTCTATTTTAATTAAGCTTTTAACCAGTTCCCTGAATTTACATAATGGAATTTAGAAACTCAACTGTGTAAGACCTGTCTACAAACCACAACATCATCACACTTTGTTTATGTCATTTCATTATCATCTTGATGTTTAAGTGCCTCCCATTATTAGTCATTGTTTATTTGTACAAATATAGAATGAGAATAAAACTTTTCGTCTTGATGTTTAAGTGCCTACCATTATTATTATTTGTTTATTTGTACAAACATAGAATGAGAATACAACTTTTCGTCTTGATGTTTAAGTGCCTACCATTATTATTATTTGTTTATTTGTACAAACATAGAATGAGAATACAACTTTTCGTCTTGATGTTTAAGTGCCTACCATTATTATTAATTGTTTATTTGTACAAACATAGAATGAGAATACAACTTTTCGTCTTGATGTTTAAGTGCCTACCATTATTATTAATTGTTTATTTGTACAAACATAGAATGAGAATACAAATTTTCGTCTTGATGTTTAAGTGCCTACCATTATTATTAATTGTTTATTTGTACAAACATACAATGGAAATAAAACTGTTTTGCAAAGAAAAAAGGATGACACTCAAATATATTAAAAACAAAGTAGGTCAGGTAAATTGATAGGAATGTTGTTTCTGAGAACACATTATGTAACATTAAAACTAAACAATGATAGATAGATAAACAATACTGCAAAGACTTCAAAAAAATCAAACCTTGTGCCTTTTATCTGTGGAATGGATCAGAACAAGTTGATCATGTAGCATATAAGTATTTGTGTGTACTGCAAGGTTCTGGAGTCATCACAATCATAAGAAATTTGGCCCAGTCTTGATAAAGTAACTAGCACTGTACACAGAAAGATGTACATGGGACTACACAAATGGTGTCGTGCCTACTTACCTTGATTTCCTTATCTTTCTAAGCTCATTACTCAGCCAGTATACATTTTCTACCAAAATTGTTTGGCAAATGACATTTATTTATAATCTTGAACATTCAGTGTAAGTTTCGTTTGATTCTGTGAGAATTCTTTTCTTTTTTTACCAGGACTCCAATTTATCTTTAATTGACTTGATAACACATAAACAAATGAGTATAAACACCACTTGATGAATATATGTACATACTAGTAAATATGTTTACAAAGTTGGGAAATCAAGGCCGTTTCATAAAACTTAACAATTGCTACAAAACTATCACAACATTGATCAGAGCAAATCAAATTTTCTGTTCAGTGGCTACTAACTTCATATTGCTAACAATGTTATAAAACAGGGCCTATAACTCTATAGCTAGGAATACAATACATATAGTCTGAAATAGGTACACTACAAACATCATCATGGAGATTGCTAAAGTAGTATAATTACATCACATAACTTACATATCTATTATTATTATGTCATGTAAACATGGTAGCAAAATTAAGACAAATTAAGTATCAGAATGATCATGTAATGTAAGACTTATACCAATATTGATTACTAATGTACTAAAGTTATCAAAGTAGGTTTCCAGAATGTCTATTATGAAAGGCTTAAAAATCAATTTATATTTCTACATTCATCTTGCAAAAAAATCTGTAAGATAACATCATTATTGCAATCATATATCGAATGATGATAGCTCAATCTGTGTAATTCATTGTAAAGGTATGGCCGCCTAGGCTCTGACCAGATGATGCACTTTATATGCATTGATCATATGCTGAATTGAATTGAAGAGATAATTATTAACAGAGTGGATGCACATATTAGGCAATGTAATTGATCTTGCAGTGAAATTCCATGAACAAGGAATGAATTCTATCATCTTGGACCTGGTGCAGAAGCATGGTCACTAGACAAGCTCTTTCAATGTTTCATCATGGTATCATGTGTAACTCAGGATATACACATACATATGTAGATATAATTTACAACTTCTCAATATGAGACAAATGTAAAAAGAACCACACTTCCTATCGTAATCAGAGATAAAGATCTGACGTTATGCTTCTGGTTTTAATAAAACTAAAAACTAAATGAACTCTTCTTAAAACTTAATGAGATTCTTCAGTTGTCATTCATTGCTATACCTAAAACATTCAGCAAAGTTTCTTGTTACATCAATAGTAACACTACATTTACCATTGTAGTACAGCTAAATACTTAATTAAGTTTCACTGAAAATATATTTTCCGACTAATCTACATTGTACAACATATTAGAACACTATATCACATAATACATTCTTTCTTACCAATAATATTAATGTCAATATTTACAATTTCTACATAAGTTCCAACGGTTCAGGAATACACATATCTAATAAATAGAATAAAATTTGTCATTAAGAAGTCTGTCCAAAATTGACTTCATTCAAATAGAGAATTAAAAAAACATTCTTGTCAGAAAACAAAACAATAAATGAGTAGATACAATTTACTTCTTAAATAGGAATGATCTTCCTATAACTATTTGTTTTAAGAATGAAAATAAAAAAAACTAAAATTAGCAATGCAAGCTAGTGCCTTGTAATAAACAAATATATCTTTAAAATGAATTTGAAAATTGACTTATTTTGAGAATCAATATGATGCAAGGAAAATACATTTTTGAGATAATAGATTCATACAAAATAACTGGCACGGAAGAAAATTTATTTATATTACGAAGGTTTCAAACATGAAAGAAAATAATACACTGATAACTTGCTAAGTACCAAGTCAATTGAATTCTGAATGTTCCTTTGAAAACACATTATTTATCAAAGCGATGATTATTAATTCATAAAACAAGGGAATGTGGACTGTATACTGGATTTATGAATTGACTTTGCTGCAAAAAGTGGAATTTGGAACTTAA
Organism: Strongylocentrotus purpuratus; assembly: GCF_000002235.5. NCBI lineage: Eukaryota > Metazoa > Echinodermata > Echinoidea > Camarodonta > Strongylocentrotidae > Strongylocentrotus > Strongylocentrotus purpuratus. Next base: position 52,294,403 of record NW_022145606.1, on the reverse strand, counting down.
TCAGTACCCGGATAAAGTAATGTTTCGGTGTATCTCTCTCTTTAATTGTTTGCGATGGTTTCTTGTTTCTCTGCGATTATATTAGCCTGGTTCAGAAGGATAGGAGGACAAAACTTGTTCCCATTACAGATCTTATCAAGTCCCTGTAAACAAACAAAATAAAACACGATGGTCAGAGCCAACATCAAACCACAACGATATGTCAACTAATAAGCCAGTTTCGTTAACGATCAGCCATAGACTAAGGTTTAATGCATGGTTGCTTGTCAACGAAACGAGCTACTCCTAAATCACACATAACCCAATAAGGAGTATCTTGCATTTGTATTCCAGAGGATGATTTCTTTTTTTACAAAAGCTTTTTATCAAAGTATTTTTATCAAATGTATTGCTGGACGCTACTAGCAGAAGAACTAAGACTGTCAAGTGGGCACCAGACTATAGAGACCATGAAGGGAATCCAATGTCTAGTCCTACAGTTGTGTTGGATGTGAACAAGGTTGTGCACCACACAAACAAGGCTTGGATCATGTGGTGCACAACTCTTTTGAATTACTTTACACAGCTTTACACAACACATTTACAGTGTATGCTGTTGGAGAGCAAAATAATTAGTCTGTTTTTATTTACTAATGTAAAGCGCTTTGAGCATGTTTATGTAAAGGCGCTATATAATGTAAATATTAATATGTATGTTTGTATGTACAGTTACTGAGGAAAACAAAGACTAGTTTGAAATGATAAGAGTGTGTTTACTTACCTCTCCAGCGTACGATAGCAAAGGAGACACTTCACATGTGACTGGGTAGCCATCAGGGTCATGGGCCCGCCGACTAAAAACAACAAAACAGACAAAAATTGTAAAACCTCTCTGAAATCTTGGACATACATTGTCTACAGCAATCTGGCCCTGTATAATTGATTCTAAGAAACATGTAATTCCCCCCTCCCCCCCCCCCCCCCCACAGGACCCCCATCCCTGGCAAAGAAATGGCCCCTTCCTGCACAGCTCCTCAACAGGGCAGTAGGGCACACAAAGAATTAACATTCATGGACCACATTGTATTGCTCAAAAGTGTTTGCTTGGTAAACCAATGAAAGGTTTCTAATTTATTTTTCTGATTTCTTGTTGTCAAGCTAGGTGCTTCAAGATTAAAACAAGGCTTTTACATATCCACTGAAGCCCAGATGTGGGTTTAGTAATAAACAAGGCTTTTACATATCCACTGAAGCCCAGATGTGGGTTCAGTAATAAACAAGGCTTTTACATATCCACTGAAGCCCAGATGTGGGTTCAGTAATAAACAAGGCTTTTACATATCCACTGAAGCCCAGATGTGGGTTCAGTAATAAACAGGGATTTTACATATCCACTGAAGCCCAGATGTGGGTTCAGTAATAAACAGGGATTTTACATATCCACTGAAGCCCAGATGTGGGTTCAGTAATGTGTTCAATTTCAACAATGCAAAGTGAAGCCCTTCTTCTATTAACTACTACCTATTGTTTATGCCAATCGGTACTCGTGGCACCTAAATGAATGTGCCAATCGGTACTCGTGGCACCCAAATAAATGTGCCAATCGGTACTCATGGCACCCAAATAAATGTGCCAATCGGTACTCGTGGCACCTAAATAAATGTGCCAATCGGTACTCGTGGCACCCAAATAAATGTGCCAATCGGTACTCGTGGCACCTGAATAAATGTGCCAATCGGTACTCATGGCACCCAAATAAATGTGCCAATCGGTACTCATGGCACCCAAATAAATGTGCCAATCGGTACTCGTGGCACCTAAATAAATGTGCCAATCGGTACTCGTGGCACCCAAATAAATGTGCCAATCGGTACTCATGGCACCCAAATAAATGTGCCAATCGGTAATCATGGCACCCAAATAAATGTGCCAATCGGTACTCATGGCACCCAAATAAATGTGCCAATCGGTACTCATGGCACCCAAATAAATGTGCCAATCGGTACTCGTGGCACCTAAATAAATGTGTCAATCGGTAATCATGGCACCCAAATAAATGTGCCAATCGGTACTCATGGCACCCAAATAAATGTGCCAATCGGTACTCATGGCACCCAAATAAATGTGCCAATCGGTACTCGTGGCACCTAAATAAATGTGTCAATCGGTACTTGTGGCACCCAAATAAATATGTCAATGGGTATTCGTGGCACCCAAATAAACGTGCCAATCAACTTGAGGTTAGTTTTCATTTGTTAATGAGTAGATACATGGATGATGGTAACCCCCATCATATTCACCTGAATACAGTCCTTATTAAATGATTGGTCAAACAAAGACATCATTAAATGATTGGTCAAAAACAGTCCTTTGCAATTATTTTACCGAGACCATCCCATATGTTTTAATGAAAAAACATGCAATAGCTTCCAGTACTATCCAACCATTTTTAAGTAAGCAATTAATGCACAGCTGTGGTGCGTGTAGACGTTAGTGAGATAGTACTGTGTGTGAGCCAATAATGGAGTAGCACTCCTTGTAATAAGTAAGTGTACCTAACTCTGTGTGCACCCAAAAGTAAGCCTATCAAACTTGGGATTTTTTTTCAGCAATAATAACACAAAACAATGTTGAAATTAATTCTTTTTACATCAAATAACAAGGATATAGATATTTTGAAAATATAGAAAAGTTGAAGTCACTTCCTATCATTCCAATAGATGAACATGAAATTAGAATTGAGACAGTTTCAAGAAACTGGCCCTTGTTATGGTCTTTTGTCTACAAAAGCTCATAGAAAAAAATAAAATACAATAAAATAAAATTAGGGATGAAAAGTCTCAATGCATGCTCTTTCTATTAATCAATTTACAAAGCTCTCTTGATAAAAGCATACTCATGCAGAGGAAGAAACTAGTATACTACTAACATTTAAACTGTGCACACTGCAGAAGAAAGCGACTATTTAAAACTAGAGGTCTAACCACACATTTGTATAAGGAGATAGTTGAAGAATTACATGCTAACAAACTGAACTATAAAGCAGTAATGCAGCACAGCATTATCAATATCTACAACTACTATGAAAATAACAACAAAATGTTTGGTTTTATAGGAGTATCAGCAAAGTATAATTGGTAAACATCCAGATCACAGTCGAAGAAAAATATCATGAATTCATCTTTCAACGTTCTAAAGTTCAGTACTCACGTTGTAAAAGATTTAAGACATGATTTTCCTTCAGAGAACTTGGGACAGAAAAATTAAGACAGAGAAGTAAAGCTGGCTAATAAACAAATACATCATTTGGCAATTTCTTTGACCAGGAAAATAATCCTAGACATGGTTCTTGCATATTTCACATGCACAAGAGAAGACTAGAAAGCTTCCGAAAAGGTTAACCATCATGTAATATAATAATAATGTCATTCATGATGTACATGTAGTAAAGGCCTCAAAACCAGGGGGGGGGGGGGGGGGGGTGGGGGCGTTTCACAAAACTTGTCATCAATGACAATGACAGTTTTAAGGTGTAGAGGTATCGTGGTCGAGTTGATATGTCACCGGACTGTGGATCACAAGGTCTATGGTTCAAGTCCAACCGTGGCACTAATGTCCTTTGGCAAGACATTGATCTACATTTGCCACTTTCCACCCAGGTGTTAAATGGGTACCCGGTAGGATGCGAAAGCTAATGTGCTTAGATAAGCACGTGTGCGCTTGTAAAAATGACGCCTGGTTGGTATGCTCCCCAGGGAGTGGAGAATGTGCATACATCGTGTGCGGGTGAGCCTGAATCCGATGACCAGGTCAATAATATATATATCTGTAAAGTGCTTTGATAGGGCCTTCCTGAAAAGCGTTATATAAGAAATTGTTATTATTATTATTATTATTATTATAAGCTACCGAAATCTGTGCTTCTGATTGGTAAATAGATTTATCACTGATTCTTATCATTTGTCATTGACAATTTTTTTTGTCTGAAACAGGTCCCAGGAAGCTATCATATAAGAGAAACATACATGTACATGAAAACTAAGCCATTGATATAAAGATGGTGATGAGATGGTAAACAAACAAATCTTAGAGAAACATCAATGCCCTTCAAACCACTATCAAGGAGGGCCTATGTATGTGGGTTGTGGTTTGGATCAATACACATACACATATTGGATTGCGGAAATGGTTTCATATGGAGTAAAGATGATTGTTAGATCACATCATCTTAGAGAATAGCTTGAGCATGCATTGTCATTCATAAAATGGGTTCAAGAATGTAGCCAAAGCATCAGAATAGATCACGTGTGCCGGCATGCAATAGTGTTGCACTGGGAGTGCAATTTGGTGATAACCGTCAATTTCTTGACTTTATACTCATATTCTAGACCCATCTTATAAAACAAATAAAAACATGTTTTTAGGTTGTGTCTTAGTGATATGCACTTCTTGGTTAAGTCACAATGAGAAGGACAGCGAACTTGACTCGTCTTGTTCATTATCCTACTGTACGTGACTTAATCTGCGTGCAATGCATATTCACTAATGCACTCGCGAACATGTATTTTTGGTATGTCTGTTAGTAATCCTGATTTACAGTGGACTGCATGTATGCCATCACAGATGGACGGCCAGCCAGCCAGCCTCACTGGAAGTATTTGGTAAGAGCAATAATTATACTGATGCATGCCTCAAGCAATCAGAAGGGTACTACAGACGTAGACATTTATCAAGTTCCACAGAAATTTTTCATCAAAATAGCAAGTTTTAAAGATACTATGTCCCTTTTGCAGCCAACCTCAAATTCTGTAGAACTTTGCAAGAATTGTGAATATGTCATGTATGTCTTATCTGTGAAATTTAAACATTAGCAGTGTCCTAATATTCAAATTGTGCAAGGAAACCCGTTTACTTGCTAGACTTCACTGTCAGACACTATTTAGTGACTGACTGGCTTTTCTTCTTCTTTGGTAATAACATACATAAAATGAGGTGTAAAGGGTAAATGACCATTTTGTCTACACCAATAACCCACTTCTTGTGATGGCCCAATTAAACTGTTGGAATCTTTGCGCAGCATAAAACATGACCATTCGGTACAATGGTCTGAAAATCAAGACTATTACTTATTGGCTCTATAGCTCCTAAGTCGATTTGACAACTAATAATCATTATTTTCCCACTTGGAGACATTTTCAAGCCCCACCTTTTTTAGGGAAGTTCTAAACTAGTATTGTCTTTCAAATGCGTTGGAATTTAACCTTTTCATTTTTTTGGCCTGCAAATGGGACATAGTACCTTTAACATAATTCTGGTCAGTATTTAGTGATTCATGCCAATGTGTTAGTGTGTCTTAAACATGCATTATTAATATCGTTCTCCGGCGTTCGGTTAGAAGCATAGCAGGCACCTATCTCATGAAGAACCTTATAAATTTCTTAACCAGTATGTTTTATCAAATCAAAATATGTGTTGGACAAACATATAATTGACTAATAATTATGTCATGCATTTGTATAACTGTAGCATGCTTTAATTATTTCTCTGTAGCCACTACCTACATGTACATGTAATGTCCTTTGGTGTTCACTATGAACGTGTAACTGGCTCGTTTAAACATAGTACACAATGTTAGAGGTCCAGATACAATTGAGAATCTGAGCATCCCTTTCCTGGGCCCCGTTGCATAAAACTTACCATTGATGGTAACTTTGTCATCAATGACAGCTACCATGGCAACAGGGCTCAACAGCAAATCAAAATCAAGGTTACCATGGTAGTTGCCATTGATGGCAAAGTTACCATCAATGGTAAGTTTTATGCAACAGGTCCCGATTAAGAGACCATGCACCTACCTGTTATCACAGTGCTTGGTGGGGGTAGGGTGTTTTACATAGGGTACTAGTCTATGTGATTGCTTGGTGCGGCGTATCGGAGTGTTAGAACACCTTTGAAATGGAACACAGAACATTACAAACACAGTGTGATAGGAGGCTTGTGACCTTTGACCTTACAATCGCATTTAGTAGCATGATTAAGTTGAACACGGAACATTACAGACACAGTGTGATGGGAGGAGGGTTGTGCAATAGGAGTCATTGACAATGATGTGACCTTTGACCTGTAGATCTCATCTAGCAGTGTGATTAAGTTGAACACGGAACATTACAAATTAACACAATGTCGAAGTTGAGTGGTTTAAGCACTAGACTTGAAATTCAAAGGTCGTGGGTTCGATCCCCCACATGGCACTAATATCCTCAGGCAAGGCATTGATCTACCCTTGCCACTCAATACCCAAGAGAGGAATAGGGGCCTGGTAGGATGACGAAAGCAATTGTATAAGTAATTGCATATGCCCCTCACAGTGACCATATAACAGGAATGCTCCCCAGGGAGTGGAGATGGTACACATTGTGCGTGAATGAATCCAATGACCAGGGCAATAATATCTGCAAAGCGTTTAGAGACTGTATTCTGTATCAAGCGCTAAATAAATTCAAATTATTATTATTCTAATATGAAAAGTGGACCAGTGTTCTTCTCTTGACTCTAACATCTAAGGGTGCGTTTATCGTGACTTGCCACTCAGAATCAGCATTTCTATACACAAACCCCACTATATGAATATGATTTGCGGGATGTTGCGTGTTCATCGTCTCTTCACAATTCAATATAAAGGCCTTGTCTCTATGCAGCTCCTTTGCGCAGGTCAACTGGAACAAGTACACACACACGCTTGTACAACAACATGACACAGCACATGGCACGCGCTATTTCTCTGAACCTGAAATTAGCCTGGGAAGGTCCGATTTGTATGTGGGGTTCAAAACAGCTTTGCGTTTATCATCTCTCAGAAACGTGATTCTGGCTCTATGTCACATTCAAAACGTACTTTCCTTGGCATTTCAATATACCCATATCTAAAGACGTTTGAAAAAGGCTTTGCGTTGTTCACCTTAAAAATTTGCCTGAAAGACGTTTAAAAACGCTGATTCTAGGCAAAAAAATGGACTATAAACGCACCCTTTGTGTTGCAGCATTGCAGACTTGAACAAAGACCATAGTGGAAAGGAGTATGTTAAATATTCTGAGAGGCATGTATTTAGATGAGGCTATATCTATATGTTGCATTTAAATTTGGATCTTTAAGATCTGAACTCTCATCATATTAGAGTTGAACAAAGAGTCGGGTTGTTATTTTTTAAATAAAGTAAAAGCATTAAATGATTTAGGTGACAGGGCTGTATATTTGACAATCCTGGGGAATGTGTTCATTTATGCAAAGGTAAATTTAATGCATTTTAGAGAAGACATATTTGTCTCTATACTTGTAAAGAATCTGAAAAATGTATTGAATAAATGTTTCCTACATTTCAAGTTCACGAAGTTGCATTATTTTTATGATATTTAAAAATGCAAATGCTAATTTGCATAAATTATGAATACGCAAATTTCATTATTTTTATTTTCTTATGTATTTTATTATCTGTAATTTCTTATTGGGCCTAAAAAAAAAGGATGTCGTATTGCCCTTTAGGTGCCAAAACATGGGTCGGTTGGTCGAAAATCTTTTCTTTTTTTTTACTCCCTCTTTGGGCTGATAGTACTCAGTTTTAAATGCTTTAATACATTTTTTTTTTTAAGCTGACCGTAGATTTCAAGATTTTGGGGTCGGTCGCAAAGGGCAATACAACATCTTTTTATTTAGGCCTTATATCTATCGTTTCATTTCTAATGCATTCTTTTGTTTTGAAATACATCAAGTTACTTTGAGAAACATATCAAAGCAATTTGATATCATTCTTATAAGACAGGTTCTAGAATCTAGGCAATCCGATTGGTCAATTGACATCATGTGGGCGTGCATTAGATTTTTGATAACGCATGCATGATTTAGCCAAATTTAATTTGTGCATAACTTTCAATATCTAGATCTAGTTAGATCTATCTATATATACTCTAGATTTAGACTATATTGTAAGAATGTATTGCCAATCCGTCTTAGAAAAACAAATAATGCCCTGTTGCGAGTGTGTAAGCACAGGGTTAACGATATCGCACTGACTAAATTGAGTGCACTGGAACTGCCCTAACACGTGAGCGAATAATATCTCCCACTTATGAAAAAATACATCTAAACTCGTATTCACATTTCTTCTTGTACATGAACATATGCAATTATAAAACTTTTTGAGGACATGCGCATACTAATTGTGAAGTAACACCTTAGTACAAAATGGTACCAAAATGTGCTTAAGACTTGAGGGGAAAAAGTAATGAATCAATTTAAAATTTCAAGCGGCTACAACGCAATCTCCAAAAATGTGGAGTCACTCCTACCACCCATCCTCTCCTACCAGTGCTATTAATAGTTCTCTTTAGAACTATAAGCTCAAGAACGATTACCAACAGTTCTTCTCAGGACTATACACACTCAAGAAAGAAAGATTTTGGACAGTCCTTTTCAGGACCCCCCAATCCCCCCCCCTTCTCACATGGTGCAACCGTAAGCATACTGTGTAATTCTCATTAGTAATCGTCATTTGGTCACCAATCTACAAACCTAATGAAAATATACAGGCTAAACACAGCAGGCAAACCGCTTATTAATTACATTTGATCCCGCATTACCCAGCTACTTGATTTTAAAGCATTTAGCTTGCAAGGATAGTCTGAAAACCTTCACCCATGAAGAACGAAAGAAAGGTATGAAAGGATGGAGACTCTAAATCAGGCCTTCTCAACTGGCGGCGCGCGCGCCACTTGTGGCGCTTGTAGTCAGTGGGAGTGGCGCGCGACTGTTGCAACAACAGAACAAAAAAACATAAAGAAAGAAAGAAAATGTTAGAATTAAATACTCGGCTAAATCAAGAAGTTGCAGTCGAATTTGAGCCCGAAATGCCTGCTTAACAAACATACAGAAAGGGGAATTTGTTGTTTTTACCATTTTATACAAATCTAAACCTAAGGTCTGAACAACAAGTAGTTTACGATGGGCTACCAATATTAACATTGCCAATTTCTGGAAACATCTTGTTTTTGTTTGTTTGATTTTCACTTTATTTTGACATTTCCCGTGTTTATTGCACACAAAAAACTACATATAAATATACCTCCAGTGTAATTGTACCCAGGAAATGTACTAAGTTTTTCACATCAATATGAAATTATGATTGATTATATTGTGGAATGAAATGGTGTTAAAAAAGGCCCATTTGGGCCTTAAGAAAGCCCTAAATCCACCAGCTGCAGCAGGGGGCTCTGCCCCCCGCTACCCCCATTAGGGCTTCGCCCCTGGACCCCACCCATTTTTGGCTCGGTCGCTACGCTCCCTCGCAGCACAGTCAACCATACAGGGTGGAACTTTAACTACAAATTGTTTTCGTTTTGGCACTTTTAATAAACTAGTTGAGAAGGCCTGCTCTAAATGATGATTCCTGCTTGTAAGAAGCTTGCCCAGGCTAATTAGGATAGAGACTCTAAATGATGATCCCTGCTCGTAAGAAGCTTGCCCAGGCTAATTAGGATAGAGACTCTAAATGATGATCCCTGCTTGTAAGAAGCTTGCCCAGGCTAATTAGGATAGAGACTCTAAATGATGATCCCTGCTTGTAAGAAGCTTGCCCAGGCTAATTAGGATAGAGACTCTAAATGATGATCCCTGCTTGTAAGAAGCTTGCCCAGGCTAATTAGGATAGAGATTCTAAATGATGATCCCTGCTTGTAAGAAGCTTGCCCAGGCTAATCAGGATAGAGACTCTAAATGATGATCCCTGCTTGTAAGAAGCTTGCCCAGGCTAATTAGGATAGAGACTCTAAATGATGATCCCTGCTTGTAAGAAGCTTGCCCAGGCTAATTAGGATAGAGACTCTAAATGATGATCCCTGCTTGTAAGAAGCTTGCCCAGGCTAATTAGGATAGAGACTCTAAATGATGATCCCTGCTTGTAAGAAGCTTGCCCAGGCTAATTAGGATAGAGACTCTAAATGATGAACCCTGCTTGTAAGAAGCTTGCCCAGGCTAATTAGGATAGAGACTCTAAATGATGAACCCTGCTCGTAAGAAGCTTGCCCAGGCTAATTAGGATAGAGACTCTAAATGATGATTCCTGCTTGTAAGAAGCTTGCCCAGGCTAATTAGGATAGAGACTCTAAATGATGAACCCTGCTCGTAAGAAGCTTGCCCAGGCTAATTAGGATAGAGACTCTAAATGATGATTCCTGCTTGTAAGAAGCTTGCCCAGGCTAATTAGGATAGAGACTCTAAATGATGAACCCTGCTTGTAAGAAGCTTGCCCAGGCTAATTAGGATAGAGACTCTAAATGATGAACCCTGCTTGTAAGAAGCTTGCCCAGGCTAATTAGGATAGAGACTCTAAATGATGAACCCTGCTTGTAAGAAGCTTGCCCAGGCTAAAGGTATGAAAGGATAGAGACCAAGACTTTAGAGACTCTAAATGATGATCCCTGCTCGTAAGAAGCTTGCCCAGGCTATTTCAGAAGAGGAGACTACTGAAGAACTCTCGAGTCATAAAGCAAGACAAATTGTTATGATTAATCCATGGTATTTTCAATGACATACCTTTCACTCTAGCCAAACAGATCACCCTTCTTCCTTTCTTTTTTCTTTCTTTTCTTTTTTTTCCTTCTGATCTTCTGGCTAATACAGTCAAACCTTTATATAGCCACCACCCAAGGGAAACACAAAAAGTGGTCTTTGGAGACAGGTGGTCTTTGTAAACAAGTACCTTTACTACATGTTTCAATTAGAAACCATTTTCAAGGGTAAGAACAAATTTGATCTTTGGAGACAGGTGGTCACTAAAGCAGGGTTTGACTGTACTAACATTTCGTACTGAAGATGATTTGTTAAATCATAACAATTTGTCTACCAATACACTCATCTAGCAATAGATATATATATATATATATATATGATGATATGGAAAGCCATGTTGAAGGATTAGAACATACTTAGCATTCAGTTGATCTTCAATAACACGGGAGGACCTGTTTACATACAGCCATTGGACAGAAACCAATGAACAAGTCAAAAATATTGTCTATTAGTCAGACTATTAATATACAACAACCCAATATCAGAGTACCTACAGCTGCCAAATCACTAAACCCCACATAAAAAACTATGCACAAAAACACATTCAAAATAATATACTGCACTGATAAGGGTACGTATTAGAAAGGGTTGTCCCAGAGTGCAACTGCCCTGTAAAGATGGTCGCACCTTAGCTTCCCATGATGCATTTGGATTCTAATAAGCTTTGACAAAGATCATGGGTATCCGGATAATCCTTTTCACATTCTACTCTAAACTTCTGTTTTCTGTTCAGAAGGCTGATCAGGTGTTGTCTTATACAGGCATTTGATTGCGTAATGACTACCAGGAGCTCTAGCCGTACTGATGTGGATTACAAGGAACGCAAAAGGGAACATTGATCTTTCCTGGAATTTTGGTAATAAAAACATTGCTATAGCATCTCACATCACTTCTATCTACCTTCATATCTACCAACATTTCCTTTTCTTTCTTGTCATCTCTTTATTTTTCAAGGGGGGCGGGGCGGGGGTAGTTACTGGTATGGTGATGGTGATGAAATCTTGTCTTGTAAAGAGCATACCTGTCTCCCATTGGACTTAGGTTTTGATTTTAATTTGATTCATCAAAAGATGAATATTCATGACAATTGATTTACGTCAACATGTATATGTAACATGATAGAAAGATTAAAACTTACTTTTCCAGTGATTATTACATTAGACTTGAAAATCCATTCTGAAGGCCAGTATTGTACATGGAAATATTTAAAATCCTCCTCCATTGAAAAACATCATATTCTCATAGAAGGGCACAGTATGCATGGATGCATGTATTAATGCTTAGGTGAGGGGGCAGGAAAGGAGCCCAGGGAGGCATTTCACAAAGATCCTAAGTTGACCTTATCTCTAGGTTGGACTTAACAGTTATTGAAATCCGTTAACATCCTTGAAAATATTGAGTAAAAGTTATTTTAAAAGGCATAAAATGTTGATTCAAATCATTCATATTTGCTATTATCATTGGAGATTTCATGTTCTTGATGTGGAATTTATGAAAAGTCTAAAATATTTGAATTTTTTCTTATGAATATATTTCAAAATAAGGCTACAAATGGCTCTCCATAATATTTAGGTCTAACTTTGATATAAGAACTAAGGATCTTTGTGAAACACCCCCCCCCCCCATATTATTTACATGCACATGGGAAAGTAATAATTCAAAGAGTATGTGAGTATATGTATCCTTCATAGCTGTGTTCATAAAAGACAAAAATGAAACATGGTTCACTTTAGTTCAAGTTTTTTTAAAGCAGCATGAAAAAAAAGCATCAATACGGATGACATAAGCGTTTTTCTATAGCAACCCTTTCACCACCTGGCAGGCACAAATACAAACTCACTTATTTGCCAAAGCATTATCAATTTCAAGCATTGAACTGCTTTATTTATCTAGATATTTGTCCTCCTATTTGTCTGCATGTTATGTCAATACATAAGTCCCCTACTTCTACCATCCCTGGGCGTGTTTCACAAAGATCCTAAGTCAAACTTAACTCTAAGTTGGACTTAAAAATTTGGAGAGCCATTTGTAGCCTTAAAATAAAATATATTCAAAAGCGAAAAATCAAGTATGTTAGACTTTTTATACATTCCACAGCAAGAACGTGAAATCTCCTTGATAATAGAAAATATGAATGATTTGAATCAACATTTTATGCCTTTAAAAATAACTTTTACAAAATATTTTCATAGATGCTAATGGCTTTCCATAATTGTTAAGTTCAACTTAGGATCTTTGTGAAACACCCCCCTGAACCTCAATCATCTCAACATTGGTAATATCTTCTACTTGATGGAGACAGACATGGAAGCCACTTACTTGCCCAAAATACTTCTTTAGCTTTGTCCAGTCATTACTCATAGCAGTATATAGTATATTATGGCACATTCATCAACTACTTGATCATGTTCCTTTGGTGAAGAAATAATCTATTTCCTTCATTCTTTTCTAATTTCCACAGGATGAGGAAATTGACTAATTCCACCCAGTCTGCAGGAATTAAAAAATTATTATTGAAATTAAACTTTTGTCATGAATGTGAGAAGATATACAGCTCCACCTTTGAGAGTCCATGCTTCTTAAAACCAATGCACCTGCACCAGATCTAGTTTAGCAATGTACCTGGGTATAGCTGGTATAGACGTACCGTCTGTATCAAGGAAGTTACCGCCGGCGTTTAAGACCCATCTAGCAATGTTTGAATGATATAGTTACCTGGGTATAGCTGGTATTGATGTACCGTCTGAATCAATGAAGTTACCACCTGCGTTTAAGACCCGTCTAGCAATGTTTGAATGATATAGTTACCTGGGTATAGCTGGTATTTATGTACCGTCTGAATCAATGAAGTTACCACCTGCGTTTAAGACCCATCCTACAATGTTTGAATGATATAGTTACCTGGGTATAGCTGGTATAGATGTACCGTCTGAATCAATGAAGTTACCGCCGGCGTTTAAGACCCATCTATGATGTAATGACATGAGTGCATGCTTTGCTGTGGTAGGGTTGTCCTTCTCTGATTTCGTGCTGTTCTTGAGTGGTGAGAACTCATCTTCCCGGAGCACCTCAAACACCGCAAAGTTACTGGAAAAAAGAAAACAGCAAACAGGAAAGTGAAAGTGCTGCAATCATAATCATAAACCTTTAGGTCAATCAGGAACCCCATGACTTTTCCAAGCCGATCGCCTGTCTGATTATCAAGATATTAATGATTGGAAATCGTAACCCAATTTGTGTTTTCCTAACGGTTTTCATAACACTACAGTCTATTGAGGAAAACGAGTATTGTAAAACCGGTCACTCAAAGATATTTACTTTTTTGAGGCACTTCTTGATTATTTTGAAGCACAATTTTTTTAGGGCTTCAATATTAAACCATTTCACAGACACTGATAACACATAGGGCAGTGCTCACATTGAATTTGGTTTAACGAAGCCTTTTAAGTTATTCTCTTCTCTTCATTACAAGCAACAACAATCTGATTCATAACATGTTAGCACCTTGGCAGTGTGAATTAAGTAATAAACAAAGGATTTGTTGTCCATTATCTCACACAATGAGTTCAATATCTTCTCTCTTTGATAAATTATTTACCACACAGGTAATATCTGTAATATTAACGGTTGCTGATGTTTTTTTTCTTAATTTTTTCAATTTTATTTTTATTGTTGTTGTTGTTGCCTGGTTCTTTAGTTCATGTGATTGGGTTCAACACACTTTTAACCCCCAGTTGACCTCTGAAAACAATGGTCCAAATGCTTCTTGTAAGTAATGAGTTCATAAAAACAAATGAAATATTACTTTGAAAACCTGAAGACATCAAAGACAAACTTCTCCATCTTTATGCCATTAGGTTTCTCTGGTAGGATGCGTTTGCCCTCCCCGTCAATAAATGGAATCTTCTTCTGAGCTACATGATGCTGCAATCTGGATTCATTTTCACTGAAACAGAAGAGAAGAAACAAATGTGTGTGAACTCATCCAATTAGTATTAACCCTTATTCAAATACTCAAGTGATATATTTATTCAAACCATGAAGCTACAAAAAGTTTCACTCTGCACTGTTTTTATGGTTGTTAAATGAGAGTGGAAACCACTGCACAGCAAGATCCCCTAAATATATACAGTAAAACCTGTTTTAGTGACCACCTGTCTACAAAGACCACATTTTATGTTTCCCTTGAAAAAAAATTCTCATTGAAACATGTACTAAAGGAACCTATACATAAAGACCACCTGCCTATAAAGAGCACTTTCATGTGTCCCTTTGGTGGTCTTTATAGACAGGTCTCACTTTATATGTATCTTCTAACAATAACAAACATAAGTCTCAGACCTTAAATTTCAATATTTTTAGGGCAAGGCCACTTTTCTGTAGGGCACATTCCTATATTACAGCACAAATAGGAAGAATTGGAAAGGGCACACAAAATCTCCAAGGCCAATGAGAGGGGCATTGAGGCCAATCAAAGGGGCATCCACGGCCATGGCCTTGCAGTCATAGTAGCATCCAGGGCTGGCAACTGAATTATGTGGATTAGCAAGGGAAGCGAATACATGACAAATTGAAAAAGAGAAAGAAGAGAATTTCAACCATTTATTCTATCAAAGTTGCAAAAGTTTGTTATCTGAGTACACTTAAAAAACACTTCTAAGTCAAACCATCCTGCAATGTTTCAATGTAAATCCCATCCTTCTTGACCTTGATCTTTCTTATCCATACAGGTGCAGCATTGATAGACCTTGGGGGGTGTTTCACAAAGACTAAGATCAACTTAAGCTGGACGTGAACTATGGCAGGCCATTCATGCCACTGGTTGCTCTCACCATTGATCTGTCTCTCAAGGGACGTCACAAATCTACACAATTTACATTTTTGATAATTTATTGTTGAAAAAAAAAGTTACATACATTGTAAACTAGAGTTTATGTCCCTTGAGAGACCAATGCCAGGAATGGTGAGAGCAACTAGAGGCATGAATGGCCTGCCATAGTTCACTTGAGTTGATCTTAGTCTTTGTGAAACACCCCCTAGATAGTTAATGACATGAGAGTGGTCTACAAACTTACTTGACCACAGACTTGAGTTGATCTTAGTCTTTGTGAAACACCCCCCTAGATAGCTAATGACATGAGAGTGGTCTACAAACTTACTTCACAACTGACTTGAGGAATTCCGTTGTGAAGAAATGATTACAGATGTTGCCAGCACTGAACGTGAGTCTACCATCCTCACTCCTCTTCTCAGCCGTTGGGAGGGTGATCTCACTGTACTCTACCACCTGATAGTGACCATCTACTCTGCATACAACCCCCACTGGCTCCGTAGGGTACGCCTTCTCTACAACCTGAACAAATACACACACAGAAACACACTATTATAAACATATTGCTGAGAGTTACATCATTCTCCACAACATAGCAAATACATTAGTAATGTATTATAAATATATTGCTGAGATATTGCTGAAGGTTATGAGAGTGATGAGTGGATACAACAAAATCACTTTATTCAGTATTAAACTCCAGACCTGATTACAGATGGAAAAACATATAGAAGAAGGAGAAGAAGAAGAAGGAGAAGGAGAAGAAGAAGAAGGAGAAGGAGAAGAAGGAGAAGGAGAAGAAGAAGGAGAAGAAGAAGAAGGAGAAGAAGAAGAAGAAGAAGACGAAGGAGAAGAAGAAGAAGGAGAAGGAGAAAAAACAACAAAGAAGTGGAAGAAGAAGAAGAAGAAGAAGAAGAAGGAGAATAAGAAAAAGAAGAAGAAGGAGAAGGAGAAGAAGAAGAAGGAGAAGGAGAAGGAGAAGGAGAAGAAGAAGTAAAGGGAGAAGAAGAACTTTACTTTACATAGGTTAGCCTCTTCAGTAATAATACTATTCTCCATGAGGGCCCTGCAATCATATAGTATCGCCATGGTAACAACTTGAGGTTCCTCACTTTAACTATGGTAAGTTCCTGTACTAACCTTAGCTCCGCAGTTTGCCCCTTTATCAATGCAGAATCCGATGAATGTAGGATCAGCCATCTTGACAAGGATGTTATCTACACAGTAGACATGAACATACTGGACTCCTCGTCTCTCCATATCAGCTAAGATCTTACAGTTCCCTAAGGCCCGGTAGAGACCTCCATTACCATCTAATCAGAGAGAATCAGAGAATAAGCTTATTTATATATTTATAAAGTGTTGAAATATTTTAATGATTTGATTGGATAACCCAAATATGAAAAGTAAAGTCTCGGAGGCCCCCCCCCCCCTATGATCTCGGCCACTCATTGTGGTGTACTTTTATTGTATTCAATCAAGACCATGAAGAAAAAACAGCTTTGCTGATCATGCTTATCCTGCTTATCCTAAAAAAAGATATTCAGATAAAAAAAAATAAAAAATGAAAGACTTACCTGGTGCTCTTGAGATCTTATTCTTCTGATCCAGGATGATCTTTCCCTCAAAGGACACACATGGAAGCATGTCCTGCTCAAAGAGTACTAGATCTTCTTCACCAATACCAAAATAATCATGTTGCTTGAAGAACTCTCTAGTAGGTTCCTTGGTGTGCTCACTGGTCATCATATACCTGCAAGATAATAAGGGGTGGTATTCTGATAGCACGTACTAAGTTAAGCTTCAGAGTATATTGTCCAATCACCAAACATCCCACCCCCTTATCCCAAAGCTATGAGAAGACCATAGAGTACTGAAGTGTGACGTCATATTACCCTCATTGTCAAGGTTGCTGGTTCCAAACAATGGCGTTGTGATCACACCAGCGCAAGATCTTGTCAGAATTTTTGTTTGAGGATTGTTCAATAGTAGATGCATGTAATTAATTAAGCTTGTAATACGATGTAAAGCGCATAGAGACATACCTTGTATAATGCGCTATAGAAATAAAATTTATTATTTATTATTTATTTGCCCTGCTCCAACACATTGCTCGAATGATGTGGTGGTGAACCTCATGCGTATGCTCTGTTGTTTGGAACCAGTAACCGAGACGACGAGCGAATATGACGTCACACTTGGGTACTCTATGAGTGTTATCATACCATGGTATAACACCTTTCTCTCCTGTCAGCTCTAGGGCTAGCTCCTGTGCTTTTAGGATCCGTTCTGCTTGTAGCTGATAGAGAGTCTTCTCTGAAGGCAGACCTACGTTGTACATCCCTTTAGGATACTTGACCCCTAGACGCGTACCTTGACCTCCGGCCAATAGAAGTACACCAACCTTTCCCTGGGAGATCTGTTTTAAACCTTGGAGAAAGAGGGAGGAAAAAGAATTATTTTATTGTAGACCTTGGGTGCGTTCAATCAACACTTTTTCACCCTAGAATCACAGTTTTCAAAGAAGCTTAGTTTAAAACATAATCGCATTAAAGCGATTTTTTTGTCGGTCATAAAAATAAACGTGTTTAAAACACAAACATGAAACGCTAAAACAGATGCGTTTTGGGTTGCTTAAAGTCGCTTGAACGAATGGAGATCTCAATCATGATTCTTTGACATCATTATTGTGGCCTGCTGCAGGTTTGACCGACAGTCGACCGTAAACACAGACAAAAAGCATGCAGCGAAGTTGACCTATACTTCCTGGGTCAAACTGCACAGTGTGATGAGCAGTGGCTTGGCTTAAAATGAGCGAGAATCAGTGTTGATGAAAAATTGGCCCAAACATTGTGGAGTGTATGTGCAGCGCTTTGTAACTGCAAGGAAAAGGCGCTATATCAAATATCTTTTGGATTGGATTGAATTAGCTTACCATCTTTGTACCATCGATCTAAGTTCTTTCCGGACCTTGTAACAGAGCCAAAGAGTTCTGATGGGATTGGTTCCATACGCTCATCCACCTTCTCTGTGTTATTCAGGTTAGAAGAAGACGTCTCAAAGAACTTCAGAACCTCTTCTATGTTAGTGCTTGTGATGTCATCGTAAAGAGACCTTCGGAGGTCATCTGTAAGCTCAGGGTCGTCCCAGAATTCTAGAAGATGTTCTTGACCAAGCTGAGAGAGTTTGTTACGTAGAGTGGTTATATCCATGATTAGATTGTTTGTATCTGTAAAGAGAATGAATAAAACAGATTAGAATAGAATTGTACATCCATGAGTCAATTGCTTGTTTTTTTAATAATCAGTCAACTGTGAAACAGATTAGTTTCATCTCTTCCTTCTCTCCTTCAGGAGGCAGCACACAATGAGGCCTGTTCAACATAGAGTGCACTGCAGGCAGAGCATCAGAAGGAGAGCATCAGAAGGAGAGCATCAGAAGGAGAGCATCAGAAGCAGAGCATCAGAAGGAGAGCATCAGAAGGAGAGCACCAGAAGGAGAGCATCGGAAGGAGAGCATCAGAAGGAGAGCATCAGAAGCAGAGCATCAGAAGCAGAGCATCAGAAGGAGAGCATCAGGAGAGCATCAGAAGGAGAGCATCAGAAGGAGAGCATCAGAAGGAGAGCATCAGAAGGAGAGCACCAGAAGGAGAGCATCAGAAGGAGAGCACCAGAAGGAGAACACCAGAAGGAGAGCATCAGAAGGAGAGCATCGGAAGGAGAGCATCAGAAGGAGAGCATCAGAAGCAGAGCATCAGAAGGAGAGCATCAGAAGGAGAGCATCAGAAGGAGAGCACCAGAAGGAGAGCATCAGAAGGAGAGCATCAGAAGGAGAGCATCGGAAGGAGAGCATCAGAAGGAGAGCATCAGAAGCAGAGCATCAGAAGCAGAGCATCAGAAGCAGAGCATCAGAAGGAGAGCATCAGAAGGAGAGCATCAGAAGGAGAGCACCAGAAGGAGAGCATCAGAAGGAGAGCATCAGGAGAGCATCAGAAGGAGAGCATCAGAAGGAGAGCATCAGAAGGAGAGCATCAGAAGGAGTGCATCAGAAGGAGAGCATCAGAAGGAGAGCATCAGAAGGAGAGCATCAGAAGGAGAGCATCAGAAGGAGAGCACTGGACGGAGAGCACTGGACGGAGGGCTCTGCACAGATAGCACTGCACACAGAGCAGCTGATTAAACATACGAAGACCATTGGTAGAGTATGCCGTACCTGACGGGCATCACCCATCTAGACAAATATCCCTGATAGAAAGGGTTCAGACTCATTTTAAGCTCTGAGTACCCAATGTACAATAATGCCCCTACATGTCACGCAATCCCAAACTCTTGAAGATAGTTCTGATAGTTGTATCATATTCAATAAAGGTCTAATGCTATCCCCCGAGTTAAAAAAAACTGGCTGCCCCAAGCCCTGCCAAATGAAACTGGCTGCCCCAAGCCCTGCCAAATCAAACTGGCTGCCCCAAGCCCTGCCAAATCAAACTAGGCAACTCAGAAACCGAAGCAAATTCTACGCTATAAGATGCAGGACTGAAAGGTATCGATGTAGTGGCTAGCCCAATTCCATTTATTGTAAGGGTTCTTACTTATAAATGAAATGTGATCATTGGTCTCTTTCTTTGTGTGTGATAGTTGCGTATCTCTGGAAGTTATAAATGTTATTTCTCAAATCACTGGTTTTATAAATGCAACCATATCTTCCACTCCTCTACCTTTTGAATATTCTTTATGAAAACCATATTTGCCTTTATCTCTTCACATGATGTTTTATATTGATATATATATATTTAAGCACTTATGTTAGGTAATTGCTTTTATGTATTGTTGTTCATGACATATATTATTGCATCTTAATAATTATAAATGTCTTGCTCATCACTTTGTAAACCAGGAAGCAACTGATCTTATACATTCTATATCATATTTTCTGTCAGTTATCGCTTTGTCAGTTATGTACTGTGGCAAACTTACTTATTTTCCTTGCCATATTTTCCAATAATGTTGAAGATGACTCTTATATTGAATCTCTTGAATTGAAATAAACCATTGTTATTATCTTTAATTTGTATTATAAGACAACTGTATCAAGCCTGACATCGAATGATCTTTGATCATAATGAATACCGGTAGATCAGAATTACTGTACATCTATAATAGTAATACGCTAAGGCTCCGCGGGGGGGGCATGACGTCTCCGCCGGCCTTTGTATTCTATTGTTTTTTAATGAGATCGCCGACCGAAGTTGGTGCGGCTATCTCCTCCTGAACCCTCCCCTCGGGGTACCCGTGCCCGGTGCCGTCGTCCGCGGGAGAGTCTACTCTAGCGAATTGGCTATACTCCGCCCGAGGTCCTCCTCCGTGTCGACGTCCAGGGCGAAAACAGACGCGACATGCATAATGCAGGATATGCGTGACGACAGAGATACCTCATGGATATTCAACATGACATCCGTAGACACACGACAGACGACGAGCAACTCACATTAAGTTGCGTATTAAATGCACGATGCACACGGTCGGGCTTACCCGAGTAAAGCATCTTTGTATAGGATATCCTTTGTAGTAGCTGCACAAGCCGCAGAAATACACACGAAGCTTCGATCCCGTCCACGTCCAAACTTAGAGACCCATTTCCATCATGATTGCCGCGATTTTGATATAGTTTTCGTGAATGGAGGTATGAAATCAAAGCTTATTTTGTGATTACTACGGCCATATAGTCTAGACCTATACTAAATTTTTATTATCATTTTCTAAAGGAAAGTTTTCACAAGAAAACCATTGGACTGACAGTTTAGTCGCAAGCTGCCTTCATACAGTGCAGGGCTTCTGTTCAGTGTGTGTGAGTTGAGACGAGCTTGCAGGAAGCTCCAACACCGGCACCGAGCACCGCAGGCGTCCGACGCCTGCGGCGCCGGTGTTCGAGCTATGGAGTTACGCTGTAGTGTGTGTGAGTTAAGCTGAGCTGAGCTCGAGTCGAAGAGATTTGACACTTTGAAATTGTTATCTGTTGGTTTGCATCATTATTGCCGCGATTTCAATATAGTTTCGTGAATAGATTTACGAAACCTGAGCTTAGAATTAGTAAAAGTATTACTCATGTCTACGTTTTTAAACGACTACCTGATTTTCTTGTGAAAATTTTACTTTGAAGAATGATTATCGAAATTCATGGTCAGAAATAATCACAATCTAGGGTATATTATGTTACAGTTCTTGCATCAAATCAATGCATGAAAACTTAGTTATTGAACTAGAATTTTTTTTTTTTTTTTAAATAGGCAATTATGAAGTAGGTAGCCTGAAACCTGAGCCTTCTAAACAAATCTCAACAAAGTGAAGGCCTATATCCTTTGATGAATTAATGAAAAAGTAACCCCAGAAAAAAGAGCCCCCGAAAGTTGAAAAAAGTAGCCCACGAAAATTTTTCCAAAAATTTGAAATAGAGCCCCCGAAATGAAAATCTTAATTTTCTGCCTGCGCCCCCCTCTAGAATCCCGCGATTTCCGCGGGTCCTGAGTTGAGTGTATATATAATATAGGCGTGGGGTCCCCGGGTTTCAAGGGGCCATAAACCCCAAAAAGCTCAGGGGTTACGTTCTTCAAAGTTGGTGGGGGGGGGGGGGGGGAGAGATCAGATTGCAGCGAGTTGAGTGTATAGGCGTGGGGTCCACGGGTTTCAAGGGTCCATAAACCCCCGAAAGCTCAGGGGTTTTAGGCGTTTAATTAGGGTCAGATGAGCATATTTTTAATACTTTATTTGTGACACTTGCGGGTCACTAATTGGCGTGGGGTCAATACGTAGAGTTGCATAGTGTTGCGTACCAACTACGCTGGCCTACATTACTATATGCTGAGGGACGGAACTGGGTACGCAAGATGAACGAAAACAATTCAACATGTTTAATTTTTTTCGCGTACTTTCGGCGTAGAAACTTGACGTAGAAAGTACGCCTTTTTACATACGCAACACTACGCTACATGCCTACGCAACAGTATGCTACCCTACGCCAGATCGACAAAGCAGTAAAAGCTTTCCACACAGTAAGCAACCATAAGCAAACCTGTACGCCAGCCTACGCATAACCTACGCAGGGACTATTTTCTCATTAATACGTAGCCTAATTTCTGCGTAGTCGGTACGCCACACTACGGAACTCTACGCAGTTCCAGTGGCTTGAAGAATAACTACCGGTACAGTTGGATCGTTTTTTTAATTTTTATATAAGGCCAGATTTAAAAAAAAACATGTTTAGCGTCCTGTTTTTTTCGAAAAATGGGAATGAGGAGGCCCTTTTTTTTTTTCTTCTTTCAAAATGGCCGCTCCATACATTTTCCCTGACATTCGGGCTTTTTTTCAAGATGGCGGCCGACAATTTTTTTTTTTTCTTTTTTAATATCAGAAATAATTTTAGCAGTGCTTTTCATGTTTTTTTTCTTTCAAAAACTAAAAAAAAAAAAAAATAGGAGGCGGCCCCCAAAAAGGAAACGGACAGGACACTGTTTTATTTTCTTTAAAAAAAACGACAAAAAAACAACAACAAAAATCAAAAAAATTTCAAAAAATAAATAAATAGGAGGCGGCCCCCAAAAAGGAAGCGGGCGGGGACGCTAAACATGTATATTTTATTTAATGGCCTGAATGGCAAATAAAGTTCTTGGTGGTTTTAATTTAAACACTCTCTATATATCTATTTACACCCCCCGCCCCCCTCTAGAATCCCGCGGATTTCCGCGGGTCCTGCTAGTGTACATGTATGTTATGATACTGGAATGCCTACTTAAAGCTCAGGGTACTAATTCCAGGAAATAACCATCTAACGACCACTAGCATGGTACCCACTCAATATCCCATGTGAACAATAGAATGGTACCCACTTAGTTACAGTGTAATATCCTGTGTAATCAACATGTACTAGTCTAATTAGCTCACACTAGTCTAAGCAGGGGACTAAAGATAATTTATGCGGGTCTACTGTACATGTTTATACTTTGACATACCTGTACCTGTACACTTACTCTGATTCAATGCTCACAATTAAGAATTATATTTCTACTGGTAATCAATCCATTCGTCTTAGCCTATTAAAACACTCAGATCCAATCTTTACCAAAACTACAGAAAAGACTACAGTTCACATGTCACATACATGATTGTAATACAATGATTGCAAGAACGCTTCATATAAGAGCCAATCAAATACAAAATGCAAGGCTATAAATCACCAATAACTGAGTGGACAGACAAGGCTCTATTGGAGGGTTTTAGAGGAGGATGAGAGAGAAAGAGAGAGAGAGAGTGAAAGAGAGAAATCCATTATACTATTATTACATTTGTTAGTAATCAGTTTTAAATATTGTTTTGATTACCATTTGGTCTAATAAATATATGATATACAATAAATGTATATAACAATAAGAAATGATAAGGATTTTTTACAAAGCTTATCATTAAAGGCATCGTTTAACAATGTTAAATCTGAGATGCAATGATCAAGAGTGCAGTCAGACCGCAGCGTGCGCGATAATGAGGCTATACGCTGATTTTTATTCAGCGTCTCTTTGGTTATCTCTTACATTCAGGTGTGCTGAAATTCACGAGATTTTCCGTGAGATTTGTAAGGGTGTACATGCAGCTGCTTTTGTGGTCGATAACTTCTGTCAACATGGCAGCACGCAACGGTAATTACTCTCGAGATTCTCAGCTTCAGTTTGATATGAAACTTGCCATATTTCACAATTTTGCAACAATCCTTTTTCACCACTTTTAGTGTCGTTATTTTTGTAACATTTCAACAGCTATTTTGTACCCGGAATTTCGCTTTTGGTTCCTGACTTTGGTACATAATTAATTTGTTTACTTTGAGATTCGTTGGAAAGATGAAAAGTCACTGATCAAAATAATGTCAAAACCTAATTGACGCAAAATCTTGTTCTCTTTATAATCATAGTAATTAAGACCCTAAAAACCCAGAAATTACCAATTTGTTCTTTCTATATGATGGCGCGAAATTGTGTGATTTGATACTCATGTACGCTCGCCATCTGAGCAATGGCAATGCATAACTTCAGGGAGCTCCGCCGCGCCACCGACTGGCCGAGAAAAGAAAGAAAAATGATTAAAAGAGAAATAATGTAGAAAAAGATTATCTGAAAAGCAGGTGACGTAATTGATCCAGGGTCTTCAGACTGTTGTCATGACTGCTTGTGCGCACGTGCATTACAGGAATACACAACAAGGAATGCTTACTCAAATTTGGTATTCAGAATGTTAATAAACCAAAGCAGAACATATGTGATGTAGTTGACGTATTTTGCCAATCAGAACGCTCTATTATCACATCGGCAAAGTTGACTACTTTTTTTAATTATTCATGAACATTCGCATGATTTTTCTTGGTTCCTGACTTTGGTACAGCGTAAAATATAATAATTTTGATATCATTGTAAAGAAAAATATTTATGCTTTATGCTGATTATAACATCTTTTTGACGCAAGAATGATTTCTATGTGAAAATCAGCCCTACTCTTTAGATAGATTTATAGTCGAAAAACCCCATTTTCAAGGCGAAATATCTGTTTCCAAAATATATTTAACATGATTGTCATATATATAGAGAGTGCAACTTCTTATCTTTAAAATGAGACCCATTTCATGAGAAATGAACAATTATAAAGGCAAAAATTGCTGATCGGGAAGACCGTCTGCACTACTCATTACGTATGCAAGACACGTAAATTCTTGCATACGTGCTGAGTAAAATAGAGGGTTTTCGCACCGGCTGCGGTCTGACTGAGTGCCTCAAAGAGTAAAATTCTTTGAGTGACCTGTTTTACCATACTCGTTTACCACAATAGACTGTACTGTTATGAAAACCGTTTGGTAAATGGTTTTTAAAATTGGTAATTCCGATCATAAATATCTCGATAATCAGACAGGCAATCAGCTTGTAAAAGTCATGGGGTTCCTGACTGACCTAAAGGTTTATAATTATCATTGCAGCATGAGCTAAATCCAGGATTTTGTTTCAGAATTTGAGACAAAGGTCCGGGATCCCTTTAAAGCTTGATTTTGGATATGTTCTGGACCAATATTGCTTTGGCTGTGTTTACATGTATATTGAGAAGAAACTCTAGTTTTAGCATGTTACTCCTAGAAGAACCCAGGAGTAAATCGGTTGACGTAAAGGTCGGCGTAATAAACATGACTATCGTTCAGACGAGCAGTATGCCGACCTTACCATATTTTACCTTTACGCCGACCAACATTACCATTGTTTGAGCACGGCTATTGATGTGTGTGTACTGACGTGTACACAGGGCCGGGGCACAGGTGTATACTCTTTACATAGACACCCATATTATAACCTGTTGACTAGCTCTCTCTCTCTATCCAATCTGCATGTACATATCGTCGGTGGGGTGACAAAACCTTGTATCTCAATTTTTTGAGATTTTGATTTTTTTGCATAATTGTGTACCTAATGGCCTACGACACCACCTGATAAATCCATGGAATGCCTCCTGTCTCGGTTTTTTCACAAATTCCACACAAAGGACGGTGTCACAGCACTGAATCTGTTGAGACAGGAAAGGTTTTTTCGCTCTCCTGAAAATTCATGATTTTTGAGATACGAGGTTTTGTCACCCCACCGACGATATAGGCAATGTGGTAATGAGATATAATACAAACAAGGTCACATCTCTAAGGGAAGGAAAAGGAGCATGTTTATCACTGCATCCACATAAATATAGCGCTTGCCTATTTTGTCTTTATTTATCTTTTGCCCAACATTTACTGCTATAAAAAGGATCTAAACTTGATCCTTCAGAACAAAAGTCCATGTCCAGTCAGCTGACTCAGTCATGTGTTTTATAGAGTCCTAGATGTACATGTACTACATCACATGCACGAGCACAAAGGACAACATTCCTGTGTCTCTGTCTCTGTCTCTCTCTCTCTCTCTTTATCATACCCCTTTCAAACCGGCCTGACTTTCATTGGATGCATCCGGAAGCATCCAATGAAATGGCCACTATGAAGAGTACAGAGGAGAAAAAGCCGATAGAATAGTCGATGAAAAGAAGAGAAAAAGGCGAAGGGATTCTCCTGCTCAAGAGCAGGAGACAGGGGAGAAAATACTGTTACAACACCAATGAAAATGAACAAAAGGTTCCAGTGTACACATGCTTTTTCGGAACCAGCTGTGTTTGTTGACATTTTGTTGAACATGCTGCATGCTAGCCAGATAGGGCGCGGGCTTAAAATTGATTCGTTGTATTTGTATTTTACATTAAAGGGATCTGGTAACTTTGTCTCAGATTATGAAACAAAATCCTGGATTTAACTCATGCTGCAATCTTAATTATAAACCTTTAGGTCAGTCAGGAACACCATGACTTTTACAAGCCGATCGCCTGTCTGATTATCAAGATATTTATGATCGGAATTACAAATTTTAAAAACCAATTGCCAAACGGTTTTCATAACACTACAGTCTGGGGAAAACGAGTATGGTAAAACCGGTCACTCAAAGATTTTTATTTTTTTGAGGCACTTCTTGATCATTTTGAAGCGCGATTTTTTTAGGGCTTCAATATTGCACCGTATCACAGACACTGATAACACGTAGGGCCATGCATCTTAGATTTAAAATTGTTAAACAAAGCCTTTAAAGAAAACAGCAGAGGAGATTGCTTCAGTGCAACAAGGATACTTTGGTTTCAATTCAATTCAATTCAATTTTATTGGTCCAAAAGGAAGTTTTGTTTACATGCATTGTCCACGGCGGCATTCCGGTCTGAAATATCAAGAGGTGCAGGGCCGGGGTTAATATGTTCTGAATATCCAAGAGGTTGAGAAGGACCTTGTCTCTTTGATTCATGCATATTCAGCAAATTCAAGCCAACGGCGCTCTATATCATGAATATTCATATTTGCTTTGCTGCTACCGCGCATGCGTACTTTCTCTTTCCCATTTTGAATCGACGAACGACATTATTTATGAATGCACCACCGGGTTAGGACGAAGAATTACCCTTTTTCCCATCGAAGACTTCTTCAACTTATAATTTCAAGTGGTTGGGAAGATGCTGAATCAAAAAGCATTGCAAAAGCAAGTCAAAATTGTAATTACTACCTCTTTACATTGCAAAAAAAAATGTGACCCGACCCGCTGTTTCAATCCTTGTCATAAGGGGGCTCTGGAGCTTTGACGCCTTCAGCATCTGCGTCAGAGCTCCCTGGAGTAAGTGTAGACCCAACTCCAGGGAGCTCTGATGCCTTCGGAATAGGCCACAGCCCACAATCCAAACTGTAATAACTTGTGCTGTGATCCCTGGGGGCTAGCAAAAAAACAAGGGCATGGATATATTCCTTACAACTGGGACTACTTGTCATTTCTAAAAAGTGGCAAGTTTCAGACCTAGGATGGAGACAACATTTAAAGTTAAATTGCTGTTTTGTCTTTTGACCACATATTCTGAGATGACGCCCCTTTGGAAATATGGAGATTAATCTGATCTTTCATATGGCACCTCATTTATTGGGTACCACATTCAGGGTCACAAGAAATAAAGGTTTGAATCACGATTTTTAAGTAAAAACATTGACCAACCTTGCATGATCGCGCCATGCACATAGACAGCAGCATGCATGCATGCTCTACGGGAAGGATTTTAAGATTTAGGTGCGCAATCAGACACGTACAGCAAAGCTAATGCGTATTGACCTCTAGCACTGCACTAGCTACGTGTTAATAGGCAACATTTGAATACATGAATACATGTAGTCAATACACTCCCAACACACAAATGCACACAATCATGCCGATGCGGCTGATTGGGAAGTTTGACAGTGTCAGTAGAAAAGTCTAGACTCACAATTTGAATTTTTAAATTATTCTTTCCAACATCAACGTTGAAAAATTGTATAGATCTAGATCTACATGTAGATCTAGATCTACATGTAGATCTAGGTCTAGACCCATGCTATTCAGGTGTCATCAATTGTCACTAAGTCTAAAGACAGTAGACTAGGGTCTAGTACCGATTTTAGGTGAAATCAGTTGAGTTTTGTACAGTGGTGTTTTGTCTCGCAGTGCGTAATCTTCGTTGTATGAAGTAGCATTTACCGAGGAAGAAGAAGAAGAATCAATGGCACAGCTTTTAATACACAGCCAGGATAGTAATGCACCAGCTAGGCTATGTGTGATTAACATGGATGAATCACCGGGTTACGACGAAGAATCACCCTTTTTTCCCATCAAAGACTTCTTCAAATTATAATTTCAAGTGGCTGGAAAGATGCCCAGAGGAGTAGAAAAACATTGTAAATCAAAATTGTAATTACTACATCTTTACATTGCGAAAAAAAATGCGACCCAACCCGCTGTCTAAATCGTTTGTTTTTTAATCAAGCTCTGGGTAGGTAGTCTGGAGCTCCGACGGACGCCTTCGGTACCGGCGTGGGAGCTCCCTGCAGTTAGTGCCGCCTTATATTAGTAAGTGTAGAGTAGATCGTAGCTCTGTCTAGATCTCGTGTAATTTTCAACGACCAGAACGACATGCCACATTTTAATAAGTTGTATCTTTATAGTTGAAATTGACGTTTAAAATGTAATCATACATACCTTTGGGATGTCAGTACAGTAAACGCATCAAGTATGGGAAGTGCAGGTGAAGTGTCGACGTTTACCGAAAAGCCAAATCAAGAAGGCGTGACACGTACACCTACGAATACGACTCGAAAACAATATGAATGTAACAAGAATGTCGCAAGAGGGCGATCGGCTTTAGTCATAGATAGAGTACCTATATAGGTACTCTAGTCATAGATAGAGTAGTACTCTAGTCATAGAGATATATACGGCTTTAATAGTCCATGTCATCAAAGGTGTTGGCAATCAACTGTTGGCATTATGAAAATCTCAAAAAAGAGAAAGTAAAAAAGCCCTTTGGTTTTAAAATTCTAAATGAGAAAATAGTTCAAGAATCGGATGAGGTTGAAGAAAATAGACCAATACCATTTCCACAATGGCATTACATACCACCCACCATCTCCACTGATTGATCAGCAAGAATGACAACCCACACTATCAAAAAGCCAAATCTTTAGAAGTAATAAACACTATACACCTACATAAATATATACACAGACGGATCTAAAGACCCTAAGGGAGGCAATGCGGCAGCAGGCTTCTACGTTCCAGCGATGAAAATTCATGAACAGAAGAGAATACATCATCATACAGGGCAGCACAAGTAGCCATTATTATGGCATTAGATTGGATTGAAAACTTGAATATTTATGTTGGTATTGTTATTCTTTCAGACTCTCTGAGTACACTAAATGCAATAGAATCTCAGATAAAAGAAAATTTCGTAGTAATTTCAATATCAATTTATTCAGCCAATCATTAAAAACAATTTACAATGACACTGGTACTGGAACAATAATTATAACATGATGACAGGCTATGGACCCCTGAGAAGCAGAGCTGGTAAATGGGGCCCATTAACATAGAATTAAATACAAATATAATAAAACATGCTACAAGAAGCAACAAAAAAAAGAGATACATGTATATTCATACTTATTACAAAACAATTACAAATATCTTGAAAACACACTCAGCCATACTCACTCATACACACACACACACACACAATGTATTTTAAAGCTTATTATAAGAGAGAGAGAGAGAGAGAGAGAGAGAGAGAAGAAGAGAGCAGAATATTTAAAAGAAAAAGGAAGAAGAGGTAACACATGAAAAATGCGAAATATGAGATTAAAACTTATAGTCCTACCCAGTTTTACAAATTAATAAATAGTTCCCTTTTGCACAAAACTTTAAACCTAGACAAAGTTGAACTTGATCTTATATCCTCGTTTAAATCATTCCATTTACTTATTCCCACATTTCTAAATGATTTCAGTGCATGGGTTGTACGTACAGGGGGTTTGTGTAATAACATTTGTTGCCTTGTGTTATGTGAATGAACGGATGAATTACTAATAAACATGTTTTGAAAAATGTGTGGAAGATTACCAGTGTGGAAATGATACATAAATATACAAGTATTAAGTGATATTAGTTCTTGGACAGGAAGAACCTTCATTCTGCTAAATAATAGTTTCGTATGAGAATTATACATTGAATATGTTAAAATTCGAATTGCCCTCTTTTGAAGTATTTTCATTTTATTTAGATGAGATGAATATGAATTTCCCCACACTATGTTGCAGTAAGATAAATGGGGTAATACTATCGAGTTGTATAATAACGTTAGAACATTTTGGGGAACGGTAAATTTTAATTTTGATAATACTCCAGTGCTTCCAGACACTTTTAAAGTTACATTTCTAATGTAGAAATACTGATAAAAATTACTCATCTTCATTATAGATGTATAAACATAACACTAGAATGGATCCCATCTCACTGTGGACTAGTAGGGAATGAAGTAGTAGATAGTTTTGCAAAGAGAGCATTAAAGAAAAACATAGAAATTAACAATGATCTTAATGTACAAGAATTGAAATCAATACTGAGTAAAAGAGTACGAGAAATTGGGGAAGAAAGATGGAAACGATAGAATCACCTCTAAAACGATTTGAGAATCATTCATGTATATCAATCAAGATACAGTGAAGTAATATTACATAGATTGAGAATGGGTGTTCTTCAACTGAACCAACAAAAGGCTAAAGTGGGTTTAAGTGAAACAGAATGTTGTGATTATTGTAACATCAGTGAAACAGAAGAACATTTTATATTTTATTGTAATAAGTATATCATCGAACGAGCGATGCTTTTCTCAGATTTAGACACCAAAACAATAGAAGAAACAAAAAGAATACTTTTCGAGTTTTCACAGAAGGCTCAATATGCCATCCTACTATACATCCATAGAACAGGTCGCTTCAAATAAAACAAGAGACCTCATTAATAAGTTTACCTACAAGTTAAGTAAAATAAGCCAAAGTACTTCTTTCTCCTCTCGCTTCTTTAGGAGATTCTCCTAAAGAAAATAAAAGGAGGAATAAATAAAGAAATATAATGTTTGTATGTATGTAATAAGGCCTATGATGAAAGAAAGACGTTCATATTTCAATTTGTTCTATTTTTATGCATTGATACTAACAAAAAGGCCAATTTAATGTTTGCTTACAAATAATGATAATTTTTGTGACAAGATTTGTATAACAATTTACTTGAACGGATTGGAAATTCGGTTTCAGGAGCGCCTCTGTACGATGTGTCTCAATTTAGTGTTTCTGTGTTTCTGAGTGGTCTAGGCACCGTGCGTTACCAAAAAAAAGACCAATGCGCACGCACGCCGAGTAGCCGAGAAGCCTGTTTCAAATCGGGCAAAGCTAGTTTCCATGCAATCGAAACCGGGCTGACCAGATTAAACTTTAAAAAAAGCAGAAACACGAAGTTGCAAACCATCCAGAGACTCCTAATAAATTGCGTTACTTATTAATTAATTATTTCATTACAAATCTTTATTCTCAGTTTTCTTATGAAGACTATAACTGATTTTCTTATCAAATTGAAGATATTAATGGCGTATATATTCAATACTGAATGAACGCCATGAAACATTTACCAACAACAACAACAACAACATCAAAGGTGACTACGGATCAAATCAACCAAGATCATTTATCTTGCATTAACCTTACAAAATTATTTAAATTCATGTGATTAATGCTATGGAATTAAATTAGATCCAATTCAATTTTTGATGTTATTTCATTCTTTTTACTTTTTGAATTTATTCATTATATTAAATTCATTTTCTAAAATATTTTTTCTCATTTATTTATTTTCTTAAGTCAGTCTTTTGAATTGAGTTTGATTTGTTTTTAATAGTTTTGTTTAGTTAAGTGAAACAGAACCCTTGTAGCAAACAACTCAAAAAAGAAAGCAATAAAATAAAAAAAAAGAAGACTAGTGAAAATGTAATGAAATCGGACAAAATTAATAAAATATTGCCTTTTTGAAAGTTTCAATAACTATGGTTTCTTCAAATTGGCTGAATCGATAAAAATGGGCTAAATTGAAAAGAATTAAAAATTTGTCAAAAGTGTATAACTCGTGATGATCTTTCTTTTTAGAGTGGCGGCAATTATATACTCTCCATAACATATTTTGAATAGTGTTTCAACTAGGGGGAAAGTACATGGGAGAACAACAGAGAATTAGTGATATTTGTGTACACGACAAGCGGGAAAATAAGGGGTGACTACGTCATAATCCGTTGAACAAATTGCCAATTTGATATTCGCATAGATGTAGTGATCTCATTCTCATAGGTAAGTGCCCCTTTTTAGGTAAGAGAAGTACCACTTTCTACCTCTGAGAAGTACCCCCTTCATCTTTTGATAATTGCCCCTATCCCAATCTAACAGGTCCTTTTACTTTGACAAGTGCCCCTTGTCCTGTTGTATAATAATTGTCCTCTTCCCGAGTGGCAGATCCAGGGAGGGGCCATCCCCTGGGAAAAACAGGTAAAAACACGTTAATTTTACCTTTATTTGGTGACGGGCCCCCTCCCCTTGGCCTCAAGGGGGGGGGGGGGTGCGAATTTTCAAATTTTTGAGGGCAAAAAAAACTAGTGTTGCTCACTACCTACCCCCCCCTTCTGTCTCATCTCTCTCTCTCTCTCTCTCTCTCTCTCCTCGTATCCCCTCTCCCTCTCTGGGATGCCTGATCATAGCTGTCTATCCCTCTCCCTAGCTCCCCTCTTTCTCTCTCTCTCTCTCTTTCACTCTCACTCTCTCTGTCCCTCTATCATCTCTCATTATCTCTCTCTCTCTCTCTCTCTCTCTCTCTCTCTTTCACTCTCACTCTCTCTGCCCCTCTATCACTCTCCCATTCTCTCTCTTTCTCTCTCTCTCTCTCTCTCTCTCTCCCTTTTATTGTCCATAGTTACCCCTCTCACGACATGAACAAAAGTAATATTACCCGAGGAGGAATTATTACGTCATTCAATTTAATGAGATCGTTTTGTGAACAATGTGTAAGCGAATGAAGCAGCTGATTAAAAATTTGAAAATTTACAATCGGAATATACTGTTTAGATCATTGATTTCTATAAATGCATACACCTTAATGGTTTCCTATGCACTTTTTTTCTGTACAGAAATTATGAAGCACATTCACAAGATTGAAATCTTCAATGCATTATATCAAACAATAAAATTTCCAAATTGACTAACCTGTCGTCAACACAATAATATATTGGGCTACATGTAGGATATTGATACTTTACTTTGAAACGAGATAAATATTTTAGAGGCAATGTAATGATTTCGTTCGGGTTAGGATTGAGGCCAGGGATGACTGATCATCGATGATTTATTTTTTCTTGCATCAATTTGACAAAAGTCTCAACAACAGAGAAAATGTCAAACCATAGGCACATGGACACAGTGGCGTACGCAGGATTTTTTCAAGGGGGGGGGGGGGGGGGGGGGGGGGGGGGGGGGGGGTGGGGGGGGGGGGGGGGGGGGTGGGGGGGGGGGGGGGGTTGCGGGGGGGGGGGGTAAGAGGGAGCCCTTTTTTTTTGGCATGGAAATTTCCGTTGGGGGGGGGTCGGTCACCTTTTTTAGGTCAGCCATTGGCATAATTAAAACAAAAAAATCAAAAGGGGGAGGGGGGGTTCACAAAAATCATCACACAAACTTACACACAAAAAAAAACTACATGGGGGGGGGGGGGTTTGTAACCCCCCCCCCCCCCCCCCCCCCCCTGCGTACGCGCCTGCATGGACAAGATCCAGTTAGTATGCCTGTCGAAGTTCTCGTTGCGGTATCACCCTACAGCTGCAAAAAAGAAAAGGGAGAATATAAAGATTGATTAAATATATAGATATTTATATGCTGTATCCTTGCAATGTGCATGCACCGATTTCATTTTAGAAACAGTAGTGTTATATGATAGGGAGTAATTCTGCTAGCGGGATAACGAAGAGGTGTATAATATGTGCACTCTTAAAGCAGTGTAGAGTTTGGGTACAATTTTGAACATAAGAGTTTAAAATGGGAAGATTCAGGTTTGTTTATGTACCCAACCTTGGTTAAACATTACCCACCATTGGTTAACTCTTACCCAACAAACATGCATGGTTCCTTACTTTTCCTCTTATGAGTAAAATGTTACCCAACCCTTTAAAAGGTATGAAGATGGGAAGAATATGGATTGGATAATTCTCTCAATTTTAAGTAATTTTAGGTTATTAGAAATGAATCCGTGCCCTATATACGAAAAGGCAATCCTAAAGCAGAGGCAGTTACCATGTCGTGCTTAGTTGTTTAATCATCGTATTGTTAAATCATCAATCAAAATGACAACGACGGTTGTTCGAGCCTGAATTTTAGGAAATAAATATGCCCTCCATAATGTTATTGTTTTTAAATTTTATGCACAGTCTTTTTTGTAAACCAAATTATGTAAACTTAAAAGCCATCTTGTGTCATGATTGTTCAGTATTCCTTTGTAGTCTTTAAAACAACAAACTCATTTTTAATTATCATGCCCGTGAACATGACCATCGTAAATATTACCAATACAATTATGTATTTTGAGAGATCATAGGTCACGTCAAGACTTTTCATTGGCCCTAGTTAGAAACTGCTATTTTCTACTTTTTTTTGGAAGGAAAATATCCATAAAAGGGCACATTTTGTGACGATATCATCGCCAGAGAGACATCAATATATTGGTCTGGAAATTAACTGGACATTTTACTCGATTGGACAGATATTCATATATTTCATTTTAATTAAAGAAATTCATATCGCGGATTCGCGATGTACGCTAAAACAGCCCCGCCCTCGAAGGACGCCTACGGGTCTAATGGACCGAAGCCCATCTTCATACAAACCCAAACAGCCACACCCTCACAGGACACATACGTGGCTAATGGACCGAAGCCCATCTTCATACAAACCCAAAAAAGCCACACCCTCACAGGACACATAGGTGGCTAATGGACCGAAGCCCATCTTCATACAAACCCAAAACAGCCACACCCTCACAGGACACATACGTGCCTAATAGACCGAAGCCCATCTACATAAAAACCCAAAACAGCCAGACCCTCACAGGACACAAACGTGCCTAATGGACCGAAGCCCATCTTCATACAAACCCAAAACAGCCACACCCTCACAGGACGCCTACGGGTCTAATGGACCGAAGCCCATCTTCATACAAACCCAAAACAGCCACAGCCTCACAGGACACATACGTGGCTAATGGACCGAATCCCGTCTTCATACAAACCCAAAACAGCCACAGCCTCACAGGACACATACGTGCCTAATGGACCGAAGCCCATCTTCATACAAACCCAAAACAGCCACACCCTCACAGGACACATACATGCCTAATAGCCCGAATCCCGTTTTCATACAAACCCAAAATAGCCACACCCTCACAGGACACATACGTGCCTAATGGACCGAAGCCCATCTTCATACAAACACAAAACAGCCACACCCTCACAGGACACATACATGCCTAATGGACCGAAGCCCATCTTCATACAAACCCAAAACAGCCACACTCTCACAGGACGCCTACGGGTCTAATGGACCGAAGTCCATCTTCATACAAACCCAAAATAGCCACACCCTCACAGGACACATACGTGGCTAATGGACCGAATCCCATCTTCATACAAACCCAAAACAGCCATACCCTCAAAGGACACATACGTGCCTAATGGACCGAATCCCGTCTTCATACAAACCCAAACAGCCACACCCTCACAGGACACATACGCGGCTAATGGATCGAAGCCCGTCTTCATACAAACCCAAAATAGCCACACCCTCACAGGACACAAACGTGCTTAATGGACCGAATCCCGTCTTCATACAAACCCAAAACAGCCACACCCTCACAGGACACAAACATGCCTAATGGACCGAATCCCGTCTTCATACAAACCCAAAACAGCCACACCCTCACAGGACACATACGCGGCTAATGGATCGAAGCCCGTCTTCATACAAACCCAAAATAGCCACACCCTCACAGGACACAAACGTGCCTAATGGACCGAATCCCATCTTCATACAAACCCAAAACAGCCATACCCTCAAAGGACACATACGTGCCTAATGGACCGAATCCCGTCTTCATACAAACCAAAACACAGCCACACCCTCACAGGACACATACGCGGCTAATGGATCGAAGCCCGTCTTCATACAAACCCAAAATAGCCACACCCTCACAGGACACAAACGTGCCTAATGGACCGAATCCCGTCTTCATACAAACCCAAAACAGCCACACCCTCACAGGACACAAACATGCCCAATAGCCCGAATCCCGTCTTCATACAAACCCAAAACAGCCACACCCTCACAGGACACAAACGTGCCTAATGGACCGAAGCCCATCTTCATACAAACCCAAAACAGCCACACCCTCACAGGACACATACATGCCTAATGGACCGAAGCCCATCTTCATACAAACCCAAAACAGCCACACCCTCACAGGACGCCTACGGGTCTAATGGACCGAAGTCCATCTATATACAAACCCAAAACAGCCACACCCTCACAGGACACATACGTGGCTAATGGACCGAAGCCCATCTTCATACAAACCCAAAACAGCCACACCCTCACAGGACACATACGTGCCTAATGGATTGAAGTCCATCTTCATGCAAACCCGTGACATACCTTGTAGACAAGTCCAAGGTTCGGATCTTTATTGCGCCTTATTGAAACATAGAACATCTGTTGCTATTTTTGGTATCCAAACATCCAACCGGTCATTGGCCTTTTTTCACTGCAAGACCAAGAGGAGAGAGTGAAGCTTGTCATAATTGGATAACAATAAAAACAAAAAACAACACTGTTGTACCCGTATATAACACTACCCCGAACACGAAATTGAACCAAGATTTAACGAGAGTAATAATCATAAACATTCCTTTGTCACTAATAGTATGATTAAATGTGATCTTGAGAAATGCAAATGTACAGTGAAAGGTCGATTAATTAGAAAAAAACTACGTGTGAACGGACATTTGGTGAACTGTCTGAACGGCGATCGGGTATGCTACGTTGATCCACCCTCACAACCATTACCAAGAATGATAAATGTGGCAAACACGTTTCGGGGAAGAATCTTTCATTCTGGTCATCCCGAACAAGTGAACATGGGTGGTATTCTCAAAACTTAAGCCGGGACTAAGTCCAGACTAGACAAGAATTTTAGTTCACACTTTTATGGAATGCTAAGTTTCATCTTTCTCCTTCAATATTCATGACAAAGATAATCTACCAAGGCCTTTATTGAAAATCAGATCATAATCATATCATCTTTTTCTTCCAGTTTCATTGCAAAATTTATTTTGGGGACACTTTTCATCGCAGGATTAAGATAATCTGTACAGGGCACTCCATAAAAGTGTGGACTATATGCGTAACTTAGTACCCGCTATCGGAATACCACCCAAGGTGTTCAAAATGTCTAAAAGCCGGGCACCATATACAGGCGCGGATCCAGGGGGGCCGAGCGGGCCTTGGCCCCCCCCCCCCCCCCAAAAAAAAAAAAAAAAAAAAAAAAAAGAGAGAGAAGAAAGGAAAAGAAGGAAAGGAAAGGGAAAGAGGAGAGAAAGGGAAAGAGAGAAAAGGGAGAAGAAGAAGATCGGGGGGGGGGGCGAAAGGGCCTTGCCTCCCAGGCTGATGCCCCCCCCCCCCCAATCAAAAAAAAATAAGAGAGAAGGAAGGAAAGGGAAAGGGGAGATACTGGCGAACTGATAGGGGGTAGAGGGCTTGGGGGAAATCAAATTTAAACGTGGTTTATTTCTAATTCCATATTAACGGTGGATTACAATAATGCTGAAATGACATAATTTCCTAATTTTTGCCTCACTTTTTAGTAAATTATACGTTTGTATGTGACAAATTCCTAAATTTACAGCCAGACAAGAAATGTGATTTTTGAGATTCCTACATGTCAGGGCCCGAGGAACGGCGGGGATCGGGAGCCTCGAGCCCCCCCCCCCCCCCCCTCCACACTTTTTTTTTGAAAAGGTATATATTAAACAAAAATAAAAAAGAAAGAGAGCAAGAAAGAAAAAAATGTGTCAAAAAATAATGAGGCATCAAAATAAGCTCATCTGACCGTGATTAAATGCCTAAAGCTCCCAAGCTTCCGGGGCTCTGCTGGCCCCTGGATTCCACCTAGGGCCCTAAGGCGGGCTCTTAGATGCTCATCTGACGGTAATTTAATGTCTAAAAACCCCTGAGCCTCCGGGGGCTCCACCGCCTCGACCCCACCAGGGGCCCTAAGGCGGGCCCCTGATGCTTATCTGACCGAAATTTATTGCCTTTAACCCCTGAGCTTCTGGGATCGGACAAGTTATCAAAATGTGTTTATCTGACCGCAGGCGCGTAGCCAGGGGGGGGGGGGGGGCTGTGGGAGCGGTTCCCGAAAATCGCCGGCAAAATAAAAAAAGAGAGGAGAGAAAAGGACGTAGGAATAAAAAGGAGCAGACAAAGAACATCTTTGAAATTCAGACAAGGATTAAGAGTAGAGAACGGTACAACGCATCGTCTTCTTTCTCTAATGATTTAATAAAACGTCAAAGCTTCCGCGCTTCGCGCAGGAGGGGAGGGGGGAACAGAATTCAGACATGGATTAAGAGTCGAGAACGGTAAAGCGAATCGTCGTCTTTCTCTCATAATCTTATGAAACGTCAAAAACTGAATTCAGACTAGGATTCAGAGTCAAGAACGGTACAACGAATCGTCTTGTTTCTATAATGATTTAATGAAACGTAGAAGCTTCCGCGCTTCGCGCGGGAGGGGGGAAACTAAATTCAGACGAGAATTATTTTCGTGAACGGTACAACGAATCGTCTTCTTTCTCTAATGATTTTAATGAAACTTAAAAGCTTCCGCGCTTCGCGCGGGAGGGGGGGGGGGGGGGGAAACTAAATTCAGACGAGGATTATTTTCGAGAACGGTACAACGAACCGTCTTCTTTCTCTAGTGGTTTAAATGAAACTTAAAAGCTTCCGCGCTTCGCGCGGAAGGGGGGGGGACGAATTTAGACAAGGATTAAGAGTCGAGAACGGTAACGACGGAATCGTCTTCTTTCTCTAATGATTTAATGAAACTTAAAAGCTTCCGCGCTTCGCGCGGGAGGAGGGAGCCTGAATTCAGACGAGGATTAAGAGTCGAGAACTCTACAACGAATCGTCTTGTTTCTCTAATGATTTAATGAAACGTAAAAGCTTCCGCGCTTCGCGCAGGCGGGGAGGGGGGAACTGAGTTCAGACAAGGATTAAGAGTCGAGAACGGTACAGCGAATCGTCTTCTTCCTCTCATAATCTTATGAAACGTCAAAAATTGAATTCAGACTAGGATTCGGAGTCGAGAACTGTACGACGAATCGTCTTTTTCTCTAATGGTTTAATGAATCGTAGAAGCTTCCGCGCTTTGCGCGGGCGGGGAAAAACTGAATTTAGACGAGGATTATTTTCGAAAACGGTACAACGAAACGTCTTCTTTCTCTAATGATTCAATGAAACGTCAAGAGGGAGGGGGAACTCGCCCCTCCCTGCACCCACCCCCCCCCCCACCGCATTACGTCACTGCTGGTCAGCATTACGTACCAATATTTTGCTCGCATAATTTCAAATTTGGCCCCCCCCCCCCCTAAGAAATCCTGGATCCGCGCCTGACCATATGTATTATGTTAAATGCAAGATCTGCAACCAACCCGGGCATAAAAGGTTCAGTTGCCAATGCAAGCAGACGTACGCGTAACCCAGCAACGCGAGCGAGACGAGAGACACAATAGCCAAGATCACGAGCGATCGAGACATTATGGCCTGACGACAGACCTAGGTTTATGTGCCTCATATAACGCGCGTTTCGACGCGTTTTTTACAAACCAGGTTTGTCGACAAACCTCCTTTGTGAATTCGGGCCAATAGTTATGCTTTATCAACTCCAATTATGACGTTGGCGCACGGCCAAAGGAATCCCGCCAATCGGACTTTTTTTTTTTTTTTTTTACTTTCTTCGACCGAAGCCAACAGCATCATCATCACGTAGAAATGAGGATAAAGTTAACCAACAAAGTGAGAATGGAAATGAAGACACGGTTTCTTCTGATGTAAAGATATTAAGCAGATATCCAGATCTCCTACACCGAAGAAAAGGAAGAAAAGGAAAGGAGGAAACACAAAATGTAAGACGTAATGATTTGTTAATATGGACGAACGTATAAAACACTGCCTTCTTATTTCTCAATGTAAGAAGGATTAGAGACGAATTAAAGCGAAATAAAATATGTGTATGTATTTTAAGCAGAAATCAAATATCGTTTTGCTTCAAGAAACCTTTTTAACATCGGAAAGCAGATTATTATTGTTCCTTTGATCATGGCACAATTTACTCAAAAGGTGTAGCTATATGTCTACGAAAAACTAAATATGTTGAACAACTTGAATATTTCATGCATTTTAATAGAAGAGTAGTAGCCATAAGATTGAAATGTTAGGACATTTCTTATTTCATTTTGAACTTTTAGGCACCCACTAAACGTTGTGAAAAATAAATATTTTATACGAATTTATTTCAATTGTTGCAAAGTTGAAATATGCAAATGATGTTTTGGTGTTGGGTGGATACTGGAATTAAATAAAACCAGTTCCAAAATGTTCCAAACTCTAACACTTTTAAAGGATGAGGGTCATGGAAATTAATAATTGACTCTTGAAGGAAGCCAATTATAAGGTGAATATAACAAGTTTGATTTGTAAATTCAAATTAGAAAATGCAGACCTAAATGCCTAGATGAAATGGAAAATGTGCGAAAATAAAATAAAAGAATACACTATACAATATTCAAAACGAAGGCAAATGCAAAAAGATAAAACTTTTAAACAATTACAAGAAGCATTTATTCAGTTTAGTAATGAAAATGACGAAATTCCATCTGAAGAAAATTTAGAGAAAAGGGACAAAATGTAAATGAAATTTTATCAATGGTTAACAGATAAGTGAAGATGAGTTTCCATTAGGAGTCAAGACAAAAAATGAATCGAATAGTGTGAAAAATCAACGAAATATTTGCTGGAGACGGAAAAAAGAAACGAAAAGAAGAAAGAAATGGATTGTATTAAAAAGAACATAAAACATATTATAAACCAAGAAACTATCCTTAGTGAAATTGTAAATTTTATGAATGTTTATACTCTTAAACAAAAACAGATGGAGCTAACCTGTATGAAATAGATAACTATTCAGTAAAAAAAAAATCACCTTCCTCAATCTCGATTCCCCATCCTCTCTCTCTCTTTCTTTCTTCCTTTCTCTTTCTCTCTTTCTCTCTTCCTCTCTCTGTGTGTCTCTTTCTTTCTTCCTTTCTCTTTTTCTCTCTCTTTCTCATCACTCTAGCTCTCCCTTTCTTACACCTCTCACTTTCTCTTTCTTTTTTAAAAATTTGAATTTGATCAATGTATTTTTATAAAATGTCTTGATGTTTGATTTTTGATTGATGTTATATTTTGTGTTATTTGAATTTGAATTGCAATTAAATTGTATCTTTGGGAAATGGATCGCAATTCGGCCGTTGGCCGTGATGATCTTTTTAATAAAAAATATTTTTATCGATCTATTTCTATCATGTCTGACCTTTTTTTTGGTTTACCCACAGGGACATTATGTGACCGAAAGGAACATGAGTCCCAATAACACTATAATACCTGTATATACCACTAACCAGAGCAGGGAGTGGTCACTACGTTACGTGCCAACAAAGCAAAAGTACCGGCAGTCTGACAATTATATTAAATGCCAGTGAAGTCTAGCAAGTTAACGGGTTACCTTGCATAATTTGAATATTAGGACACTGTTAAGTTTAAATTTCACAGATAGGACATACATGACAAATTCATTATTCCTGTAAAGTTCTACAGAATTTGATGTTGGCTGCAAAGGGGCATATTATCTTTAATAAACAGGTTCGATTGTAGTAATGATAATAACAAACCATATTTCTATTGCGTATATCATCACGTATGAAGTTCCTTTTCCCCTTTTTTTAAAATAGAGTGAAAAAAAGAGATGATGCAGGGGTGATAAAAGGGGAATAAGATCTAGGGGGGCCGAGCGTGCCTTGGCCCCCCCCCCCCCGCTAAAAAAAAAAGGAGAGAGAGAGAAGGAAAAGAAGGGAAAGAGGAGAGAAAGGGGAAAAAAAAGAAGAGGAAGAAGAAAAGAAAAGAGGGAAGAAGGAGATCGGGGGAGGGGGAAGGACTTGCCTCCCCCTCCCCCCCCCCTAATAAAAAAATAAAAGAGAAGGAAGGAAATGGAAAGAAAAAGATAAAGAGGAGATAAAGGGAAGGACAAAATAGGAAGAAGAAAAGAAAAGAAGGGGGATATCAGTTGCAATTTTCCCGCCAACAAGGTGTAGATCGGAGGGGGGGGGGGGGGGGCCCACTGGCATACTGATAGGGGAGGGGGGGGGTTGGATAAATATAATTCAAACGTGGTTTATTTAAAATTCCATAACGGTGGTTAACAAATAATGCTGAAATGAGATAATTTTCCTCACTTCATGTGTTTGTTGGAAAATGTCAAATTCCTAAATTTACAGCCAGGCAAGAAAATACTTCTTGAGATGCCTGCATATCAGGGACCGCGGAACGGCGGGGATCGGGATCCTCGAGCCCCTCCCCCACACTTTCTTTGAAAAAGTATATTAAAGAGAAATAGAAAGAAAGAGAGCGAGAAAGAAAAAATAGTTAACTGCCAGTGTCACATTATAATGGGGTATCAAAATATGCTCATCTGACCATGATTAAAATTAATGCCTAAAATCCTAAGGGCTCTGCCCCCTGGATTCCACCTAGGGCCCTAAGGCGGGCCCTTAGATGCTCATATGACGGTCATTTAATGCCTAAAACCCCTGATTTATGGGGGCTCTGCCCCCTGGACCCCACGCCAAATAGTGTCCTGCTAGTGTCACAAATAATAAGGTATCAAAAATGCTCATCTGACCGTAATTAAACGCCTAAAACCCCTGAGCTTCTGGGGGATCTGCCCCCTGGACCCAACCAAGAGCCCTTAGGCGGGCCCCTCGATACTCATCTGACCGTAATTGAGTGCCTAAAACCCTTGAGATTCCGGGGCTCCGCCTCCTGAACCCCAAGCCAATTAGTGACCTGCCATTGTAACAATTAGGTATCAAAATAATGCTCATCTGACCGTCATTAAATGCCTAAACTCCTGAACTTCCGGGGCTCTGCCCCCCCCCCCTGGACCCCGTCTAGGGCGCTAAGGCGGACCCCTGAATGCTAATCTGACCGTAAATTAAAACCTTAAACCCCTGAGCTTCCGGGGCGGACAACGTATCAACATATGTTCATCTGACAGCAGGCGCGTAGCCAGGGGGCGGTGGGGTGGTCCCCCAATAAACGCTGGCCAAAAAGAGAGGAGTGTAAAGGAAGAGGACGTAGGAAGAAAAGGGAATAGACAAAGAACATATTTGAAATTCAGACAAGGATTAAGAGTCGAGAACGGTACAACGAATCGTCTTCTTTCTCTAATGAATTAATGAAACGTCAAAGCTTCCGCGCTACGCGCGGGGGAGGGCAGGGGGAACTTAATTCAGAGGAGGATAATTTTCGGTAACGGTAATAATTTAATGAAACGTCGAAGCTTTAATGAAAAGTAAAAGTTTCCCCGCTTCGCGCGGGTGGGGGAAACTAAATTATTTTCGAGAGCGGAACAACGAATCGTCTTCATTCTCTAAAAATTTAATGAAACGTCGAAGCGGGGGGAAAACTGAATTTAGACAAGGATTAAGAGTCGAGAACGGTACAACGAATCGTCTTCTTTCTTTAATGATTTAATGAAACGTAAAAGCTTCGAATCCGTGCTTCGCGTGGGAGGGGGGGGGGGGGGGGGAAACTGAATTTAGACAAGGATTAAAAGTCATAACGGTACAACGAATAGTCTTATTTCGCTAATGATTTAATGAAACGTAAAAGCTGTATTCAGACGAGGATTATTTTCGAGAACGGTACAA
The DNA here is from genome assembly GCF_000002235.5 of Strongylocentrotus purpuratus. Taxonomy (NCBI): domain Eukaryota; kingdom Metazoa; phylum Echinodermata; class Echinoidea; order Camarodonta; family Strongylocentrotidae; genus Strongylocentrotus; species Strongylocentrotus purpuratus. The sequence goes on along the minus strand of NW_022145606.1, from coordinate 52,249,883 downwards.
CGAATCGTCTTCTTTCTCCAATGATTTAATGAAACGTACAAGCTTGACCTCACCCCCCCCCAACGGAACAAAATGTCAAATTTTCAAATTTCGAGAACAAAAAAAAAAAATTGTCCTCTTCCCCCCCCCCCCTCTATACTATAGAAAGTAAACGGGTTTCCTTGCATAATTTGAATACTAGGACACTGCTAATGTTTAAATTTCAGAGATACGACATACAAGACATATTCATAATTCCTGCAACGTTCTACAAAATTTGATATTGGCTGCAAAAGGGACATAATATCTTTACACCCACCTTCCTAAATAGCTTTCAATATACTAACTGTTTTCAAACTCAAGCTTGGGTATGAGCCATTATAATTTTAGCATGTTTGTTGGGTGAAATGTACCCAACATTGGTTAAACATTATCTAGTGTTGGTATAAATTCGTACCCAACAAACTGTTATGGTCCTTTTTTTAATCTCTTTTGTTCAAATTTTACCCAACTCTTATAAAAAGGAAGTCCACCCTGATATTAAGTTGGTTTTAATAAAAGCTGAACAATGAGAGGAACGTGACAGTTTGAGCAAAACACGACAAAAAAAAAAACAAACAAAAAAAATGAATTGTTGAAGGTGCAATCAATGAAACACAAATTGGCAAATCTGTGACGTATCTTGCGGATCCCCTCCTATTTGACTTGTACTAACAGACTTTAAAGGTTTATATAATTGTTATTCCTTGAAGAAAATGTTCGGTAGGATGCGGCCGTCGTTGTTGGTCAAACAGTTTTTTAGCGTCAGGTAACGCCTGGCTGGAATGCTCCCCAGGGAGTGGAGATTGTGCAAACAGTGTGTGCGGGCAAGCACTGAATCCAATGATCGGGGTAGTAGTATATTTGTAAAGCGCTTAGAGATGTTCATATTAAGCGCTATATAAAATTGAAATATTATTATTATCATTATTATTATTAATCATACATTCACCCTAAATATAATTATTGCAAATAATTATGTTTTTATATATACAACCAGATCTGTATAAAACCAATTTATTCTGTAATCAATGACTGGGAAATTGAAAGTTTATTAATTTTTATGTACATACCAAATTGAAGAGGGGGTCGCAAGATACGTCATAGTTTAGCAACTTCAAAAATATATAATTTTCCTTTTTTTTTTTTATCGGATATTGCTCAAATTTTATTAATTGGTTTGTCTCACTTTTCTGCTTTTAATAAAACCAACTAAATATCGTGTTGGACCTCCCCTTTAAATCAGTTCGGTATTTTTTTTACATATAGGAGGTAGGTAAGACTTAAAACCATCACTATAGGTAATGTAACACATTTTTGGTACATTTTACCCAACAAAACATGCAATAATAATATAATGGCTCATACCCAAGCTTGAGTTTGAAAACAGTTAGTATTTTGAAAGCAGTTAACAGTTTAGGAAGGTAGGTGTAAATCGGAGTGAGTCATGAGGATTAATGCCATACCAAAGGACACCCTTTAGTGTTACCCCGGCCCCCCACTCCGGGGTCAGAATGACCGCATGCGTGTGATACCAAAATGTCCGGTAAAGGGGTACTTTTCGTGCGACAAAGTCCGGCCCGAGAATTGTAAGTAAAGGGGGTGTATTTGACTTTCATCCGAAGATTTCTTTAAAAAGGGGGTGTTTTTTTCTTTTTTTTCTCTCATCTCTTTGGACTCCTGAGAAATTATTCCGAATTTAGGGGGGGGGGGGGGGTAAATTGAGCATTTTCCCGAATTTAGGGGGGTACATTGAGCATTTTTCCGAATTTAGGGGGGTCTCCAAGGCAGGAAAAGCCCAGGAAATACCCGCGAAATGGGGGTTCGGAAATGTTGGCAGTCCTCAGATAGGGGGTGCTTTCAAAAAGAGGGAACAAGCATATGCGTACCCTAAATAACACTGAGTGGGGGGGGGGGGGGGGTGTTACGAACATGGGACTTCATAATTACGAGATCACTGGGCCATCGCACCCATCAGACTAGAGTTGCCAAAGCATAGCTCCTGATAAATGTGCACTAAAAGCCCGTTGCACAAGAGGCGAACAAATGTTTGAAGAAATGCAGACCTAAGCTCAACAACTGAATATACACGAATTATTCCCAAATCCAGACTCTCAACTACCGAAAAACGTTTTACAGTGGCTGCTTCGAAAGATAATTAACCTGTCTTGCCACTTTCAAAAGATCCATTAAAAATACCTCTTTCCTCAGTAATGAAGTCTGATTGACCTATTTATGAGTTTTAAGGTTCTCTCTTCACATTCTGTTACATAGTAAGCGAAAAGATACTTTTTTTGTTTTAGCGCTCCTAAATAATCGATATCATTATCGATACAATTACAAATCGACGGAATCAGAAAGACGACTCATGTGCACCAGGCATAACGTAAGGGATGTTGGGCCTACCTGATTTCGATGCAGTGTTCGAGTAGAATTCTGTGAGATGATGATATTCTTTCTCGTAACTTGATGTGACGAAGCGTCTCTACCCAGATGAATGTTGAAGTACTCTGTAGATAGCTTCTAGTTTTATCGAAATCAAATATCGAAGCCTGCCATGACCATCTCGCAACCGACAAGCCATCGCATGTAAAATTGGATGGTGTGTCCAACATTTTGCTGGTGGATAAAACTTTCCCAAAATCCGAGAAATGTGAGTCTTAGAACAAATAGTTTGATTAATTTTTATTCAAAATTGTTCTCATCATTGTTCGTAACCGACAAGTCACCGCATGTAAAATTGGATATTGTGTTCAACATTTGCTGGTGGATAGAACTTTCCAAAAATCCGAGAAATATGATCTCAGAACAAATTGTTTGACTGTTTTTTAGTAAAACTTTTAATCACTGTCATTGTCATCATTCTGGCATCTCCATTTTATATCTAATTTCTTGTCTGTATCGTAACTACAGCTAGATTTCGTAATGTTTGATGGATTGATGAATCAATCAGCGTCAAATAATTGATTTATCATTTGTATTTGTATTAACATTTATTTCCTTCTCAACAGTACAATATGAAACACAATGTATATATACATGATATACTGTATGTAACAATTATTTCAACATAGAGTATACAGTAAATAATTCAGATACGGAAGGAGGCGAAAACCCGGAAAGCATAGCTTGAGTTGGGAACGCCCATAATAAATTAACATAGTTACCGAGAGAACATTATAGATATTATTATGAAAATTACATTTTATTTAACAGAAATCATCGCTCTATGATTAATTATTTTACATTTTAATATACCTGCATATCGTTCATGAATGAACATTTAATAGATATCTTAAATGTTCCTTTAGATTAATTTCCTCCCCATCTCTTTCTCCCTGTTAAATACTGATAAAATATTCTATTTGTCTCAATCAAGGCAAATATTGTATTCATATTTTCGTAATGCAAGAGAGAGAGAGAGAGAGAGAATATGTTAACTTAGAATTTATCGAGTACAACTAGAAATTGTATCCTTGTCAATATGATTTAATTCGCTGCCACTATTCACATTCTGTATATGATAAATCCACATAACACACCAACGCTGTTAACCGCATCAATCGCTCCAACCATAACTCATAATTATACCAACACACCATGAATACAAAAAAAAATTACCATGCACTGACATGATGTAGTTGAAATCACAAAATATTTGTGATTGGCTTATAGGACTAGTTTCTGAGGAACCAGCCACAGAAGATCCACAATTGTACAGGTGACTCGAGAGAAGTGCGATGTACATTTGATTTTTATCCTTCATCAATAAATAAAAAAAATGAAAAAATCTAAGCTGTAAATAAATACATCAGAAATCAAGTATGAATTCACACCTTTGTCCACACACACACGTACACATACACACAAACTGTGCTTGCGAAGAGAGTTGCTCACTCCACAGGGGCTGGTGTTTTTTTGTTGTTGGGTGATGGAGGATTTTGGTGTCGTTGATTTGGAATGTTATTTTATTCTTTTTCTCTCAATAAATAAAATCTAATACGTTAATTGCACAATTAAGATACAACATAGCGCAAAATTATATATCATAAGACTCTACACAATTTTTACTCATATCCTCATCAATATAATAGCTATATTTGATACATGTTTACAAGCGCAGTAGGTTCTTTTCATAACGTACTTCCACAATGATCTCCTATTACATTTCCTTTAGAACAGAAAAAGCTTACTTCTGTTATATTGTTAGAAAAATAGATCTTACAATCACGTAGTCGTTCAAAAAAGAATATAACCTAAATCGTAACAGAAATGAATTTTTTGTTAAAAGGAATGAATTGGGGCAAGAGATGTAAGGTTCCCAACCCCGTCTAGCTTGTCTTTCACACCCCCCTTACACCCTCCTCCTAACAAAGATAATGAAAACAATTACCGTTATTCACAGATCCACACACACATTGTAAGTTGAATAAACTGTTCCAACAACACGCTGGTGAATAACACTTTTTATAATTGCAATAAGTTTGATCTCAGAACACATTGCTTAAATATCTTTTGTCCAAACTTTCAATCATCCTCTAAGTCATCATTGTGGCATCTCCCTTTTTGTTTACTTTCATGTCTGTGTAAGTCTATTTACTACAGCTAGATTTCGTAATATTTGATGTTTGGCTGCGAAAAAAACTAAGTTAAATGAATATTTATAGAGATTATCAATATGAAATTTTAAAGAGTTACAAAAATGCTTTGACAAATATTTTTTACACGGCTGGTAGGCCACTCGCTCTTTGTTTAGGTTTTGCTGACCATTGTGACACAACAATAAGCTCGTTTACATTTTGTCAAGAATTTGGCGCCTCTAGCTGACAATGACAATGACAATGACAATTTATTCTCATGTCACCCACATTGGGGTATTGGAGAAGTTAACAATCAGTTTGAATTTGTCAATTTAATACTGTGAAATATACAATACAAATAGAATTAATGTTCATCCATACAAAATAACACTATCGAAAATAGTGAGAAAAATTATGATGATAATGATAATAACAATATTGATGATGATAATAATAATAATAATAATAAAACAAAAGATAATATTAATTAAAACGATAATTAATGACGAAATTAATGGAAGCAATTGAAAAAGAAATTTACTGGCACTAGTAAATTGATATCTGAATTAATGAATTACTGAAAATATTCATGATATCAATTTATTAAATTGATATAAGACAAAAAAGAGAAAAATAAAGTTAATATTGAACTTATAACATGTTTTTTGCACATACTTAAATTAATGAAAACGAAGCATTATTTTTCGACAGAATTTTGCTAAGTTTAAACGTGTTTGTACATTATTGGAGTTAAAAGCTGATCCATTTTCAGTGTATTTGGTCTTTCAATAAAATATTTATCGATGAACAATTTTCTGTCTGAACGAAAGGTAGGGCACAAACAAGTAATGAAATTCATCCCCAAGCGATTGCAAATTGCACAACGTACATAGCCTCATTTCCCTTGGAGTATTTGAATATCTACCAGCTACAATCGGCAGGTAATGATTGCCACAGCGAAAACGACTTAAAGGCCCACTGCACTACTTGTATAGCTACATGCGCCCTCTATATAACAAACAATGTCTAATCGATGACCATTGGTCCCCCATGATCCTCTTTTTCTTATGTTAACTGAGAGCTGAGTTGATGAGATAACCCCCTGTCCAGTGACCTTGCAGGGCGCTCTAATCCCTCCTGTAAACTATGGCAGATAAGCTTTAATATTGTCCGATCTCTTTTAATGAGATCGATTAAGTATCTTTCTAAACATAAAGAATGTTTGAAGATTCGATGATTAACACAATGCGAATTAACGTACATACAAGCAGACCAATACTGAGCATGAGAATATCTCAATCGACGTTCCACAGTTTCCTTGACCCACTCACAGCTAGTATTTTCACAAATTTACCATAAATTAGACATCCCCATATTGTCCAGAGTCAGCTTGATTTTTTTTTAACCAAGGTGCCTGATATTTATTCTTCTCAAAGAGTAATTTTAAGATAATATACACCTTACCTGAAAATTTATCCTGTCCACTATGTACAATCCTACACCAAAAGTTTATCATTCTGCTTTCGATATATTTCTCAAGTTTAAGCCTCCCCAATTCACCAAGTACCATACGATTTGCAGTTGTTTTCTTGACAGAAAGGGCTTGCTTACAAAATTTCTTGTGGAAAATTTCAAGATCATGTAGCACTTCAAATCCCCATATCTCACTTCCATAGAGCAGAATAGGCAACACAAGTTGATCAAATAATTCCAAGAGGATATCAATAAGTAAGTGCAGTTGGTAAGTTTTAGATAATAGACTATACATTGCTCGTCTAGCTTGATTAAGTTGCTTAATTTGTGCTTTACGAAATTTGTTGTAATTTGTAGTTAAAAGTATATAGTTCCAAGATAGACATATAGGAATTTTTCGAACTTTACCCCGAGAAAATACAACTTTGGTTTTAGCTGTATTAACTTGAAGAAACCATTTTTTTTTTTTTTTTTACAGTAATCAGATACTGCATCAAGAGCAAGCTGAAGATCACTTTCAGTTTTTGCAAAAACTATTGTATTGTCTGCATACAGTAATGTGAAAAGACTGAGATATACATCTATACCATTTTGATACCATTTAGATTTGCAGCTGCATCAATCTTGTCAGGAAGAATATTTATCCCTCCAAACTTTTCGCAAATGAAATGTTTGAAGTCATTTAAAAAAAAGGGCAAATAGCATCGGAGATAAATTTCCTCCTTGTCGCACACCAATGTTACAATCAAATAAAGAAGATTATATACCTCACTTAGGAAATCCAGCCATCTGATTGGTCGAAATTGCAGTCATAAACAACTTTAACTATTCCTGTAAAATTCCCGGTAAAATTCCAAACCCATGTAATAGTTTAAAAAAAATAGTTCAGTCTTGGTAAAATACCCATAGGTTCACATGTTAAAAATTGGTCTGAGCGATCGAGGATACTGCACGTGTGCGAAGAATTGGTCGGTAATTTCAATACAATTGAATCTCGATCATTCTTAGCGACAGTTTTATCTTGCATTGTTGACATGAAGACGAAAATAAACTTCCAAAAACAACATCTGCCGATAGATCTTTATCTAAGTTCGTGCCAATGCCTTGCAAAAGTAAAAGAAGGGTCCGTTTAATGGAGCTGCCGCGAAGCATCCAGCACGCGAAGCCGTTTTCAATCCATTTTAATGTATACAGCAGAGAAAACTACACAGAATTTTATCAGTGTGCGATGACCGAGCGGTCTAAGGCGGTGATTTTGGTCACATCATCGTTTGCACGCAAGAGATCGGATCCCATCTTCGACAAAAGTTTTTTATTTTTTAATTTTCATTTTTTAGTCTACTCTCAAAGATACACTCATAAAAAACAATCGTGCAGATAAACTAGATAAAGGCTAAGATGGTGTCATAAGTTGACTCTTTTTTTTTGGCATATAAAAGTATTAATGACTGCTTTAATATTCGAGAAATAGTTGTTTTTATACGCTCTCGGGAAGGTTACAATTGGGCTATTGCCCTCGGCACGCCTCGGGTAATATCACAATTCTAACCTTCCCTTGAGCGTATAAAAACAACTATTTCTCTCAAAGCAGTCATTAATACTATACTAAACAAGGCGCTTTTGTGGTGCGTTTCCGAATGCGCTCCCTTTTGTAGACGGAACGCATACCACGCGATTGTTTTGGATTTGCGCTGGCCATTGTGACGCAACAATAATAAGCTCGTTTACATTAAATTTGTCAAGAATTTGGCGCCTCGAGCTAGCTAGACAAGGCGCGCTTTTGTGGCGCGTTTTCGAATGCGCTACCTTTAATTTGTACACGGAACGCATACCACGCGAAGCGAAGGAGTCGGGACGAAATGAGCCACTCCGTATGCGAGGTAGGCCTAGACCTACAGTATATCATGCAGCTAGTTCTGCAGGCCGAAACAAAACATCACAACCTCTGATCAGGCAGCGCGGGCTCGGATCGTGCGGACTAACATGACCAAGGCCAAATGGACCAGAACCTCAACAAGTATCCATCGAGATGGGAAACGGTATTTATAGAGTCTAGATCTAGAGTTAATGTCGCATCTAGTCAGGAGGAGTTTAGGCCTGGGGCTCCTTGGCCTATGGTGGCCAAAGGTTGTGAAGTATCACTTTTTATCAGCGTACTACTAGTGTGAAGATATCGTTAACAAGTAGACAAAAAGCATAGGGGTCTATAGGCCCCTAGCTCGTGTAAATACGTTGCGTTCGTGTTTGTTAAACAGCTGATTGTGACCTTTGACCCCGGCTTTTGACCCGTTGAAAGTTTTAAACTTTACAGTTATTATCAAGACATTGTTGGATTATGCTGGAAATTTTGGAAACAGTGACAAGTTCTCCGCAAGTAATGGATATAACATTGGGTGAGTAAACAACTTTATTTCGTTTGTGTGAAATCTAACGTTAGATCTATACAGAGATTAGTAGAGGATAGTAAATGTATGTTTTGAAATAATTGAAAGAAACCAGGGGCGGATCCAGGAATTTTTTGCCGGGGGTGGGGGGCACACGGTGGGGAAGAGAACACATATATATTATTTGTTAGTCCCCCCCAAATCGCAACGACTCAGCGGGGGGGGGGGGGGGGGGGGGGGGGGGGGGGGGGGGGGTAAGAGGACACTTTTTTTGGGGGGGGGGGGTCACGAAATTTTTTAATTTGACATTTTGCTCCGTTGGGGGAGGGGTAAGGCCACCTTTTTAGGTCAGCCATTTGCATATTTTTTTTTTGCCACGTGCCCCCTTACTTAAATCCGCCACTGGAAACGCAATATAAATCTATGTTTTGAAAAGTGAATTGAGGTAGGTTAAGGGGAGGGAATCATATGTCTAGTATAAGAGGGAGTGGAAGACTCATGAAGTGACTTTAATTGTAAATGCTTGCAATTAGTTTTTTCTCGTAGGCCTAGATCTTGCAGAAAAGGAAAGAAGAACTAGAAAGTAAGAAACAAACAAACACACTAACAAACAATTAAATTGAGAAAGATAAAAAGAAAGAAAGAATGAAACATTATTGAAGAAAGGAGAGAAAGAAAGAAATGAAGGAAAAGTTGGAAGATATCTCTTTCAAGTTAGGCAAAGAATGCAGGCAAGCTCTGTATCCTGTACAAAAGTGGTTCACGCTTATAGCGCATGCGCAATATCTTTGTAAGGTAATTGAGACCCAGGAACTATCCTCTTCCCCAGAGATTAGAGTTGTTGTTGTTGTTGTTTCAGTCTTAAGGGCGTGTGTCATTCAATTATGAACATTTACGCCATGCCATTAGTCTTAATCAAGGCTATCTATTATAACATATATTGACTGGCAGGGTGTGTAATTAACATTCTTTGGACCGCCTAGAGGAGTTATATTTTCTCTAGTGATTATGTTGTGTGCCGTGGTATGATCATCACGTTGGCAAAAACGCTTTGGGGAAACTGAAGACCATTTCGCATTGAAGCTATTTTTTGTTTGTATAGGATGGCAAGTGGAGGTCGGCAACAAATTACGACCACCTTATCTAATGTATATACACTGTTGGTCATAATGGTGGAATAATTATTTTTACCCCAATTTATTGAATGATTTTGACAATGATTTATTCCCAATAGATCTAGGTAATAGTATACATTCTCAGATGTTATTGAATGACAATTGGGGAGTGTTTGTTTTGCGTAACTGCTAAAGCATGTGTGTGGTACTATGCTAATCAACTAGGGGACCTAGCTTCATCCTTAAGTCATAATTGACAGTAATGGGGATTAACGCCTCATAAAATGGCACTAATATAGCACATCGACACGGTTTTGATCCTGGGGGCTCACAGTAACGAGGCCTGTGCTTTAATTGCTACTGAACCATGACTGTACGCAGGCAGGCGCTAGGGTACGTCGACGCCCCACACAAAAACGAAAAAACAAAGAAAATGCAATAAATTTTCAATAATTCATTGCATTTTCCCCCAGTCCCCAACAAGAAAAAATCCTCTGTAGGGCCATGCATTATGTTTCAAGGCAAGCCCACATAGAAGATTTGTTTATGTTGGAATAAATCATTGTCAAAATCATTCAATAAATTGGGGTAAAAATAATTATTCCACCATTATGACCAACAGTGTATTCATGCTCTTCATGCATCAATGTTGATCTGTAACCTAATGTACGACCCCCTTATGAATATTCATGCTCTTCATAATGCATCAATGTCGATCTGTAACCTAATAAACGACCACCTTATGAATATTCATGCTCTTCATAATGCATCAATGTTGATCTGTAACCTAATACACGACCACCTTGTGAATACTCATGCTCGTCATAATGCATCAATGTTGATCTGTAACCTAATATACGACCACCTTATGAATATTCATGCTCTTCATAATGCATCTGTAACCAGGCGCGGATCCAGGATTTCTTAGGGGAGGGGGCCCAACTTTTTTTTTTTTAGCTCCCGGAAATTTGAACATCGCGCCGGCCGAAAATTCGCTCAGTGGGGGGGGGGGGGGGGGGGGGGGGGGGGGGGGGGGGGGGGGGGGGGGGGTAGTGAGCACATTTTTTTTTTCTCCTCAAAAAAATTTCAATTTGCACCCCCCCCCCCCCCCTTGAGCGCCAGGGGGGGGGGGGCCCAACCCCCAAAAAAGGTAAAAATCACGTGATTTTACATGATTTTTTTCTCAAGGGGGAGGGCCCCCCCCCCCCTGGATCCGCCACTGTCTGTAACCTATATACGACCACCTTATGAATATTCATGCTCTTCATAATGCATCAATGTTGATCTGTAACCTAATATACGACCACCTTATGAATATTCATGCTTGACATTGGGATACTGCCTACTCATGCATCTCTAGCTTGATTTAACCTTGCATATACACAGTCAGTACAACAGACAAACAACAACGAAACATTTTAATTGGTTGATTAATATTGTGGCGTAACCAGGCTCTGCCGGGGTAGCGTTCTGCCTTGCATGTGCAGTCTCTCAAAACCCGGTCCACGCTCTCGCAATCATTCATTAGGGACTTTTAGATTTGCGTGGACTCAGGCGCGTACGCAGGATTTTTTGAAGGGGGGGGGGGGTTTAACATTTATAAATCGGGCCGAAAATTTCGCAACGACTCAGCCGACCGAATAATAAGCGGGGGGGGGGGGGGGTAAGAGGACACTTTTTTTTTCTTTTTTGACCTCGAAATTTGAAAATTTGACATTTTGCTCCGTTTGGGGGGGGGGGGGGGGTAAGGTCACCTGGTTTAGGTCAGTCATGGGGATAATTTTTTTTTTTTTTTAATTTAAAAAAAAAAAAAAAATCCAAAGGGGGGGGGGGGGGGGGTTTTGGGGGGGTTTGTACACATAAAAATACCAAAGCCTGCGTGGACTGATACGTGTGACGTCCATTCAAGGCAGTGCATTAAAAGGATGTCGATCGTAGCATAGACCTATTGTCGTCGTGCAAATCTAAAAGTCCCTATTAACAACCTCTCACAAAAGTATATCGTGTAAGAAAAACGTGGACTAGCTCTCATTTCACTCATTCCCGCAACCACTAAATGTATGACAGGAACTCAAGAAACGACACTCACACAGTATCTGCAGTTCAAGAAAATTTATCTCGTTCCTTGTAACGTACCTGTCGCAACGACAGCTCAACGCTGACTGACTGACATCTCATGATGTACGACAGCTCAACGCTGACTGACTGACATCTCATGATGTACTTGTACATATTTCACAATCAACTATAACACCCTTTACGTCTTACTTAATACTGGACCGAGTATGCTACAATATATTGCATTATTTCCCCAAATAACAAGATTGATTTAAAATCTCTACTTATAATTGCACTGCCTGATCATCGTAACATTTGCTTCTCACAAAGACATGATGTTGCAACTAACACATAGTTGCTTTTCTTGTTTTGTTACAGACAGGGATGGGGAGCACCCCCCCCCCCACCAAACAAACAGAAAGAAGGAATACATGCATGTATAGGATACATCTTCAAGGGACAAAAGGGGGTGCTTTTATTCCCGATCAAACTGTTCTAGAGCATGGCCATATGCGAGAGATTTGGCTTTAACCTTATATAGCCCCCGGGGGGCGGGGATTAGTTTAGGTGTTTGTTTTTGGGGTCAAAATACTTGATTGCATAAATATGCAAATGACTGAATTTTTCGAAAAATTGAAATTACCATAGTATTCTATACTTCACTTGCATGCAAATTTCAGACCGATATTACGTTCAGTTAGGGGAGGGGGGGGGGGGGGGGTAAGGTCACATTATTTGTTATCATTAAAAACAAATATGAGGGATGGAGGGGGAAGGGTTCATCAAAAACCAAACTCATAATAAAAATTGAGGGGGGGAGGGGGGGTTCAATAACCCCCCCCCCCCCCACCGCTGTGTACGCGCCTGCATACCAGAGCTCAAGATTAGCATTATATTGGAAGTAGGCTGAGACGGACATAATAATTGTCATTTCTTGCAAATAAATCACAATTTTTTTTCAACTTTCAATCTGTCGATTTGCATGACTGTAACATGAGAAACATCAAACGCGTATAAAAAATAAAGATATAGAAAAGCATAATTAGTATGATACCAATGTTTCCAGTAAAGAATAAGGCTCTCACTTGCATGGGGAACTAAACGTGAGGAAAAGATGGAATTAAGCCTCTGATTGTGTTTACTTCTCCCTGTCTTTCTTTGACTTCCATCAGGGCCCCATTTCACAAAAATTGTCATCAGTGACAAATTACAGTTTCTGTTATAAGCTAGTGAAATCCTTGCTTCGGATTGGTTATCAGCAGATTTTTCACTGATTTTTGTCATTTGTCATTGAAAAAAGGCTTTGAGAAACGGGTCCCAGGTCGGCGTCTTTTTAAAATGTATCCTAGCCATCCTAGTGCTGCATATCAATATTTCAATATATGAATATTTGCTTTGGTAGCGATCAAAATTAAATCGGCCAAATTCTGGACTAACCAGTATGTCACAATGAATATAGACAAGTTACGACCCGATTTTGTCGCAATGTCTCATATTTGATAAATTATCGCATCAGATTCTGCGTGCGTGCACATCATGAATGTTTATGACAAGCGCATGACGTATAGGTTCCTATTGAGCCAATCAAATGCAGCGGTAGGATGGCTAGGTTACGTTATGAAAAGAAGTTTAGTCTGTCTTTTGATGAGACTGGTAACCAATTCTCATGTTCATCCTACGTATAAGAAGCATGACGACAAGGCTGAGAAATGAGGCTGACTCCATGCAATAGAGAGCATGTGACCAGGTGTAATGCTGTGAGATGTAAGTCAGAGGTAGCCCAGCTAATACACCGCCAACTAGAGAGAGAAACAAGAGAGAAACAAATGGGAAAACATATTTTATATTTAAGATAAAGACCAGTTATGGTCATGCGATTGCATTGTGAATGAAACGTTGTGGAATCAATCAGAAAAGGTTGATCATCTAGCATATACATTGTAAGTATTGGTGTGTACTGCAAGGTTCTGGAATCATCAAATGATAAGAAAATTGGCCCAGTCTTTGTAAAGTTACAAGCACTGTACACAGAAAGATGTATATGGGACGACGCACACGTGCGTTATATCTACCACATCCCAATAGATAAACTAATTTACCAAATATATCAATTAGTAGGCGGTTTCCTGGCGAAATTTTTGTCATCATGTATTAGTCAAAACATATTCTTTCACATGATTGGTAATAAGAGCTTCCATTTAATTTTTTGAGAGAGGGGCGTTCCAAAACTAGTCTTTACCTTTAATGTTAAATATATTACTCATTTCATATGAAGTATCGCTAGTGATATTCATTTGTCTCGCTAAGTATGGTCAACAAGGGATCTAAAATTAGTTGAGCACCTGTGTGCATCGACCAATAGGCCCTGTCCGTTATTGTTCCAATTATTGATCAGATTAATACACCACCAACTGGAGCGAGAACAATGTGATAACGTCTTTTTTGTTCTTCTTTATTGTCTTAGACCAAAACGACTATAAATACTTTCTAAAAACATATTTGTGACAAAGATATAATTTAGTGATGTTCTGCTTCATTATCTGTTGGATTACACAGTGAGATACCATATCAACAATCATGCAGGCTTTTCTTGCCTTTGAGACCCCCTAAATCTGGGACATTGCTCAATGTTCCCTCTATCTATGATATTCAAGATATTTTATAACCCCCTTTTTTAATTCCTCAGGAGTCTAAGGACAGAGAGAGAAAAACATCCCCTTTCTATGTCTGACCCCCTTTTTCAATTGTTCATGAGTTCGAAGAGAGAGAGAGAAAAAACATCCCCATTTTTAAAGAAGTCTATGGGTGAAAAGTCAAATACACCCCTTTCGTTTACAATTCTCGGGCCGGACTTTCTTGCTCTAAAATTTCCCCTCTACCAGAGATTTTGGTAGATAAATTGTTTTGTTTGCTATCCATCCAGGGGCACAACCATTACGTGCCACATCATGTTTGCTTGTAACAGCGGAAAGAAAGGTAATCCAATGAAAAAGTCAGCTGTCTGAGAGAAGGATGTACATCGTAAGAGCATTGATTTGTCAATGGCTGTTACATTATTCTTTAAAAGCAGCCATTGATAAAGTTTCTGTTGGAGATGAGCTCACATTGTTGATTCATTAATTTCTTTTGCTGATTAGTAAATAAAACAGAAGTTTAGCGATTATATTCAACCAAAAAAGCACATTTTGAATGAAGATATGATATCGTCTCATGTTAATTGTTTAGGCATATGAACCCTGTCTGCAGTGTTCTAACAATAGCCTACACACACTTGTTTAGGTAATTGTGTAAACTCACCACTTGAAGCTAAAGCTGCGAAGGCATGGACCGTCCCGGATAGGTGAATAGGAGAGTTCTCCACAGCCAAGATCCCAAACAACACTACACAGCTCTTCTGGGCTATACCTAAACATAGACCAACCAATAGAATGAGCTCCTGTAAATAAAGAGATAAATAGATGAGTTCTCTGCTGCCTAGATCCCAAACAACACTACACAGCTCTTCTGGGCTATACCTAAACATAGACCAACCAATAGAATGAGCTCCTGTAAATAAAGAGATAAATAGATGAGTTCTCTGCTGCCTAGATCCCAAACAACACTACACAACTCTTCTGAGCTATACCTAAACATAGACCAACCAATAGAATGAGCCCCTGTAACTCCTGCTCATATTTATTTTAAATTATTCATCTTTAGGTCGGCCACTAATATAAGGTTCATTTCCTTTCTGGCTGCTACCTGCCAATCAACTTTTATATTGTCCCAATGTATATATATGTACATGTATATACATTATTTTCATGTAACAATCTATAGTTTCATGTACATACATGTATCTTATATTCATTTAAATTGTTTTGGCAAAATAAAATTGAATTGAATTGAATTAACAATATGGCACTTTGTTTCGAAGCACACATACTCATTTATTACTACTTTACCTACACAATGGGTAGGGGTTAGTTACCTGGTATGCTTCTCTATCTATGTAGTTTCTAAGGGTATGAAGTGACAGAAGATTCAACGCAACCATGAGCAGTAACCATGGATACCGGGATGTTCCTCTTCTTCTCCGACCATACTAATACATGTAAAACAACAAAAAGAAGGACAATTTCAATGAAATTAATTACTATTTAAAAAGTAGAACATAAAATGAAAGCATTTGAATTACACCTCTACATGAACCTCACATCTTACTGGTATATATATTTGTTGGGGGTCTATTCGGCCAAAGTACGCCAGAATTATCAAAAATAAGCTTAAAATCTGGATTTCTCAGTTGTACTACTATCCATACCAATTTTGCATCAAAGCACACCTTCCCCCAACAGGCCAGCTAGCCAAGATATCAAATACATATACAAGGAACACACAGTCTCCAACAGGCCAGCTAGCCAAGATATCAAATACATATACAAGGAACACACAGTCTCTAACAGGCCAGCTAGCCAAGATATCAAATACATATAAAAGGAACACACAGTCTCTAACAGGCCAGCTAGCCAAGATATCAAATACATATACAAGGAACACACAGTCTCCAACAGGCCAGCTAGCCGAGATATCAAATACATATACAAGGAACACACAGTCTCTAACAGGCCAGCTAGCCGAGATATCAAATACATATACAAGGAACACACAGTCTCTAACAGGCCAGCTAGCCAAGATATCAAATACATATACAAGGAACACACAGTCTCTAACAGGCCAGCTAGCCAAGATATCAAATACATATACAAGGAACACACAGTCTCTAAAAGACCAGCTAGCCAAGATATCAAATACATATACAAGGAACACACAGTCTCTAACAGGCCAGCTAGCCAAGATATCAAATACATATACAAGGACACACAGTCTCTAACAGGCCAGCTAGCCAAGATATCAAATACATATACAAGGACACACAGTCTCTAACAGGCCAGCTAACCAAGATATCAAATACATATACAAGGAACACACAGTCTCCAACAGGCCAGCTAGCCAAGATATCAAATACATATACAAGGAACACACAGTCTCTAACAGGCCAGCTAGCCAAGATATCAAATACATATACAAGGAACACACAGTCTCTAACAGGCCAGCTAGCCAAGATATCAAATACATATACAAGGAACACACAGTCTCCAACAGGCCAGCTAGCCAAGATATCAAATACATATACAAGGAACACACAGTCTCCAACAGGCCAGCTAGCCAAGATATCAAATACATATACAAGGAACACACAGTCTCTAACAGGCCAGCTAGCCAAGATATCAAATACATATACAAGGAACACACAGTCTCTAACAGGCCAGCTAGCCAAGATATCAAATACATATACAAGGAACACACAATCTCTAACAGGCCAGCTAGCCAAGATATCAAATACATATAAAAAGAACACACAGTCTCTAACAGGCCAGCTAGCCAAGATATCAAATACATATACAAGGAACACACAGTCTCTAACAGGCCAGCTAGCCAAGATATCAAATACATATACAAGGAACACACAGTCTCTAACAGGCCAGCTAGCCAAGATATCAAATACATACAAGGAACACACAGTCTCTAACAGGCCAGCTAGCCAAGATATCAAATACATATACAAGGAACACACAGCCTCTAACAGGCCAGCTAGCCAAGATATCAAATACATATACAAGGAACACACAGTCTCTAACAGGCCAGCTAGCCGAGATATCAAATACATATACAAGGAACACACAGCCTCTAACAGGCCAGCTAGCCAAGATATCAAATACATATAAAAAGAACACACAGTCTCTAACAGGCCAGCTAGCCAAGATATCAAATACATATACAAGGAACACACAATCTCTAACAGGCCAGCTAGCCAAGATATCAAATACATATAAAAAGAACACACAGTCTCTAACAGGCCAGCTAGCCAAGATATCAAATACATATACAAGGAACACACAGTCTCCAACAGGCCAGCTAGCCAAGATATCAAATACATATACAAGGAACACACAGTCTCTAACAGGCCAGCTAGCCAAGATATCAAATACATATACAAGAACAAACAGTCTCTAACAGGCCAGCTAGCCAAGATATCAAATACATATACAAGGAACACACAGTCTCTATGTTGTGTGTAGTGACTCAATGTAATATCATTTGTAACATGATATTTTAATTTTCAATTTAGAAAAATGATAATGAAATAATGAAAGAAATGTGAAACATAAATATAGTCAAACGTGTCTATAGCGAGCGCCCAAGGGAACACATCAAGTGGTCTTTGTAGACAGGTTCTTTTAGTACATGTTTCAACAAGAAACAATTTTCAAGGGAAACAAAGAATGTAGTCTTTCTTTGTAGACAGGTGGTCACTAAACCAGGTTTGACTGTATCTGTAAAGTAGCACTGTCGGTAGTTTGGTTTTCATCACAGTGCAGTAGAGAATACATTTATATATATTTATATAATAGATGCACTACATAAATTGATCTAATTAGTGTTAATATAATACACACTGTATGATGGCATTCATTAAGCCTGTAAATTCCAACATTATTTGTTTATGTAAACTCAGGGGGAGGGGGGCCTCACATGTCAGTGAATGAACTGACCTAAATATACGACCATTCCTTCCTCTGCCACATCTTTGGTTACTAGGCAACATATTCTGCAGTAGTTTACAATTACCAGCGTGTGTGTGTGTATTTGGTTTTTACAGACGTGTATCAATCAGATATGATTATTTACGTCTGGGGACCGACCTTTAACGTCACCATCCGAAAGACGTGACTCAGTTTCGAACCTGCGTCCTCGGCTGAATCAGTTTGTAACTTCCACTGTAAGCTGGATTACAGGCGCACGCCACCAGCCCATCATAATGTTCAATTTATTTGTGGCTGTTTTCAGATATTCAACATTTATTTATGAAATAATGATATTGTGCAATCCTACCCAAACTCGTTATTTCTCATTATCAAAGAACATTTCACACAATGACTGGCTTGGTAGCCTAAGGGCAAGCATTACTTGGTGATTAGTCAGCCCGAGCTGTTCAGACTTTCCTGCGCTAAAGCCAATTGATCGTATTTTTTGTGCGACAAAAAGATGACCGCGCTCGAGAACTGTGCGATCTTAATAATTTGCATAATGTCATGAATATTCACTAGCAAAAAAAGCCAGTCACAACAACTGTCTCATGAAAAGGCCTGTGTGTAGAAAATGAATAGGGAAAAAGGGGGTGAGATTAAAGTGTGTCAGGTGGGTCAGAACGAAGTGGTAGAGTAAATGGAAACACCTGTACCTTACCTTTGCTACTAGTGGTAGAGTAAATGGAAACACCTGTACCGTACCTTTGCTACTAGTGGTAGAGTAAATGGAAACACCTGTACCGTACCTTTGCTACTAGTGGTAGAGTAAATGGAAACACCTGTACCGTACCTTTGCTACTAGTTTATCTGTGATGTATCCAGATGTTATACTGCCTACTGTAGCACCAAGGGAATACGCACTGGTAAAAGAACTACCTGGAAAACAAAATTAACAAGATTTTCAGAATTTTCATTGTTATGACCCTGTGACCCTGGGGGCCGTTTCTCGAAACCAACTCCATGACAGTCATATCTTTGTCGGCGACCTACGGAGATGTCATGAAGCGGATAAACCGTTTCACAAAGCCATGACAGACATGATATCGATATATCGCGATACTAGCAGCTCAAGAACATAGTCTTTGTCACGATCCATTTGATTTATCAAGAATAACCCAAAACAAGTTTTGGGGCTAAAATTGTTCAAAAAGAAATATATACATATAAATTCTCCTAAAATATATATAAATAGTGTCATTATCATATTCACATCATCAAACGATTTGCATATTCCTGTAAAGATTCTTAAATTGAAGAAAAACCGGTGAGTGTTTTTTTTTGGACAGTCGAATCAAAAGTTAGTTGAAGGATACCGTAATGTGATAGTTTATCAATACGTACTTTTTTGTTTATTGTGACGAGGAATTTTAGGCAAAATGTCTTTTCTCGGCCAGTTTTTATTCTAGAGTCTCATAAATACTCGTTATATAATTTATTTGATATTGAAAATATAATTTGGAAGAAGTAAATAGAGAGGAAAAAATAATGCACATAGGCCCCAAAGGTATGACGGTATCCTAAGAAAAGACTATGGATCGACTATGGAAAACGGTGTGTAACATTCTTACCTCTCTTATTTATATGTTATAGTTTAATGATTTGTGATTTAATGTTTATATTCAGCTTTTTAAAGTTTCTGTATAATTTGTATTCTCACTTTTGTACATTTGCATTTCGCATCCCAGAGAATTACGTACCGAACTCGTCTACATTTTTCTCAAAATGATAGTGAAACTAATCGTCCATTTCGCGGCCCATGGAATGGCAACAAACTGACTGTGATGGCGCTTTACAGCAATTAAAAAGATATGACAGGTTCGGAGCAGTGACAACTCGCTTGTCGCGGAAGTTGTCGCTCATCTTGGCAAAGACGGCTTCGTGAAACACTTAGCTGACAAGTTGCGTGACAGTGGCGAGATGTCGTTGATCTTGTAGTTATGACGGTTTCGAGAAACGGCCCCCTGGTTCTCTCGAACCCCAATTGTCATCGTTCATGTTTTCAAGTGTTTATAATATCGTCTGTTTGATCCAAACTTATATATCACTTCAATGAATATAAAGTGTGCTCCCTAGGCCAACTGTATCAAAAAGAAATGGTCCCAGTCTCTACTTTCACACCAGTCTTATCCTATTTCTAACATATTCTACAACTGAGACCTTGCTTCTCTATCAAATGGAGGTGGTCCCAGTCTCTAGTCTCATACCAGTCTTATCCTATATCTAACATATTCTACAACTGAGACCTTGCTTCTCTACCAAATCAGGGGTGATAGTGAGCACTAAAAAAAAAATAGGTTTTTCGTTTTTCCCTCAACCACGCCCCCCTTGACAAAAAAAAAAAAAGAGGATTCGCGGGGAAAAAATGGCATCTAACAACATTCCCCCCTTTCGAGTAAGAAAATTTGGGGGAAAATAGGGAAGAATAGAGAAAATAAGGGGAGAATCGGGGAAATCATGATAAAATAGGGGAGAAAAAAAATCAAGTAAAAAAAAAAAAAAAAAAAAAAAAAAAAATCTGGATTTTTTTTTTTTTTTTTTTTTTTTTAAATCGGGAAGAAAAAAAAAATCGGGAAAAAATCGGGAAAAATAAAAAAAATCGGGAAACCGATTTAAATCGGGTTTTTATCAGGCCTGCAAATAGAGGTGGTCTCAGTTTCTACTATCACACCAGTCTTATCCCATCTCTTACATAGGCCTATTCTACAACTGAGACTTTGCTTCGCTATCAAATGGAGACTAGTCTCAGACAAGTTTTTTCCCAGTCTCTAGCCTTACACCATCCTTACCCTATCTCTCACCTGTTGTAAGACTAAACCCTTTCTCTTGTATCAAGAAGAGTTGGCCCCAGTCTCTAGTCTCAGACCAGTCTTACCCTATCTCTCACCTGTTGTATGACTAAGACCTTTCTCTTGTATCAAGAAGAGTTGGCCCCAGTCTGTGATACCATTGACAAGGAAGTTACTGATGAGGAAGAGTAGTGATATAACCCAGAGTGCAGGACTTGACAGGATGGCCCACAGGTTCTGCAGAACACTGGATGAATCTCCTCTTCCTGCTGGAAGGACAGAGAATATCAAACATTATTATTTTTCCCCCTTCTTTTTCTCATCTTGTAGAGGTGTCATGGAAGAGTGGATATGTCACCGGACTGTGGATCACAAGGTCCGCGGTTCAAGTCTCACCGCGGCACTAATGTCCTTTGGGAAGACATTGATCTACATTTGCCACTCTCCACCCAGGTGTTAAATGGGTACCCGGTAGGAGGCGAAAGCTAATGTGCTTAGATTAGCAAGTGTGAGCTTGTAAAAATGATGCCTGGCTGGAATGCTCCCTAGGGAGTGGAGACTGTGCATACATTGTATGCAGGTAAGCCTGAATCTGATGACCGGGGTAATAATATGATTGCAGGGCCCTCAGGGAGAACAGTATGAATACTGATAAGGCTACCCTGGGTAAACAAGACATATTATCATTATTATCCTCTTTCGAGGTATTTATTAGCAATTACATATAAACATACAGTAAAAAATAAATAAAGGTTTTACAGCAACCATTGATAGATTTTTGAACTTCACCTTCTTTTCCAAATGTATAGTTAATCACACTTTCCAAATATGATTTCACCATGAACTTAAAATCAACCCATAAAGAATCTGAGTTGTATTTTTTACCTTCAAATGAATATTTTATATAATTGAACATATCGTAAGTTTTATTGTCCACTTTATACATGTAGCTTATCACTAGAAGTTCTTCATTTATACCCAACCTCACTGATATAACAGCTTCTCAGATTTCACTGAAGTTTACTGTTTAAGGACCCAAACATAATGTATGCACTCATCACTTCATAGGTTTTCTGCATAAAACAGAAAACCCAAATCATGTATTCTGTTATTAGTCTTCAAACACATTTTTTGTACATGGAAATCTTTGCAGAAGTGCGTCTTAAATGACATAATCTTTCACATTATGATACAATTTAACCACTTGACTGCGGCTTAAAACGCATTCATACCGCTTTTGCTACAGCAATTTTGTACTGTACAAAAACTGTTCACTGAACACAAAAAAGCTGGTATTTTTATGGAAGAGCACCTTCTACTGTTCGAGACCTGTATAACATCATTGCAGTGCAAATTTACACAGTAGGGCTAGGCCTTATGCAGTGCTACGGTCTTGCACATGCAATACAGTAAGCATGTACATGTACATGGTGCGCACAGGCATGCAAGAGCCAGAACACTGACATGTACGTGGTTAGCAGTCAAGTGTTTAAGTGAAATTTTGCCATCAAATTTTCGGCGACTTTGGGGGTCCCAACACTTCAGAGGAGCTTTAAAAGAAAGTAAGCCTGCTTCACTTACCATCATCTGTAGATTTATTTGGTTGATCACTTGAGGTTTGTATAGACGGAAGTCCTACATCTGTAGGTGAGCTGCGTATCATAAAACCTGCCGTCGCAGCTACAATGATAGCACCACCAGCTGAGACATATTAAAAGAGACTGAATATTTCAATTCACATGGAATATTACTCACTATGAACATGACTGACAAAGAAAGCAGACAAAATATACAGTTTCTCAGGTAGACAAAGGAACATCCCTTCACTGCTATTACGTAAAAATGTGTACAACAGGTGTCACATGCATATTCACCTTTTTACATTTAAAATAGCAGTGAAGGGATGTTCCTTTGTCTACTTGATGAACTGTATATTTTGTCCGCTTTCTTTGTCAGTCATGTTCATAGTGACTGCCTCCCTTCTTCTACAAACACATGTAAATGGATAAACTCATGTGTTGAAGTAGATATTTTTCTTTATATCAATTACATGCACAGTCAAACCTGCTTTAGTGACCACCTGTCTACAAAGAACACCTGTCTACAAGGACCACATTTTGTGTTTCCCTTAAAATTGGATTCTTATTGAAACATGCACAAAAGGAACCTGTCTAAAAAGACCAACTGTCTACAAAGACCACATTTTGTTTCCCTTGGGTGGTTGCTATAGACAGGTTTGACTGTTCATGTATATTGATGTAAGAAATGTTGAGCAAACCATTGTGCATTACCCTATATGTAGAGCAAAACTACCCTCCCTCTAAACAGGGAGGCAAGAAAAGTGGAGAGCAGGGCAGGATTATCCGGGATCAGTGGCCAAACAATAAACGACCCCTTCCGCAACGAGGTCACCCGAGGTCACCGCTATTTCCGTTCCTTGATGTCGCGCTGACCTGGCCCTCTCTTGGTGGGAACATGAACAGTCCAGTGATAAGTCACCTTCTCATCGGCTGATTTTCGAGATCTTTGCACCCATCAAGGACTGAATTCGTAGACTATCACAACATCAGAGTGTATGTCATATGTGAGGACAATATGTATAGAGCTATATATATCATTAGACACTTCTTTGCTTACCACAAAACTGCATGGCACCTCTCCATCCAAAGTTGATAGCCAGCAATGCGAGACCTAGTGGACCTAACGTACCAGCTACGTTAGCAGCAGCAGATATCAGACTCCACCAAAGGCCTATCTCAGATTGGGGATACCACTGAAAAGAAAAGAAAAAAATATTAAAGCTTGAGTTCTGGTAATAATAGAAAATAAATTCTCACAGAATCAAACAAAAATTACACTGAAAGTTTAGTGGCTGATTAATGGGCATAGATAAGGATATCTGGGTAAGTAGGCCTGACATCATGTGCTTAACACAGGTCACTACATGTATGTACAAATGGGAGTTGTGCTTTTTATCAAAGATGTGCCAAGTAAGTATTTGTGCATTTGTTTTTATTTTACTGGTTCAAACAACTAATCTGCTGCAAGATAAACAATCCAGAATAAATCATAGCAATTTTCTCTTAAAATACGATTCCCATACCAGAGCTCAAGATTAGCTTTAAATCATTTCAGAGTTGATAGCCACAACAAAAATGAACCTAAATTTCCACCAACATTGCCAGCATTATGAGTGCCAAATCCGACATAATCTAAAGTATCTAAAGATTTGAAATTTCTTTGAATGTCCTTTACTTAGCTCCACCATAGATCTATCTTGGAGTGGTCAAGAAAAGAGCACAACAGAACATTTCAATGATTTTAGCACATAGCAAGAATAGAACAGAATATTTATTACATACTGTACATGCAGGTTTATTAAACTGGGATAGTTTACTCTCTGGGCATTTAATAATAAATCATTCAAAAGGTATTTTCACTACATCAATAAAGAGTATTCCTTTTTGAAAAGAACTTTCACCTGAATATCATGGAATGTACGATTATGGAATGTGTATAAATGATGAATAATTAAATAACTATCTATTCTGTACACTGTTTATATTATTTTATTCTTAATGTCTCTCTTTTTTAGAGTATGGGAGGGGGGTCATTACATTGGGCCTAGCTTTAATCCCTCACTCACCTGATTAGAGGGGAGGGGGGGGGGGGGTTGAAGAGTCTTTACATCGGGCCTATCTTTAATCTTTAATTTCAAGACTTTCGCTGGGGGGGGGGGGGGGATCATATCAGGCCTAACTTTAATCCGTCACTCACCTGTTTCAAGACTTTAGCTACCGCTGGCCAGCCCACGCCTTGTGCAAGACCCATGAGGAAAGAGACCAGGATAAAGCTCTGGACTGAGGTTGATACCGAGAACTGAAGTGAGAGAGCACCAGTAGCAAACAGCCCCAAGGGAAACATGACACGAGGACTGATTTGATCAGATAGGATTCCTCCTATAAACTTACTGATTGAGTAGGCTAACGTCAAGCTACTCGTAATGGTACCTGGTCATACAAGAGAGAGAGGGGGAGAGGGAGAGAAAGAGGGAGAGAGAGGGATAGGAAGAGAAATAGAGAGAGAGGAAGAGAGAGGAAGGGAGAGAGAGAGAGAGAGAGAGAGAGGGGGGGGGGGGGGTGGGGCACAAAAAAGAAAGAGAATGAGAAATAAATTGAAAGACAAGAATGTCAATATAAACAACACCAATTTAAAGAAACAAAACAAACATAATCTGGATGTTTGGCTGCTGTATTCAACTCATGAGCACACATTTCGCACGTTTGGTCACATAAAAGCAATTTTCTAACTTAAGCACAGAATTTCTTATCATTCCTTTTTAGTTCTGCAATCACAGTAAGCCTGTTTTAGCATCCTTACACAGTAACAAAGAGCCAAGTGTGCATGTAGTTGTGACATTTGACATTTAGGAGAAAAACAGGTGAGATTGATGAACATAGTCTCATTATTTTGATTACATATATTTCTTCTCCCATTGTAGAATGGAGAAACTCCCTTGTTTGCTCCAGCTACCAAACTTCAATCAGCAAACTAAGCTCTGGTAAAATCTTTCTTTTCCTGAACTTATCTAAAGTGCTGATATCTTGAAACCTACTGGTCTGGTGGTGGGTGGGTATTAACTCATTGGCTATTGCATTATCTCATTAATATGGACTTAACACAGGGACCACCAGGTTACAGTAAGCAATGGGTTACTGTAACTTACTGATGAATAATTCCTCAAGGTAACTTACCAAGATCATTATTTTTGAGATGCTCATCTTCAATAATCTCTGGCAGGAGAAAAACAAAACTCTTTCTGTTTAAGATATAGAGACCATAGCCAATGAAGAGTGTCCCAACGTTGATAAGACGCCATTGATTGTACAATGTTAACATTTCCTCTCAGAATTCACTGTAGATATAGACCTATTGCAGAGGCAACTGTAAGAGGGTTGCATCTAGTGCAGCTGTAAATTAAGAGAGTAGAAAATAATGTGAAGTAAAGTTTAGAGCATTATTACTGAATTGATGAGCCAGCTAGCAAAGACGCACTGACTTTTTAATGGTCAACACCGTATGTATGTATGCGTACTATGCACACACTTTACTGTGTGCGACGCTGGGGTGCGGGCGCGCGTGTGTGTTCAGTTAGCGACCATAAACTAAGATTAAAATAAGATTACAGTCGCTAAGTTAACACACGCGCGTGCCCGTACCAGACCGTCGGGATAGTATGCAGTTGTAATGTGCTGCATTTTGCCGTGAATCCCATGAGAAAGTGCATATTATAAGTCTTCGTTTTTAGGAAAAATACTCTGAAAAAGATGAGAAAATTGACATAAAACAGGTAACAAACATATAACATTTTAATTTATTTGGACATTTGATGAATATTTACTTAATTTTTGGTATGTTTTAGTAGGGTATCTCCTCGCCGGAGTTACGGGTCAAAGTTTGGATAGACTTCTGAACTAGCCCCCAATATAAGGCTACATTTTAAAATTATTACTATTACTGATATAATGTGTTAATTTCCAAGGAATTTACATGTTTTGTTAATTTCTTTAGTAATGTTAGTAATGTTTGATCTTCTTGGTAATTTAAGTAATGTCAATTTGTTAAGTTATGATAGAAATATTTGATTTTCTTGTTAATTTAAGTATTGTAATGATAATTGGTTAAGTGAATTAGGTCTATGTAGGTAATTTTTGTTTTCTTGGTAATAATTGACTTGAGTATAAATGTTAATTCCATTAGTAATATTGATTTTGTTTGAAGTAATTTTGATTTGTGTACATGTACAGCGCTTTGAAACTTTTGTCACAAGCGCTCTATAAATTTGTCATATTATTATTATTATTGTTACATTGAATCGCTACCAATTCGCTACCGATGCCTATATGCCCAGTGCATCGTACACATCCAGATCCAGATGCGCCTGCTTAGTTGCACGCCGTTTCCTGCTACTTGACGATTCACGAGCGAATTGCTCCTGGATCCCACGCCCCACGGCTAGGGTAAGCAACGACTCACGTTCCGCTGGGAACTGCTACTATAACACAATCATGCAATCGCCCCCAATTTGTATAATTATTGCCATAGACCTACGGCCTTAAATAGTTTAGTTGGTTCCGATCAGTTACACATTCATATACTGATCTTTGACATATTAAGTTAATCCACAAAGGTATTATTAAAAAGTCAAACTCAAACTTACGTCAATGAAGAGTAGGTCTACGAGGATAAGATCAAGGTCTCAGGTGTCGAGAATAATATCCGAATAGGACAAGTTCCGGGAATCCACTGAAAAATGTATCCGATAAAGCCCTTTTCTGGACAGTCGATTGGAGTGGAGGCCGAGGGGCGGGTGTGACCGCATAGAATGTTACCCGCACCGATCGTCCGCCTATTAGAGATCGATCGAGAGCGGACGATCGGTGCGGATAACAGAATGTCCACCATGTCCGTGTCGGACATTCCGTGCGCGCCTCAAATGTCCGACGGACATTCTGTGAGGAAGAGGTCTCGCACCAATAGTCCGCCTGCCGCACCGAATGTCCGTACTCTATATTCCACACGTATACAATTCAATACAAGTATAAAATACTTAATGAATGAAACGACTGGATAACCCATATTCAGCTTTGCCAGCTAGCTAGGGATGACACTACAGGTCTTCCCGGCGCGGGTCAAGGGGGGGGGGGGGGGGGAGGGCCTTGACCCCCCACCGCCAACAAAAAATGGAGAGAGAGAGAGAGAGAAGGTAAAGCGGAGAGTAAGGGAAAGGAAGAAGAGGAAGAAAAAATGAAAAGGGGGAACAAAGGAGATCGGGGGCGAAAGGCCTTCGCCACCCCCCCCCCCCCCCCCTCAGCAAGAGAGAGAGAGAGAGAGAGAAGGAAGGAAAATAAGGGAAAGGGAAAGAAGAGACAAAGGGAAAGGAAGAAGAAGAAGAAAAAGTGGAAAGAAGAAGATCGGGGAGGGCGAAAGGGCTTTGCCTCTCAGGCTGTTGCCCCCCCCCCCCCAGCAAAAAGAAAGAGAGAAGGAAGAGAAGGGAAAGAAAAAAGGGAAAAGACGAGATAAAGGGAAGAAAAGAAAAGAAGGGGGATATCAGTTGCAGTTTTCCCGCCAACAAGTTGGGGATGGGGGGGGGGGGCAAATGGCCCTTGTATCCCCCCCCCCCTTCTACAGCAAACTTAAAGAGAGAGAAAAGAAGAGAAGGGGAAGGGAAAGAAAAGAAAGGTACGGAGATCAATTGTGATTTTTCCCACCAACGCGGTGTGGATCGGGGGCGAAAGGCCTTCGCCTGCCCTCCCCTTGCCCCTGAGCAAACAAAAAGAGAGAGAGAGAGAGAGAGAGAGAGAAGGAAGGAAAAGAAGGGAAAGGGAAAGAAGAGAGAAGAGGAAAGGAAGAAAAAAAAGAAAAAGGGGTCCGACAGGGCCTTGCCGCCCATGATGTTGCCTCCCCTCCCCCCCGCAAAACAAGAGAGAAGGAAGGAAGGAAAGGGAAAGAAAAAAAAAGAAGAAAAAAAAAAGAAGGGATATCAGTTGCAATTTTCCTGCAAACAAGATGTGGATCGCGGAGAAAGGCCTTTGCCTCTGCCCCCCCCCCCTCCCCGACCAACCCCACCCCCTCCCCGCCAAAAAAAGAGAGAAAGAATGGAAAGGGAAAGAGGAGAGCCAAAATGGAACACAAAAGAGGAAGAAGAAAAGAAAAGGGTGGAAAGAGGCAGAGATCAGTTGCGATTAATCCCACCATCATCGTGTGGATCGGGGGAGGGGGCGAAAGGCCCCTGCCTCCCTCAGCAAACTTAAATGAGAGAGAGAGAGAGCGAAGTAAGGGAAGAGAAAGGGGGAAAAAGAGGAAGAAGAAAGGTAGGGGAGATCAGTTGCAATTTGTCCCGATTTGTACCCCTCCCCCCCCCCCCTCAGCAAAGAGAGAGAGAGAAGGAGAAGGGAAGTGAAAGAAAAAGAGGAGAGAAAGGGACAGAAAACAAAGAGGAAGAAAAGAAAAGGAATTGAGGAAGATCAGTTGCGATTTTCATTGGTTCTTCTATCATCATTGTACAACTATCATTGTACAAATGTATTTACATATTCATTTATTTATTCCTGTTTGATAACAAAAATATGAATATAAACTCACAACAGCAACAAAATTAAATGTAGAAGGAAACTATCTTGCTGGGAGCAGGAAGCGCAAAAATGATCATGCATTTGCATGTACATGTATAAGTGTATCATTAATATCATTTATATTGTTTAATTACATCTTGTGAAATAGTATGCATTCAAGCTTTTGGGATTTTTTTTTGTGTATTTGTATGAAAGAAAGCATTTTGAGCTTATAATGCACATGTTGCAATTTCAGGTGCAACTTAGTGTTCAAATATGGGTTACGCACGGCCAGGCATTAGTTTAGGAAATCTTCAAATGTTAATCAGGTATATGACTAAATTACTTGTCTGTTGCCTTACGAAAAAAATTATATTTAGTCAGGCCTGAATTGAGTCACAAAACATTCATTGTGTAAAAAGGAAAAAAACATATTTGATGACATTCGAAATTCCCAAATAACCAATACGATTGGAGAGCGAGTACTCGTTTTGTTTTTCTTCAAAAATTACTCAACTATACTTGAGCCTCTCACAAAACGCAAGTATAGGCCTTATGTGTCGTCAGGGGTGTCGCTAGACCTTTTTCAGTTGGGGGGGGGGGGGGTATAGAGGCCAACGATTACCTACAAAACAAGCCACCAATTACCGACGAAATTAAATGTCCCAATATCTACAAATGTAACCCTTTAAAACCCGAGGCCAAAGGCTAAGTTGTTATGCGCAAATGGTCATTTTCGCCGACGACATTAATATACAAATTATTTCTTCAACTTAGTAAGCATCATAGCTATATATTTTAATGCAGGCGCGTTGGTAGGATCTTATTTAAGAGAGGGGCGTATTGAGCAAGCGAATCACTTAAAGAGCACGCAAAGCGCTCCCTAGGTGGGGTAGGGGGTGGGTGAAAGGCCTCCCGCGCGAAGCGCGGTAGCTTAGACGTTTCATTAAATTATTATGAAAAGAAGACGATTTGTTGTACCGTTCTCGACTCTTAATCCTTGTCTGAATTCAGTTTCCCCGTCCCACGCGAAGCGCGGAAGCTTAGACGTTTCATTAAATTATTATAGAAAGAAGACGATTTGTTGTATACCGTTCTCTACTCTTAACCCTAATTGTCTGAATTCAGTTTTCCCCCTCTCGCGCGAAGCGCGGGAGCTTCGACGTTTCATTAAATTATTATAAAAAGAAGACGATTCATTGTACCGACTCTAAATCATTGTCTGAATTTTCAAAAATGTTTCTTTGTCCGATAAAAAGTTACAGTTCGAAGGGGAACAAATTGCTGGCCGACCGACATAAAAAAAAATCCCACCGGCTTCAACCTCACACCCCCCCCTTTAGCGACGCCCCTGAATGTAGGGTGGCCTGAGCGGGTAGGCACAGGGCGTGGTTCTAAACTTACAGAGACACTTCGATAAAGACACCCTTATTTCATGATTGCGTGTGTTGAACTGCCCTGGGCTTTACAACTTTAAACCTACAGGGTTTATTTTGCATATATAGGTATTTACATGTTCATTTATATAATAAAAGGAAATAATGAATATTCAAATATCATAGGTAGCAAATAAAGGATGACTAACAGAGGAATGACAACAAACAGATAGGAGAGGATGATCAAGCATAATAATGTGCACCAATCTATAAATGTGAATTACTGAGTAGCCTGTTCACACTACAGCTCAACAGTAACAAAGCATTTGTAGCCTTAATTTTAAGCAGTTGAAGAAATTAATAAAAGTAGGCCTACTTGAAGAAATCGTTGAATTGTAAGACATTCAGTTCATTTGTATTAAGTAAGACAAAGTACTAGGTGTTAAAATAACACACATTTAACACCTTTGGAAAAAATAATACCCCAGGAACGTGAAAAACAAAACTTTTATTGTAATGCCTATAAACGGACATATTTAAAAACTGAAATGTGGCACCACCCAAAAAATATAATTCTGAGATCCTCCTTTGTCTTTAATTTGCACCTGGAAATAAATTCTTTGTTCCTCGTCTATGTCATCGCGGCGAAAAATTTCAGACTTTTCTTCTTTTGAGGTGTACATGCAGCCTCAGACAAATGTGCCAAAGAAGTTTTGTCTTCTTGTGTTCCTGGAAACAAAGTTTTGAGCAATATTTGTCAAGTCCAGTTTATCTTACGAGATTTATATATGAGTAATATTAAGCTTTGGTTGAGCTTTCTTTGGGTAATTGTACTTATCAGATACTTATCAGGGGCTCATGATAACCGAGCCCGGCCGAAATATTGGGGGGGGGGGGCTCAATGATATCTGAGCCCCCCCCCCCCCCCCCAAGCACCCCCGGTTCCTAAGCCTATGTACAGGTCAATGAAGTCTACTTTTTGAAACTTAAAGGGATTGGGTGACTTTTTCTCAGGTTCTGAAACAAAATCCTGGAATGATAGGGCTAGTTCTGATCGGAAAACGACCCAAATATCGGAGTATGGCTAGCTGCCCCAGGGCCTTGTCCTATATACGGATCAGGGAAAAAATACTTTAAAAATTTCGGGGGGCTACTTTTATGACTTTCGGGGGCTCTTTTTGGCATTTCGGGGGCTGATTCACCCCGAGCCCCCGTGTATATTTCCCCTGATACGGATATGTGAGCGCCTTTATTGGTCCACTTCTACATGTAACTCGTGTTTTTAGCCCTTCTTTCTTTCCTTTTTCCTTTCCTTTCTTTTTTTTTCAAAGAGGGGGGGGGGGGGCGGGTCCGTCGCCCCCGTATGTCAGCGCCTGAGTGACACCCACATAAACTAACCTTATTTATTACCGAACAAAAATAAAGAAAGAGCCCCTCGACACCATAGGTTTAAGTAATCAGCCAGTTGCTACCCCCCCCCCCTAAAAAAAAAAAACTTTAAAAGTGAATTTTTTGTTCTAATTTGATACCAGTGATTTACAGATGCTGCTGAAACGGCCTAATTTTCCGGGATTTTCCCACACTTTTTAGTAAATTATACTTGTTATGCGTTTGTGGGAGAATGACAAATATCAAAATTTACAGTCAGGCAAGAAATGTGCTTATTTACTATTTAGAGGCCTACTACGGCGGGCTTGGGGGCTCAACCCCCCCCCCCCACACACACACACTTTTGAAAAAGTATATTAAAGAGAATTAAATAGAAAGAAATAGAAAAGAAAGTATGCTCATGTGACCGTAATTAAATGCCCATATCCCTGAGCTTCCGGGGGCTCTGCCCCCTGGACCCCACCTTGGGACCTAAGGCTGGCCTCTGGATGCTAATCTGACCTTAATTTAAATGCCTAAAACCCCTGCGCTTCCGGGGACTCCGCCCCTTGGACCATACGCCAATTAGTGACCTGCCAGTGTCATGAATAAGGTATCAAAATATGCTCATCTGACCGTAATTAAATGCCCCTACCCCCTGAGCATCCGCCAATTTGTGCTACGCTCTACCTTATCTTAAATACTCTAGCCTCCCCAACTCACTTTCAACCCCATTTTTAATCACTTTTATTTCCCATTTAACTCCTTCATTAAACCTCGAAACGCCCCCAAATACTTGGAGCGGGGCCTGTATCACGAGTATATACTAGTAGTGAGTTGGTTGATGTACGAAGCCACGTACAAAAGTATAATCGATTACAACAGTTGTGGGGCCGATATCACGAGTATGCCTTCATAAAATAAAGGTTTTAAAGAAAATATTCACTTCTACTTTCAAAAGGACTGGCCCATTTGCTTTAAAAAAATTGTAGAGTTATTATTATGTAATCTCTAGAAAAAATGTCAACCACATGATTTACAATGAGTCTAAATACATTGATTTGCCGAGTTGCTTCCTTTTATCAAAAAACAATGGGGGACAAAGTGTGCGGATAGCAAACCGCACGGATCGTCCCTCGGACGATCCGTGCGAGCAGAAAACCCGCATATTATGTCCGACGGACAAACGAAACTGGTAGGACAAACGGCGCGGTCACACGGGCCGCGGTGGAGGGAATGGGGGAGGGGGGGGGGGGGGGTACCTGTCCCAGAAGGATTTTTGAAAAGCACGTCAGTTGTACTCGGGAAATTATCATCTTCTTTTGATTTTCTTTGTTTGTTAAGGATTGCAAGTTGAGACGGCCGCTCCGCCCGCCCGCCTTGACCCACTAATTAAGGCTAGATTCTTTCAACCCCCCTTAATCAGTAGCCTTGTAAATATCATTTCATTTTTCGAGTAAGACCTGAGGAACTAGAGCCCCCCCCCCCCCCCCCTCATTCAACAGACCCACTAAATAGGCTGCCTACGCCACTGTATAAATAGAGAAACTCGACTAACCTAGTTACCCCATCTACGGCCGGATCTGAGGGAGAATATAATTATGATCCATACCTCATCTAAAATATGCTGAGTTTATGATGCATATAGTTAGTCGAAGTTTTAAAGGCCTATCCCATATCGTAGAAGTGTAGGCAACTTACAATTTGCTGATTTGTGTTTGTTTTCAATGCCGCGAACATGAACTGAGGGGGAGAGGGGGGGGGGGGGGGGGGGGGGGGGGGGGAGGGGTGTTGCCAGAAAAAAAATTGCAGCAAGGAAACACGACGTCTTCGTTCCATGGTTCTAACTTTACCTAACATGTTTTTTTTTAGTGGGCAAGATTCTTAAACAAGTTCAAATATATTTCTTCCGCTCCATTTATGACCTCCCCCTCCCCCACTCTTTATTTCTCTGTTCTAACCTCTCTCTCTCTCTCTCTTTCTCTGCTCTATACCCTTCCCGTCATCTTCTCTCTCTCTCTCTCTCTCTTTCTCTGCTGTATACCCCTCCCGTCACTCTCTCTCACTCTCTCTGCTCTATACCCCTCCCGTTACTCCCTCTCTGTTCTATACCCTTCCCGTCACTCTCTTTCTTTCTTTCTCTCTCCCTCTCTCTGTCTCTCTGTGATACCTAATTTTAAGGGACAATAATAAATGCACTTGTTACACGTTGTCTACTGGTGATCGACTGCACAGTTTTTCATGTGGTTTAGTAAAAGCAGTCATAAGGTGGCGCTATAACAACTCGTCCCTTCGTAATGAAAGAGTCATCAATATTATTGTTCGGACATCTGTGACAACATTCATGTTTTCTTTTTAATACCAAAATTTCGGGAATCAAGGTCCAGATTGATCACTTGCAAAGACCTGGTAACTGAATGTTATACATCTTCTTGTACAGATATCATACATGTAATAACTGTCGTAGAGTTGTAATAAAATCAATGTTTTCTATTTGCATTGTAACTTTATGTCTTTGCTAATTTTGTTTCTATTTCCATTTTTTAGAACACGCACACATTTGTATTTATAACAATTCTTCCTCAAACCACCACTTTTAAAGAACCGTTTGTTTCCAGTCTCACCTTTTGTTCTTCCTTTGTTTGGTATTGTTGATACACCGCATACAAATCAAGTACTTATATTTTAATCATTTAATGAGTAAGATGTGCAGTGTAGTTGTGTGAATAACAGATGAAGCATTCTTTCTACTTCATCTGTAGGGCAATCCCCATATATGATACAAGTGATGTCATTAATATATGATAGAAACAACTCGTATACACTCCTAACATTATCCATCAAAAATGTTGGTGGAATGAATATCAATAAACAATAAAATAATGAAAAGTAACAATCTTACTTGAGTTTCGTATGCAGCTGTAAAGATTATCATAACGGAATTATCACGTACAAAAGCAATATTAGACACAATTACTTAATCTTCCAACACATATATGCATCTTTTGTAAGAACTTCGTAATTTTTTTCGTCACACAAACCTATTTACAATACAATAAATAGTGCTACTCTAGTAGCAATCCAAGGTGTACTTGTCAAAATAATGAATAATATAATGTGTGTACGTATATACATTTATGCATATAGAGTACATATAATACAAAAGTTGGTTCATAATATAGAAATGTACATTTTTACAACAAGTACATTAATTAGCTTCATGCATTCCATGGGACTCATTGGGTATATGTCTCACATTTAAATGGTGATGTGAAGTACTGACGTAAATTGCATTATTTGATATAAATGCTCCGAGTATAATACCAAACTTAATACAAGGCCATTAACAAATATATCGTTGTATTATGATATTATTCTAACCGAACAAAATCGAGTAAAATGAGAAAAAACCGGGAGGGCCTTTTGCCCGAAAATATACTACGTGTATTATTTCACATTCTGTTTCCTTTTCATTCATCTCTCCCCCAATCGAATTGGGGGAAGGGAGGGGGGGGGGGGGGGTACTCAGAGTTGAGGGCGTGTGAAATAACATATGTTTAAAGATCCACAATAGTATAAGCATGCATTTTGTGCAATATTTCGCCATCAAGATCATCCCATATACAAGTATCATGTTTGTACTAAGATTAGGGAAATAGTCCCATTGCAAATTTAAGTTATATTCAAAATTCAAATAGCTTTTCAAATATTTTGATAAAGCAAACAAAATAAAAAAATAAAGAATGAAACGTATACCTTAACTCATATTAAACTTTGGAAACAACCCAAATTCGTATGTTTCCAAAATTTATCATAACATTTCAAAAACAGCCGTTTTTTTTTATGAATCTACATCGTCGATCATCATTACACTTGATTCATAAAAAAGTGCAAACAACCCATTTGTACAAAAGTGTTTCTATATCTAAATGTAAAACAACATGCTGCTTAAATATTTTGAAAAAACTGTAATAAGGAGTGATATTATTCCAAGTACGATGAGGAAAATGAGGCATGAGTTACATTCAATAACATAATTACCAATGACAATGCATAAAGCTGGTTAGCAGGGGCTTACAATATCTAAGCATGGATATGAAATAAATGTAACTTAATTTCTCCTGGAAGTTAACATGTTGACTACTGATGTAACATATTCCCCATAGCTTTAATACAAAAAATAGCCCGCTTTCAGTAGGAAATGGGTTAATAAATACCAGGAAGTAGATCAGGTATATATCAGGTATGAGACAATGCAGCATGTCAACTTGACCGGGTAGTGTGACGTCATCACTGAAACTCATCCAATGTGAGAAAAATAGTGATGTCAGATATAAGCCAATGCACTATGTCAGCTGCAGCTGCACTGTGGCTCAATCAGTGTGGGTAATGTAGTACTCCTGAAGCCTAAATAAATCATCCTGAACGAGAACAAATAATGAAATTACGATAAGAAGAATAATATTCAACGACATCGAAGTGTATTGTTTTCATATTCACTTGATTTTACATAAATGATGAACTATTCTTTTTACCTCTGGGTTATGATAAGACTGGGACTTCATATTGTTCGCATTTTTTGACAAATGTCAGTTTTATTGATGTATTCCTGTTTCTGGTTCCTATTTCTATCTAGGTAATGAACTGTATTATTGTTAAAAAAATAAGGAATTCTTTCCCGAAATTCATTGTCCTCTATAGTTGGGGTCTATTGACTAAAGATGAATCGGGAAAGAGTGTAATGGTTAATCGCCATTCCATATTAACATGATGTTTGTCATTTGCTATTCGTGAGTCATAATGCGAAGAAAGTATAGTCTTTTTACACAAAGCAGAACATGACTTATGGGCAACGGTGGAACCCCATTTTTTTAATCAACATACGACATAGTCATGGACGCATAAACGAAAGTAGCATCATTCTGAAAAGCAAGAAATTAATGCTCACATATATCATTGCATCAGCAAATTAGCGAATTTATATTTTCAAATCATTTATGTTATTATGATAACTGGTAATGGACACGTATCTATGTTTTATCTTGAGCTTACGCCATACGGAAACACAGGGCCTATATTACTCCAGTGGTTCGGCTTGGGTCTATGCACATTTACACTCTCATTTTCGTAATCTTTTCGTTTCTCTTTCTCTCTCTCCTATTTTGTTTCCCAATGCGATGGTGGCATGTACGTGCTCGAGGAAGCATAATGTTTACGTCACTGCTTAACCTAACGAATAATTAAAAATAAAATGTTCGGAGCCTTAAAAAAGTGAAATTACCTATATTGAATACAAATTACTTGCAGCTTATTAAGTTTTAACGTAGTGAAAAATGACACCAAAACTGAAAGCAAAAAGAAGAGGCATACGACGAACATAACAAAACAGGAGAGACAAGGGCATTCTTACTTGATTTTAGGAATATGTACAAGTAAAGAGCAAGGTGGCGGGACGTCTTCACTATGGACGGGGGGGGGGGGGGTGGCACCATAATATAGGAAACTCTCCGGGAAAAAGGGGCACATTGTCATACACCACAACATATTCATTAACTGGATTGTTTGGCCTGCAGTAGGTTGATTGTTTAAACGAGGAAAATAAGAACAACCTCACGAAAACTCAATTTCAATAAAAACCACAACTCTAATCTGCACACAGTGACCTGTGCTAAGCACATGGTATCGGGCCTTCTTACCTTGATTTCCTTATCTTTCTATGCTCATTACTCAGCCCCTACACATGTCATTCATTCGTAATCTTCAGCATTCAGTGTAAGTTTTGGTTGGAATCTGTGAGAATTGTGTTTCTATCATTACCAGAACTCAAGCCTATCATTAAGTTGTCCGAAATACTGCTTCTTAGGTTCTCTCGTAAATGAGGGGCATATGATAGGGAGGCTATGAGATATGTATTTTCTTTCATGCCACCTGCCCTTTCCCCCGGCTTCAATGCTTTTCATTGTGGTGGTAGAAATAGGGTACCTGCTACGATACTCAAAGCTGCTCACATTCTCTAAAAATGGATATAGTTCTTTAGATGACCGCAAGAGGGAAAACTTCGTTAGCGACAGTAGGATAAAAGGTGGACTTATGAACGGGCAATCATGAGAAAGAAAAGGGGGCTCTTATCAAAAGTAACAAGGAGACATTATCATATTTGAAAGGGGCGCGTATCAGAAGCAAAAAAGGCATTTACAAAATGAGAAGGGGCACGTATTACAATGGAAAGAAGGTGACACTAAGGGTGCATTCACAAACATGAATCACAAATCAAAACGCCGTTAAAAAACTAGGTCAATGCGGGAAAGCGTTCAAGCGATTTTCCATTAACGCTGATTCTAGCTCATTTCGAGCCCAGCTACTGCGCGTTACACTGCGCAGTTTGACCCAGGAAGTATAGGTCAACTTCGGCGCGCGCTTTCTGGAATTGTTTACGGCCGACTGTCGACTGCTGTTTTGAGCATAGATCGCAATAATAAAACAAAGAATGAGAAGGTAATGGAAGGAAGAAACAAAGTATAACATAAGGAAAGACAGAAAGAAAAAAGTCGATAGAATGATTAAAACAAATAATAACATAAGAGAAAGTGAATGTGATATAAGGAAGGAACAAAGAATAACACAAGGAAAGACAGAAAGAGAAAGTGATAGAATGATTAAAACAAAGAATGACAACAGAGAAAGTGATAAAAGGAAGAAACAAGGAATAACACAAGGAAAGACAGAAAGAGAAAGTCGATAGAATGATGAAAACAAAGAATAACATGAGAGAAAGTGATAGATTTATAAAAACAAAGAATAACATAAGAATAGAAGGAAGAAACAGAGAATAACATAAGAGAAAGTGGTAGAATGATTAAAACAAAGAATAACATAAGAGAAAGTGACAGAAGGAAGAAACAAAGAATAACATAAGGAAAGACAGAAGGAGAAAGTGATAGAATGATAAAAACAAAGAATAACATAAGAGAAAGAGATAGAAGGAAGAAACAAAGAATAACATAAGGAAAGACAGAAGGAGAAAGTGATAGAATGATGAAAACAAAGAATAACATAAGAGAAAGAGATAGAAGGAAGAAACAAAGAATAACATTAGGAAAGACAGAAGGAGAACGTGATAGAATGATGAAAACAAAGAATAACATAAGAGAAAGAGATATAAGGAAGAAACAAAGAATAACATGAGGAAAGACAGAAGGAGAAAGTGATAGAATGATGAAAACAAAGAATAACATAAGAGAAAGAGATAGAAGGAAGAAACAAAGAATAACATAAGGAAAGACAGAAGGAGAAAGTAATAGAATGATGTAAACAAAGAATAACATAAGAGAAAGAGATAGAAGGAAGAAACAAAGAATAACATAAGGAAAGACAGAAGGAGAAAGTGATAGAATGATGAAAACAAAGAATAACATAAGAGAAAGTGATAGAATGATGAAAACAAAGAATAACATAAGAGAAAGAGATAGAAGGAAGAAACAAAGAATAACATAAGGAAAGACAGAAGGAGAAAGTGACAGAATGATTAAAACAAAGAATAACATAAGAGAAATTGATAGAATTGTAAAAACAAATAATAACATAAGAGAAGGTGATAGAAGGAAGAAACAAATAATAACATAAGGAAAGACAGAAAGAGAGAGTGATAGAATGATTAAAACAAAGAATTACATAAGAAAAGGTGACAGAAGGAAAAAACAAAGAATAACATAAAAATAGAAGGAAGAAACAAAGAATAACAAAAGAGAAAGTGATAGATTTATAACCAAAAAAAAGAATAACATAAGAAAAGGTGATAGAAGGAAAAAACAAAGAATAACATAACGGAACAGGCCACGAAAAATAGCATGGTATAGTGAACGCAAATTGCATGAAAAGCAGGCGCGCGGTTTTTGCCCAAACCGGAACAGGCCACGAAAATGACGCCATAGAATCATAATTGAGAACTCCGTTTGTTCAATCGAATTTTAGCGACCGTGATTCTGCAGAATCATGATACAAAACTCTTTTTCAGCGTTTCATGTTTGTGTTTTTAAACACGTTTATTTTTACGACCGACGAAAAAATCGCTTGAACGGAACGTGTTTTAAACTAAACGTCTTTAAATATCGTGATTCTAGGGTTAAAAAGTGTCGATTAAACGCACCCTAAGTCTTATCAAAAGGAGAAAAAAAAGAACTTATTAGATAGGAATAGGGGGAAGAATCAAAGTAAAAGAGGTGAAAAGGGACCCCTCTCATACCCAAGGTTCACTCAAAGGTGGAGGGAGGGGGCAATTATTAGAAGGGGAAAGATACTATTAATAGTAACATTTATATAGTGCTCAATACTAATGTTTCTAAGCGCTTTACTATTATTACCCCAGCATTAGTCGAGTAGCCCTGACAAGGCGCTCTGGCATTCAAGGAATTTCTTCCTACCGGGTAATCATTTACATCACCTGGGTGGAGACTGGCTAATGCAGATTAATTTCTTACCGAAGGACATTAGTGCCGCGGGGAAAGATGCACTTATTGCACTGATCACATGTGAAAAGGGGGCACGTATCAAGAGGGAAAAGGGCACGTATTAGACGGGAAAATGGACACGTTTCAAAAGAAGGTGCACTTATCCATCTAAATTAATGATCCAGAAAAGGACCCTGCGGATTATTCTCTCTGACCAGTATGTGAACTACAACGATGCCCTCCAGAAGACTGAGCTCACAACACTAAGCGATTGAGGGAATCATTTAGTATATGCCTAACATTTGCAGAATCACTTCAGACAAATTTCGAAGACTGGTTGCCCGATACAGATCAAAAACCGCAGCATCCGACACAGCGATAGGCTAAGAGAGTGTAAAACTGACACATTCAGAAGTAGTGCCCTACCGTACCTGGTGAGAATGATAAATCGTCATTTGATATAACAATTATTGTTAGCAGTATTTACATATACCCTGCAAAACAAATCTCATTTAATTTCGATATAAATGGAGAAGACTGTAATTAATACAAATGTTATGTTACCATATATCTATAGCTAACCTCTACGTTTTTCATAACAATGATAATAACAGTGATAATAGTGATAACAATAGTCACACTTGTAAAGCGCTCAGTATTACATTTATATGCGCTTCACACTGTTAATATTATTACCCCGGTCATTGGATTCAATTGCTAATCGGCACATGAAAGTGCACGCGCTCCGCTTCATCGGGAGTATTCTACCATATATCTACATCTCACTATATACGTTTGTAATAACTGCGTGGTAGATTTGTGAACTTTGCTGATCCGGTATAAATTGTCGTGATCGCAAATTGTGTACCACTGTTTTTATTGAAAATGAAGGTTGCAACAAAAAAAAACGATCCGATTTAAATTCATTAGTTGGTTCTGAGTGATTTTAAGACGGTTGCAGAGAATCCTAAAGTTTCTTTTGTAACGGTTGCTCAATATTGTCTGTATAATATTATGTAGAGATATACTTAAATGGGTTACAGTCGAATCGTGCTGTAGAAATCCATCATGTTCGCAAAAATCCTAACTTCGAACCCCCCCCCCCCCTCTCTCACTCTCTCTTCTTCCTCCTCCCTCTCCCTCTGTACCCTTCTTAATCTCATCATATTCCTTTGCTAGTTTTCTCCTCCCCTCTCTCTCTCTCTATTTGTATTTCTTCTCCTCACACGCGTACTGGTGGGGAGGGGGGGGGGGGGGAGTGATTTACAAATATTGCTGAAATGACATGATTTTCCGGGATTTTGTCTCACTTTTCTGTAAATTATACTTTATATGCGTTTGTTGGAAAATGACAAATCCTTACATTTACAGTCAGGTTAAAAAATACAGTTATTTAGAAGCCTACGTGTCAGAGCCCGCAAAAAGGCGGGGCTCCGCCCCCCCCCCCCAACTTGAAAAATTATGCTAAAAAGAAATAGAAAGAAAGAATAGTGACCTGCCAGTGTCACAAATGAGGTATAAAAATATGCTCATCTGACCGTATTTAAATGCCTAAAACCCCTGGGCTTCCGGGGGCTCCCACATCTGCCCCTGGACCCAACCAAGGACCCTAAGGCAGGCCCCTAGATGCTCATCTGACCGTAATTTAATGCCTAAAATCCTAGAGCTTCTGGGGGCTCTGCCCTCCTGACCCGACGCCAATCAGTGACCTGCCAGTGTCACAAATAAGGTATCAAAATATGCTCATCTGACCGTAGTTAAATGTCTAAAACCCCTGAGCTTCCGGGAGCTCTGTCCCCTGGACCCCATCAAGGACCCTAAGGCGGACCCATGAATACTCATCTGACCGTAATTTAATGCCTAAAACTCCTGAGCTTCCGTTGGTTCTGCCCCCTGGACCCCCACCAAGGACCCTAACGCGGGCCCATGGATACTCATCTGACCGTAGTTAAATGCCTAAAACCTCTGAGCTTCCGGGAGGTCTGCCCCCTGGACCCCATCAAGGACCCTAAGGCGGGCCCATGAATACTCATCTGACTATAATTCAATGCCTAAAACCCCTGAGCTTCCGGTGGTTCTGCCCCCTGGACCCCCACCAAGGACCCTAACGCGGGTCCCTGAATGCTCATCTGACCGTACCGACACTGGGCCCCACGCCAATTTACGCATTTACTCCGCTCGCTACGCTCTACCTGATCGTAAATACTTTAGCCCCCCCCCACACTTTTTGAAAAACGTTCAGCGGGGCCTGTAGTAACATGTAAGAGTCGGGTGGTGATGCGAATAAACCTCATTACACCACTGCTTCTCCTCCTCCCTCCTACTTTTTAATTAATTCCAATTCAACGTAAAATTACGTAAATTACAAAACAATAATAACATAGCGAACTATTTATTACTATGATATACCAATACTGTATGGAATGGAGGCCTCACCAAAAACCAAATCACCAGGTTAGAAAGAGTCCAAAAGAGAGTTTTGAGAGTGATTATCGGTGCACGTTACTCAACTTATGACACTCCTTTTCTTGTACCATTCAGGCTCGGCAATTTCATCACTTTTTTTGTTTTGTTTTGCTTTGTTGTTCTTTCACACCCCTCTTTTTCTTCTTCCCTTTTTCCCCTTTTTTCCTCCTTTTATTTCTTCTTTTCTTTATTCTAGACTTATTTTCTTTTTTTCCTTTTTTCTTTCTTTCTTCTTTCCCTTCTCCTTCTTCCTTCGTTCTTTGATTTGATTGCCTTGCCTTTGCCTGTGTATACACTCATACGAATTAAGTATTGTATTTGTTTCATGACTTTTTCTTCTTCTTCCTTTCCCTTCTTTCCCGTATCCTCTTAT
This sequence comes from Strongylocentrotus purpuratus, assembly GCF_000002235.5. Taxonomy (NCBI): domain Eukaryota; kingdom Metazoa; phylum Echinodermata; class Echinoidea; order Camarodonta; family Strongylocentrotidae; genus Strongylocentrotus; species Strongylocentrotus purpuratus. The sequence continues at coordinate 52,206,693 of NW_022145606.1, read as the reverse complement.
ATGAATTTCTACCACTACTTCCTATACCTTTTCCCCTCTCAGCCTTTTAACACTCTTCCTCTGTAAATCTATCCCACTCTTAATTTCAATGAGTTACAGTGTATTTGCAAACGTTACTCCTCACCTTTCAGTCTTACTCTCGATTTTTTCCACCACATACACTTGCTCCTTTTACCGCTTATTGCTTACTTTAGTCCTTCTTTCACATGATTTCAGTGCTATTTAATGCTATTTAATACAGATTTCTTTCTAATTTATGTTTCCATATGTTGCAATAAGCTATATATCTCGTATGTATACTGAGTTATTTTACAAATTCAATATATCATGTTATGCTATGTTATATATTACATTATGTGTTATTAATTTTGTTTGTAAACTTTTGTAATTCGGCTAAACGCCGCGATGAAAGTTTTATTTGAAATAAACCATTTTGAATTGAATGAATGGAATGAACTTCTTACCTACAAATTTTCTCTCTCTTGCGCGCGCTCTAAATTTATCTCCCTCATCACTTTCTTCTTGGTCTCATTCTATTCCTTTGCTAGTTTCCCTCTTTCCGCTTCTAACATCCCTGTTCTTCCTTCACCCTATTATGTTCATTTCATTCCTATTTAGTATTCAAGAAGTGTTGCAATACCTCACCTGTTATATATCTGTCTATATATTCTTTGTCAGTAAAGATAGATATGTGATTTATAACAGCTATGGCCAATGTATTAACCTATGGTGTACCTCCCCTCTCCTATCGACCCTGTTCTACATCTCTGTCTCTCCAACTCGTTTCCTTCCTCGGTCGCTCTGCTTAGCTTTGTTCTCTACTCTTCTACTACTCTCCTCTGCCTTTCGCTTCCTCTTTTTCTCATTAATGCTGAATAATGTGTACAGGCAGCTGTAATGAATCATAATTGTATTCTTATTCTTATTTTTTTTTTCTTCAGTTTTCTATATCCTTTTGACAAATGCATAATTTTTTTTTTTTTTTTACACGTGCATAGTTGGTATTGAAATCCATGTCACTTCAGTTGTATGACTGTGATCATGGAATGTTCTCAATAAACCTTTCAGTCAATCAATTCAGATATTAAAAGGGGCACACATCATAGATGTAAATGAGCACTTATAAGAAGGGGATAGGGGATTCATAAGAAAGGAAAAGGTTCATTTGTCAAAGTAAAAATGGCTCCTTTCAAATTTGAATAAGGGCACATATAAATGGGACGGGTCACTTATTGAAATGAACACGCGGCACTTATCTAAAATAAAATGTGACACTTTTCTTCCGTATACATGAAGCCCCGCCCCCCCCCCCCCCCCCCCATTTCGGGGCCGGAATGACCGCATGCGTGTTACCAAAATGTCCGGTAAAGGGGTACTTTTCACGCACCAAAGTCCGGCTCGTACATACACAAAATTGATTTTACACACCGGACTTAGGGGGTGTTTTCAAAAGGAGCGAACACGCATATGCGTACTCTAACTAACACTGAGGGGGGGGGGGCAGGCGCGGATCCAGGGGGGGGGCCGAGCGTGCCTTGCCCCCCCCCCCCCCCCCCCCCGCAAAAAAAAAAAGGAGAGAGAGAGAAGGAAAAGAAGGGAAAGAGGAGAGAAAGGGAAAAAAGAAGAGGAAGAAGAAAAGAGAAGAGGGAAGAAGGAGATCGGGGGGGGGGGGGAGGACTTGCCTCCCCCTCCCCCCAAAATAAACAAATAAAAGAGAAGGAAGAAGGAAAGGGAAAGAAAAAAGATAAAGAGGAGATAAAGGGAAGGACAAAATAGGAAGAAGAAAAGAAAAGAAGGGGGATATCAGTTGCAATTTTCCCGCCAACAAGTTGTGGATCGAGGGGGGAGGCAAACGACCCTAGCCTCCCCCCCCCCCGTCCCCGCTAAAAAAAGAGAAGGAAGGAAAAGGAAATGAGGAGAGCTAAAAGGGAACAAAAAGAGGAAGACAACAAGAAAAGGGAGAAAAGAAGCGGAGATCAGTTGCGGTTAATCCCGCCAACAATGTGTGGAGCAGGTTGGGGACCAAAATGACCGTGCCCCTCCCCCCCACCCCCACCCCAAGAAAACCTAAAAGAGAGATAAGTAAGGGAAGGGAAAGTGAAAGAGGAGAGAAAGGGAAAGGAAAAAAAAGAGAATGAAGAAAGGTAAGGGATATCAGTTGCAATTTTCCCGCCAACAAGGTGTAGATCGGAGGGGGGGGGGGGGGGGGGGGGTTGGAGAAATAGAATTCAAACGTGGATTATTTATAATTCCATAACGGTGGTTAACAAATAATTCTGAAATGAGATAATTTTCCTCACTTCATGCGTTTGTTGGAAAATGACAAATTCCTAAATTTACAGCCAGGCAAGAAAATGCTTCTTGAGATGCCTACATATCAGGGCCCGCGGAACGGCGGGGATCGGGATCCTCGAGCCCCTCCCCCACACTTTCTTTGAAAAAGTATATTAAAGAGAAATAGAAAGAAAGAGAGCGAGAAAGAAAAAATAGTTAACTGCCAGTGTCACATTATAATAGGGTATCAAAATATGCTCATCTGACCGTAATTAAACGCCTAAAACCACTGAGCTTCTGGGGGCTCTGCCCCCTGGACCCAACCAAGAGCCCTTAGGCGGGCCCCTCGATACTCATCTGACCGTAATTGAGTGCCTAAAACCCTTGAGATTTCGGGGCTCCGCCCCCTGAACCCCAAGCCAATTAGTGACCTGCCATTGTAACAATTAGGTATCAAAATAATGCTCATCTGACCGTAATTAAATGCCTAAACTCCTGAACTTCCGGGGCTCTGCCCCCTGGACCCCGTCTAGGGCGCTAATGCGGACCCCTGAATGCTAATCTGACCGTAAATTAAAACCTTAAACCCCTGAGCTTCCGGGGCGGACAAGGTATCAACATATGTTCATCTGACAGCAGGCGCGTAGCCAGGGGGGGCGGTGGGGTGGTCCCCCAATAAACGCCGGCCAAAAAAGAGAGGAGTGTAAAGGAAGAGGACGTACGAAGAAAAGGGAATAGACAAAGAACATATTTGAAATTCAGACAAGGATTAAGAGTCGAGAACGGTACAACGAATCGTCTTCTTTCTGTAATGAATTAATGAAACGTCGAAGCTTCCGCGCTTCGCGTGGGAGGGGGGGGGGAAACTGAATTTAGACAAGGATTAAAAGTCATAACGGTACGACGAATCTTCCTCTTTCTCTAATGATTTAATGAAAAGTAAAAGCTTCCGCGCTTCACGCGGGTGGGGGAAACTAAATTATTTTCGAGAGCGGAACAACGAATCGTCTTCATTCTCTAAAAATTTAATGAAACGTCGAAGCGGGGGGGAAACTGAATTTAGACAAGGATTAAAAGTCATAACGGTACAACGAATCGTCTTCTTTCGCTAATGATTTAATGAAACGTAAAAGCTTTATTCAGATGAGGATTAAGAGTCGAGAACGGTATAACGAATCATCTTCTTTCTCTAATGATTTAATGAAACGTAAAAGCTTCCGAGCTTTGCGCGGGAGAGGGGGATGAATTAAGACGAGGATTAAGAGTAAAAACTGTACAACGAATCGTCTTCTTTTTCTAATGATTTAATGAAACGTAAAAACTTCCGCGCTTCGCGCGGGAGGGGAAAAGCTATTTTCAGACGAGTAGGCACGTACGGAAGGGGGGGGGGGGGGTTAGGGGGTTGACCCTCCCCCCTTCGGTTTTTTATGTGTGTTTTTTTTAATTTAATTTTTTTTAAAATATGCCAATGGCTGACCTAAAAAAGGTGACCTCACCCCCCCCTACGGAACAAAATGTCAAATTTTGAGACCCCCCCCCCCAAAGTGTCCTCTTCCCCTCCCCTCCCCCCTCCGCTTATTTAGCGGCTGGCTGAGTCGTTACGATTTTTTTTCGGACAAAAAAAAAAATGGGCCCCCCCCCTAAGAAATCCTGGATCCGCGCCTGAAGGGGGGGGGGGGGGGGACGGGCACGAAGTACTTTTTAAGCAGAAACATACCACATACAAAACAGAAAGAATCAGCGGTAGAACTAAGAAAATAAATTAAGAGTGGGAGGATAATGAGAATAACAATTAATTAAATAGAAGAAAACAAAAATTGAACCAAAATGCAGCACGATAAGTCTTTGTGAATGAGAATATGTTATAACGATAGTAGCACAATAAAATGGTTCTATGACACCTATCCCCTGGACATTCGCCCCCCGAATAACCACCCCCAGTCAACTACCCCCTAAAACAACTACCCCTAGGACAACTACCCCCTAGGGCAACCGCCCTCTAGGACGACTTCCTCCGGGACAACTACCCCCGGACAACAACCCCCTAGGACAACTACTCCCGGACAACTAACCCCAGACAACTACTCCCTACGACAACCATCCTCTAGGACAAATACCCCCCGGACAACTATCTTAGGGGAGTTGTTCTAGGAGGTAGTTGTCCTAGGGGATAGTTGTCTAGGGGTCAGTTGTCCTGGGAGTAGTTGTATAGAGTGTAGTTGACTGGGGGTGGTTATCTAGGGGGTAATTGTCCTAGGGGTAGGTGTCCGGATACGCAATAAAATACAACAAAGAGCCGAACAATGAACTGATTACAGAAAGAAACTTCTCAATTGCATGCAAGGAATAAAGATAATAAATCATACTGAAAATCATAGCATCGAAACAAGAAATATCGAGAAAAAAATCGAGAAGTGCAATCTACACAGAGGAAACCAAAATGAACTACATGTGAAAAGTGATAGAAACACATGGGTGAGAAGAAACATATATCAACAGTTAAATAATGCTATTAAGCAACGTTTCGATATTCTGTTGAGCATTTTGTATCAGGACAATTACCCCCTGGGCAGTCACCCCCGGAAAAATTACCCCCCCCCCAAGGAAAATACCCCCCCCCCCAGGAAAATACCCCCATAAAATGACGACCCAAGGGGGGTGATTGCCCAGGGGGTAATTGTCTTAGAACTGGTTTCTAGGAAATGGGATAAAAATCGACAAAACCCGGAACAGAGACAAAAGAGTCTGATACGAGAACTCAAAATATAAAGAAAGAGTTTGAAAAACTTACCAAACAAAATGGGATGATTTTGCAGAAAAAAAAAACACTTGAAAAACGTTAACAAAGAAAGTGGGCCTAAAATAGAAATAAATTTCCAAATTGAATATTAAAAATGATATACAGAACAATATGAGTGTTATAGCGGTTTTTATACAGATGAAAACGAGATGGAATTTTGACTGCGCGCAGTCGAAAATGATGCCTCCGCCATAGAGCAATTTAAACAAGTTTGGAGTTTAAATCTCCAGTGGTTCTTGAGATATCATGATAACAATCTCAATGTATGGAATTTCATAAGTTGACCTCTGTGACCCTTGACCTTTGACCTACGTGCTCCAAAATCTAATCAGATTGTCTTCCTATGGTGATACACACTATCATTAAGTTTGAAGTTTAAATCTCCAGTGGTTCTTTAGATATTATGATATGGTGATACATACTATCATTAAGTTTGAAGTGAAAATTCTCCAGTGGTTCTTGAGATATCGCGATAACGATCTCAATGTATGGAATTTCATAAGTTGACCTCTGTGACCCTTGACCTTTGACCTACGTGCTCCAAAATCTAATCAGATTGTCTTCCTATGGTGATACACACTATCATTAAGTTTGAAGTTTAAATCTCCAGTGGTTCTTGAGATATTATGATAACAATCTCAATGTATGGAATTTCATAAGTTGACCTCTGTGACCCTTGACCTTTGACCTACGTGCTCCAAAATCTATTCAGATCGTCTTCCTATGGTGATACATACTATCCTTAAGTTTGAAGTTTTTACATCTCCAGTGGTTCTTGAGATATCATGATAACAATCTCAATGTATGGAATTTCATAAGTTGACCTCTATGACCCTTGACCTTTGACCTACGTGCTCCAAAATGTAATCAGATTGTTTTCCTATAGTGATACACACTATCACTAAGTTTGAAGTTTAAATCTCCAGTGGTTCTTGAGATATCATGATAACAATCTCAATGTATGGAATTTCATAAGTTGACCTCTGTGACCCTTGACCTTTGACCTACGTGCTCCAAAATCTAATCAGATCGTCTTCCTATGGTGATACATACTATCCTTAAGTTTGAAGTTTAAATCTCAAATGGTTCTTGAGATATCGCGCTAACAAACTCAATACAAGGAATTTCATAAGTTGACCTCTGTGACCTGTGACCTTTGACCTACGTACTGCAAAATCTAATCAGATCGTCTTCCTATGGTGATAAATACTATTCCCGAGTCTTAAGTTTAAATCTTAAATGGTTCTTGAGATATTGTGATAACGGTCAAACGGGACGGACGTACGGACGTACGGACGGACAACCCGAAAACATGATGCCTCCGGCACCACCTTCGGTGGCGGAGGCATAAAAAGAAATAGTGAACGTGTACAGTGCACACAACGTGGAGCGATACTTACATGTCGAAGAGACACATTGAGGTTGCCTCTTGATGATGCTTGAAGACCTTCGAGATGAGATTCCAGTCTGCCGCCCTCTTCAGATTTACAGCCCCATAACCTATGTTTAGAAAACAGAGTGATGGAGGTAAGATGCGTTGGAAGTTAGAGTAAAGAGAAAGAAGCACAGAGAGAGAGAGAGAGCGCTAAAGAGGGGGGGGGGGGGGGATATAAGGAGAAAGAAAGAGGAATACATAAAGTAGAGAGACATACAAACAACCGATAAATTAAGAAAGATAAACAGAAAGAGAATGCGATAAAATATGATACTCTTAGTATTTTCATGTTGGGATTAAAAAATCTGATTTTTTTCTTCTCATGAACGATTTAATTTTGTAGGCCTCATTTAATTTGTTTAGCGACAAAAAAATACAAACTCCGGGAGGTGGAGAGGGAAGTTGAAAGATCAGGGGGGTGTTTCATGAGGCCTTAAAATTGATATAAAAATTAATCAGATTAATTTTAAGTGCCTTAAATTTACTTCGATTTTAGGGCCTGTTTCATAATGAAAAACAACAGATTTAAGCTTTAAAATCAATTTTAAAATACATGTTATCATTTTTTTCCTCCCAGAGACGGCTCTTTTAAGCTTTCCTGCTTTAATTTTGTTTTTATCGATTCGAAAGGAAGTATGTTATTTTGCTTTATAACCTGGTCAAGTTATCTTTTTTTTTGTGCGTGTGTTTATATCATGTTTAAAAACGAAGGAAAAAAATAATCAATAACATGATAGGTAATATGTAATTAAACTTTTTTCAATTTCCTCTGTATTTTCAACTTATAATCTGTACAGGGCCTCTCAGGTAAACATGTTCAATACTGAGAGAGTAACCCATTAAAAAAAAAGAACAAGGGAAACGCCTGCATTACGCAATTCGATAAGATGAAAAATTGAGGTTGGAACATTATTTATAGGCAGGGTGGCCCATTAGCAGGCCCCAAAAATGAAATCCTCTGAATATAATCAGCATTTTGAAGTGAATATGTAAGAATCATGAACAAATAAGAAAAATTGATTCATTTATTCTCGTATTAAGTTGTGAAAACATAATCCAAGTCTACTGACCCAAAATGACCTTTGACCTTGTGACCTGGAATTTGTGTCACATGACTTGTGATACTTGATAACTCTTGGGTACAAGTTTCATGGAATTTGAACAAACACTTTTGAAAATATGTTAACAATTCTAAATCTTGATGTTGATGCCACAAAAAAGTCTAAGTTTGTTGACCTAAAATGACCTTTGACCTTAACTTAGTGACCTTAATTCTACTCACATAATTGGGGATACTTGATTACCCTATAGTCCAAGTTTTATTGACTAAGAACTTATACTTTCAAAATTATATCAAAAATTCAAAAACTTAACCTTAGGTTAAGTTTTCGATAATGATGCCACAACATAGTCTAAGTCTGTTGACCTGAAATGACCTTTGACCTTGACTTTGTGACCTGAAATTCAACTCACATGATTGGGGATACTTAATAACCCTATAGTCTAAGTTTCATTGACTAAGGACTTATACATTCAAAATTATATCAAAAATTCAAAAACTTAACCTTATAGGTTAAGTTTTTTATGTTGACGCCGCCGTCGCCGCCGTCGCCGTCACCGGAAAAGCGGCGACTATGTCTCGCTTTTTTGCTACGCAGGCGAGACAAAAACAAGAAGAAAAAAATATTCTAGCAATCCGATATGTTCAGCATTGATTTACTTGAATGGCGTAGATGACAGCCAACTTCAATTTGGGAATGTATCGGAAAAAGGAGAATTCTGTACAAAATTAATAGCCTATTTGTGGCCATTAATTACCATAAAAACTGGATTCTAACAAAAGCATTGCTAGGTTATTTGAATACTCCCTATCAAACAATCACACCATCATTGAATCACATCATTTCATAATTACTACCATGCGTTAACGTCCAATCTCATCCATTCATTCTGTGCCCCAACCCGTTTTTCTTTTTAAATGACAAACAGTACATTGCTCAAATACAAAAAAGAATTTACACAGATTTTCAAGCTTTAAAGTCTAATCCTTATTTGTTTGCTTTATTGCACGAAAATCCACATTTGTTATATGACGAGCAAAAGCAAATTAATTCAAGGGATACAATAAGAATATTTTCAATGACACAAATAAAAGTACTGCTATTAAAGTGATAGCAAATTGTTAAAACTATTGTAGTTAATATCTACCACTGTCTAGTCGATGTAAATTGGTGGAGATTAACAGAGTAACATTTGTGTTTAGGATTGGTCTTACCCATATGATTGTTAATCTATATAAAAGGTTATACACATTGTCATGTTAAAGGACATTCAGTTGGTTAAAATGTTTTTCTTGATACAACAGTTCGTCTATATGAAGTTAATTATCATTTTTTCCTATCAGCTTTGAACGATTTCTAAGAACAACATAAATCAGAGTTGATATATTATTTCCTGCCGGACAAGTCTGTTTTCACTGCAATCACAATGTTCGGTTGTTTCTTTTGAATTTGTTGTTATGCAAAGAATAAGAATATACAGTTGAGGCATAAACAGGTAATTATCGACACAGTGTCATGACAACAGAACCTCTACGAAAAGTTCAAAATAGGTCCTCAAATTTGTCCACTGCTGCTCAGATGAATTTGCTTCTTTGAAATTTCTAAATTGATATTTTAAGATTCATCACCATGAACAGATAATTATCTATGGAATGTAAATTTAGAAACAATAACCTCCATTACAGAATCATAGATTTATAGATCAGTAACAACACTTTACAAAATAGCAATATATTAAACTTTAATTTGGATAAGAACTTTAGTTTTATCTTTCAACTGTAATATTTTTTTTTTCTTAAGCAAGATTCTACAATTCTATTTAAAAGAATAGAATTCTTGGAAGTATTATTAAAATGTTTAGCAAGAGGACTGGTCGCTTTCTCATTTAACTTCGACTTCCAGTGAATCAGATTTTCAAATGAACTCATCTGAAGATATTAAAAGTGCACCAGTCTATATCTCCTCTCTTCTGTCTGGTGCTGTTACTAAATGGACCTTGTGAAGGGTTGCTAAAGTGTAAACAAGATAATACGCTCTCCTCTGTCTGGTGCTGTTACTAAATAGACCTTGTGAAGGGTTGCTAAAGTGTAAACAAGATAATTATATGTTTATATGACGATTGAGAAAGCAAGAAAGTTTTGAGTGTTCCTTTAAAATATTACTTGATGAAATCTTACCAATATTATCATACTTAATGTCAAATGTTAGTACACGGACTGGAGCACTTTCAATATCTTCAGACGAGTTAGTTTGATAATCTGTTTCACTGGAAGTCGTAGTTAAATGAGAAAGCGACAAGTCCACGATCTGTTTAGCATTGTGGTCCCTCTTGCTTAGAGCTGGGAAAGGGAGCTTGTACCTGTAGGCTGGCTGATGTTTCATATGAAGCATAATGTTGCAGGGGATTCAGGCTCTGCAGTCTAGAATTTGAAATTGAAAGTTATGTAATACAAATATTAATAAATACTAGTGTAATTTTTCAATCTATCTACAACTTTTGTATTTCTAGTCATGTTAATGTCTTTTATTGGAAAATACATCAAGTAGAAAGATAATAATTTTTTAAATTTTAAATATTGATACAAAAGCAGTTTTAGTTAGAACAGATTATTTATTTGTAGGCTTTTGAAGAAAAACAAAACATACTAATAAGATCAATTATGTTAACTGATACCGCTTACCTTTTCAACTTGAAGAGATGGACAAGACCATAGGTATGAAAGTCCAGATGCCATGAGTTTGCGTTTCATGTAGATGCCACAGATCTTTACGTTGCAACCTAAGATTTAAAACAGAGAAATACATATACCATAAAAAGAGCGAAAATACTTCTCAGAATAATAGTTGTCACTTTACCTAATCTAATGTGTTCAACTGAACAAAAATACATTTTCATCAGTGATTATAATTGTAATTTAAATGTGTTTGGGTCAAACCACTATGTCACTAACCACATTGAAAGTTTTAGAAAATGTGATAATTGTATCAATTGGACTATGGAACTTGGAACCTTTTTTTGTTATAAGAAACATTTTGGACTCTTCTTGATTTTGATTTTGATCCAAAACATTTCTTTAAAATCTTAATCTTGAATGTGTTGACCTTGAACTTGAGCTTTCATTTGTAATCTGACTCTACAACAGTCTTATCTTAATCTTGGATACTCTGATCTTGAACCAAATTCTATTGTAGAGTCTACAGAGAATTGATTAAAATTACCCTCTGGGGAATAGAAGGGAAATATTTACCTTAAATGGTATATAACAAACAGAAAGCAGCTAACATCGTACATATGCTCGTTAGAGTTTCTTCAATCACATCTTTATACTTTAATTGCTGCCCTATTCTATGAACAATATTGATCAAAATCTGGCTGATTTAGTAATTTATATATGTTTTTGACCTGTGATGGTTGGCTTCCTCTTAAATTAAGAACACAGAATGTTCAGTTTGTTATTGTAGCATCTAATATCCGGCATCTTAACCCTTTATCATAAATGAATATCAACACTATATAAAACTCAACAACAAGTTAGTAATTTATTTGTATGTACATGTACATGTAGGTCTAGAAGAAGAAGACAAAAAACCTCACCCTTATTGTAATGTCGGTGTTCAAACTTTGCTAAGAAGATCACATCAAAGGGCCACTTAGCACGGTAGGATCTTGCAGTACACCTTGAATCAGATTACACTATGCAGATCCAAACCCTTTCATCGGGGCCAAGGTAGGATGAGAAGTTAGTCCAGGACGTTGAAGACACGATGGGAGAGAAGTCGATGGGAGAGAAGTCTTAGACTAGAAGTCTTTTTCTTGGATATGACTCAAGAGTCCAGGTCCTCTCCATCTCCGACTCTGAAGAAAATGAAATGAATGAAAACAAAATATTGAGTTTGATACACGACTCATGAGCCTACTACATAACATTCTACATTTACATCTAGTCTAAAGGCTAACATGTTATATGTAGGCCTAGATTAGATCTAGGTCTAACTCCTGTCAATTTAGATCTCCCAAAAATACAAGTAGATCTAGTCTAGATCTACATCAAGGACTAATGGACGAACTCCAACTTCTAACTGATTTAAGTTAGTCCTGCACAAAGGGTGCAATGTAGAGACTAGGTAGACATCTACCCTAGATCTAGTATCATGTAGACTAAATCTACATTAAGATCTTAATCAAGATCTAACTTGGTCTTGGGTCTGACACTGTGGAGTCCAATTTTCTTTCATGACATGTTAAAAAATGATATTGTTGATTGCTATTATCAACATAAAACAATGTATACCGCACTGCCTAGACTATATACCGGCAAAAGACAAAGTAGATAATTTGGAATCTAGGCCTAGATCTAAGTCTAAATCTACAATAATAAGCACTAGATCTAGATGTCTAGATCTAGATATAGACTCTAGATCTAGTCTACTGTCTAGTCTAGTCTAGACCTAGACTTATCATCAACCAAACAACGCGATGATTCCTAAACCCGTGGTAGGCTTAGACTGATTTTGTTATCAATTTCAAGAATAAACTATATTTCCTAATGAATTTGGACCTGTCCTAACCAAATATTTAACGTCTTCAGACAAGTACAGTTGGACATGCATGCATTTATATGAATGGGGCGGAAATACGGTACTACCGGTACATGAACCGGTGCAATTCGTCCATCTTAACTATCTAGATCTAGACTAAGTTTATCTCACTTGGGGAATGCTTTTAGTTGATATTTATTTCAAATATCGTTCGGTTAAAAATGAGAGGAATGCTTTTCTTCTAACAAAATAACAATTTAGTTGTCAACAGAATGATTTTTCTTGAAGCAAACGGAATTTACTTACTTTTCAAGGACCTCTCCTGCAGTAGTTTAGCGACGCAATTTTGTGGTTGATCGATTGACCAAACATCGACTAGATTCTAGCCTTGATTACAGAGCCACTTACATTTTACCAAAAATTTATCAAAATCAATTCCAGCTTAAATTTGACTCGAGGAAAAGTTCAGCTAACGAGCATCAGTTTTAAGCCAAAAGTGATTCGGCCTTAAAACACCTGGAAAATAAGTTAAATTTCCCCAGCTTGGCATTGTTTAAGCTACGAAAATTCACAAATTCTGAGTCGAAGAGTAAGAGCTGACGTAGGCTGGGGAAAGGGGGGGGGGGCATACCTTCCATCTCATGAAACTTGATGTTACTTAGACGATGCATCCGAAAAACGATCTAGAATTATTTTTAAAAAGGACAGTTTGTCTTTAACGGTTCCTTGCAGAGCACGAAACTTTTAAATTCGCTGTATTCGGCGATTCGCCATTTTGCTTTAAAAAAAGCTAATGGTAATGCAACCCGAAATATTGATACTGATAGTAAACGCAATAATAATAAATGATAATAATAATGATAGTAGTGGCAACAACAATAATATTAATAATAATAACAATTATAAACTAGATCTAGACCTAAAAGTTATAACAATGATAGAAGTCTAATAACTAATAATGAAAATTTATAATAATGATAATTTATTTTATCTGCATAGTTTTGTTTAAATTCAAAATGGCCTAAGTTATTTTAACTTCCTACGATTCATACTAATACATGCAACAATAGATCTACAGGTATTCAAATTCTATTCATTGCAACTGTACCGGTACATTGAAAATTCTAAAATAACAATTGAGAGCGATAATCAAACAAGACCCATCCTAACTTTCAGTCAAAAACTTGGAGGTTATACCCACGTTTTAACCTTTGCATCCTTTCACGCATTCGTTTCATTATGCTTTCTCACGGCAGACTAACTAAACAGGATCGTCCAGTAGGATTTTAATCTATTTTATACAAGATTTTATTCAAGAACCTACCACAGCTCTGACATCGTCTTCATATGTCTGCAGCACTCGAGGAGGTAAACCAAGTCGTCCTCGTCTGTGCACCTCACCCAGAACAGAGATAGCTGCTGCAGGTTCTTGGTTTGTTCTCTGATCAGCAGACCCAGTCCTCTTATCGTCTCTCTCGATACACTCTTCTTCTCTGATGGGAGTAATGGCGGTGCTGTAAGCTTGATGCGTGTGAGCTGCTGTCCTCCGGTCCGACGAAGACCAGCCGTGATCTGAGCTATGTCTCTCTCTGCATCATCGATGGTGATATCGATCACTCTCAAGCCAGGAAGCGATGAGAGCAGACCTTCATAGCTTTGTGACGTCACTCTCTCAGCTGATAGCTCTGTGACGGATGGAAGCTCAGGAGGAGATGAAGGGAAACTGAGAGAGGAGTCTGAGATGGTGAGATGGTTCAGTGAGGTGAAGGATCTGAGACAGGACCACATTCTGGCAGTCATCACAGTAGATAGCTGGTATTCCTTTACGAGGAGTCGACACTCGTCCTGGAACTAGAACAGATAATGAAATACAGAGCGACTAAATGGTTACTGAATCACGTTAATGCTGTAATGCGAAACCGGGTACATAGTGAGACCCCCCTTTTGTATTATAGCTTAAAGGCGGACATTACATGAATAATTATAACCACAGTATACATAATTGACTGGTAGGGTGAGCAGCGATATAGGGAAAATAATAACGAGGGAAAATATAACTTACTTATGATTTAAAAAATAATCTTTATCCAGTTTATAGTAAACGTTTAATAATAATGCCTAGATCTAGGTTATACCTCGTTAACAGAAATTAATAGTAATTGTCATATTATACCTTTTTTTTCTCGAGCCGTCCAGTCTTAGTGTTTGGATAGGGTACGTAAAAATACGCTAATTTTGCCATAATATGTTCAAACAGTTCAATATAACCATCGACAACTGACGGGAAGAGAAATATGCTAATTACAATCGTAGCCATCAAAATCACGAGACAGAATGTGGCCCAATCACCCCTTTGTATCTGTAAGAGCTATCTTTGATTGTATTACTTGAAAAGGAACATTTGTTTGCGTTTTCCGGTCAGGCGCAAATAGTAAATTGCTTTCCTAAATGTTAGTAGTCGTATATAGTATTAGTATAATATATCTGCCTACCTGGACACCCGATTTCCCATCGTATTCAAAACATCCACCATCAAGAGACCTATAGTATTTGTTATAGAAAGTTGAAAGCAAAAAAAAACAAAACAATATTAGCACTTCCTGAGAGCAGAGAAGAGAGTCCTCTTGTGTTGGCTTTGAAGGTCGCCCAATGTGTTGCCCCTTCACTGAAGGAGACTGACATCGACATTGCGCATCGGTTGGGCGCTCCAAGGGCTGGGGCAGATCGTCGACCACGATCCATCATTGTACGATTTAACAGTCGCAGAGCAAGGAATGCAGTATACGATGGCCGAAAAAAGCTGAAGAATGTCACAACCAGGGACATCGGTGTTCATGGCAGTGCAAACAAATTCTACGTCAACGAGAACCTGACAAGCGTTACCCGAGAGGTGCTCGGAATCGTGAACGTCGAAAGGAAGAAGGCGGGCTTCAAGTTCGTGTGGACCGTCAACGGCAAGATATTCGTGAGGAAAGATGAGAAGGAACCTGCGATCATCATCCATACCAAGGATGATATCAAGAAGTTGAAGTAGACGATATCAACAAGTTAATAAAGTAGGCAATATTTACGATTAACATTCTTAAACTCCATAACGATGATTATTATTTCATATGTTTCATATCTTTTCTGTTTTTATTTTATTTCGCTCTATTGGCAAGTTTGCCTCCCCAATCAGTGTCAACTTATGCTGTCACTATATTCAACCAAAATATCGAATTCTGCAAGACTCTCATCCTTAAATGACTAATGAAGATTACCAATTACAACCAAATATTGACTGTAGGTACTACGTACCTAATGAGTTTAATCCTGTAAAGGATCAACCTCAACAAACACAATTTCTTAGTTTCTTACATTGTAATGTTCGGAGTCTAAGTAAGAATAATGAAAATATGAATATCCTGTTATCATCATTACAGTTCGATTGCTCAATTATAGGCATTACCGAAACATGGTTAAATCCTCAATCTCCACCTTTATATACCTTAGAAGGTTACAAACAAATACGTAAAGACAGGTCGAGTGGTAGGGGCGGCGGACTTCTAATGTATATCGCGGATTCTTTATCTTTTAAGCCCAGACGTGATATTTCTTTCCAAAACGAAACTGCGGAACTCTTATGTATTGAAGTTGATCTTCCTAATGAAAAGAATTTTATTGTTTGCGTTATATACAGACCGCCCAGCACAGACATGGTAGACTTTTTAAATGATTTAGAATTGCTCATGTCAACTGTCAACTCTTTCAATAAATCTGTTTGTGTTATGGGTGATTTTAATATCGATTTACTGAATAATAGTCCAAACTCACTTCGTCTTCGAAATATTCTAGATTCCAATGCATTCAGTGTTATGATTGATAAACCAACCAGAATTAGTAATCGTTCATCTTCATTGTTGGATAATATTTTCGTAAAAACATCTAAAGGCTTTTCTCAATCAGGTCTGTTTTATTGTGAAATATCTGATCATCTACCTGTGTTTTGCTTACTTTTTGACCACAAAACTGATGTAACACAAAAAAGGCGAATTGAAAAGAAACGTAAAATTACTGATGAAAATGTTTCTTGTCTGAATGAAGATTTACTCTCGGAAAATTGGAATGATGTTATAATTTGTGACGATGTAGAAAGTGCTTTTGAAGTATTTTGGAATAAGTTTTATTATCTTTTTAATAAACATTTTCCATATGTGCAATTAAACGACAAGAGAAAAGGAAATCATCCATGGATTACTAGAGGGATACTTAGATCGATAAAAAGAAGAAACGTCCTATATAAAAGAAGTATGAAAAAACGATCACCAGATAATGTTGAAAAATACAAGAAATATAAAAATAAATTAACATCAATTATACGATGTTCACGTCGTTTATTTTACTCTAAGAGGTTTGAAAGTGCAAATGGCAATATTTCATCTACCTGGAAAATTGTAAAGGATACTTTATGCAAGCAAGGAAAACATGAAGTTCCAGGAAAAATTGTTCATGGTAATAAAGAAATAACAAATGCAGAAGATATTGCAAATGCATATAACACTTATTTTGTCAATGTTGGCCTAAATCAAGCCAAGATGATAAATAAAGATGGAACCAACTTCACACAGTACCTCAATGAACCATCTAATACTTCTATTTTTCTAAAACCAACGGATTACATTGAAATTCTCAATGTAGTGAGATCGCTAAAAAACAGTCACTCTTCTGGGCATGATGAAATCAGTACATTTTTATTGAAAAAGATCATTGGTTCAATTCTAACGCCTCTTGTACACATTTGCAATCTCTCTTTGATGACCGGAGTGTTTCCTTCTTCTTTCAAACTGGCAAAGGTGATTCCTGTTCATAAAAAAGATGACGTGATGGTCGTTTCTAACTATAGACCAATCTCATTACTGCCTAGCTTTTCTAAAGTTTTGAAACGAATTGTTTATAACAGGCTCTACAGTTTTTTAGATAAATGTGAATCATTGAATCCTGATCAATTTGGATTTCGGCGGTCTCATTCTACAGATCTTGCGCTACTGAAATTTTATGATCGCGTTTCAAGTGCACTAGCTGCTCACGAGCATGTCATTGGTGTATTTATGGATCTGAGTAAAGCATTTTGACACACTTGACCATTCAATTCTTCTTTCTAAGTTAGAGCATTATGGAATAAGGGGCATAGCTTTACAATGGCTTGCGAGTTACTTATCTATGAGAAGACAGTACACTTATTATAACTCTGTTAACTCTGACATTCTGTATCTTAAATGTGGTGTTCCGCAGGGATCCATCCTGGGCCCATTATTATTTCTCATTTATATCAATGATATTTGTAATGTATCTAAAACTTTAAATTATACCTTATTTGCAGATGATACGAGTGTTTTCTTGTCTCATCGTGAAATCAACACTCTAGAAAAGAAACTAAATTCGGAACTACCAAAGTTGACTTTATGGTTTAGAAGTAATGTGCTCTCTCTCAATGTTCTTAAAACAAATTATATTCATTTTAGAGGTAGAAAATCTAATGGCAACCTTGCTCTTAATATTAAACTAGATGATATTTCTTTAGAGAGAAAGACATGTACGAAATTCCTTGGTGTCTATATCAATGAAAAACTTGACTGGAGCGACCATGTAAAACACATTGTTACACCAATCTCCAGAAATATTGGCGTACTGTATAGAATAAAATGTTTTGTTTCTGATAGAATATTACTTATTACGGAAAGAAACAAATGATTGTGTCAAATTGTGAAATTTTTAAAAACTTTTAGACAATTCCAGATGGGTCAATTTTTGGATCCTGATATTTTTATACATCTCTTGTATTTTAAAATTTGTTTTTGTTTTTTCATAAGTTGTGTTCGTACTTGTACTTGTCATTATGTCATCTCAACTACCTATTCTTAATTTTGATTTGAAAGATTTACTAGAATCATGCAATGATAGTGCCATTGATAACTTCGGCACAGACCTAATGAACAATATAATAGACAAAGAAACAGAGTATTACTTACCTGATCAACTTAATAACGAAATTTTGTTATTGGATGAACAATACATATCCTTAATGCATATTAATTGCCGCAGTCTCAATAAAAACTTTGATACTATGTCTGAGTTTCTAGATTTGCTAAAGTGTAAAGTTGATTTTATTCTGCTCAGCGAAACGTGGCTTTCGAAAGGTCCAGATTGTCTATTGTCACTTGCTGGCTACGAATATTATGGAAAAGGGCGACCATCCCGTGGAGGAGGTGTTGGAATGTTTGCTAAAACTTCATTTCATATTAAGGAAAGAACTGATCTATCTCTATTTAATGAACATATTGAATCTTACTTCATCGAGGTAGCTCACAGTAATAGTAAAAACTTGATAATTGCAGTAATTTATAGACCTCCTTCTCAGAGCTGTGTTGACTTTATATCAGATCTTAACAATATTCTAGAGAAAGTTGGTCGCGAAAATAAAACATGCTACTTTTTAGGTGATTTCAATCTAAACTTACTGGATCTACACTCTGACCAACATGTCAACTCTTTTTTGGAAATGGTTTTTTCTCACTCTTATGCCCCTCTCATAACAAAGGCAACAAGAATAGTTCAGTCAAGTTCAACTCTTATTGACAATATTTTTGTCAATGACACAAGTCTAGTGTTAAAAAGCGGTATTTTACTGGCAGACATTTCAGACCACCTTCCAATTTTTGTTTTCAATCGGTCAAAACGTAGTGATTGGCTTAAGCGCGATCAATGCAATAAAACTTATACAAGAGACATGTCTCGCTCAAACTTTGAAAAATTTAGGGTTGCCCTGACTGAACACTCTTGGGAATATGTGATGCATGAAGAGTCATGTGACAGAGCTTATGAAGTATTTCTCAGTGAATTTAATATCATACAGAATTCTTGTTTTCCTTTGAAAGAAAGGCGTTGCCGAAAAAGGGAATCTAAACCATGGATTACAATAGCAATATTGAAATCATGTAAGAAAAAGATAGAGCTATACAAAAAGTATTTGAAGAACCCTTCTGCATACAGGAAAAAAGTATACCGACAGTATCGAAATACTTTAACTTTAATTATTCGAAGGTCAAAAGAATCTTTCTATGCAAAGCAGTTTGAAGAAAGTAATTGTAGTAAACGAACTTGGAATATTATTAACAATATGTTGAATAGGGGAATTAAAAGAAAGAACCAAGACTGTTTTCGTGATGAAAATAATAAGAAACTTACAGATCCTGTTGATATTGCAAACAAATTCAATGAATATTTCATAGGCATTGGGACAATGTTCACAGATACAAGTAATATTGACATGCTGAAGTGTAGATCTTACATGAATGGTCAATATCAACAGTCAATGTTTCTGAAACCAATAGAAGGTCATGAAATTATAGATATAGTGAAGGCACTGAAAATAGGTAAAAGTCCTGGTCATGATAATATAACTGTTTCTGTCATTAAAGAATCAATCTATTTCATTCTTGCTCCACTGGTACATATTTTTAACCTTTCCCTCTCCACTGGTAAATTCCCTCACAGTATGAAGCTGGCGAGGGTGACTCCGATCTATAAGAAAGGCTCCCTCGAGCAGTTTTGTAATTATAGACCGGTGTCACTCTTGCCCGTTTTCTCCAAAATCTTGGAAAAATTATTTTACTCTCGATTATTGTCTTACATTGAGAAACGAGAGATTTTGTCGAATTTTCAATATGGCTTCAGATCTGGTCATTCAACTATATTGGCCTTGACTTATTTTTTGGACCAAATACTTACTTCCCTTGATGATAGCAAACATTCACTCTGTTTGTCATTGGATATCTCAAAAGCTTTTGATTCCATTAATCATCAAGCCTTATTATCCAAATTGGAGTACTATGGTGTGAGAGGTTTGCCATTACAGTGGATAAAGGATTATTTGAAGGAAAGAAAACAATATGTTGTTTATGATAATGCAACTTCATTTGAAAAAAGAAGTTACATGCGGAGTGCCCCAAGGGTCAATAATTGGGCCACTGTTGTTTATTCTATATATAAATGATTTGCCGAATGTTTCCTCAACTTTGTCATACATTATTTTTGCAGACGACACCAATGTCTCTTTAAGCGAGAAGAAACTAGATACTCTTGTCCATAATATGAATAAAGAAATACAAAAGGTTAATATTTGGTACAAAGTGAATGGGTTAAGGATAAACATTGAGAAAACAAATTTTATGCATTTTGCACCATTGAATAAACAATATGATAAGAACTTACTTACTCTTAAGTTTGTTGATATACCAGATTCAGTGGAGCCCTTAAAGCGAGTACATAGTGCCCGCTTTTTGGGAGTTAATATTGATGACAAGTTATCATGGTCTTTACATATTAATGATATTGCATTAAAGATCTCGAGAATTACTGGAGTTATGTCAAAACTGAAATTTGTATTACCGTCAAAGGTACTGCTTTTGCTATACAATTCATTAATTCTCCCTCATTTACAATATGGTAATATGCTATGGATAAATGCATCAAATACATTGTTAAATCGTTTACATTTGTTGCAAAAACGTGTAATACGCATAATTGCCAAGTCTCATTATTTGGCCCATACCAACAATATCTTTAAACAATTAAGGGTTTTGACTGTATATGAATTAGGTAGGTTACAACTGGGAGAATTTATGTACAAGTCTGAAAAGGGACTATTACCAAACTCACTTCAAAACTGGTTTAGATGCAACAGTGATGTACATTGTTATAACACTCGAAACTCCAAGAATTTGCATAGCATTTATTACAGAACTGCTACTGGCCAAAGAAGTGTTAAGTATCAGGGTAACCTTACATGGTCTACTTTAGATAACAGTCTCAAACAATCTGCATCATTACGACAATTTAAGTATAAATATAAACAATATCTCTGCAATTCTAAATAGTCAAATCAATTTAAAAACAATTATTATTATGTTTCAAATCGCAATTATGTTATCATCGGGTCAATTTAATCTAATTATAAAACCAGACATTTGAAGGGAGAGTCCACCCTGAGGATGGGTTTACTCCGCCTTTACTTGGCCACACACATTCTCAGGGTGGACTTCCCCTTCATTGCTACCGGGGCTAGACTCGACAAGCTTCGCTTTTTCTAGCCCCATCTACATTACTCACCTTTTTATGTTTTAATGTTGATGTTTTTGTTAACTGATGTAGATTTTCATTGTTCTTTTATGCTTATGTATCTGTTTTCTTTTGCTCTATGTGTCAAATGTGTATAATGTAATCTTTTACCTTGTATATTTATCTGGTTTTTAATGTGGAAAATAAATGAAATGAAAACTTATGCTATATAATAGTCTAATTTTACCACACATTTCTTATTGTAATATTTTGTGGGCAACATCCAAGTGTGTGACTAATAATATTCTTCTGTTACAAAAGAAAGCTGTACGCATATGTACCCGAGCTGGTTATCGTGACCATGCTACCCCACTATTTGCTAAACTGAAATGCTTAAAGATTGATGATATTAACTTCCTCCAAATTGCCATATTTATGTTCCGTTTTAATATCAAATTATTACCTACGTCATTATCTTCAATGTTCCAACCTAATAACATGGTTCATTCGTATTCAACAAGGCAGTCATCGAATTTACATGTGGTCAATCCTCACACTACATTAGCCCAGAAATCAATCAGACACAGAGGTCCAGATGTATGGAATTCTTTACCTAATGATATTCGAAATATAAAATCAACAAACTCTTTTAAAAGAGCACTCAAATGTATTATCATTTCACAGATGTAAGATATTACTTACATTATAATCTATTTATCAGTTCTAATTAAATCTAACATAATTTTGTTACTAGGCCTAACGATTTTTTCCCCTTTTTTTTTGTTTCTTTTTTTAAAACTTTGTAAATAGTGTAAATAGTTCACTACAAAACTTTAGGAATTTTATTTGTCATATATTATATAGTTGAAAGGTGTTGTAACGATTCAAGCTCTATTTGCTTATGTTTCATCACCTTTGTGTGTTCATTCTTTAAACTGTATATAAGTTGCAACTTGTCTTTGATAAAACAATGTTATATTCTTTTTCACGTGAAGCTAATTCAAATGTATTGTAAAATTGAAAATGATTTGTCATCTTATATTAATTTTCATGTGATGTTAACTTCAATGAATTGTGAAATTGTGAACATGCATAAATAAATAAATAAATAAAACAAAAACAATGGGAATTTGTGGGGGGATTCATGACATAACATCGATATCGGACATGGCCTGCGAGTACCGTATGGTACTAACATGCAGAAGGTCCTGGACCCGTATTCAATTCAATACTTAAGTTAAAAAATTAAGCTTTTTACTTAGTATTTGGCTTAAATAAAATACTTAGCCAATTTTGGTAATTAATTCACACTTTTGGCTAAGTATTTTACTTTAAATCTAAGTCAGCTCCCTACCACTCCCTACTCCCTACGTGTTCTAGTACAAGTGCTAAGTAATGAATTTCCTTTTTTTTAAATTTCTTATCTGTGTTTTGTCTCGATCTTATTTCCAATGAATGTATACGTATGTACAATTGATTCAGTTAACTTCCTGATTGATGCTACCTGTACTAAATCGGTTATTACATTCTATTGCGAACCATCTCTAATTCTACTATACAACAAATGTCATATTATAAACCACGCCTTTTGTGTATTTACACCACCTGAACGTTCTTCTTTCCTATTCATATTTATATATATGTCATTCCAGTTCATCTACTGGATTCTCCGTTACTCACCTGTTACTTCATGTTTTATCAATGACTGAACCTCTATTATCTAATGTTGGTAATGATCAACAACTTTTACCACCTGATAATTCACAGGCATCCTCCTCTTACATAACTACAGATAACGTTCGTCATGAAGCTGACACGGCTGAATATTTAAATTTATGCACTGCTGAGTTGCAACTGAACATGGACTCATGTGAGTCATTGTCAGGCAGCAAACATTCACGCTATTTTACAGAATCTCAGTTCATTGATCATTTTTCAAAGGCTGTCAATAAATTATCTTTTCTACAATGCAATGTCAGAAGTCTCGGTAAAAATTTTGACCAGTTTCAACTACTCCTGGACAAAATTAAATATGATTGTTCATTCATTGGTATTTGTGAAACCTGGATTAAATCTAACTCCTCACTATTTTTTATTGATGGCTACACTCTTGTCACTAATAACAGGAAAAACAAAACTGGCGGCGGAGTTGGCTTGTATATTTCAAATGATTATGCATCCAAAATACTTAATGACTTAACCATCATGTCTGATTTATTTGAAAGCATATTTATAGAGATTGAAGTTCCTGGTAAAAAACATATCGTTATTGGTGAAATCTACAGGCCACCTCAAAGTAATTTCATTGAATTTCTTGAAATTGTTCAGACTATTTTATCATCACCTCATATTGCCAACAAGATGTGCTTTATAATGGGCGACTTTAATGCCAACTTGTTATCGTGTGACTCAAATTCTCAGTATTTGGAATTCTTAAATTTGCTTTTATCCCATTCTTTTCTTCCCCAAATCACCAAACCAACAAGAATATCAAATAGCAGTCACACTTTGATCGATAATATTTTTACAAATGTATCTTCTTATATTGAATCTGGTATAGTACTTTCCGACTTGAGTGATCACTTCCCAGTGTTTGCTTTCATTCCCAATTTTCATTCACAGTGTAATTCCAGTAAGCAGGTGTCGGGTTTTCGTAATTTGCCCCATGTGAACATCGAACGATTTCGACAAAGTCTTATCTCTACTGATTGGTCTGAATTATATAATTGTCAAAATGTAAACGATTGTTATAATAGGTTCCTTGAAATTTTCGATGATTTATACAACCTGTATATTCCGATATGTATTCCATTGCGTTCTAATTACAAAAAAGTGCCCAGACTGCCCTGGGTCACTAAATCTCTTTTGAAGTGCATTAACCGTAAAAACAAATTGTTCTATAAATATAAAGTAAAAGAAACTGAGGGCTCTAAATTGAAATACAATAGATATCGTAATATTCTTACATCTTTATTGAGACAGGCTAAAAAAGATTATTATTCTTCACAATTCAATTTATATAAAAATGATGCTAAAAATACGTGGAAGATTATTAATAATGTCCTGAAAAGTAAAACTAAGTCTATACACATTGAGAGTGTGATTGATGATGGTGTGAAGATTCAAGACTCTCGTGATTTAGCTGAATCTTTTAATTCTTTTTTTGTTCAAATAGGGCCAAAGCTAGCTGAGAAAATACCCACATCTGGTAAACCCTTTCATTCTTTTCTCACAAATTCCAACCAAAGTTCATTCTTTTTAACTCCAACAGACTGTTCTGAATTAATTAGTATTGTCAATAGTTTTAAGAATAAAAAAAGTGCAGGTGCTGATGGCATAACTAATTTTCTTTTAAAAAAGGTAATCGGTGTGATTGCCCATCCTCTTGCTCATATTTTAAATTTATCTTTACTAAATGGTATTGCACCTCAAAAAATGAAAATTGCTAAGGTGGTTCCTATATTTAAATCTGGTAGTAAAGATGACTTGGGTAATTATCGCCCAATTTCCTTGCTTTCGTCGTTTTCAAAAATGTTAGAAAAGATTATTCATACTCGTACCTTTAAATTCATATCTAAATTTAACATATTATCGTCATCTCAATATGGTTTCCGACGTAAACACTCCACAACTCATGCATTACTCATGTTCATTAATAAGATTGCATGTGCTATTGATAATATGTCCCATACTATTGGCATTTTCCTGGACTTCTCCAAGGCCTTCGACACAGTTAACCATGATATTCTCTTATATAAACTATCCCATTATGGGATCAAAGGGAAGGCCTTGGAGTGGTTCAGGAATTACCTCACAGACAGAATGCAATATGTTAATTTAAATGATCATGACTCATGTCTACGACATATCACTTGTGGTGTCCTGCAAGGATCTCTCCTGGGTCCGCTCTTGTTTCTACTTTACATTAATGATTTCCAAACTTCCTCCCCCATTTTGTCATTCATACTTTTTGCCGATGATTCCAATATTTTCTTTACTCATCCAAATCCCAATATTATTGCTGACGTTGTAAACAATGAATTACTATCTGTTTTGGAGTGGATTAATGCCAATAAATTATCTCTTAATGTGACTAAAACGAACTATATGCTTTTCAGTAACTCCATAACATCACTACCTGGTAACATTTCCATTAATGACATAAACATTTTATTTGTTGAACACACAAAATTTCTTGGTCTTGTTATAGACTGTAAACTTAATTGGAAAATGCACGTTGGAAATTTATGTAAACTTTTATCACGAAATACCGGCGTCATCAACAGACTTAACTTTTTTCCTCTTGATGTCCTGTTGAATCTATACTCCACCTTAATTTTCCCTTATTTAAATTACGGTATTTTAGCATGGGGCAACTGCTCCAAGACTCAACTGCATAGTTTATTGGTCATTCAAAAAAGAGCCCTGAGAATAATTCACAATGTTGGTTTCCGGTCACATTCAAACATCTTATTTTTCAACAATAACCTTCTACATGTGTCTGATATATTTCTCTATAATTTGGGTATTTTCATGTATCAACTTACAACAAATGATTTGCCTGATTCTATTGCTTCTCTTTTCACTAAGAACTTGGATATTCATTCATACCCTACCAGGAAAAGGAATGATTTTCACATCCACCGTTTACGCACTTCATTTTCTCAAAAAACAATTGTATATACTGGTCCGTCTTTTTGGAACAATCTTCATCCTGATTTACTTCACTCTTCTTCTATTCATCAATTTAAATATAAACTCAAGTTACATTTGTTGAATGCCTACAATAATAATGATGATTAGACATTTCATGTATAATGTTCTTTTTTTATAACGTGTACCATTTTACAATTCATTTTACAATTCATTTGCAATTTTAGGTGTTCTTTTGCCTATGTGACATTTAAGTGGATTTTAACAGGAAAGGAATAAATAATTCATGATTTCTATTGTTCGGTTTTTGTAAACGTTCAGGTGGTGCAAACATGTATGGTGCATACTCTGCTATTTATTGGCTCGTTACTACTCTTCGGTTTAATGTATTTCTTTTTCTTTCCTTTTTCTGTATTGTATTGTATTGAACTCGCAAACAACTATTTGTCAAACTACTACCGTCTTAATTTTAATTGTGTACCTCTCTCTACAGTAAACATTTTCTGTCCCTGTTATTTTTCAAGTCGCCCAGGAACCTATTCTTTACAAGCTCTGCTTTTCTATAGGTTCCTGCACATTTCACAGTTTGTACTTTTATCTGGGTTTCCTTTAAATGATATTAGTTGTCAAACAAATGTGATGATAACCTTGTCAATTAATATAATCATTTTGTTATATTATGAAACAATATGTCTTTTATGTATATTTTGTTATCTGTATTATTTCTGCATGTGAAATGTGAAATCAATAAACTCAAATACCAGACGTAAGCCAAGTATTTGGAGGCCTTGATTGGCAGGCATGTGGTTTTCTTACGCAGTATTATAGCCTGCGCGCATTTATATCAACGCGCCTTTATTGTAATGCGCATTACTTTTAATTGACCGTGAGACGTCACAATGCTTATCAGTAAATATTTTACTTAGATTTTGTACTACGTACCTCGCCCACATTGTTGTATACTATGTATCATATATATGTTGACAAGAATCTATACTTGTCTCGTATTTATGTTTGGCACATCTGATTGATTTGCAGGGTTTTCTTCATGCTGATGTATATTGCTGTTCACAAATAAATGAGCTCATCACCCACCCTTAGCATTCAAGCTGCATGCATGGTGCCTTACTTACTCCGTATTACGACATTACAATAGCCATTTACTTAGTAAATGTCTTACTTATGCTAAGTATTGAATCGAATACCGGTCCTGGGGAGTTGAAGATATATATATATATATATATATATATATATATTATCCAATATATATTTTGCTCTGCCCATAAGCATTGAGCACTGTACGGAGGTATAGACCAAATCTAAGTATATATTATATATATATATAACAAATATATCATTTATCAATCAATCTATCAGGCTATAGTTCATCAAGACGTTGGACATAGCCCTCCTCATAACATTTCCAGTCTCGTTTGTCTATAGCTATCCTAGTCCAAGAGATCATTTAGACTTTCAACAAATATAGCATTACAACCAATGTCATACATTGTAAGTAGTGCCATGGGAAATGCGAGTTGAAAGAAAATGACTGCCTAAAAATGTGTACATGTTTACATTGTCAGTTTGGGATGCAAATAAGTAGGGATATAAGAAAAATATACCCCATGACTCCCACCACACCCCACCACCGTGAGAAGCCCTTGAGCTGGCTGGGGCAGCTGAGAGGATTCCCATGATAAAGTATCGCATGGACTTGTTGATAGTATTTGCACGCCCCCTCCTTTCATCTAACCAATTTAAAATGTATTTTTTTTATTTACAGCAGTTTGTGAAGTGTGATAATTTTTTACTGATCTTGAATTGATCGTTCAAAGACATTAACATACTCGATACAATTTTGATGAGACAAAATCACACAAAAGCAAATCTATTAACCACTTTTACAGTTTACATTACAGGTAGACTTTCTGTTTAATTTTGTCTACTTTAATTTCATTGACAAATGTATGGAAATCTACTCGAACTCACTGTAAATGTAGACTATACAATGCTTTCGAATATGTTGACGACTCGACAAGTTCAACCAAGTCTTCTTCGTCCAAGCACTTCATCCCGGACAGATTTAGCAGCTGCAGGTTCTTGGTTTGTTCTCTGATCAGTAGACCCAGTCCTCTCATCGTCTCTCTCGATATACTCTTCTTCTCTGATGGGCGCCAGTGCGCTGCTCTAAGCTCGATGCGTGTGAGCTGCTGTCCTCCGGTCCGACGAAGACCAGCCGTGATCTGAGCTATGTCTCTCTCTGCATCATCGATAGTGATATCGATCACTCTCAAGCCAGGAAGCGATGAGAGCAGACCTTCATAGCTTTGTGACGTCAGACTCTCAGCTGATAGCTTTGTGACGGATGGAAGCTCAGGAGGAGATGAAGGGAAACTGAGAGAGGAGTCTGAGATGGTGAGATGGTTCAGTGAGGTGAAGGATCTGAGACAGGACCACATTCTGGCAGTCATTTCAGTAGATAGCTGGCATTTCTTTACGAGGAGTCGACACTCGTTCTGGAATTAGAACAGATAATGAAATACAGAGAGACTAAATGGTTACTGAATCACGTAATGCGAAACCAGGTACATAGCGAGACTCCTCCCTCTCTGATAACTTATAATTTAAAAAAAGGGTTATCTTTAATCCAGTTAGTATATGTTATATAATATAGCCTAGGTTGCACCTCCTTAACAGAAATTAATGGTAATTGTCATATTATGCCATTTTTTTCCTCCAGCCGTCCAGCCTTAGTGTCAAATGGGAGCCGCTACGACATTGCAAATAATGGGTACGCGTAGGGTTGTTTGGATAGGGTACGTAAAAATACGCTAATTTTACCATAATATGTTTAAACAGTTCAATATAACCATCGACAACTGACGGGAAGAGAAATATGCTAATTACAGTCGTAGCCATCAAAATCACGAGACAGAATGTGGCCCAATCACCCCTTTGAATCTGTAAGAGCTATCTTTGATTGTATTACTTAAAAATGAACATTTATTTGCGTTTTCCGTTCAGGCGCAAATAGTGAATTGCTTTCCTAAATTTTGGAAGTCGTATATCACTGGCGTACTGGTGGGGGTGCTTGGGGGGGGGGGGGGCGCTAGCTGAAAAATAAATTAGTTCCTGGCCCCGGGTTTATAGGGTTAGATTTGTAGGCATTTGGAAATTGGCATTTTTATATTTGTTGGTAATTGGTGGCTCCTTTTTGTCGGTAATCGGTGGCCTCTACACCCTCCCTCCTCCCCACTGAAAAAGATCTAGCCGCGCCCCCGATAACGACACAGTATATACACACGAGATAATTTTTGCAAGTACTACGGTGAAGTACCGGACCACCGTCTTTGTGCATTGTGCGGCATCAAAGCATAATTTATACAACGTCACACGACGTGACAGATCACTTTTCTCTAACTTCTGACCAATCCCCTCCCGCGCGAAGCGCGGAAGCTTTGCCGTTTCATTAAATTTTTAGAGAAAGAAGACGACTCGTTGTGCCGTTCTCTACTACAGTGTATCTTAATGTTGTCTGAATTCAAGAAGGCCTCTTTTTTTCCAATAAGTGCCGGTAGACATTAATGCGCCAAATGTGGTCCTCAAATTGCAAAAGATCCCTACTCTTTCATCGTTTTACATATATTTCACCCCATGCCATTTTGTGCCCCCCCCCCTTCGGAGGCTCAGCCCCAAGACCCCACTTTGAGAAACGTTCAGCGGGGACTGCATGTTAGGGTGGGGTGATTGGGATTTTTTTGGTCAGCCCCCCCCCCCCCCAAAGTTTTTTGCTCATTACGCCACTGTCGTATATAGTATATGTATAAGATATCTGCCTACCTGGACACCCGATTTTCCATCGTATTTAAAACATCCACCATCAAGATACCTATAATATTTGATATAGAGAGTTGAAAGCGTCAAAAACAAATATATTAACACAAAAACAGTGGGAATATTTTGGGGGATTCATGACATAACATCGATATCGGACATGGCCTGCGAGTACCGTATACATGCAGAAGGTTCTAGTGAGTTGAAGAGCCCTCCTCATATTACATTTCAATTCTCTTTTGTCTCTAGCTATTCTAGTCCAAAAGATCATTTATACTCTCAACAAATATAGCATTACAACCAATGGCATACATTGAGAGTAGTGCCATGGGAAATGCGAGTTGACAGAAAATAACTGCCTAAAAAATTGTAAATATTTACAGCCTCAGTTTGGGATGTAAAAAAGTAGGGATATAAGAAAAATATACCCCATGACTCCCTCAACACCCCACCACCGCGAGAAGCCATTGAGCTGGCTGGGGCAGACTAGAGGATTCCCATGGGAAATTATCGCATTGACTATTTGATAGTATTTGCATGCCCCCTCCTTTCATCTAACCAATTTCAAATTCATTTTTTTATTCACAGCAGTTTGTGAAGTGTGATTATCTTTTTACTGATCTTAAATTGATAATTCGTAATACGATCAAAGATATTTACATACTCGAAACAATTTTGATAAGACAAAGTCACACAAAAACAAACCTATTATTCACCTTTTATAGTTTACATTACAGTTAGACTTTCTGTTTAATTTTGTCTACTTTAATTTTATTGAGAAATGTATGAACATCTACTCGAACTCACTGTAAATGCAGTCTATCCAATGCTTTCAAATATGTTGACGACTCGACAAGTTCAACCAAGTCTTCTTTGTCCAAGCTTTTTATCCCAGACAGACAAAGCCGCTGCAGGTCCTTGGTTTGTTCTCTGATCAGAAGACCCAGTCCTCTCATCGTCTCTCTCGATACACTCTTCTTCTCTGATGGGAGCCATGGCGGTGCTTTAGGGTTGATGCGTGTGAGCTGCTGTCCTCCGGTCCGACGAAGACCAGCCGTGATCTGAGGTATGTCTCTCTCTGCATCATCGATAGTGATATCGATCACTCTCAAACCAGGAAGCGATGAGAGCAGACCTTCATAGCTTTGTGACGTCACACGCACAGCTGATAGCTTTGTGACGGATGGAAGCTCAGGAGGAGATGAAGGGAAACTGAGAGAGGAGTCTGAGATGGTGAGATGGTTGAGTGAGGTGAAGGATCTGAGGCAGGACCAAAACTTCTCGGTCATCTCGGTAGATAGCTGGCAGTCCTTGATATTCAACATGTCAATCTATGATGACATACAGAAAGAACAAGTCGTCGTTTCTACAACAGTTTAACAGATTAAAAACTACAAGTGGAATAAATTTCTTGAGAGCAATATATATCGATGGTTTTGAGAAGAAAGGAGAATACAGAAACAACATCAACAAAACCTGGGGTAGAAATCATTCGAACTCAACTGATATATTGATCGACACGGGCTGAGGACTGGAATGATTTTCCTTTATTAAACTTATTTCTTACATGTAGCTTCAATTTATTTGAAAAAATTGATTGGATCATTTAATTCATTTGTAAAAGAGAGTTGGCAAAACAATAAAGAAAATGATACTTACTTTATAGGCCTGTATTAATTTGTTTCAACTGTTTTTAGTCCCTACAACTTTGTCAGACTTATAATTGATTTATGTTACGGGGCTTACATCCATCAAGCTATGCTTTTACCGTAGGCCCCTTAATATCCCCATTAAGATTAATTAACATATAAATTTAGGCTTATGCACTTATGTTCTTTGTAAATACCGTTGTATTGTTCGTATGAATATATTTCTGGCATAAACAAAAATGACAATGGGAAACGTAAAATGTGATAATTAATTGTTTCAAATAAGTTAAAAGTATGATACTTTTTTCTGTTCGGCATGAAGTGGGAATTGCTTTCTGAAATATTACGAACAAAATAAGGCGTATGAACATGTACAATTAGAGTATACTTACATTCAATGCATGTTTATCGGAGTTTAGCGACCCCAAAAACCTATATCATTTCAAAGAGAGATCAAGGAGTGAGAGAAAACACATGAGCCACTTTAAACATTGGTGAATAATACATTACGACCCGAATGTTTCCAAATAATGACAAATGTAGTCTTATTTCACCTAAAAATCCTTTTACACCGAATATTGTACGATACGAATATTATTTGATAAAAAGTATGAAATATTTCGATCTGACAAATAAGGATGTGAAACCCACATCTTATTCCATAACATTATATCCGTTCGAAGAGAGCAGTCCTAATCTTGGAATTTACATATCATATTTCATTAGATTGTTTGAGTAATTGTTTGAGTAATTACCAGGGAAATATGAGCTTACATAACTGACGTTTTTTTAAAACAAATTCTACACATTTTTCTCGAAGTCTAAATTTCAGTCATGATCAAATGATTAACGTTTTGTTTTTCTAGAGCATTACAAACAAATGTAATTCCTGTTTTGACATCTTCTTTAAAAATCGTTTTAAACGTTGGGAAAATTACCTTACGTTACATTTGCCTAAACATAACTTCAATATCATCTTCGGTACTCAATGACTGTTCTAGTTTCATCCAAGTTAAATCGACTTCAGGTGGTAATTAATGGACTGGTTTAACACATGAGCTTTACAAGTAAGTGAAATAAAAGATCTATCGATGCCCATATCAATAACAAACAGTCAGCAAGAACTGCGAAAAACCAAGTAGGTCTACAGTCAAATACTTTAAAATTAACAATTACCGCTTAGTGAATATATGCCCTCAACTTTCAGTGCTAGGCATTGTGTACATAAAGCATGATAAGAATCTTCTAAGTCAACCTAGTGTCGATATAGATTATTTGTAAAATAATATTGTGGTTCAATTATCTTCAAAATCCATGAAGGATAAATCATGCAAACATCTTTCCAAATTTCAAAGATATTAAATAAATATATCGACAGCATTATTTCTGTAGACAACAAACTCCAATAAATCAACACTTACTCCTTCTTTAATAGCACCAGCAAAGAATGGAACTCTCTGAAAAAAGACCCGAGAGATTTTGTTTCACTCGATGCTTTAACGCGGCAATGAGGGACGGCACCGTCTAACATGCATAAAAGCTTAGCTATTTTTTAACAGCACATCACTGTACATAATTTATCTGCAGCATCAGAAATTCTTGTCTGCGTACAGACTGCGCGCACATATCCACCCAGAGTGCGTTAACCTTCATTTCATGAAGCCTGCACTTTTCAGGAAGAAGAAGAAGAACAGCGGGTTGATTTCGACAAATTTTCCCCATGCCTTTTGCATACAGTGACTCGAATTGAAAGATGAGGGTGCTATATTCACAGTGCCTTGTTCGCTGTTTTAAGAGTACCTTTCTAGACGTGGTTTTTATAAGTTGTGTCTGACTGACAATTGAGTGGATAGAAGAAAAAGATAATTAGACTAATTTCTGTTACTCACTGTTCTATAAACAGACTTGCTGACATTAAACGCATTGAAGACTGGACAAGATCGATCACTGCATTCTCGGGTCCGAAAAGTATTCCGGACAACATCGCCTGAAATTCTGTGATAAGAAGACCAAGTCCTTCCATCCTCATTCTTGACATGCTTGATACATTCTCTTCTGATTGGAGAGAAGAAAGGTCGATGCGTGTGAGATCTTGTTCTGCCAGATACCGACGTAGACTAGTCTGGATCTGAGATATGTCTTCTGTACTTGCATCTCCGATAGTGATATCGACCACTTCCAAGCCAGGAAGCGATGAGAGCAGACCCTCATAGCTTTGTGACGTCACTCTCTTAGCTGATAGCTTTGTGACAGATGGAAGCTCAGGAGGAGATGGAGGGAAACTGAGAGAGGAGTCTGAGATGGTGAGATGGTTCAATGAGGTGAAGGATCTGAGACAGGACAACAACTTTTTGGTCGTCTCAGTAGATAGCTGGCATTGCTCTATCTCAAGCCTAGTATTCTGCAATAAATATAAACAGACAAACTTGTCACTTTTATTTACATCGATTAAATATTGAGAATAAACGTGTGGACATACAGAATTCCACGTCAGTAAAGCTGAACTTACAAGTATTGCATTCATATTCCGAGAATTTATTGAGTTATTTATACAACAAAAATGGAACTGTTTTTCAATTCCCTTTAATAGTAAAATCCAGAGGATATCCCTTTGTTGAATATTTTTAAGTGAAATGCATGCATCCGTATACCAAAAGTCACTCACCTGGACGTTGTTCTTTTTGTGTAGAGTACCACCTCCACTCCTACAAAGAATATTTGAAAAGGAATGAGGGGAAAATGTGATTCTTGAAAGCAACTATTGGGAAATAATATTACATTAATAAAGAATGCAAGTGAATTATTCATCCCCTCTTTACAAAGGTAAATGAAAGCAACAATACTAACAATAACTATAATGATAATAATCATATTATAATAATGGTAAATAAAGTAACAAATATAATCATGATAATGATGTCAATGCTAATAAGAACATCCATGAAATACCATTTTAATACATTGTTTGGTGTTTATGCCGTCTTAAAATTAAAGAAGCGACATTAACACAAAGATCTGCAGTGACAAAAGTTCGCAAAGTTTTTTGAAAATACTAGAAAATGTGATATTTGATCCATGATTTCCCATATTTTACACAAATGTATTTATTTTAATTATTAACAAACGGAGGGCAAAGTTTTTAACTACGAAAACTAGTTATTGTCAAAGGATTCTGGAGATATCGCGATTTAAAAATCGATGTCGGATAGGCCTGCGCGCTGTAACTCACGAACAAGTCATAAAAACAACGAGACCTAATGCTAGGAGTCCACTGGGCCAGCGCCAGTTGGTGCCAGTTTGCGCCACTGCAATTTACTGTGGCGCCTAGTGTCGCCAATAAGGTGCCTAGTGGCGTGTATTGGCTCAAACTGCCTCCCAACTGGCTCGTGGTGGCCCGTAACGGCGCCAAATTTGAATGTGGCGGCAAGAAAATTTCAAAATGTTTGAAATTTTCGTCCGCCAAATGGCACCAAATGGCGCGAACATATTGCCCTTTGGCGCAAACAATCCGCCTATTGGAATCCACCGGAATGTAATGGCGCGCGCCGTGTTGCGCCAATGAGATTTAGCGCCACATGGCGCCACTTGGCGCCAAGGGGCACCTTGTTTGCGCCACTACGCGAGCCAAACGGCACCCGATTGGTGACTACTTCGCGCCAAATGCCACCTGGTTGCCCGCCATTCGGCGCCACTTGCCGCCTATAAAAGCAGGGCGGCATCGCAGGACTTTATCACAGTGATGGCGGCAGTTCTCCAAGCTCCAGGGATGAGGTTGTGCTGGGCATCATCCTGGTCCAACATGCGGACGTCCAGTGCCTGATAGCGCTTCCTGGTGAGGTTGTGCAGCATGACGGCAGCTTCAACGAGCAGGCGGACTGTATCTGGTTCCTGTCTCATCTGGCCAAGGAAGCACTGGAAACGCAGAGCCAGAATGCCAAAGGCATTTTCAACCAGACGCCTTACCCTGGACAGCCTGTAGTTGAAGATCTTCTGCTGTTGGTCCATGTTTCGACAGCCATAGGGCTTCATCATGTACGTCCTTATGGCAAAGGCATCGTCTCCCACGAAGAAGTACGGCAAAGGGTGCTCTTCATCATCATGGGGAAGAGGAGCTGGATCTGGGATGCCTAAAGTGCCAGCTTCAATGCACTCCTTCAGTTCACTGTTGTTGTAGATCTAGGCATCAGACTGATGGCCAACCCCACCTACATCGATCCACATGAACTTGTACTTTGAATCTACCAGAGCCATCAGGACAACCGAGAAGAACTGCTTGTAGTTGAAGTAAAGGCTGCCTGATTTGTTGGGCTTCTGGAGATGGATATGCTTTCCATCATAGGCTCCCAGACAGTGAAGAAGATTCCACCTGGCTTCAAAATCACCTGCAACCTCAAGCCAGCCTTCATTGGTTGTGGGGAGGGAGATGACTTCTGCAGCATACTCATCCACTATCGCTCTGGCTACCTCAGGGACAAACTTCTGGATGGTTTCCTTGTCCACTCGGAAGTTGTAAGACAGCTCGGCATAGGTGGCCCCAGTGGCGAGATGGCGCAGGAAGACGGACAACTTGAGACCAGGGGGAATGGCCTTCCTGAAGTGGGTGTCCTTCTGCAAGTGGGGTGTAAGCCTGACCAACAGGTCATCAAACATCTCTGGGGACACCTTGGTGTAGTTCTTGAACTTCCTCCTGTCATTCTCACTCAGCTCTTCCATCAAAGTGTGGTACTGTCCACGTTCGGCCCTCAACTGGGTGGAGCATGGGTCTAAACCACCAGGTGTGCTTCCTTTACTTCTTAGGAGGCTCTTCTTCTTCAGGATTGGCCAGCATAAGTTGATAGGCAGTGGCCACCTCAGAATCTCTCATCATCTTCTGATGGAGCAGCATCATCACTCCAACATTATCAAAAGCCTCAGACATATCAAAATTGTAAATATTTAGTAGAGATGTTGTTCATACAGCAGCTGAGGAGGGTCTGAACCAGGTAGCCAATGGCCGGTATTTATTTAGTCGGCAAGTAGCGCCAAGCGGCGGCAAGTTCAAACCAATTTGGCGACCTTTGGCACAAACTAATCACCAAGTGGCGCAAAGTAGCCGTCTATTGGCGCGAATGGCGCCAACAGGGTGAATTTTGGAATCAAATGGCCGTGTAATGGCGCAAACTGGCGCGAACTGGCGCAACATTTTGGAGCAAGCCGGGTGGCATTTGGCGCACGCCATATGGCACCCAGTTTATTCCACTTGGCGACACATGCCGAGCGGACATTAATTCGGCGCCACAGCGAGCCACTACGCGCCAATCACATAATCTTTGGCGCGAACTGGCACCAACTGGCGCCGGCCCAGTGGACTCCTAGCATATCGGCACCAAATTTGAATGTGGCGGCAAGAAAATTTCAAAATGTTTGAAATTTTCGTCGCGCCACTTGCATCGAGGAATCAGCGCCAAGTGTCCGCCAAGTGGCACCAAATGGCGCGAACATATCGCCCTTTGGCGCAAACAATCCGCCTATTGGATCCACTGGAATGTAATGGCGCGCGCCAAGTTGCGCCAATGAGATTTTCGCGCCACATGGCGCCACTTGGCGCCAAGTGGTACCTTGTTTGCGCCACTACGCGCCAAATAATTCCAACAGAGGCGGATACCCCGCCAAAGCGCGCTAAATGTGCAGTGGCCACCTCAGCATCTCTCATCATCTTCTGATGGAGCAGCATCATCACTCTAACATTATCAAAAGCCTCAGACATATCAAAATTGTAAATATTTAGTAGAGATGTTGTTCATACAGCAGCTGAGGAGGCTCTGAACCAGGTAGCCGATGGCCGGTATTTACAAACTAATCACCAAGTGGCGCAAAGTAGCCGTCTATTGGTGCGAATGGCGCCAGCAGGGTGAATTTTGGAAGCAAATGGCCGTGTATGGCGCAAACTGGCGCAAACTGGCGCAAAATTTTGGAGCAAGCCGGGTGGCATTTGGCGCACGCCATATGGCATCCAGTTTATTCCACTTGACGACACATGCCGAGCGGACATTAATTCGGCGCTACAGCGAGCCACTACGCGCCAATCACATAATCTACAACAAAACTTCAAAATCATGTGAAAGTGTAAGGGGGTAGTCACTTCAGTCACCTTCACCCTTCTCGTTCACTAGATCTAGGGTCTAGATCTAGACTATGCTCCCTAGCACTTTGTCGCCCCGGTCATGAAAAGAAATCGCCGCCCCTGGTTGGTAGACTATTATTAGGCCTAGTCTACTTCTTATTTACAATTTTGATGACACTTGTCGGCAAGTTCATGTTTTTTTTGCGGAACGGACGCAAAAGACTGCAAAATTTGCCGATCTTTAGTCAATATTTTACTAATTTCACCTCAAATTCCATACAAAATTCCGTCTCTCGGTAATTTTAGGTTTCTCTTTCCATTAGATCTGGATCTAGATCTAGTCTTAGTATCTAGATCTAACTTTGTTAGAGTGAATTTCAAAATCTTACCGATTTGTTGAGATAGTGAACTATGGTCACACCATCATCAATAATATATAATAATAACCCCCATCAATAAAGATCTAGACCTAGTAGTAGTAGTAGTAGTACTAGAGCTAGATATACCTATTAGACCTAAATCTAGTAGGCCTAGACTAGTACTAGATCTAGGTCAAGTACACTAGGCCTACAGTACTGTCATTGGATGACAAAGTGGATTGTAAATATTATCTTCCTCATGAATTTAATTCAAGATTTGAGAGTGAAAATAATTCCTTTAGCTTATTACATACAAATGCACGAAGTCTTGTTAAAAATTATGAATATCTGAACATTCTGCTGTCGGCCCTCACCAAACCGTTTTCAGTCATAGGAGTCACAGAAACGTGGCTTAATGATACATCTCCATCTACTTTATGTAATATTGACAATTATTCGATTGTACGTTCTGATAGAAAAACCGGAAGGGGTGGTGGAGCTGCTATGTTTATCTCAAACTTGTTAACATACAAAATTAGATCTGACCTTAGTTTGAAGAGTGATGGTACTGACTCGATATGCATTGAAATCAATATGGCTCAAAGGAAAAACATCTTGATATGTACAATATATAGGCCTCCGCATACAAATGTTGAATTATTTTTGGATGAGTTTGATAGGATGCTGCATAAGGTCAATCTAGAAAAAAGGATGTTTACTTGATGGGTGATTTTAATATTGATCTTTTGCAGGAAGATAATACTTTTCATAATATGTTACGATCAAATTCATTCAATGCCATGATTGATAAACCAACCAGATTGGCAAATAACTCTTCTACATTGATAGATAACATTTTTACAAATGTCACCAATAACTATATAGGCTCTGGCCTCTTGTATAGTGAAATCTCTGACCACCTTCCAATTTTCCTGATTTGTAATCATGTTCGCAATTATCCTGAGGACGAAAAGAATCAAGCTATGATACGTAAAATCACAGCTGAAAAAATAGCCATGTTTAATGACGAACTACTCAAAGTAACATGGAATGACGGGGTCGCATGTACTGACACCAATAAGGCATATGCACTTTTTTGGAACTTGTTCTCCTCTCTTTTAAATAAACATATCCCAATGACTAAAAAAAGATCGGCAAGAAATAGAATCAAGCAGCCATGGATAACTAAAGGTATCTTTTGCTCTATTAAAAAACGGAATAGATTATATAAATATAGTCTTCGACACCCAGGAGAGGAAAGCTTGAATAATTACAAATCATATAGGAACAAACTAACCACCATTATTAGACAGTCTCGACAAATGTATTTTGCCAAGCAGTTTGAAAATGCAAATGGAAATGCATCATCAACGTGGAATGTGATCAATCAAGCCCTCAAAAAACAAAAGAGTAAATCAAAGTGTCATATTACCAAAGATAATAATACAATGGTTGATTCAAAAGAAATAGCAAATTGCTTCAATGCTTACTTTGTTGGGGTTGGCCCCAATCAGGCCAATACAATAGCTTCGAACGGAGTCGACTTCTCACAATTTCTTCAAACTCCCTGCAACAAGTCATTATTTCTCAAACCAACAAACTTGATTGAAATCTTGAATATTGCACGTTCTCTTAAAATAAGCTATGCTAACGGTCATGATGGGATAAGCACATATCTTTTGAAACAAGTTATAGGAAATATAATAACCCCACTAGTGCATATTTTTAATCTCTCTCTGACGACAGGTACATTTCCAGAAGCATTTAAGATTGCTAAGGTTGTTCCGATATACAAAAAGGATGACTCTTCCCAAGTCTCAAACTATCGCCCTGTTTCTATTCTCTCGAGTTTGTCCAAAGTATTGGAAAGACTTATATACAATAGGCTATATTGTTTTCTAACAGAAAATGACTTACTGAATCAGGATCAATATGGTTTCAGGAAATACCACTCAACCGATTTAGCCCTTGCACAATTATATGATAAGGTTTCGAATGCTTTGGCGTCTCGAAAGCATGTTATTGGTGTATTCATGGACTTAAGCAAAGCATTTGACACTCTTGATCACAAGGTACTATCAAGCAAACTTCATTATTACGGAGTAAGAGGAGTTGCTCTTGACTGGTTTAATGATTATTTGTCAGGTAGAAAGCAATATGTAAGCTACGAATCTGTAGATTCATCATTATTGCCTATGAAATGTGGTGTCCCACAAGGATCGATACTCGGTCCTTTATTGTTTCTACTGTATGTTAATGATATCTCGAACTCAACTATATCATTACAATATATTATATTTGCTGATGATACTAATGTGTTTTGCTCCAATTCCGATTTTCGATCACTTCAGAGAATTCTGAACACCGAGCTACCTAAGCTGTCTTTGTGGTTTAGGAGCAACAAATTGTCTCTGAATCTGAAAAAAACTAATTATATTCATTTTCAAAGCAGGAAAAATGCAACTGATAAACCTATACCTGAAATAGTCTTGGATGGTGAATATTTGGAGAAAAAACAAAATACTAAATTTCTTGGAACTATCATCAATGAAAATCTGAAATGGAGTGATCATGTACATTACGTTTCAAAGAGAGTGTCACGCACTGTTGGTTTACTGTATAAGTTAAAACATTATGAGCCTTTGAATATTCTATATATGCTATACAATTCCTTGATTCTTCCTTACATGTCTTATTGCAATATACTGTGGGCAGACTCAAAAGAATATACTGATAAAATGCTACTTTTACAAAAGAAAGCGATTCGTGTGTGTACCAATGCTGGATATCGCGATCACACTGATCCCCTATTCGCGAGGTTAAAAACTCTGAAAGTAACTGATATTAACTTTTTACAAAAAGCACTGTTCATGTTCCGTCTACATAATGATTCCCTACCTTCCCACTTCCCACCAATGTTTTGTTTGAATAGAAATATTCATACATACCCAACCAGACAATAAAATAAATACCATTTATGTAATCCTAAAACAACAATGGCTATGAAATCTATAAGACATTCTGGTCCGGATATTTGGAACTCACTGTCCGTTGACATCCGTAATTTGAAGTCAGTATATACTTTCAAGAAAAGTGTGAAATCAATTTTATTGAGCAAATATTGACAAATCTCTTAAATTAACACATGATATCATATATGTTTGTCAGCATTTCCTTGATATAGCAGGAAAACCCCCCTCCCATGCACCCTCTATCCCATTTTTTTTTTTTTTTTTTGGGGGGGGGGTTGCAAGTCACTGTTTATTTTTTGTTATTTTCCCCCAATTATGTTCTGTAATTTACTTTACTTTACAATCGTTATGATTTTAAATGTTTCTGGGCTGCAAGCGTATCAAGCTGTCACGCTTAGGCTGTAGCCCTTCTGTTTCATCACCTCTTCGAGCGTATGTATCTATGATTTACTGAATGTGGAAATGTAATTTAACTTATGTTTTATACTCATGTAAAGACATTGTCACATTATTGTTATAACCTATGATGATTCAGTAACCAATAAATATTTCAACTATTTCAACTAGGGTCTAGTAGTACTAGTACCTACCCCGAATTCAAGTACGTTAGTTGTTTAGTCTTGACAAACAGGTCCACCAAGGCTTCTTCGTCTCTGCCCCTCACACCGGACACATGCAGCCGTTGTTGGTTTTTGGTTTGGTCTTCAAATAGAAGACTAAGCTCTCCAATTGTCTCTCCTGATTCAGTCTTCCTGTCTGTGGTA
The DNA here is from genome assembly GCF_000002235.5 of Strongylocentrotus purpuratus. Taxonomy (NCBI): domain Eukaryota; kingdom Metazoa; phylum Echinodermata; class Echinoidea; order Camarodonta; family Strongylocentrotidae; genus Strongylocentrotus; species Strongylocentrotus purpuratus. Next base: position 52,165,154 of record NW_022145606.1, on the reverse strand, counting down.
AGTCCTGTCAAGGCGTGTAGTCTGATATGAACAAAGAACTGTTCATCCTTAGCCCTAGTCTGATTCATAGGCCTGGATGCGGTGGTGATCTGAAAAGTGTTGCTCGTCTCTGCAACGTCGATAGAGACATCGATATCTCTCACTCCGGGTATCGATGAGAGCACTCCTTCGTAGCATTGTGACGTCACTCTCTCAGCTGATAGCTGTGTGACGGATAGAAGCTCCGGAGGAGATGGAGGGAAACTGAGAGACGAGTCTGAGATGACGAGAGTATCTAACATCAAAAAGTCTTTGAGGCAGGACCATAGTCCACTCGTCACGTCGGTAGTTAGAGTAGACCCCTCGAACTTTATTGTTCTAACCTGGTGTTCAGAGAGAGAGAGAGAGAGATAATGGGAGAGAGGCGGGGGGGGGGGGGCGTTGAAGAGAAAGAGAGATAGAGACAAATAGTCAGAACAGTTGATGAAAATATCTATTTCATCTCTAGTCCATAATCTGGACTGTTCTTATATTTCATCTCTATAATATTCTCTGCACTTCAAGCCGTCCAAGATGGTGTAATCATCCTAGTACACCATGCCTTTTAGCCGGGCCGGTAGAAGTCCAAAGATCACGTAATAAATTCTGAACTATCTGTCGTGTTTTGGTGGTAATCATTAACGCAAACGAGATTGCAGCCTGACCCTATCTGAAAATATTATTCGCTAAAGTAATGAAAATTCCCTTCCGATGTATTTTTTCCATATTAAGTATAGAGTTCCTTCGTTTTACATAGGCTACTTGCTTTTAATGACTGAGTCTCATCATTTTCCCTATATGAATAGGCCCTAGGGCCTAGTAGTATTTGTTTGCATTATTTTTCTCGTTTTTGGAATGCAGTACCTTGATCAAGGCCGTAATTGGGCAGATATAGAATAATTATGATAATGAATCATACGTCTTGATCATTTTACCATGCATTATTATTCATGGTGATGCCGTCAATTAATAATTAATAATCTATTAAATCAATCTTATCCCTTTGACTAATAGTTAAAGCGGAGGGATGGAAACTTAATCAATCTTTAGGAAATTATTATTGTAAACACATGTTGTCGATTGAAAATGTGAATACCTGACGTTTAAGCTTCTTTGGAAGATTTTGCATCCCAACGACGGTGTAGACAGTCGGTGACTTTAGAACAATACTCTCTGCATTCACACATCTTTGAACCAACGAAGACACATTTTGTTGAGTACCCTTGGTCTCTGATGAGCAGTCAAGGAGAATGCGATATCGCTCGCTCTCATCCAAAAAGCGGTTGGAAAGGAGCGCCTTCATTATTCGTATGCAAAGGCTGTTATCTGTGCCAGCAGCAAATCGGATGAGATTCTCATAGTCACCGATGTTTGCTTTGATGTTTCGCAGCAGTCTGTCCAACTTAGAAATCTTCAGTCGTAACATATATTTCTTCGTTTTAGCAGCAAGGTATTTCCCAGCCGAGTGTTCCTGAACGAGCTTATGATAAAACTCAATGGTCGTGGATGTGGTATTGTGGGATCGTTGGAGCATTGTCGTTGGAATCGTCGTCTTGGATAATATCCCAAGCTCACATGCCCTATCAAGGATAGCGGGAACTCTTCGGAAATCATGGGGCATGAAGATTAGTTTTTTAGAGTCGTCGATTAGACCAGCTAAAGCAACCTTACCCAGCTTACGAATGATTTCGATTAGTTCTTCTTCTGTTATTTCGTCTTGTGTTATTTGTTTTTCTTTTGATTTTGCTCGGGCATTGGCATGGTGCATCAGAAAAACATTCACGCTGTCTAATAATTCTGTTTGAGTTGCAGTTTTAGTGTTCAAACGCTCCTCGCTCCATAAGTGACAGACCATGAGACAAAATAAAGGTGTTTTGACAAGTTCATTAATTAGTGGTTGGTCATCAAGGTAAACCTTCAGACCATGTCCATGACCACCACAAGGATTCGAAGTTGAAGCAAAGAACTTGTCGATGTACTCTCGTGAGCTCTCTTGCGAGAATCCTTCGATCCACATCTTTGTGTATACCCTTGGAAGTTCCGCTTGATTGAAGAAGTTCTCTAGATGAGGTCGCGTTGTTACAAGAACTCTACACTCTGGAAATTCCTCCCAGCGGATGACACTGACAATGTTGCTCCCTAAGCTCCAGTTTGAAGAAGAAATACCGGCATACTCATCTAGCCCGTCTAGTATGATGTGACAGATTCCCTGATTCTCTCTAATGAAACTCTCCAGACCCTCTGGTGTGAGATCATCAACATCACTCAAAAGCTGGGATTTGATGGCTTCTCCGATCGATGTAAGTTGACTTGTGTTTCGGAATTTCACAACAAACAGAAGTGGCAGTAGTTCTAATGCTGACCCCTTTTCTCTGTGAACCCAGTCATAAGCCATCTTAGCGACAGCCGTGGTCTTTCCTCTTCCAGCGGGGGCCGAAATGAGGATTCGAGCTGGCAGTTCTCCGTTTACTTTTGTTGAAAATATTTCAGCAACAGAACCCTGGAGTGTTTCCTTCTTTTTCGTGTCTTGTCCACGAGCGTCCTTCTGCACCATTGTGACAACCGTGTGCATATCTTTGAACTCAGCATAATCACTTTGATCCCACGGTTTCATCTGAATTTTGCACAATTGATTTCGGTACTTATTCTCCAACTTTTCGCGACATCGCTGAACAGTCAATGATGGTGAGATCTTCTTACTGTAGATATCTGGAATGATACAATCATAGATAACACCTAATATCTAATCATACTCCCATGATCTATCGACCCCTTTGCAATTAATATTTTTTTTTAATTGTATAGATTCTTGTTGAAATTCAGACGATTTGCCTCTTTCTTTCGAAGCAAAGGCCTAGAAACGCACTAACGCTGCTGTTATCTTTGATTAGACTGTTTAGATCAGTAAGGAAAACTTTCTCCGAATCGGTATTGAAAATGATGGAATTATTTTCTCCTTCTTTTTAAAGATGGTTTTCAAACAAAAATTAGAGGGACAGAGATGCACGGTGTGAAGGAAAATGAAATAATACTACCCTGTCATGTACCATCTTCAAAATTTGGTGCCAGTGCCTCTTCAGTTCCCGGACCCTCGCTTTCCAAGGGACAAATGGATGTTGCCTTAAATGTTACGTTCTTAAAACAATTAACGAGTGAAGGAAGTGATTATTAGGACCCTTCAAAAAATTCAAAAATACGGTCGAGGCAATGGCCTATAAACCTAGTTGTTGCCCTTTATGCAATAACAGTTTCATTTTACGTGATGCATTAGCAGAGGCAGTGTACCCAGGGGGTGGGGGTCGTCTTATTTCCCCCACTTGTTCAAGTACCTGAAAAGTGCCCCTTCTTACAATAACAAGTGACCCATTTTCTTTGTAATAATAATTGTTCCTTCCCAATGTGATAACTGCTCCCTTTCCAATATAGTACGTGCCTCTTACCCCTCTTATTAGTGACCCTTTTCACCTTGATGAGTGCCCTTTTTCAAGAGTTATAAATGACCCTTTTCATTTGCCCTATCTGCCTTGAAAAATTCCCTTATATATGCAAGTGTCGTTTCAGTTTCTGACAAGTGCCCCTTTCCTCCTTCTTAATAGGGTCCCCTTTCACCTTGGATGGATGTCCCTTTTCAAATTTAATAAGTCTTGATTTTTAAATTTGATAGATTCCCTTGCTGCTTTTGATTATAGCCCCTCGTCCCTTTTAATATTGCCCCCTGATACCCCTTCATGTATATATCACAAGTGTCGCTTCACAATTTGCCCGTTTGCATTCATTTAAAGAGCCACGCCTAGGTTCAAGGCATTAGAGCTACTTTGTGTAGTAACATGTACAGGGGGGTCACAATGCCCAACATTTCATAGGAATGAATCGTGGTTATTTCCAATGATATAAAGTGCCCCTTCTATTGATAAGCCATGGTAACTTAATATATATGCTCTTTTCATGATGCTTAAACGTAAGCCCCTTTAAACTATCAATCTACTCATTTTGCTAAAAGAGACATCTTCCAACCTTTAAATTATCGTCCTTTAATAATTCCTATGCCCTTTTTAACTTAAAAGAATGTCAAGGTAATCGTTTCCCCCTTTGTTTAAGAACGTAAAGGTGTACGCAGTGAGGGACTTTTACAAATCAAGGCAACTTCGCGGGATATGTAAATCGCTTAAAAGGAGACAAAAACACAATTCGTGCGATGCCAAGTTGTTTTGTTATGCTCCTCTCACGAAAACAAATTAGTTATCATAACATACGTACGTCCTTTTACCTCAAAGTAACTGAGGGCATTTTCTAGACTTTTCCTAAAGTTACCTCGCTACGCTAACTCGGAATATATATAAATGTTTAAAATAAAGGATAATATATCAATATCCCATTTCATATTTTCCACTTCGAGATTACCCTATGTAGGCGCCTATTTCCCCAGAGTGACCCTTTTTGTTGGTGCTCTCTCCCCACTTTTAAAGATGTGCCTCCGCTCCTGTGCATTGTACATAGATAATAATAAACTTATCAATAATGAAATAATGCGTTGACCTGAGACAGCAAGGACAGGGGTAAAGCCAAATGGTAACAAAGAGAAATCATGTGTAAATAGAACAAAAAAACAAAAAAAATATATATATAATACATATATCAAATGAGATGCACAATTTGGCGCAACACATGACAAAACCGTGATTTAAAACAATATTCATGTTTGTAGTCAATGCGTTTACTAATGGGCAACTAATGGCCGGAGTGCTTTGAGAACTCGTGTGATGTGACTGTATTTGTTGGAGAGGGTCACTATACGAGGAGCGGCATTCTGTAATTTTGTAACCTTACACGCAGATTTTGAGGTGAGTTAAACAAATGAAATCAAAGCATGGTTTTTTTTCTCTGTGGCAAAAAAAAATAAAATAAAAATAAAGACTTGTGTGTTTTGCTCGCACGCGTCTCTCGCTCCCAAAAATCAAAACATGGTAATTTCGGGAAACAAGGTGCCCGAATATCTTTAAAGGGATCCGGTATTTAAACTTTGTCTCAGATTCTGAAACAAAATCTGGGATTTAGCTCATGCTGCAATGATAACTATAAACCTTTAGGTCAGTCAGGAACTCCATGACTTTTACAAGCCGATCGCCTGTCTGATTATCAAGATATTTATGATTTGAATTACAAACTTTGAAAACCGTTCGCCGAACGGTTTTCATAACACTACAGTCTACTGGGGGAAACGAGTATGGTAAAACCGGTCACTCAAGACTTTTTTGAGGCACTTCTTGATCATTTTGAAGCGCGATTTTTTCTGAGCTTCAATATTACACCATATCACAGACACTGAAAACACGTAGGGCCGTGTATCTCAGATTTAACATTGTTAAACGATCCCTTTAAGCAACAAGGTACCTGGATATAAATTGTTCATAATTTTCTTATCTAGGAAATATTGATGTTTAAATGACATTTGTACCTTAATTAAGTGTTTTTATCCTGTTCGTTTCGCTCGCTCATATAAACTTAAAAGCAAGATAATCCTTTGACAACAAAGCCCCAATAATCCCTTTTATCTTAAACCCAATGTATTGTTATAACGTAACACAGTAATTAAAAAAATCATAGTGGTCCTCTTGCGAGCGAGCAAATTTCAGAAACACGTTTTTTGAAAGAGGCATATTAAATCCCCGTTGCAAAAATGTGCCAGTATACGCTATAAGTAGAAATTCTTCAAAACTTTGATATGTTGCCTTGTTTGCTTGTTATTAGCTGTTGGCTTTCAAACTTATACTTTCCCCTGCCAATTGAAGTCAGGGCGCAGAAAAATCCTGTATTTCAACATTAACATTCTGGTCATCCTGAATAGTAGAATAGTATAGACACGATCCTTGAAATTGTCTTGCTTTAGAAAATAATAAGGATTCGTTTTTAGGGCTCACTATTTGTTGTATTGTGTTTATAAGAGTGCAACCGTGCACAGAATCAGAGAAGGCAACCAAAGTGTTAAAGGTAAAGACCAGTATTGGAAACGCCCCTATTTAAAAAAATGAAATGGAAGCTCTCATTACCAATCATGTGAAAGAATATGTTTTGACTAATACATGATGATAAAAAATTTGCCGGGAAACCGCCTACTAATTCATATATTTGGTAAATGTATTTCTCTCATGGTCTGTGAGAGATATAGGGTAGTCCCATAATATGGGACTACCCATATATATATTATACATCTTTCTGTGTATAGTGCTTGTAACTTTACGAAGAATGGGCCAAATTTCTTATCATTTTGATGATTCCAGAACCTTGCAGATGCTAGATGATCAACCTTTCCTGATCGATTACACAACGTTTCTTTCACAATGCAATCGCATGACCAGAACTGGTCTTTACCTTTAATCAAGTTTCGACTTTTATTCTTAACACTTATCCAGAAGAAACGGTAATAAGGAGCACACCAAACGCAAATAAAAATTAGAATATACACTGTATATGGCCTCATATCACAATCATACCTGGGCTAGTCGGCACCGGAGTCTTCTGGTCATGTAACTCCTGATGGTTAGGTAGATATTTACCTGTAGGAGATTCACAATGTATTATTTTATTTCTTTAACATTCTATAAATAAGAACTGGATTTTATTAATGTCCAAGAATACACATTAATGAGAGAAGTAAGTCAAATGATGATGATAATCACTTTAAAAGAAAAGGTAGTATTAATTTATTAGGTGATACGTAACGAAGTCAACGTATCACCTTTTGATTTCGTCAAGATTTTTCTTTATTATTATTATTATTATTATTATTTATTTTTATTATTCTTCCTCGAATTTGTTCGCAGGATATCTCAAGACTGAATAAAGCCATTATCATGAAACTTTCAATGATGATAGATCTTAGTCTAACTTAGAACTGTGTGACTTTTCAGACAGTCAAGGTTATCGTGACGTCATCCAGGCGCCATTTTGTGAAAATCAACTTATGATCATATCTTCATAAAGGAAAGCCATTTTTCATTCATATTTATCATGATTAAACTCAATATCCGTCCGGTCAATTTCAAGTCAATAAATGCGCGCAAAAATGCGCGTACGCTTATGTCCGCGCGTTTACGCGCGCGAAAAAAATTAAATTGCTCCAAATCATCCCAATTTTTTTTTACATCCGTTTCAGGCCATATGGAGCATTTGATAAAAAAATTACGCACACGCGCATGCGCGCGCATTTTCGCGCGTACTGGCATTTTGCAACATAGAATCGCCGAATTTTCTCTGTCATCATATTTGGCACATTTTTCCAAGCATTTTGATAACTTGTTCATCTTTTAATAACGCAATGAGCGTCCGTCAAAGTTGACAGCGCGCGCGGACCTGCGTTATTTTTATCTACAATACATGGGCAAAAACATGCCTATATAAAATTCATTGTAACTCTTTAGAATAGATAGAAACCCCTAATATTTTTTCATATTTGGATAGATGATGAGTCGGAAATATGATTTCATGTCTCATTTTATCCTCAATTAACTCATGACGTCATCATAATGGCCTCCAAACTCAAAATTTTAATTTGCATATTATGACGTCAGCATATTTTTGGAAAATTGATTGTATCTCTTTAAATATTGATCAATTTTCTTTTTAATTTTGATATGTTCTAGCTGAGACAATTTTCTACAAATGTAGTATTCACAATTTTTATTTTTGACAAAAGTATCATGGTGTATTTTTGCGATTAAAGGAGGCATGTCAATTTTTCGCATTTTGCGTGTATTCTCTACGGGACATGACTTTTTCTCAAAACTGGATTCTACACTCCTGTCTTTCGCGAGCAAAATCTCCGTTGTTTTAGCTTTGTTTTCGCTGAGCTTTGGATATGTTGTAGCTGAGACAATGAGCTATCAAAATTGTGTACCTTATATTTCGATTAGATGTCGGGATCATGCTCATATTTCACTTGCAAAGTAGGATTTCTGAATTCCATTTCCCGTTTACGTGTAATCGCTATGGGAGATGTTTTGGTATATAGGTAACGCACTTGACTTCCAACCTCGAGATCCCTGGTTCGAGTCCGGGTGTCTCCAACACTTTTTTTTTTCACTTTTTTTTCCTTTTGACCTTCACTGTACCATCTCCTTTGATTATTTAAACACGTAGATTCGCAAATAATGTCATAAATAACCCTTTTTACTTTATTATTACCCTATTTTCACTTAATCCATTACTTTTTGCGTGTAATCCCTATGGGAGATGACTTTTTCTAAAATCTGGAGTCTACATTCCTGTCTTTTGCGAGCAATATCGCCGTTATTTCGGCTTGGATTTTGTTGATTTTTTAGTATGTTGTCGCTGAGACTATATGCTATCTAAATCAACCCTCATTTTTTCAATAAGATGTCATGATCGCGCTCATGATCATGATCATGATCATCATGATCATCATTATCATAATGATGATAATCATTTATCAATTACATTTTCATTTCTTTGAATAAGATAAAAATCGTCAAAAGGTGTTCTTCATGATGTAAATTAGAGTCAAATGTGTAACTGGTTACTGCACAGGTTCAAAGGTCATATATTGTTTCAATCTATCTTCCCTAGATCCATGATGATCAAGGAGACACAATTTAATCTTGACATATGAATAGATCATAATGGGAGAAGCATATGAATGGGAGAAGCATTTTACAAAATAATATATCGTGTAATGCATTATTCGTTATGTAGACCATTATCATACGTATCACCTAATTCGTCTAAGTGACGAATTAAAGTCTAGTTAGGTGATACGTAACGAAGTCTACGTATCACCTATTGATTTCGTCAAGATTTTTATTTATTTTTTTTTTTATTTATTATTCTTCCTCGAATTTGTTCGCAGGATATCTCAAGATTGAATAAAGCCATTGTCATGAAACTTTCAATGATGATAGATCTTAGTCTAACTTAGAACTGCGTGACTTTTCAAAGACTCAAAGTCATCGTGACGTCATCCAGGCGCCATTTTGTAAAAATCAACTTATGATCATATCTTCATAACGGAAAGTAATTTTACATTCATATTTATCAAGATTAAGATCAATATCCGTCGGGTTAATTTGAGTTCAATAAATGCGCGCAAAAATGCGCGTACGCGTAGGCGCGCGCGTTAATGCGCGCGTAAAATTTTAAATTGCTCAAAATCGTCTTAAATTTTTTTTGCATACGTTTCAGGCCATTATAAGCATTTCATAAAAAATCACGCAAAACACGCATTTTTGCACGTTTTCGTTCGTCACGGCCAAACGAAAAATAATTTCTCCGCAAAAGCTTTTGACCGAATATTCCTCATATTTTTCCGGAAAATTTGATACCATGTTAAGCTCTTTATCACTATTAAAAACGGAATGAGCGTCCGTTCAAGATAACCGTCCGTACGCGCGTTTTTTGTAATACATTGCATATATTCATCAAAAACATGCCTATGAAAAGTCCATTGGGATGAATAGGGATTGCCAATTTTTTTTTCATATTTAGATAGAGTATGAGTCGGAGGTATGATTTCATATCTCATTTGGCCATTAAGTACATCTTAACGTCATCATAATGGCCTTGGAAGTCAAAAATACAAAATTGCATATTATGACGTCATTGTATTTATGAAAAATGTAGTGTATTTCTCTCAATATTCATCGATTCTCTTTGAAATGTCGATATGTTGTAGATAAGGCAATTCTCTACAAGATCACCTTTCACTAAGTTTCATTTTAATGAGGTCATCATAGTACAAAATTCAATTAAAGGCCACATGTCAGAATTTTCGTCATTTGCGTGTTATGTCTATGGAAGGTGAATTTCGTTCACATCATGAATCTACATGGCATTCATCTATGAGCACTATCTATCTTATGTCTGCTCTGTTTTCTCCCAAATTGGGGTATGTTATAGCTGAGACCATGGGCTATAAAAACGGTGTACTTTGTTTTTTCATCGGATGTTGGGATCATGTCGGAATTTTCAAATGAAAGTTGAAATTGCAAATTTTGAAGGAATCATTAGGTGATACGTATCATTAGGTGATACGTAACGAAGTCTACGTATCACCTATTGATTTCGTCAAGATTTTTATTTATTTTTTTTTTATTTATTATTCTTCCTCAAATTTGTTCGCAGGATATCTCAAGATTGAATAAAGCCATTGTCATGAAACTTTCAATGATGATAGATCTTAGTCTAACTTAGAACTGCGTGACTTTTCAAAGACTCAAAGTCATCGTGACGTCATCCAGGCGCCATTTTGTAAAAATCAACTTATGATCATATCTTCATAACGGAAAGTAATTTTACATTCATATTTATCAAGATTAAGATCAATATCCGTCGGGTTAATTTGAGTTCAATAAATGCGCGCAAAAATGCGCGTACGCGTAGGCGCGCGCGTTAATGCGCGCGTAAAATTTTAAATTGCTCAAAATCGTCTTAAATTTTTTTTGCATACGTTTCAGGCCATTATAAGCATTTCATAAAAAATCACGCAAAACACGCATTTTTGCACGTTTTCGTTCGTCACGGCCAAACGAAAAATAATTTCTCCGCAAAAGCTTTTGACCGAATATTCCTCATATTTTTCCGGAAAATTTGATACCATGTTAAGCTCTTTATCACTATTAAAAACGGAATGAGCGTCCGTTCAAGATAACCGTCCGTACGCGCGTTTTTTGTAATACATTGCATATATTCATCAAAAACATGCCTATGAAAAGTCCATTGGGATGAATAGGGATTGCCAATTTTTTTTTCATATTTAGATAGAGTATGAGTCGGAGGTATGATTTCATATCTCATTTGGCCATTAAGTACATCTTAACGTCATCATAATGGCCTTGGAAGTCAAAAATACAAAATTGCATATTATGACGTCATTGTATTTATGAAAAATGTAGTGTATTTCTCTCAATATTCATCGATTCTCTTTGAAATGTCGATATGTTGTAGATAAGGCAATTCTCTACAAGATCACCTTTCACTAAGTTTCATTTTAATGAGGTCATCATAGTACAAAATTCAATTAAAGGCCACATGTCAGAATTTTCGTCATTTGCGTGTTATGTCTATGGAAGGTGAATTTCGTTCACATCATGAATCTACATGGCATTCATCTATGAGCACTATCTATCTTATGTCTGCTCTGTTTTCTCCCAAATTGGGGTATGTTATAGCTGAGACCATGGGCTATAAAAACGGTGTACTTTGTTTTTTCATCGGATGTTGGGATCATGTCGGAATTTTCAAATGAAAGTTGAAATTGCAAATTTTGAAGGAATCATTAGGTGATACGTATCATTAGGTGATACGTAACGAAGTCTACGTATCACCTATTGATTTCGTCAAGATTTTTATTTATTTATTTTTTTATTTATTATTCTTCCTCGAATTTGTTCGCAGGATATCTCAAGATTGAATAAAGCCATTGTCATGAAACTTTCAATGATGATAGATCTTAGTCTAACTTAGAACTGCGTGACTTTTCAAAGACTCAAAGTCATCGTGACGTCATCCAGGCGCCATTTTGTAAAAATCAACTTATGATCATATCTTCATAACGGAAAGTAATTTTACATTCATATTTATCAAGATTAAGATCAATATCCGTCGGGTTAATTTGAGTTCAATAAATGCGCGCAAAAATGCGCGTACGCGTAGGCGCGCGCGTTAATGCGCGCGTAAAATTTTAAATTGCTCAAAATCGTCTTAAATTTTTTTTGCATACGTTTCAGGCCATTATAAGCATTTCATAAAAAATCACGCAAAACACGCATTTTTGCACGTTTTCGTTCGTCACGGCCAAACGAAAAATAATTTCTCCGCAAAAGCTTTTGACCGAATATTCCTCATATTTTTCCGGAAAATTTGATACCATGTTAAGCTCTTTATCACTATTAAAAACGGAATGAGCGTCCGTTCAAGATAACCGTCCGTACGCGCGTTTTTTGTAATACATTGCATATATTCATCAAAAACATGCCTATGAAAAGTCCATTGGGATGAATAGGGATTGCCAATTTTTTTTTCATATTTAGATAGAGTATGAGTCGGAGGTATGATTTCATATCTCATTTGGCCATTAAGTACATCTTAACGTCATCATAATGGCCTTGGAAGTCAAAAATACAAAATTGCATATTATGACGTCATTGTATTTATGAAAAATGTAGTGTATTTCTCTCAATATTCATCGATTCTCTTTGAAATGTCGATATGTTGTAGATAAGGCAATTCTCTACAAGATCACCTTTCACTAAGTTTCATTTTAATGAGGTCATCATAGTACAAAATTCAATTAAAGGCCACATGTCAGAATTTTCGTCATTTGCGTGTTATGTCTATGGAAGGTGAATTTCGTTCACATCATGAATCTACATGGCATTCATCTATGAGCACTATCTATCTTATGTCTGCTCTGTTTTCTCCCAAATTGGGGTATGTTATAGCTGAGACCATGGGCTATAAAAACGGTGTACTTTGTTTTTTCATCGGATGTTGGGATCATGTCGGAATTTTCAAATGAAAGTTGAAATTGCAAATTTTGAAGGAATCATTAGGTGATACGTATCATTAGGTGATACGTAACGAAGTCTACGTATCACCTATTGATTTCGTCAAGATTTTTATTTATTTTTTTTTTTATTTATTATTCTTCCTCGAATTTGTTCGCAGGATATCTCAAGATTGAATAAAGCCATTGTCATGAAACTTTCAATGATGATAGATCTTAGTCTAACTTAGAACTGCGTGACTTTTCAAAGACTCAAAGTCATCGTGACGTCATCCAGGCGCCATTTTGTAAAAATCAACTTATGATCATATCTTCATAACGGAAAGTAATTTTACATTCATATTTATCAAGATTAAGATCAATATCCGTCGGGTTAATTTGAGTTCAATAAATGCGCGCAAAAATGCGCGTACGCGTAGGCGCGCGCGTTAATGCGCGCGTAAAATTTTAAATTGCTCAAAATCGTCTTAAATTTTTTTTGCATACGTTTCAGGCCATTATAAGCATTTCATAAAAAATCACGCAAAACACGCATTTTTGCACGTTTTCGTTCGTCACGGCCAAACGAAAAATAATTTCTCCGCAAAAGCTTTTGACCGAATATTCCTCATATTTTTCCGGAAAATTTGATACCATGTTAAGCTCTTTATCACTATTAAAAACGGAATGAGCGTCCGTTCAAGATAACCGTCCGTACGCGCGTTTTTTGTAATACATTGCATATATTCATCAAAAACATGCCTATGAAAAGTCCATTGGGATGAATAGGGATTGCCAATTTTTTTTTCATATTTAGATAGAGTATGAGTCGGAGGTATGATTTCATATCTCATTTGGCCATTAAGTACATCTTAACGTCATCATAATGGCCTTGGAAGTCAAAAATACAAAATTGCATATTATGACGTCATTGTATTTATGAAAAATGTAGTGTATTTCTCTCAATATTCATCGATTCTCTTTGAAATGTCGATATGTTGTAGATAAGGCAATTCTCTACAAGATCACCTTTCACTAAGTTTCATTTTAATGAGGTCATCATAGTACAAAATTCAATTAAAGGCCACATGTCAGAATTTTCGTCATTTGCGTGTTATGTCTATGGAAGGTGAATTTCGTTCACATCATGAATCTACATGGCATTCATCTATGAGCACTATCTATCTTATGTCTGCTCTGTTTTCTCCCAAATTGGGGTATGTTATAGCTGAGACCATGGGCTATAAAAACGGTGTACTTTGTTTTTTCATCGGATGTTGGGATCATGTCGGAATTTTCAAATGAAAGTTGAAATTGCAAATTTTGAAGGAATCATTAGGTGATACGTATCATTAGGTGATACGTAACGAAGTCTACGTATCACCTATTGATTTCGTCAAGATTTTTATTTTTTTTTTTTTTATTTATTATTCTTCCTCGAATTTGTTCGCAGGATATCTCAAGATTGAATAAAGCCATTGTCATGAAACTTTCAATGATGATAGATCTTAGTCTAACTTAGAACTGCGTGACTTTTCAAAGACTCAAAGTCATCGTGACGTCATCCAGGCGCCATTTTGTAAAAATCAACTTATGATCATATCTTCATAACGGAAAGTAATTTTACATTCATATTTATCAAGATTAAGATCAATATCCGTCGGGTTAATTTGAGTTCAATAAATGCGCGCAAAAATGCGCGTACGCGTAGGCGCGCGCGTTAATGCGCGCGTAAAATTTTAAATTGCTCAAAATCGTCTTAAATTTTTTTTGCATACGTTTCAGGCCATTATAAGCATTTCATAAAAAATCACGCAAAACACGCATTTTTGCACGTTTTCGTTCGTCACGGCCAAACGAAAAATAATTTCTCCGCAAAAGCTTTTGACCGAATATTCCTCATATTTTTCCGGAAAATTTGATACCATGTTAAGCTCTTTATCACTATTAAAAACGGAATGAGCGTCCGTTCAAGATAACCGTCCGTACGCGCGTTTTTTGTAATACATTGCATATATTCATCAAAAACATGCCTATGAAAAGTCCATTGGGATGAATAGGGATTGCCAATTTTTTTTTCATATTTAGATAGAGTATGAGTCGGAGGTATGATTTCATATCTCATTTGGCCATTAAGTACATCTTAACGTCATCATAATGGCCTTGGAAGTCAAAAATACAAAATTGCATATTATGACGTCATTGTATTTATGAAAAATGTAGTGTATTTCTCTCAATATTCATCGATTCTCTTTGAAATGTCGATATGTTGTAGATAAGGCAATTCTCTACAAGATCACCTTTCACTAAGTTTCATTTTAATGAGGTCATCATAGTACAAAATTCAATTAAAGGCCACATGTCAGAATTTTCGTCATTTGCGTGTTATGTCTATGGAAGGTGAATTTCGTTCACATCATGAATCTACATGGCATTCATCTATGAGCACTATCTATCTTATGTCTGCTCTGTTTTCTCCCAAATTGGGGTATGTTATAGCTGAGACCATGGGCTATAAAAACGGTGTACTTTGTTTTTTCATCGGATGTTGGGATCATGTCGGAATTTTCAAATGAAAGTTGAAATTGCAAATTTTGAAGGAATCATTAGGTGATACGTATCATTAGGTGATACGTAACGAAGTCTACGTATCACCTATTGATTTCGTCAAGATTTTTATTTATTTTTTTTTTTATTTATTATTCTTCCTCGAATTTGTTCGCAGGATATCTCAAGATTGAATAAAGCCATTGTCATGAAACTTTCAATGATGATAGATCTTAGTCTAACTTAGAACTGCGTGACTTTTCAAAGACTCAAAGTCATCGTGACGTCATCCAGGCGCCATTTTGTAAAAATCAACTTATGATCATATCTTCATAACGGAAAGTAATTTTACATTCATATTTATCAAGATTAAGATCAATATCCGTCGGGTTAATTTGAGTTCAATAAATGCGCGCAAAAATGCGCGTACGCGTAGGCGCGCGCGTTAATGCGCGCGTAAAATTTTAAATTGCTCAAAATCGTCTTAAATTTTTTTTGCATACGTTTCAGGCCATTATAAGCATTTCATAAAAAATCACGCAAAACACGCATTTTTGCACGTTTTCGTTCGTCACGGCCAAACGAAAAATAATTTCTCCGCAAAAGCTTTTGACCGAATATTCCTCATATTTTTCCGGAAAATTTGATACCATGTTAAGCTCTTTATCACTATTAAAAACGGAATGAGCGTCCGTTCAAGATAACCGTCCGTACGCGCGTTTTTTGTAATACATTGCATATATTCATCAAAAACATGCCTATGAAAAGTCCATTGGGATGAATAGGGATTGCCAATTTTTTTTTCATATTTAGATAGAGTATGAGTCGGAGGTATGATTTCATATCTCATTTGGCCATTAAGTACATCTTAACGTCATCATAATGGCCTTGGAAGTCAAAAATACAAAATTGCATATTATGACGTCATTGTATTTATGAAAAATGTAGTGTATTTCTCTCAATATTCATCGATTCTCTTTGAAATGTCGATATGTTGTAGATAAGGCAATTCTCTACAAGATCACCTTTCACTAAGTTTCATTTTAATGAGGTCATCATAGTACAAAATTCAATTAAAGGCCACATGTCAGAATTTTCGTCATTTGCGTGTTATGTCTATGGAAGGTGAATTTCGTTCACATCATGAATCTACATGGCATTCATCTATGAGCACTATCTATCTTATGTCTGCTCTGTTTTCTCCCAAATTGGGGTATGTTATAGCTGAGACCATGGGCTATAAAAACGGTGTACTTTGTTTTTTCATCGGATGTTGGGATCATGTCGGAATTTTCAAATGAAAGTTGAAATTGCAAATTTTGAAGGAATCATTAGGTGATACGTATCATTAGGTGATACGTAACGAAGTCTACGTATCACCTATTGATTTCGTCAAGATTTTTATTTATTTTTTTTTTATTTATTATTCTTCCTCGAATTTGTTCGCAGGATATCTCAAGATTGAATAAAGCCATTGTCATGAAACTTTCAATGATGATAGATCTTAGTCTAACTTAGAACTGCGTGACTTTTCAAAGACTCAAAGTCATCGTGACGTCATCCAGGCGCCATTTTGTAAAAATCAACTTATGATCATATCTTCATAACGGAAAGTAATTTTACATTCATATTTATCAAGATTAAGATCAATATCCGTCGGGTTAATTTGAGTTCAATAAATGCGCGCAAAAATGCGCGTACGCGTAGGCGCGCGCGTTAATGCGCGCGTAAAATTTTAAATTGCTCAAAATCGTCTTAAATTTTTTTTGCATACGTTTCAGGCCATTATAAGCATTTCATAAAAAATCACGCAAAACACGCATTTTTGCACGTTTTCGTTCGTCACGGCCAAACGAAAAATAATTTCTCCGCAAAAGCTTTTGACCGAATATTCCTCATATTTTTCCGGAAAATTTGATACCATGTTAAGCTCTTTATCACTATTAAAAACGGAATGAGCGTCCGTTCAAGATAACCGTCCGTACGCGCGTTTTTTGTAATACATTGCATATATTCATCAAAAACATGCCTATGAAAAGTCCATTGGGATGAATAGGGATTGCCAATTTTTTTTTCATATTTAGATAGAGTATGAGTCGGAGGTATGATTTCATATCTCATTTGGCCATTAAGTACATCTTAACGTCATCATAATGGCCTTGGAAGTCAAAAATACAAAATTGCATATTATGACGTCATTGTATTTATGAAAAATGTAGTGTATTTCTCTCAATATTCATCGATTCTCTTTGAAATGTCGATATGTTGTAGATAAGGCAATTCTCTACAAGATCACCTTTCACTAAGTTTCATTTTAATGAGGTCATCATAGTACAAAATTCAATTAAAGGCCACATGTCAGAATTTTCGTCATTTGCGTGTTATGTCTATGGAAGGTGAATTTCGTTCACATCATGAATCTACATGGCATTCATCTATGAGCACTATCTATCTTATGTCTGCTCTGTTTTCTCCCAAATTGGGGTATGTTATAGCTGAGACCATGGGCTATAAAAACGGTGTACTTTGTTTTTTCATCGGATGTTGGGATCATGTCGGAATTTTCAAATGAAAGTTGAAATTGCAAATTTTGAAGGAATCATTAGGTGATACGTATCATTAGGTGATACGTAACGAAGTCTACGTATCACCTATTGATTTCGTCAAGATTTTTATTAGGTGATACGTAACGAAGTCAACGTATCACCTTTTGATTTCGTCAAGATTGTTATTAGGTGATACGTAACGAAGTCTACGTATCACCTATTGATTTCGTCAAGATTTTTCTTTATTATTTATTTATTCTTCCTCGAATTTGTTCGCAGGATATCTCAAGACTCAATAACGCCATTATCATGAAACTGTTAATGATGATAGATCTTAGTCTAACTTAGAACTGCGTGAATTTTTAGAGACCCAAAATCATCGTGACGTCATCTAGACGCCATTTTGTGAAAATCAACTTACGATCATATCTTCATAACAGAAAGCCATTTCTCATTCATATTTGTCATGATCAAGGTCAATATTTGTCGGGTCAATTTCAGGTCAACAAATGCGCTCAAAAATGCGCGTACGCGTAGGCGCGCGCGTTAATGCGCGCGTAAAATTTGTAATTGCTCAAAATCGTCTTAAATTTTTTTTGCATACGTTTCAGGCCATTATAAGCATTTCATAAAAAATCACGCAAAACTCGCATTTTTGCACGTTTTCGTTCGTCACGGCCGAACGAAAAATAATTTCTCTGCAAAAGCTTTTGACCGAATATTCCTCATATTTTTCCGGAAAATTTGATACCATGTTTAGCTCTTTATCACTATTAAAAACGGAATGAGCGTCCGTTCAAGATAACCGTCCGTACGCGCGATTTTTGTAATACATTGCATATATGGGCAAAAACATGCCTATAAAAAGTCCATTGGGATGATTAGGGATTACCAATTTTTTTTTCATATTTAGATAGAGTATGAGTCGGAGGTATGATTTCATATCTCATTTGGCCATTAAGTACATCTTGACGTCATCATAATGGCCTAGGAAGTCAAAAATACAAAATTGCATATTATGACGTCATTGTATTTATGGAAAATGTAGTGTATTTCTCTCAATATTCATCGATTCTCTTTGAAATGTCGATATGTTGTAGATAAGGCAATTCTCTACAAGATCACTTTTCACTAAGTTTCATTTTAATGAGGTCATCATAGTACAAAATTCAATTAAAGGCCACATGTCAGAATTTTCGTCATTTGCGTGTTATGTCTATGGAAGGTGAATTTCGTTCACATCATGAATCTACATGGCATTCATCTATGAGCACTATCTATCTTATGTGTGCTCTGTTTTCTCCCAAATTGGGGTATGTTATAGCTGAGACCATGGGCTACAAAAAAGGGTGACTTTGTTTTTTAATCAGATGTTGGGATCATGTTAAAATTTTCGATCGAAAGTTGAAATTGCAAATTTTGAAGGAATCATTAGGTGATACGTAACGAAGTCAACGTATCACCTTTTGATTTCGTCAAGATTGTTATTAGGTGATACGTAACGAAGTCTACGTATCACCTATTGATTTCGTCAAGATTTTTCTTTATTATTTATTTATTCTTCCTCGAATTTGTTCGCAGGATATCTCAAGACTCAATAACGCCATTATCATGAAACTGTTAATGATGATAGATCTTAGTCTAACTTAGAACTGCGTGAATTTTTAGAGACCCAAAATCATCGTGACGTCATCTAGACGCCATTTTGTGAAAATCAACTTACGATCATATCTTCATAACAGAAAGCCATTTCTCATTCATATTTGTCATGATCAAGGTCAATATTTGTCGGGTCAATTTCAGGTCAACAAATGCGCTCAAAAATGCGCGTACGCGTAGGCGCGCGCGTTAATGCGCGCGTAAAATTTGTAATTGCTCAAAATCGTCTTAAATTTTTTTTGCATACGTTTCAGGCCATTATAAGCATTTCATAAAAAATCACGCAAAACTCGCATTTTTGCACGTTTTCGTTCGTCACGGCCGAACGAAAAATAATTTCTCTGCAAAAGCTTTTGACCGAATATTCCTCATATTTTTCCGGAAAATTTGATACCATGTTTAGCTCTTTATCACTATTAAAAACGGAATGAGCGTCCGTTCAAGATAACCGTCCGTACGCGCGATTTTTGTAATACATTGCATATATGGGCAAAAACATGCCTATAAAAAGTCCATTGGGATGATTAGGGATTACCAATTTTTTTTTCATATTTAGATAGAGTATGAGTCGGAGGTATGATTTCATATCTCATTTGGCCATTAAGTACATCTTGACGTCATCATAATGGCCTAGGAAGTCAAAAATACAAAATTGCATATTATGACGTCATTGTATTTATGGAAAATGTAGTGTATTTCTCTCAATATTCATCGATTCTCTTTGAAATGTCGATATGTTGTAGATAAGGCAATTCTCTACAAGATCACTTTTCACTAAGTTTCATTTTAATGAGGTCATCATAGTACAAAATTCAATTAAAGGCCACATGTCAGAATTTTCGTCATTTGCGTGTTATGTCTATGGAAGGTGAATTTCGTTCACATCATGAATCTACATGGCATTCATCTATGAGCACTATCTATCTTATGTGTGCTCTGTTTTCTCCCAAATTGGGGTATGTTATAGCTGAGACCATGGGCTACAAAAAAGGGTGACTTTGTTTTTTAATCAGATGTTGGGATCATGTTAAAATTTTCGATCGAAAGTTGAAATTGCAAATTTTGAAGGAATCATTAGGTGATACGTAACGAAGTCAACGTATCACCTTTTGATTTCGTCAAGATTGTTATTAGGTGATACGTAACGAAGTCTACGTATCACCTATTGATTTCGTCAAGATTTTTCTTTATTATTTATTTATTCTTCCTCGAATTTGTTCGCAGGATATCTCAAGACTCAATAACGCCATTATCATGAAACTGTTAATGATGATAGATCTTAGTCTAACTTAGAACTGCGGGAATTTTTAGAGACCCAAAATCATCGTGACGTCATCTAGACGCCATTTTGTGAAAATCAACTTACGATCATATCTTCATAACAGAAAGCCATTTCTCATTCATATTTGTCATGATCAAGGTCAATATTTGTCGGGTCAATTTCAGGTCAACAAATGCGCTCAAAAATGCGCGTACGCGTAGGCGCGCGCGTTAATGCGCGCGTAAAATTTGTAATTGCTCAAAATCGTCTTAAATTTTTTTTGCATACGTTTCAGGCCATTATAAGCATTTCATAAAAAATCACGCAAAACTCGCATTTTTGCACGTTTTCGTTCGTCACGGCCGAACGAAAAATAATTTCTCTGCAAAAGCTTTTGACCGAATATTCCTTATATTTTTCCGGAAAATTTGATACCATGTTTAGCTCTTTATCACTATTAAAAACGGAATGAGCGTCCGTTCAAGATAACCGTCCGTACGCGCGATTTTTGTAATACATTGCATATATGGGCAAAAACATGCCTATAAAAAGTCCATTGGGATGATTAGGGATTACCAATTTTTTTTTCATATTTAGATAGAGTATGAGTCGGAGGTATGATTTCATATCTCATTTGGCCATTAAGTACATCTTGACGTCATCATAATGGCCTAGGAAGTCAAAAATACAAAATTGCATATTATGACGTCATTGTATTTATGGAAAATGTAGTGTATTTCTCTCAATATTCATCGATTCTCTTTGAAATGTCGATATGTTGTAGATAAGGCAATTCTCTACAAGATCACTTTTCACTAAGTTTCATTTTAATGAGGTCATCATAGTACAAAATTCAATTAAAGGCCACATGTCAGAATTTTCGTCATTTGCGTGTTATGTCTATGGAAGGTGAATTTCGTTCACATCATGAATCTACATGGCATTCATCTATGAGCACTATCTATCTTATGTGTGCTCTGTTTTCTCCCAAATTGGGGTATGTTATAGCTGAGACCATGGGCTACAAAAAAGGGTGACTTTGTTTTTTAATCAGATGTTGGGATCATGTTAAAATTTTCGATCGAAAGTTGAAATTGCAAATTTTGAAGGAATCATTAGGTGATACGTAACGAAGTCAACGTATCACCTTTTGATTTCGTCAAGATTGTTATTAGGTGATACGTAACGAAGTCTACGTATCACCTATTGATTTCGTCAAGATTTTTCTTTATTATTTATTTATTCTTCCTCGAATTTGTTCGCAGGATATCTCAAGACTCAATAACGCCATTATCATGAAACTGTTAATGATGATAGATCTTAGTCTAACTTAGAACTGCGTGAATTTTTAGAGACCCAAAATCATCGTGACGTCATCTAGACGCCATTTTGTGAAAATCAACTTACGATCATATCTTCATAACAGAAAGCCATTTCTCATTCATATTTGTCATGATCAAGGTCAATATTTGTCGGGTCAATTTCAGGTCAACAAATGCGCTCAAAAATGCGCGTACGCGTAGGCGCGCGCGTTAATGCGCGCGTAAAATTTGTAATTGCTCAAAATCGTCTTAAATTTTTTTTGCATACGTTTCAGGCCATTATAAGCATTTCATAAAAAATCACGCAAAACTCGCATTTTTGCACGTTTTCGTTCGTCACGGCCGAACGAAAAATAATTTCTCTGCAAAAGCTTTTGACCGAATATTCCTCATATTTTTCCGGAAAATTTGATACCATGTTTAGCTCTTTATCACTATTAAAAACGGAATGAGCGTCCGTTCAAGATAACCGTCCGTACGCGCGATTTTTGTAATACATTGCATATATGGGCAAAAACATGCCTATAAAAAGTCCATTGGGATGATTAGGGATTACCAATTTTTTTTTCATATTTAGATAGAGTATGAGTCGGAGGTATGATTTCATATCTCATTTGGCCATTAAGTACATCTTGACGTCATCATAATGGCCTAGGAAGTCAAAAATACAAAATTGCATATTATGACGTCATTGTATTTATGGAAAATGTAGTGTATTTCTCTCAATATTCATCGATTCTCTTTGAAATGTCGATATGTTGTAGATAAGGCAATTCTCTACAAGATCACTTTTCACTAAGTTTCATTTTAATGAGGTCATCATAGTACAAAATTCAATTAAAGGCCACATGTCAGAATTTTCGTCATTTGCGTGTTATGTCTATGGAAGGTGAATTTCGTTCACATCATGAATCTACATGGCATTCATCTATGAGCACTATCTATCTTATGTGTGCTCTGTTTTCTCCCAAATTGGGGTATGTTATAGCTGAGACCATGGGCTACAAAAAAGGGTGACTTTGTTTTTTAATCAGATGTTGGGATCATGTTAAAATTTTCGATCGAAAGTTGAAATTGCAAATTTTGAAGGAATCATTAGGTGATACGTAACGAAGTCAACGTATCACCTTTTGATTTCGTCAAGATTGTTATTAGGTGATACGTAACGAAGTCTACGTATCACCTATTGATTTCGTCAAGATTTTTCTTTATTATTTATTTATTCTTCCTCGAATTTGTTCGCAGGATATCTCAAGACTCAATAACGCCATTATCATGAAACTGTTAATGATGATAGATCTTAGTCTAACTTAGAACTGCGTGAATTTTTAGAGACCCAAAATCATCGTGACGTCATCTAGACGCCATTTTGTGAAAATCAACTTACGATCATATCTTCATAACAGAAAGCCATTTCTCATTCATATTTGTCATGATCAAGGTCAATATTTGTCGGGTCAATTTCAGGTCAACAAATGCGCTCAAAAATGCGCGTACGCGTAGGCGCGCGCGTTAATGCGCGCGTAAAATTTGTAATTGCTCAAAATCGTCTTAAATTTTTTTTGCATACGTTTCAGGCCATTATAAGCATTTCATAAAAAATCACGCAAAACTCGCATTTTTGCACGTTTTCGTTCGTCACGGCCGAACGAAAAATAATTTCTCTGCAAAAGCTTTTGACCGAATATTCCTCATATTTTTCCGGAAAATTTGATACCATGTTTAGCTCTTTATCACTATTAAAAACGGAATGAGCGTCCGTTCAAGATAACCGTCCGTACGCGCGATTTTTGTAATACATTGCATATATGGGCAAAAACATGCCTATAAAAAGTCCATTGGGATGATTAGGGATTACCAATTTTTTTTTCATATTTAGATAGAGTATGAGTCGGAGGTATGATTTCATATCTCATTTGGCCATTAAGTACATCTTGACGTCATCATAATGGCCTAGGAAGTCAAAAATACAAAATTGCATATTATGACGTCATTGTATTTATGGAAAATGTAGTGTATTTCTCTCAATATTCATCGATTCTCTTTGAAATGTCGATATGTTGTAGATAAGGCAATTCTCTACAAGATCACTTTTCACTAAGTTTCATTTTAATGAGGTCATCATAGTACAAAATTCAATTAAAGGCCACATGTCAGAATTTTCGTCATTTGCGTGTTATGTCTATGGAAGGTGAATTTCGTTCACATCATGAATCTACATGGCATTCATCTATGAGCACTATCTATCTTATGTGTGCTCTGTTTTCTCCCAAATTGGGGTATGTTATAGCTGAGACCATGGGCTACAAAAAAGGGTGACTTTGTTTTTTAATCAGATGTTGGGATCATGTTAAAATTTTCGATCGAAAGTTGAAATTGCAAATTTTGAAGGAATCATTAGGTGATACGTAACGAAGTCAACGTATCACCTTTTGATTTCGTCAAGATTGTTATTAGGTGATACGTAACGAAGTCTACGTATCACCTATTGATTTCGTCAAGATTTTTCTTTATTATTTATTTATTCTTCCTCGAATTTGTTCGCAGGATATCTCAAGACTCAATAACGCCATTATCATGAAACTGTTAATGATGATAGATCTTAGTCTAACTTAGAACTGCGTGAATTTTTAGAGACCCAAAATCATCGTGACGTCATCTAGACGCCATTTTGTGAAAATCAACTTACGATCATATCTTCATAACAGAAAGCCATTTCTCATTCATATTTGTCATGATCAAGGTCAATATTTGTCGGGTCAATTTCAGGTCAACAAATGCGCTCAAAAATGCGCGTACGCGTAGGCGCGCGCGTTAATGCGCGCGTAAAATTTGTAATTGCTCAAAATCGTCTTAAATTTTTTTTGCATACGTTTCAGGCCATTATAAGCATTTCATAAAAAATCACGCAAAACTCGCATTTTTGCACGTTTTCGTTCGTCACGGCCGAACGAAAAATAATTTCTCTGCAAAAGCTTTTGACCGAATATTCCTCATATTTTTCCGGAAAATTTGATACCATGTTTAGCTCTTTATCACTATTAAAAACGGAATGAGCGTCCGTTCAAGATAACCGTCCGTACGCGCGATTTTTGTAATACATTGCATATATGGGCAAAAACATGCCTATAAAAAGTCCATTGGGATGATTAGGGATTACCAATTTTTTTTTCATATTTAGATAGAGTATGAGTCGGAGGTATGATTTCATATCTCATTTGGCCATTAAGTACATCTTGACGTCATCATAATGGCCTAGGAAGTCAAAAATACAAAATTGCATATTATGACGTCATTGTATTTATGGAAAATGTAGTGTATTTCTCTCAATATTCATCGATTCTCTTTGAAATGTCGATATGTTGTAGATAAGGCAATTCTCTACAAGATCACTTTTCACTAAGTTTCATTTTAATGAGGTCATCATAGTACAAAATTCAATTAAAGGCCACATGTCAGAATTTTCGTCATTTGCGTGTTATGTCTATGGAAGGTGAATTTCGTTCACATCATGAATCTACATGGCATTCATCTATGAGCACTATCTATCTTATGTGTGCTCTGTTTTCTCCCAAATTGGGGTATGTTATAGCTGAGACCATGGGCTACAAAAAAGGGTGACTTTGTTTTTTAATCAGATGTTGGGATCATGTTAAAATTTTCGATCGAAAGTTGAAATTGCAAATTTTGAAGGAATCATTAGGTGATACGTAACGAAGTCAACGTATCACCTTTTGATTTCGTCAAGATTGTTATTAGGTGATACGTAACGAAGTCTACGTATCACCTATTGATTTCGTCAAGATTTTTCTTTATTATTTATTTATTCTTCCTCGAATTTGTTCGCAGGATATCTCAAGACTCAATAACGCCATTATCATGAAACTGTTAATGATGATAGATCTTAGTCTAACTTAGAACTGCGTGAATTTTTAGAGACCCAAAATCATCGTGACGTCATCTAGACGCCATTTTGTGAAAATCAACTTACGATCATATCTTCATAACAGAAAGCCATTTCTCATTCATATTTGTCATGATCAAGGTCAATATTTGTCGGGTCAATTTCAGGTCAACAAATGCGCTCAAAAATGCGCGTACGCGTAGGCGCGCGCGTTAATGCGCGCGTAAAATTTGTAATTGCTCAAAATCGTCTTAAATTTTTTTTGCATACGTTTCAGGCCATTATAAGCATTTCATAAAAAATCACGCAAAACTCGCATTTTTGCACGTTTTCGTTCGTCACGGCCGAACGAAAAATAATTTCTCTGCAAAAGCTTTTGACCGAATATTCCTCATATTTTTCCGGAAAATTTGATACCATGTTTAGCTCTTTATCACTATTAAAAACGGAATGAGCGTCCGTTCAAGATAACCGTCCGTACGCGCGATTTTTGTAATACATTGCATATATGGGCAAAAACATGCCTATAAAAAGTCCATTGGGATGATTAGGGATTACCAATTTTTTTTTCATATTTAGATAGAGTATGAGTCGGAGGTATGATTTCATATCTCATTTGGCCATTAAGTACATCTTGACGTCATCATAATGGCCTAGGAAGTCAAAAATACAAAATTGCATATTATGACGTCATTGTATTTATGGAAAATGTAGTGTATTTCTCTCAATATTCATCGATTCTCTTTGAAATGTCGATATGTTGTAGATAAGGCAATTCTCTACAAGATCACTTTTCACTAAGTTTCATTTTAATGAGGTCATCATAGTACAAAATTCAATTAAAGGCCACATGTCAGAATTTTCGTCATTTGCGTGTTATGTCTATGGAAGGTGAATTTCGTTCACATCATGAATCTACATGGCATTCATCTATGAGCACTATCTATCTTATGTGTGCTCTGTTTTCTCCCAAATTGGGGTATGTTATAGCTGAGACCATGGGCTACAAAAAAGGGTGACTTTGTTTTTTAATCAGATGTTGGGATCATGTTAAAATTTTCGATCGAAAGTTGAAATTGCAAATTTTGAAGGAATCATTAGGTGATACGTAACGAAGTCAACGTATCACCTTTTGATTTCGTCAAGATTGTTATTAGGTGATACGTAACGAAGTCTACGTATCACCTATTGATTTCGTCAAGATTTTTCTTTATTATTTATTTATTCTTCCTCGAATTTGTTCGCAGGATATCTCAAGACTCAATAACGCCATTATCATGAAACTGTTAATGATGATAGATCTTAGTCTAACTTAGAACTGCGTGAATTTTTAGAGACCCAAAATCATCGTGACGTCATCTAGACGCCATTTTGTGAAAATCAACTTACGATCATATCTTCATAACAGAAAGCCATTTCTCATTCATATTTGTCATGATCAAGGTCAATATTTGTCGGGTCAATTTCAGGTCAACAAATGCGCTCAAAAATGCGCGTACGCGTAGGCGCGCGCGTTAATGCGCGCGTAAAATTTGTAATTGCTCAAAATCGTCTTAAATTTTTTTTGCATACGTTTCAGGCCATTATAAGCATTTCATAAAAAATCACGCAAAACTCGCATTTTTGCACGTTTTCGTTCGTCACGGCCGAACGAAAAATAATTTCTCTGCAAAAGCTTTTGACCGAATATTCCTCATATTTTTCCGGAAAATTTGATACCATGTTTAGCTCTTTATCACTATTAAAAACGGAATGAGCGTCCGTTCAAGATAACCGTCCGTACGCGCGATTTTTGTAATACATTGCATATATGGGCAAAAACATGCCTATAAAAAGTCCATTGGGATGATTAGGGATTACCAATTTTTTTTTCATATTTAGATAGAGTATGAGTCGGAGGTATGATTTCATATCTCATTTGGCCATTAAGTACATCTTGACGTCATCATAATGGCCTAGGAAGTCAAAAATACAAAATTGCATATTATGACGTCATTGTATTTATGGAAAATGTAGTGTATTTCTCTCAATATTCATCGATTCTCTTTGAAATGTCGATATGTTGTAGATAAGGCAATTCTCTACAAGATCACTTTTCACTAAGTTTCATTTTAATGAGGTCATCATAGTACAAAATTCAATTAAAGGCCACATGTCAGAATTTTCGTCATTTGCGTGTTATGTCTATGGAAGGTGAATTTCGTTCACATCATGAATCTACATGGCATTCATCTATGAGCACTATCTATCTTATGTGTGCTCTGTTTTCTCCCAAATTGGGGTATGTTATAGCTGAGACCATGGGCTACAAAAAAGGGTGACTTTGTTTTTTAATCAGATGTTGGGATCATGTTAAAATTTTCGATCGAAAGTTGAAATTGCAAATTTTGAAGGAATCATTAGGTGATACGTAACGAAGTCAACGTATCACCTTTTGATTTCGTCAAGATTGTTATTAGGTGATACGTAACGAAGTCTACGTATCACCTATTGATTTCGTCAAGATTTTTCTTTATTATTTATTTATTCTTCCTCGAATTTGTTCGCAGGATATCTCAAGACTCAATAACGCCATTATCATGAAACTGTTAATGATGATAGATCTTAGTCTAACTTAGAACTGCGTGAATTTTTAGAGACCCAAAATCATCGTGACGTCATCTAGACGCCATTTTGTGAAAATCAACTTACGATCATATCTTCATAACAGAAAGCCATTTCTCATTCATATTTGTCATGATCAAGGTCAATATTTGTCGGGTCAATTTCAGGTCAACAAATGCGCTCAAAAATGCGCGTACGCGTAGGCGCGCGCGTTAATGCGCGCGTAAAATTTGTAATTGCTCAAAATCGTCTTAAATTTTTTTTGCATACGTTTCAGGCCATTATAAGCATTTCATAAAAAATCACGCAAAACTCGCATTTTTGCACGTTTTCGTTCGTCACGGCCGAACGAAAAATAATTTCTCTGCAAAAGCTTTTGACCGAATATTCCTCATATTTTTCCGGAAAATTTGATACCATGTTTAGCTCTTTATCACTATTAAAAACGGAATGAGCGTCCGTTCAAGATAACCGTCCGTACGCGCGATTTTTGTAATACATTGCATATATGGGCAAAAACATGCCTATAAAAAGTCCATTGGGATGATTAGGGATTACCAATTTTTTTTTCATATTTAGATAGAGTATGAGTCGGAGGTATGATTTCATATCTCATTTGGCCATTAAGTACATCTTGACGTCATCATAATGGCCTAGGAAGTCAAAAATACAAAATTGCATATTATGACGTCATTGTATTTATGGAAAATGTAGTGTATTTCTCTCAATATTCATCGATTCTCTTTGAAATGTCGATATGTTGTAGATAAGGCAATTCTCTACAAGATCACTTTTCACTAAGTTTCATTTTAATGAGGTCATCATAGTACAAAATTCAATTAAAGGCCACATGTCAGAATTTTCGTCATTTGCGTGTTATGTCTATGGAAGGTGAATTTCGTTCACATCATGAATCTACATGGCATTCATCTATGAGCACTATCTATCTTATGTCTGCTCTGTTTTCTCCCAAATTGGGGTATGTTATAGCTGAGACCATGGGCTACAAAAAAGGGTGACTTTGTTTTTTAATCAGATGTTGGGATCATGTTAAAATTTTCGATCGAAAGTTGAAATTGCAAATTTTGAAGGAATCATTAGGTGATACGTAACGAAGTCAACGTATCACCTTTTGATTTCGTCAAGATTGTTATTAGGTGATACGTAACGAAGTCTACGTATCACCTATTGATTTCGTCAAGATTTTTCTTTATTATTTATTTATTCTTCCTCGAATTTGTTCGCAGGATATCTCAAGACTCAATAACGCCATTATCATGAAACTGTTAATGATGATAGATCTTAGTCTAACTTAGAACTGCGTGAATTTTTAGAGACCCAAAATCATCGTGACGTCATCTAGACGCCATTTTGTGAAAATCAACTTACGATCATATCTTCATAACAGAAAGCCATTTCTCATTCATATTTGTCATGATCAAGGTCAATATTTGTCGGGTCAATTTCAGGTCAACAAATGCGCTCAAAAATGCGCGTACGCGTAGGCGCGCGCGTTAATGCGCGCGTAAAATTTGTAATTGCTCAAAATCGTCTTAAATTTTTTTTGCATACGTTTCAGGCCATTATAAGCATTTCATAAAAAATCACGCAAAACTCGCATTTTTGCACGTTTTCGTTCGTCACGGCCGAACGAAAAATAATTTCTCTGCAAAAGCTTTTGACCGAATATTCCTCATATTTTTCCGGAAAATTTGATACCATGTTTAGCTCTTTATCACTATTAAAAACGGAATGAGCGTCCGTTCAAGATAACCGTCCGTACGCGCGATTTTTGTAATACATTGCATATATGGGCAAAAACATGCCTATAAAAAGTCCATTGGGATGATTAGGGATTACCAATTTTTTTTTCATATTTAGATAGAGTATGAGTCGGAGGTATGATTTCATATCTCATTTGGCCATTAAGTACATCTTGACGTCATCATAATGGCCTAGGAAGTCAAAAATACAAAATTGCATATTATGACGTCATTGTATTTATGGAAAATGTAGTGTATTTCTCTCAATATTCATCGATTCTCTTTGAAATGTCGATATGTTGTAGATAAGGCAATTCTCTACAAGATCACTTTTCACTAAGTTTCATTTTAATGAGGTCATCATAGTACAAAATTCAATTAAAGGCCACATGTCAGAATTTTCGTCATTTGCGTGTTATGTCTATGGAAGGTGAATTTCGTTCACATCATGAATCTACATGGCATTCATCTATGAGCACTATCTATCTTATGTGTGCTCTGTTTTCTCCCAAATTGGGGTATGTTATAGCTGAGACCATGGGCTACAAAAAAGGGTGACTTTGTTTTTTAATCAGATGTTGGGATCATGTTAAAATTTTCGATCGAAAGTTGAAATTGCAAATTTTGAAGGAATCATTAGGTGATACGTAACGAAGTCAACGTATCACCTTTTGATTTCGTCAAGATTGTTATTAGGTGATACGTAACGAAGTCTACGTATCACCTATTGATTTCGTCAAGATTTTTCTTTATTATTTATTTATTCTTCCTCGAATTTGTTCGCAGGATATCTCAAGACTCAATAACGCCATTATCATGAAACTGTTAATGATGATAGATCTTAGTCTAACTTAGAACTGCGTGAATTTTTAGAGACCCAAAATCATCGTGACGTCATCTAGACGCCATTTTGTGAAAATCAACTTACGATCATATCTTCATAACAGAAAGCCATTTCTCATTCATATTTGTCATGATCAAGGTCAATATTTGTCGGGTCAATTTCAGGTCAACAAATGCGCTCAAAAATGCGCGTACGCGTAGGCGCGCGCGTTAATGCGCGCGTAAAATTTGTAATTGCTCAAAATCGTCTTAAATTTTTTTTGCATACGTTTCAGGCCATTATAAGCATTTCATAAAAAATCACGCAAAACTCGCATTTTTGCACGTTTTCGTTCGTCACGGCCGAACGAAAAATAATTTCTCTGCAAAAGCTTTTGACCGAATATTCCTCATATTTTTCCGGAAAATTTGATACCATGTTTAGCTCTTTATCACTATTAAAAACGGAATGAGCGTCCGTTCAAGATAACCGTCCGTACGCGCGATTTTTGTAATACATTGCATATATGGGCAAAAACATGCCTATAAAAAGTCCATTGGGATGATTAGGGATTACCAATTTTTTTTTCATATTTAGATAGAGTATGAGTCGGAGGTATGATTTCATATCTCATTTGGCCATTAAGTACATCTTGACGTCATCATAATGGCCTAGGAAGTCAAAAATACAAAATTGCATATTATGACGTCATTGTATTTATGGAAAATGTAGTGTATTTCTCTCAATATTCATCGATTCTCTTTGAAATGTCGATATGTTGTAGATAAGGCAATTCTCTACAAGATCACTTTTCACTAAGTTTCATTTTAATGAGGTCATCATAGTACAAAATTCAATTAAAGGCCACATGTCAGAATTTTCGTCATTTGCGTGTTATGTCTATGGAAGGTGAATTTCGTTCACATCATGAATCTACATGGCATTCATCTATGAGCACTATCTATCTTATGTCTGCTCTGTTTTCTCCCAAATTGGGGTATGTTATAGCTGAGACCATGGGCTACAAAAAAGGGTGACTTTGTTTTTTAATCAGATGTTGGGATCATGTTAAAATTTTCGATCGAAAGTTGAAATTGCAAATTTTGAAGGAATCATTAGGTGATACGTAACGAAGTCAACGTATCACCTTTTGATTTCGTCAAGATTGTTATTAGGTGATACGTAACGAAGTCTACGTATCACCTATTGATTTCGTCAAGATTTTTCTTTATTATTTATTTATTCTTCCTCGAATTTGTTCGCAGGATATCTCAAGACTCAATAACGCCATTATCATGAAACTGTTAATGATGATAGATCTTAGTCTAACTTAGAACTGCGTGAATTTTTAGAGACCCAAAATCATCGTGACGTCATCTAGACGCCATTTTGTGAAAATCAACTTACGATCATATCTTCATAACAGAAAGCCATTTCTCATTCATATTTGTCATGATCAAGGTCAATATTTGTCGGGTCAATTTCAGGTCAACAAATGCGCTCAAAAATGCGCGTACGCGTAGGCGCGCGCGTTAATGCGCGCGTAAAATTTGTAATTGCTCAAAATCGTCTTAAATTTTTTTTGCATACGTTTCAGGCCATTATAAGCATTTCATAAAAAATCACGCAAAACTCGCATTTTTGCACGTTTTCGTTCGTCACGGCCGAACGAAAAATAATTTCTCTGCAAAAGCTTTTGACCGAATATTCCTCATATTTTTCCGGAAAATTTGATACCATGTTTAGCTCTTTATCACTATTAAAAACGGAATGAGCGTCCGTTCAAGATAACCGTCCGTACGCGCGATTTTTGTAATACATTGCATATATGGGCAAAAACATGCCTATAAAAAGTCCATTGGGATGATTAGGGATTACCAATTTTTTTTTCATATTTAGATAGAGTATGAGTCGGAGGTATGATTTCATATCTCATTTGGCCATTAAGTACATCTTGACGTCATCATAATGGCCTAGGAAGTCAAAAATACAAAATTGCATATTATGACGTCATTGTATTTATGGAAAATGTAGTGTATTTCTCTCAATATTCATCGATTCTCTTTGAAATGTCGATATGTTGTAGATAAGGCAATTCTCTACAAGATCACTTTTCACTAAGTTTCATTTTAATGAGGTCATCATAGTACAAAATTCAATTAAAGGCCACATGTCAGAATTTTCGTCATTTGCGTGTTATGTCTATGGAAGGTGAATTTCGTTCACATCATGAATCTACATGGCATTCATCTATGAGCACTATCTATCTTATGTCTGCTCTGTTTTCTCCCAAATTGGGGTATGTTATAGCTGAGACCATGGGCTATAAAAACGGTGCTTTTAGTTTTTCGATCAGATGATGGGATCATATCACAATTTTCGGTTGAATGTTGAAATGATGAATATGTCACGTATGTCCTATTTGTGAAACTTAAACGTTAGCAGTGTCCTCGTATTGAAATTATGTAAGGAAACCCTTTTACTTTCTAGACTTTACTCTCAGACACTATTGAGTGACTGACTGACATATTTTTTTCTCTGGTAATAAAATACATAAAATGAGCGTTATAGAGAACATGAGCATTCGGCTACATTAATAACCCACTCTGTTCTCATTGTTCATTTCCTATTCAAGACTTGAATAATGACGAACTTCATTCAATATTTGGTAGTAATACTACATATACTTATACTGATATCAATGATTTAAACTATTTATCCGAAAAAGAATATGAGTTTTATTTCAGTAGGTTTCTGAACTGTAAATATTATATTGATGAGGATTTTACGACTGAATTCAGTAACATTAACTATCATTTTAGTATTTTACATTTTAATTCGCGTAGTTTAAACATACATTGTAATGCTTTATACAATTTCATCTGTACTGATGTATAGAAACTTGGGTTAATGATAGTACGCCACTATTATTCAATGTGTCTGGTCATTCATTTATACATTTTAATCGCCAAGTAGAAAAGAGTAGAGGTGTTGGTCTATTGGTCGCTGACAATTTTGAATATGAAATACGCAATGATATATTTATATTATACCCATCATACAACTATGAATCACTGTTTATTGAAAGCAATTTGCCGAGACATAATAATATTATTGTAGGTGTCATATATAGGAAACCCCAATCAAATATCAATAATTTCATCCCTGTCTTTGAAAATGTTTTACAAAAAACACATACTGAACATAAACAGGTTTATATAATGGGAGATTTTAACATTGATCCTGTGAAATTTACTGGCAATGCTGTATGTAATTTCTTGAGCGAAATACATTCAAATCTTTGTATTTCTTTAATTGACAAGCCTTCAAGAAAGACTGACGGATCAATATCCCTCTAATCCACATTCCTTATACAGTGACAGTATATATCCATCCGATATTTAAAGATTTTATTTTCAAGCAACTAGTGAATCTCACGTCGACAACTCAAAATGATCGTTAATGTATTCTCACATTTATTTTGACTTTTCATTTACGCCGGGACATCGTGACGTCATACACTATACATTTTTAATTATTCAGGCATAAGCTCTTATTTATCAATTATATTTTCATTTCTTAGAATAGGATAAAAATCGTCAAAATGCGTTCTTCATGATGTAAATTAGAGTCAAAGGTGTAACTGGTTACTGCACAGAGTCAACGGTCATATATTGTCTCAAGCTATCTTCCCTATATCCATAATGATCAAGGGATCGACACAATTTAAACTTGACATATGGATAGATCATTATGGGAAGAGCATTTTATAAAATAATATGATATCGTGTAATGCATTCTTTGTTAGGTAAACCAATATCATACGTATCACCTAATTCGTCTAAGTGACGAATTAAAGTCTAGTTATTTATTTATTTATTTATTTATTATTATTCTTCCTCGAATTTGTTCGCAGGATATCTCAAGACTGAATAAAGCCATTATCATGAAACTTGCCATGATGATAGATCTTAGTCTAACTTAGAACTGCGTGACTTTTCAAAGACTCAAAATTATCGTGACGTCATCCAGGCGCCATTTTGTGAAAATAAACTTATGATCATATCTTCATAACGGAAAGGAATTTTTCATTCATATTTATCAGGAAGAAGATCAATATCCATCCGGTCAATTTCAGATCAATAAACGTGCGCAAATGCGCGCGTGCGCGTTCGTACGCGCGTTTACGCGCGCGAAAAAAATTAAAATGCTCCAAATCATCCCAAATTTTTTTTGCATACGTTTCAGGCCATATGGAGCATTTGACAAAAAATCACGCAAACGCGCATGCGCGCGCGTTTTTTGCGCGTACTAGCATTTTGCAACATAGAATCGCCGAATGTTCTCTATCATCATATTTGGTACATCTTTCCAAGCATTTTGATAACTTGTTCACCTTTTAATAACGCAATGAGCGTCCGTCAAAGTTGACAGCGCGCGCGGACCTGCGTTATCTTTATCCACAATACATGAGCAAAAACATGTCTATACAAAATTCTTTGTAACTCTTCAGAATAGATAGAAACTCCCAATATTTTTTCATATTTAGATAGGTTATAAGTTGGAGATATGATTTCATGTCTCATTTGACCCTCAATTAACTCATAACGTCATCATAATGGCCTCCAAACTCAAAATTTCAATTTGCATATTATGACGTCAGCATAATTTTGGAAAATTGATTGTATCTCTGTTAATATTGATTGATTTTCTTTTAAATTTTGATATGTTCTACCTGAGACAATTTTCTACAAATAAATAATCCACAATTTTCCATTTTGACAAAGGCATCATGGCGTATTTTTGCAATTAAAGAAGGCATGTCAATTTTTCACATTTTACGTGTATTCTCTAAGGGACATGACTTTTTCTCAAAACTGGATTCTACACTCCTGTCTTTCGCGAGCAAAATCTCTGTTGTTTTAGCTTCGTTTTCGCTGAACTTCGGATATGTTGTAGCTGAGACAATGAGCTATCACAAGTGCGCCCTTTATTTTTCGATTAGATGCCGGGATCATGCTCATATTTCACTTGCAAAGTAGGATTTCAGAATTCCATTTCCCGTTTACGTGTAATCGCTATGGGAAATGTTTTGGTATATCGGTAACGCACTTGACTTCCAATCTCGAGATCCCTGGTTCGAGTCCGGGTGTCTCCAACAATTTTTTTCTTCACTTTTTTTTCCTTTTGACCTTCACTGTACCATCTCCTTTGATTATTAAAACACGTAGAATCGCAAATAATGTCACAAACAACCCTTTTTACTTTATTATTACCCTATTTTCACTTAATCCATTACTTTTTGCGTGTAATCTCTAAGGGAGATGACTTTTTCTCAAATCTGGAGTCTACATTCCTGTCTTTTGCGAGCAATATCGCCGTTATTTCTGCTTGGATTTTGTTGACTTTTGAGTAAGTTGTAGCTGAGACTATATGCTATCTAAATCAACCCTCATTTTTTCAATAAGATGTCATGATCGCGCTCATGATCATGATCATTATCATCATGATCATCATTATCATAATGATGATAATCATTTATCAATTACATTTTCATTTCTTTGAATAAGATAAAATCGTCAAAAGGTGTTCTTCATGATGTAAATTAGAGTCAAATGTGTAACTGGTTACTGCACAGGGTCAAAGGTCATATATTGTTTCAATCTATCTTCCCTAGATCCATGATGATCAAGGAGACACAATTTAATCTTGACATATGAATAGATCATAATGGGAGAAGCATATAAATGGGAGAAGCATTTTACAAAATAATATATCGTGTAATGCATTATTCGTTATGTAAACCATTATCATACGTATCACCTAATTCGTCTAAGTGACGAATTAAAGTCTAGTATTTATTTTGTGTCTGTATAGAAGAAATGATTATTATTCTTCCTCAATTTTGTTCGCAGGATATCTCAAGAATGGCTGAAGCCATTATCATGAAACTTGCCATGATGATATATCTTAGTCTAACTTAGAACTGCGTGACTTTTCATAGACTCAACATCATCGTGACGTCATCTAGGCGCCATTTTGTAAAAATCAACTTATGATCATATCTTCGTAACGGAAAGGAATTATTCATTCATATTTATCATGATTTAGATCAATATCCGTCCGGTCAATTTCAGGTCAATAAACGTGTGCAAATGCGTGTGTGCGCGTTCGTCCGCGCGTTTACGCGCGCGCAAAATTTAAAATGCTTTAAATCATCCCAAATTTTTTTTGCATACGTTTCAGGCCATATGGAGCATTTGACAAAAAATCACGCTCACGCGCATGCGTGCGCGATTTTTGCGCGTTCTAGCATTTTGCAACATAGAATCGCCAAATTTTCTCTATCATCATATTTGGCACATTTTTCCAAGCATTTTGATAACTTGTTCATCTTTTAATAACGCAATGAGCGTCCGTCAAAGTTGACAGCACGCGCGGATTTGCGTTATCTTTATCCACAATACATGGGCTAAAACATGCCTATATAAAATTCATTGTTACTCTTCAGAATAGATAGAAACTCCTAATATTTTTTCATATTTGGATAGATTATGAAATGGAAATATGATTTCATGTCTCTTTCGACCCTCAATTAAGTCATAATGTCATCATAATGGCCTCCAAACTCAAAATTTTAATTTGCATATTATGACGTTTGCATATTTTGGAAAATTGATTGTATCTCTGTAAATATTGATTGTTTTTCTTTCAAATTTTGATATGTTCTAGCTGAGATAATTTTCTACGAATGTAGTGACCATAATTTTTATTTTTGACAAAAGTATCATGGCGTATTTTTCCGATTAAGGGAGGCATGTCAATTTTTTACATTTTGCGTGTATTATCTATGGGACATGACTATTTCTCAAAACTGCATTCTACATTTCCGTCTTTCGCGAGCAACATCTCCGTTGTTTTGACTTTGTTTTCGCTGAGCTTCGGGTATGTTGTAGCTGAGACAATGAGCTATCTCCACTGTGTACTTTATTTTTCGATCATATGCCGGGATCATGCTCATATTTTACTTGAAAAGTGGGATTTTAGAATTCCATTTTTGTTTACGTGTAATCGCTATGGGAAATGTTTTGGTATATCGGTAACGCACTTGACTTCCAATCTCGAGATCCCTGGTTCGAGTCCGGGTGTCTCCAACAATTTTTTTCTTCACTTTTTTTTCCTTTTGACCTTCACTGTACCATCTCCTTTGATTATTAAAACACGTAGAATCGCAAATAATGTCACAAACAACCCTTTTTACTTTATTATTACCCTATTTTCACTTAATCCATTACTTTTTGCGTGTAATCTCTATGGGAGATGACTTTTTCTCAAATCTGGAGTCTACATTCCTGTCTTTTGCGAGCAATATCGCCGTTATTTCTGCTTGGATTTTGTTGACTTTTGAGTAAGTTGTAGCTGAGACTATATGCTATCTAAATCAACCCTCATTTTTTCAATAAGATGTCATGATCGCGCTCATGATCATGATCATTATCATCATGATCATCATTATCATAATGATGATAATCATTTATCAATTACATTTTCATTTCTTTGAATAAGATAAAATCGTCAAAAGGTGTTCTTCATGATGTAAATTAGAGTCAAATGTGTAACTGGTTACTGCACAGGGTCAAAGGTCATATATTGTTTCAATCTATCTTCCCTAGATCCATGATGATCAAGGAGACACAATTTAATCTTGACATATGAATAGATCATAATGGGAGAAGCATATAAATGGGAGAAGCATTTTACAAAATAATATATCGTGTAATGCATTATTCGTTATGTAAACCATTATCATAC
Organism: Strongylocentrotus purpuratus; assembly: GCF_000002235.5. Classification (NCBI taxonomy): domain Eukaryota; kingdom Metazoa; phylum Echinodermata; class Echinoidea; order Camarodonta; family Strongylocentrotidae; genus Strongylocentrotus; species Strongylocentrotus purpuratus. The sequence continues at coordinate 52,126,399 of NW_022145606.1, read as the reverse complement.
GTATCACCTAATTCGTCTAAGTGACGAATTAAAGTCTAGTATTTATTTTGTGTCTGTATAGAAGAAATTATTATTATTCTTCCTCAATTTTGTTCGCAGGATATCTCAAGAATGGCTAAAGCCATTATCATGAAACTTGCCATGATGATAGATCTTAGTCTAACTTAGAACTGCGTGACTTTTTAGAGAGTCAAATTTATCGTGACGTCATCCAGGCGCCATTTTGTGAAAATCAACTTATGATCATATCTTTATAACGGAAAAGTATTTCTCATTCATAATTATCATGATTAAGATCAATATCCGTCCGGTCAAGTTGAGGTCAATAAAAGTGCGCAAATGCGCGCGTGCGCGTTCGTCCGCGCGTTTACGCGCGCGCAAAAATTTAAAATGCTCCAAATCATCCCAAATTTTTTTTGCATACGTTTCAGGCCATATGGAGCATTTGATAAAAAAATTACGCACACGCGCATTCGCGCGCGTTTTCGCGCTTACTGGCATTTTGCAACATAGAATCGCCGATTTTTTTCTGTCATCATATTCGGTATATTTTTCCAAGCATTTTGATAATTTGTTCACCTTTTATTAACGCAATGAGCGTCCGTCAAAGTTGACAGCACGCGCGGATTTGCGTTATCTTTATCCACAATACATGGGCAAAAACATGCCTATATAAAATTTATTGTAACTCTTTAGAATAGATAGAAACTCCTAATATTTTTGTTATATTTGGATAAATTATGAGTTGGAGATATGATTTCATGTCTCATTTAATCCTTAATTAACTCATGACGTCATCATAATGGCCTCCAAACTCAAAATTTTAATTTGCATATTATGACGTCAGCATATTTTTGGAAAATTGATTGTATCTCTGTAAATATGGATCAATTTTCTTTTTAATTTTGATATGTTCTAGCTGAGACAATGTTGTACAAATGTAGTATTCACAATTTTTATTTTTGACAAAAGTATCATGGTGTATTTTTGCGATTAAAGGAGGCATGTCAATTTTTCACATTTTGCGTGTATTGTCTATGGGACATGACTATTTCTCAAAACTGCATTCTACATTTCCGTCTTTCGCGAGCAACATCTCCGTTTTTTAGGTGATACGTACGTAGACGTATCACCTTTTGATTTCGTCAAGATTTTTATTATTTATTTATTTATTTATTTATTTATTATTATTCTTCCTCGAATTTGTTCGCAGGATATCTCAAGACTGAATAAAGCCATTATCATGAAACTTGCCATGATGATAGATCTTAGTCTAACTTAGAACTGCGTGACTTTTCAAAGACTCAAAATTATCGTGACGTCATCCAGGCGCCATTTTGTGAAAATAAACTTATGATCATATCTTCATAACGGAAAGGAATTTTTCATTCATATTTATCAGGAAGAAGATCAATATCCATCCGGTCAATTTCAGATCAATAAACGTGCGCAAATGCGCGCGAGCGCGTTCGTACGCGCGTTTACGCGCGCGAAAAAAATTAAAATGCTCCAAATCATCCCAAATTTTTTTTGCATACGTTTCAGGCCATATGGAGCATTTGACAAAAAATCACGCAAACGCGCATGCGCGCGCGTTTTTCGCGCGTACTAGCATTTTGCAACATAGAATCGCCGAATGTTCTCTATCATCATATTTGGTACATCTTTCCAAGCATTTTGATAACTTGTTCACCTTTTAATAACGCAATGAGCGTCCGTCAAAGTTGACAGCGCGCGCGGACCTGCGTTATCTTTATCCACAATACATGAGCAAAAACATGTCTATACAAAATTCTTTGTAACTCTTCAGAATAGATAGAAACTCCCAATATTTTTTCATATTTAGATAGGTTATAAGTTGGAAATATGATTTCATGTTTCATTTGACCCTCAATTAACTCATAACGTCATCATAATGGCCTCCAAACTCAAAATTTCAATTTGCATATTATGACGTCAGCATAATTTTGGAAAATTGATTGTATCTCTGTAAATATTGATTGATTTTCTTTTAAATTTTGATATGTTCTACCTGAGACAATTTTCTACAAATACATAATCCACAATTTTCCATTTTGACAAAGGCATCATGGCGTATTTTTGCAATTAAAGAAGGCATGTCAATTTTTCACATTTTACGTGTATTCTCTATGGGACATGACTTTTTCTCAAAACTGGATTCTACACTCCTGTCTTTCGCGAGCAAAATCTCTGTTGTTTTAGCTTCGTTTTCGCTGAACTTCGGATATGTTGTAGCTGAGACAATGAGCTATCACAAGTGCGCCCTTTATTTTTCGATTAGATGCCGGGATCATGCTCATATTTCACTTGCAAAGTAGGATTTCAGAATTCCATTTCCCGTTTACGTGTAATCGCTATGGGAAATGTTTTGGTATATCGGTAACGCACTTGACTTCCAATCTCGAGATCCCTGGTTCGAGTCCGGGTGTCTCCAACAATTTGTTTCTTCACTTTTTTTTCCTTTTGACCTTCACTGTACCATCTCCTTTGATTATTAAAACACGTAGAATCGCAAATAATGTCACAAACAACCCTTTTTACTTTATTATTACCCTATTTTCACTTAATCCATTACTTTTTGCGTGTAATCTCTATGGGAGATGACTTTTTCTCAAATCTGGAGTCTACATTCCTGTCTTTTGCGAGCAATATCGCCGTTATTTCTGATTGGATTTTGTTGACTTTTGAGTAAGTTGTAGCTGAGACTATATGCTATCTAAATCAACCCTCATTTTTTCAATAAGATGTCATGATCGCGCTCATGATCATGATCATTATCATCATGATCATCATTATCATAATGATGATAATCATTTATCAATTACATTTTCATTTCTTTGAATAAGATAAAATCGTCAAAAGGTGTTCTTCATGATGTAAATTAGAGTCAAATGTGTAACTGGTTACTGCACAGGGTCAAAGGTCATATATTGTTTCAATCTATCTTCCCTAGATCCATGATGATCAAGGAGACACAATTTAATCTTGACATATGAATAGATCATAATGGGAGAAGCATATAAATGGGAGAAGCATTTTACAAAATAATATATCGTGTAATGCATTATTCGTTATGTAAACCATTATCATACGTATCACCTAATTCGTCTAAGTGACGAATTAAAGTCTAGTTTAAGTTATCTTTGCTTGAATTTAACTTATTTAAGCCCAGTGATAATTAAAGCATCAACACTTATTATAGGCAAACACATGATTTCCAAATAAAATTCTGGATGGGTTTAACTCACGTACACATAACAATGGAATCAGTAGTAATAGAGAAATATAGGTTGAAGTAGTAGTATCAGCAGCAGTATGAGTAGTTACAGAAGAAGAAGAAGTAGAAGTAGGCCTAGTAGTATAAGTAATGTTAGTAATAATATTAGTGGTAGTAGTAGAGGTACTTGTAGTAGTAGTAGTAGTAGTAGTAGTAGTAGTAGTACTGAGTAGTAGGAGGGGTTGATGTTGTAGTAGTAGGTTTAGTTGTACTTGTAGTAGTATGCCTAGTATTAGTAAGGGTAGAAGTAGTAGTAGTAGTAGTGGTAGTAGTAGTAGTAGTAGTAGTAGGTCTAGTAGTACTAGTATCAGTTGGGCTAGTAGTACTAGAAGTAGTAGAATTAGTAGTTGTAGTAGCAGTAGTAGTTGTTGTTGTAGTACTTGTAGTAAAACTAGTAGAGTATCTTTAGCAGTAGAGTTAGCAGTAAGGCCTACAATAAAAACTGTTGTATTGCCCTTTGGGTGCCAAAACATGAGTCGATCGGTCGGATTTTTTTTTTTTTTTTTTAACTTTCTTTTTCCCGCCCTCTTTTAGCTGATATTTGTTAGTTCTTAATGGTTAAATACATGTGCTTCAGCGTCATCATTCCATTGATATCTTTTTCACCTCATAAGTATCCATGGTTTGCACGAGTAAAATTTTTAATATAGATTTCCCGGCCAATTTCGCGAATTTGTCATTAAACTTAATTTGTCTTGCGTTCAAATTCGACAGTTTTAGTGCTGTCGGATATATCTCGGGTTTATATTCCTTTTTCTAGATTTCAAATCTATGAAGTTTTCGTTAGAATCTATGTATGTTACATTCAAATTAATGAACAAAGTGCCTTTTTTCGCTATTTGGTCATTCGATTTAGCGCAACACGATTTTCTGACGTCGCGACGGTGTACTTTTAGCATTCTAATTCATTTGTTGCATTCAAATTAGCACTTTGTGCACTTAAACTGATGGTCAATATACATTTCTCGTTTCTTACACACTTTTTATAGCTCATTCTTTTTCTTTCAATATTGTTTTTCCATATTTTTTTCATCATTATTATATTATATTTTCTTGCATTTAAACATTTATTCATTTTTGCAAGCAATATTTCTTATCTTGTATTTAATTTTTTTGTTTTTGTTTTTTTGTTTTGTTATATACTACTTTAATGTTTTGATGTAAACATTTATTCATTGTTATATATTTGTTCTCATTTGCTATGTTATCCTTACATATATGTACCTATGTTTTTGAATGCTTTTTATATGATTGTATGTTTGATGTTAACTTGCATTTTTAGTCTTTGGACTTGTTGACAAGTCATGAATAAAACTTGAATCTTATATCTTATACACTTTATATACTTTTAGATTTATCTGATATTCATCATCCTTTTCAGTTGACTGTCAATACGGAGAAAAAAACGACTTATATCTACGGACTTGATGGTCTCAATATTGGTTGTCTTATGTTTCATCATAAATTTATCACAATTTCATTATGGAGGAAGGTTACAATATTGTGACTGGGGTAGATATTTTTGTATCCCCACTTTTCCGGGGTATATGAACATGTCCATGCAGAAATGCCACATCCCTTAATTTCGCCCCTTCTTTACCTAATGTCTGACTACACCCATATGCATTGTCCTCGAAATTAATAAATGGAAAAACAGAAAAGACCCCAATGGCAAATCATTCATTTAAAACTTTTTTTCTATTTTTTTAAAACTGTAAACATGTGTTGCATTTCTTCCTCCTAAAATTCCTAACTTGAATAAAAATATTTCGAATATGAATGACAGGTGTTACTTTAAATGATAAAAATGACGCCTCGACAAGTGACGATTAATTTGAATGCTGGTTAAGCAGTTTCTAAATTGAATGACAGATCTGTGAAATCCTTCGACCAAACTCCTAAACTAAATACAAAATCGGGAAAATTGAATGATAATTGGCATGGCAAAGCTGATCTGCGCTAACTTAAATGCAAAGTAAATGAATTCGAATGACAAACTAGCGAATTTTTCTATCAAAGTAGGTATCAACATTTTAGAGCATTTGGTTGTCGTGCGATATGTGCAAAAAAAAAAAAAAAAAAAAAAAAAAAACATATATATATATATATATATATATCTATCACTATAAGGAATACGCTAAGACTCCGCGGTGGGCATGACGTCTCCGCCAGCCTTTGTATTCTATTGTTTTTTAATGAGATCGCCGACCGAAGTTGGTGCAGCTATCTCCTCCTGAACCCTCCCCTCGGGGTACCGGTGCCCGGTGCCGTCGTCCGCGGGAGAGTCTGTTCTGTGGAATTGGCTATACTCCGCCCGAGGTCCTCCTCCGTGTCGACGTCCAGGGTGAAAACAGACGCGATATGCATAATGCATGATATGCGTGACGACAGAGATACCTCATGGATATTCAACATTACATCCGTAGACACACGACCGATGACATCCACTCACATTAAGTTGCGTATTAAATGCACGATGCACAGGGTCGGGATTACCCAGAGTAAAGCGTCTTGCTATAGGATGTGCTTTGTTGTAGCTAGGATGTGCTTTGTAGTAGCTGCACAAGAGATACACGGGGCTTCCCGTCGACGTCCGAACTTAGAGACCTATTTCCATCATGATTGCCGCGATTTTTATATAGTTTTCGTGAATGGAGGTATGAAATCAAAGCTTATTTTGTGATTATTACGGCCATATTTACTGAATTTCGATTATCATTTTCTAAAGGAAAGTTTTCACAAGAAAATCATTGGACTGATAGTTCAGTCGCAAGCTGCCTTCAGTCAACACACATACACATACACATACACACAGTGCAGCTGCGCTGCTCGGGACTTTGGCTGAGCTGAGTAAGCAGGCCAATATTCGTACAACTATACAACTACACATACATCTATCCATCCATCGAAATACCCGTCAACACTACAGCGGGCGGGCCGAAGGGGGTCTATTCGCTATTCATAAGGACCGCTATTCATAAGGTCCGCTATTCATAGCGTGTAAATTCCCGTACTTCCTGGTCCGCTATTCATAATGGTAAAAGAGGGTCACTATTCATAAAGAAATAAGGTTCGTTGATCATAAGGACCGCTATTCATAACGGGAGATGAGGATCGCTATTCATAATTCATATGAAGGGTTATTAATCATAAGGACCGCTATTCATAATATGAAATCAGGGTCGCTATTCATAACACGGGAAGAGGGTCGCTATTCATAATAAAAGAAGAGGGTCGCTGTTCATAATAGGAAATGAGGGTCGCTATTCATAATAGGAGTAGGGTGTCGCTATTCATAATAGGAGAAGAGGGTCGCTATTCATAATAGGAGAAGAGGGTCGCTATTTATAAAAGAATAAGAGGGTTGCTATTCATAGCAGGGGTAGAGGGTCGCTATTCATAATACGAAATGAAGTCGCTTTTTATAATAGGAGAAGAGGGTCGTTATTCATAATAGGAGTAGGGGTCGCTATTCATAATAGGAGAAGAGGGTCGCTATTCATAATAGAAGAAGAGGCTCGCTATTCATAATAGGAAATGAAGTCGCTTTTTATAATAGGAGAAAAGGGTCGTTATTCATAATAGGAGTAGGGGGTCGCTATTCATAATAGGAGAAGAGGGTCGCTATTCATAATAGAAGAAGTGGGTCGCAATTCATAATAGGAGTAGAGGGTCGCTATTCATAACAGGAGAAGAGGGTCGCTATTCATAATAGGAGTAGGGGGTCGCTTTTTATAATAGGAGAAGAGGGTCGTTATTCATAATAGGAGTAGGGGGTCGCTGTTTATAATAGGAGAAGAGGGTCACTATTCATAATAGAAGAAGAGGGTCGCAATTCATAATAGGAGTAGAGGGTCGCTATTCATAACAGGAGAAGAGGGTCGCTATTCATAATAGGAAATGAGGGTCGCTATTCATAATACGAAATTAAGGTCGCTATTCATAATATGAAATGAGGGTCGCTATTCATAATATGAAAAGAGGTTCGCTATTCATTATAGGAAAAGAGGGTCGCTATTCATAATAGGAGAAGAGGATCGCTATTCATAATAGGAGAAGAGGGTCGCTTTTCATAAAAGGAGATGAGGGTCGCTTTTCATAATACGAAATGAGGTTTGCTATTCATAATAGGAGTAGGGGGTCGCTATTCATAATGCGACGAGAGGGTCGCTATTCATAATACCGAAAAAGTCAAAATGACATAAGCAATAAACTAAATGTTAATAAGAAAGCGACATACTGGACACCCCATTTTGAAAACTCACATTTCTGAAGAAAGAAAGGCGTGCCTAAATAATGAACGTGTCCCATCATTCCGGTCACCAGCCCCCCCCTTCCAATTCAGCCCGTATTCCCTTGGTACATGTACATACTACTGACAATTCTCGTCCAAGTAGTTCATAGATGGCGTAGCCTGTGTGTGTTTAAGGGTGGGGGCGGTGGGTTGTATCAGTGTTGCCTTCAAGGGGTTGATCTATCATGTATCTTGTCCTCAGCAAAGAAAGAAAGCGATAGAGAGGGGGTTGTAGGGACTTAAGATATATACCATATTCAAGCTTTTCGTAAATATACAATGTCGCACGACATATTTTCCATATGAGTAAGGACGTTGGATACTCAGGATCAGATACGATTTTTTTTTACCGTAAGACATTATGTAAACGGTTGCATCCCCTGTATTGTGTATTTTTAAAAAATATTTTACTTTTTAGCTTTGATAATTATAGACATCCCCATAATCTAGCTAATATATTTCCCCCACTGCAGCGGTGAAAACAAGAAGGAAAACACACATAATCCTATCGTCATTTGTCCCGCTCGTGGGAAATCTTGCCCCACCACCCTGCCCCCCCCCCCCCGACTGAGCTTATCGTGGCTACGCCACTGACACATTAAGTAGAACAAGCATGCTCAAAATGCTCAATATGCTCAATGCTATATAGCGACCCTCTTCTCCCATTATGAATAGCGACCCTCATTTCGTATTATGAGTAGCGACCCTCTTCTCCTATTATGAATAGCGACCCTCTACTCCTATTATGAATAGCGACTCTCTTCTTCTATTATGAATAGCGACCCTCTTCTCCTATTATGAATAGCGACCCTCTTCTCCTATTATGAATAGCGACCCCCTACTCCTATTATGAATAGCGACCCTCTCCTCCTATTATGAATAGCGACCCTTTTCATCGATTATGAATAATGACCCTTATTGAATAATAGCCCTTATGAATAGCGACCCTCATTTTGCATTATGAATAGCGACCCTCATTTCGTATTATGAATAGCGACCCTCTTTTTGTGTTATGAATACCGACCCTTTTGTAAGATTATGAATAGGGACCCTTATGAATAACGACCCCGATTTCGTATTATGAATAGCGACCCTCTTCTAATATTATGAATACCGACCCTCTTCTATGATTATGAATAGCGGTCCTTAGGAATAATAACCCTAATGAATAATGACCCTTTTCTCCAATTATGAAAAGCGGACCTTATGAATAGCGGTCCTTATGAATAGTGGACCTTATGAATAGCGGACCTTATGAATAGCGGTCCTTATGAATAGCGACATTGACCCATGAATTGTACATTTACATATTAATAGTTCAGTATCAACAACACAGAAGTATATCGCATCATTCATTGCAAAACGGTCAGTTGCGTAATGAGTAAAATCTTTTTTTTTTTTTTTTTTTTTTTTGGGGGGGGGGGGGGTAGTGCGAAAAAAATCTGCATCACCATGCACCATTCTAACATGTTACATGCAGGCTCCAAGAAACGTTTTCCAAAGTGGGGGAGGGGGAGATCAGTTAGATCGCAGCGAGTTGAGTGTATATAGGCGTGGGGTCCACGGGTTTCAAAAAGCCATAAATCCCCGAAAGCTGAACAAAATCTGCATCACCATGCACCATTCTTACATGTTACATGCAGGCTCCAAGAAACCTTTTTCAAAGTGCGGGGGATAAGTTAGATCGCAGTGAGTTGAGTGTATATAGGCGTGGGGTCCACGGGTTTCAAGGGGCCATAAACCCCCGAAAGCTGAAAAAAAATCTGCATCACCATGCACCATTCTTACATGTTACATTCAGGCTCCAAGAAACGTTTTTCAAAGTGGGGGGGGGGGGGGGGATCAGTTAGATCGCAGCGAGTTGAGTGTATATAGGCGTGGGGTCCACGGGTTTCAAGGGGCCCCCGAAAGCTCAGGGGTTTTAGGCATTTAATTAGGGTCAGATGAGCCTATTTTTAATACTTTATTTGTGACACTGGCAGGTCACTAATTGGCGTGGGGTCCATACGTAGAGTTGCGTAGTGTTGCGTACCAACTACGCTGGCCCACGTTACTATATGCTGAGGGACGCAAAGGGGTACGCAAGATGGATGCAAACAATTCAACATGTTTAATTTTTTTCGCGTACTTTCGGCGTAGAAACTTGACGCAGAAAACACACCTTTTTACACAACACTACGCTACTGTACGCCATGCCTACACAACAGTACACTACCCTACGCCAGATCGACAAAGCAGTAAAAGCTTTCCACACAGTAAGCAACCGTAAGCATCCATAAGCAAACCTGTACGCCACCCTACGCATAACCTACGCAGGGACTACAGTGAAGCAACATTTTTTTTTCCATTTATAGGCCTACTCATTCTAATTTCTGCGTAGTCGGTACGCCACACTACGCAGTTCCAGTGATAACTACTGGTAGAGTTGGATCGTTTTTTTTAAATCTAAATGGCAAATAAAGTTCTTGGTGGTTTTAATTTAGAGAGTCTCTATATATATATAATTACACCCCCGCCCCCTCTAGATCCCGCAGATTTCCGCGGGTCCTGCTAGTTTATATAATAATCTATTAGATCTAGGAACATTCAAAACGCCTCGTTCTACAAACGAAGCGGATCAGTGCTCTCTGGGTCGCACTTTCTGTTGATTTTATGAGTTTCATTATTTCGTTTGGGCTCGTTATATCACTTTCCATTATCAACATTGCTCTTTCTATTGTATATTTTGGACATTCCATCAGATAGTGTGTTATTGTTTTAGGGGTGTTACAGTATTTAAATTTTTTGTTGGCTTGGCCAGGTTGGGTTGTTTGGGATGACAATATTTTTGAGGGGTCTGCGTTTAGTCCTATATGTTGCAAAGTCTGAGCCCTGCGAATTATGACTTCGCAGTCTCTAAAAAGGGTGCTCTCAAAGTTATGTTGCATTGTTGGTTTGAAAGGTCTTACGTTTGTCTTATTGTAATTTTGCCATTATTCTTCCCTATCCTGTATAGTTCTATTTGCAATGACGAATATCGTCATTGCCTTGTTTTCGTTCACATTCTGCACCATTAATATTCTTCTTCTTCTTCTTTGTAGAAAATCGCATTCGTTTTGCACATAGTGTTTGTTATTCCTAGTTAGGTGCTTTCCTCATGTCCATTTCCGTTCAAATTTCATAGGCATAATTTCTAGCATCTCATCAAGGTCACCTATTTTTTCGATTTTCGAAATCACTCATGCATAACCATCCAGGCGCCATTTTGTCCGTTTCTGGTCCATTTTAGGCCTTTCTTTCTTCCTTCCTATCTTCACTATCCTAGATCCTACAAACTTTTAACAAACTCCTCTAGATAGTCTGAGAGATGTTCTTTCATCTGCGACGTATAACCTGACCTTCAAAATGCCATCTTCGTACTCAAATTTTAAATCTGAAACCGACTCCGTCAAATTCTTGAAAAGTTGACCCCTAAATAATCTAAAACTGCCATAACTTTCTCATATAAATTCCGTTTTGTATTTAAATATCACAGTATCTTTATCTCATGATTGCATATAGCAATGCCAAATTTCACGCTCCAATGACTTTGCAAAACCTAAATCGCGCCCTCTAAAGTTCTGGGAATTGGCTTTCTTTCTGTGGCCGTATCTCCATTATGACTTGGCAGACCCGTACCCTTTTTTGGAATTAGATACTTGAAGTTATGCCCTTTCCAGCCATATTCAAAATTATATACCCTATCACTGACCAAATTTGAGAAAATTGCCCTCCAAATTCGCCATTTTCAAGAAAATTGAGAAATAACTTCAACTTGCTCTAAAATGGTGATCTTTATACCTACATCAATGAAACTTGGCAGACACAATATACGTGACAACTGTCCGCTAAGTTAAGTGAATTGTAATGCCCTCTTCGCAAAGTTATCGCCAAAAATGAAGAATTTATTATACTTTACGTAATATCGCGTTTGATGCGTGCAGTACGTTTTGCGCAGATGACAATGGTGTCAAACTGACAGCACTGAAGTGCCCTTTCGAATGATACCAAGTATGGTATATGTTCACGCAGAAAATTGTGAGTAAATCGCATTTGAACAAGGGTCACTATACGAATTCCGCCGAGTTTCCGCCCTATTATAACACGTTTCGGCCATGACGTCATTTTTTGTGTTAGTATGGGCGGCCGTTCGTGCCAAAGCACGCGTCGTAACATGTTCATTATGCACCAAGTCCTATTGGTTTTGCAGTGGTGCTTGCGAGCCCTTTCTAGATCCCTTCCTCTACTCTAATTCCCTTCAAAATGTGTAGGCGTAGTCTCTAGCATTCCTTCAAGGTCACTAAATTCTTCGTTTTCCGGAAACCCTCATGCGTACCGTCCAGGCACCATTTTTTCCGTTTCGGGCCGTTTTGGTGACCTTTCTTTCGCCCTAACTATCTCCACTATCACAGAAGCTACAGACTTCTTATATATTGCTCTGGATAGTCCGAGAGTAGCTCCTTCGTTTGACACGTAGAAACATGTCGTCATTGCACGCACATCGTTGTGACACGATTGCATTTCTAGTTTTAATACTGCTTTCATTTCAGACAAACATAACTTGTTATTTATTTGTATCTCTTCAGTTTGTTTTGCGAGAAGGTCCGCTATTTCGTTTCCCTGTATTCCACAGTGAGAGGGGATCCATTCTAGATGGACTTGAATGCCTCTGTATGCCAGTCTTGTATATATATACTTGATGTCGTTTATGAAGTTATCTGACTTATCTCCTTTCATAGATTGCATTGAGAGGAGTGCGCTGAGGGAATCTGTGAATATCACTACCCCTGCGTGCAGGTTTTAGTTGTTCTACCGATAATAGGGCAATTGTTATCGCTGCTAATTCTGCTCGATAGCTTGAGGTATGGTATGTAAGACGTTTAGATTGCCTTATTGAAAAATGTGGAACAAAAAAGGACGCAGCTGCTGTGCCTAATGGGGATTTTGAGCCATCCGTGTATATATGAAGGTTGTTATTCCATTTTGATTTTATGAGTTCTATGCTTCTTAGTCTTATTTCACGCGAGTTATCATATTTTCTTATTGATTCAGTCAGTTAAATGGATATTTGGGGAGTGTAGTTGTGCCAGGGGGGATAGGAAGTGGTATTAATTTTTTCCGTAATTGACTCTATAATTTTTTCATTTTTTATTCTCAATCCAAAAGGTTGTCTCACTTTTTTTATTCTTTAGCTTTTCAAATTGCCAACATGGTTGGATGTTTGGTTTTAATGGGTGGTTTGTCACACGGGAAAGGTGGACGTGGTATATTTCTGTCAGCATTTTCCTTCTTAACTCAAGAGGGGGCTCGTCCATTTCCACCCGTAGGGCGGCGAGGGATGTACCGTGTAAAGCACCTGCGCATATACGTAGGGACATGTATTGCATCGAGTTTAAAACTTTTTTTGAACTTTCGCTTGCCGAGATATATGCCTCGCATCCGTAGTCTAGCATTGATCGTATTAATGATCGATATAGCATCAGTAATGTTTTTGTGTAACTTCCCCAACTTGTATGAGCGACGCTTTTCAGGATATTGATTTTTTTTCTTCTACATCTGTTTCTGATATCTTGTATATAGGTATTCCATGTCAGTTTTTTATCAAACGTGACGCCAAGAAATTTATGATTTGCTCGGAATTGCAGTTGTTTTGCTTTAAGTTTTATTTCGGGGAGGTTTGTTCTATTGCTATTGCTGAAGAGCACCGGGGTACTTACACTGTCGCTCATAACATGGACTTTTAGATTTGCGCAACAACTACGTGAATTGCTACGATCGACGTCCTTTTAATGCACTGCCTTGAATGGACGTCACACGTATCAATCCACGTAAAACGATGGAATACTTTTTTTTTTATCCCAATTTATGGAATTATTTAAAAATAATTTAAAAATACTAGATCTAGATAATAGTATACGTTCTCAGATTTTATTGAATAATAATTTGCCAATGTGTGTTTTGCGGGACTGCTCAAGCATGTATATGCTACTATGTTTAACAACTAGGGGACCTATGCCCTTAAGTCATAAATGAAAGTAATGAGGATTAATGCCCCACAAAAGGGCACTAATATAGCATATCGACACGGTATTGATCCTGGGGCCTCACAGTTACGAGGCCATTGCTTTGTCACTGAATCATGACTGTACGCAGCGGGGGCTATGGTAGGGGACAGTTTCCATAAATAAAAAAAAACCTCAGAAAATGCAATAAATTTTCAATAATTTTTTGCATTCTACCCCGGTCCCCAACATAAGAAAAATATTCTGTGTGCCCATGCCTTGAACCATAATGCATGGCCGTTCATTATTGCTTGCAGCGAGGAGGGCAATACAACAAGTTTTCATTTTAGGCCTTATGGTACTGGTATTTGTGTAGTTTTGATTGAGTAGCAGTAGATTTATTAGAGTTGTAGTAGTAGTAGAAGAACTTCAATAGTAGTAGTAGAAGCATTTGAGTAGTAGTAACAGTCAGGCGTGGTAGTAATAGTAAGGAAGGCAGCATTTTGATATGGTCATTAATGTATTTAAATATAAGTGTTCCGGAACATATCAAAATTATAATTTCCCCGACTTATGCAGCTAGGGGCCGACAATCCATGAAGAGTTTAGGGAGTTTTCCCGCTCGATTTTGTGTTTAGGGGATGCATCTGGTTACTTGTAAACTATACGCACATTGTCTACAACGGTTATGTATTGAAAATCATGTGGGAAAGACGTTTACTTGAGAGCAAGATAATAAACAGCTTGATTCAAAGCATGAAAAAAAATCATAACAATATTGGCAGTATTATAGGACCTATATTAATAATAGTATACGTGTATTTCTATGAACTCGGTGTAATTCAAGCAAATGTTTACCTTCAGAAAGTCTATCACCTAAATCATCAAGTCGTAATTCTTGGAGTTTGCTTGCTAGTATGGATCGAGTTTGGGTGCTGTCTCCTTGATTGTTATTCCATTTGATGAGGAGCTCCACCAGAGCTTCATTGACGTTGTTGAGATGTTTGACGATGTGTGATTGACTTACTGCATAGGAATACCCCAGGGCGTTGCACAGTTTTGAGTATTTACCCGGACCTATGTCTTCAGCTAGTGATATCAGCTCGATTTCCTGCAAAGGCTCCATAATGCTGTGGAAATCATGATATAAAGAGAATACATTATGTGATATCAACTCCATTGATTTCCTGTATAGTCTCCATAATCATGATATACAGGTGATACATTCTGTTATCTTTCTAAAGCAATGATTTATGTTACTTGATCCAAGCATTGGTACATACAAAACGAAAGGTATTCTTATTATTCAAATTACTGCAGCAAATCTTATCAAATTTTAGAAAACTTCTTTGCAAAGATAATATAAAAATATAACCAAGACCAGAAACTGAGATTAAAATTCAAAGTAACATATAATGGCCATATCATGCGAGGAGCATCCGGCGACCACACCAGTTCCTTGCGTGTATCAAACGCTTATAATTACATGGCGGATTATAGTCATCAATCTCATTTTATTTGTCAGATTCAGTCTTGTGCCTCTTTCATGAATACAACGCGACGGGGGGGGGGGGGGGGGGGGGGGGGGGGATGCATCATTTATCCAGTTGTATTTAGAAAGAGAGAGGGAAAGAGGGAAAGAGAGAAAGATAGAGAGAGAGAAAGATGCTGGTCGGGTTGGCTCGGGGTTCAAATGCAATCTTCTTTCATATTATTCATCATGTTACTGATGAATGTATCTGTCTTGCGATTGTCATGTGACGGTACGTGAAAATAGTGCCACAATGTCGTGTATCGTCATCAAAATATTAAAATAGCATTTAAGAGACGATGAACAAATAAAAATACATCGCTTGGATTCTTTTTTAATCTCTCTCTCTCTCTCTATCTGCTAAATCCACCGAACAGTGGAATCAACAGAGCGGAATCAACCGTGACACGAATTATTATGAGTCATTATATAGCTGAAAGAGTAAATTTCCACGTCATGGTTGTATTGCAGAGTAACAATGGGGAACTCCTGTTGCTGAAATTGAGCAATCTTGTCAGTTTCTCATGACCAGTTTAATATATTGGCCAGTAAATATGAAATAAAGGGAGCACTATCTGTAATAAATTGCACTGGAATTTTATCGTGACTTCAAGCCTTTTGGTATCAATAAGCAAAATTTGACTTCTGACCTCAACTGGAGTTATTGGTTTTCAAAAAAGAGATTGCTCCATATTCTGCCCCAAATAATCACCATTTGTTTCTTCATTACATAGCTATACGTACTGTTTACTTCATCATCCTTGTTCTTTTCTTCATTAAATTATTTTGTTTATTGTAGTAATTACTGTCTGGAATAAGCTATACAATGTTGTTAATTAGTGGTGTAGCGGGGGGGGGGGGGCAAGTACATGTTTCCAACCGTATTTGAATATACGATGGAAATCCTGGCACCATACCCTACCCGACCCAAATTATCTAAGCAAATCTCCATAAGCTCATGGAATATAAATGGACTTGTTGAAAGACTGAACGGAACAAGACAATGCAAACTGGATGTTCCTAATATTTGGGGAGAAACTTATAATACAGATATTTGTATTTTTAGTATAAGTGAGCAAGCACGGAGCCACGGGGGGGGGGGGGGCACGGGTGGCACGTGCCCCCTTAAAATTTCCAAGATCGGTTGAACTTTTTTAGACCCTTTTTTTTTTTTTTTTTTACCTCGATCGATTACATGTATGTGCCCCCAAACATCGAACTCTGGCTACGTGCCTGTAAGTGAGACGCATTTATCTTACAGTGAACACATCTCATATAAACGATATGGTGGTGGTGGCTATTTTACCTGACTGTTAAGAAAGCATAAATGCTTGTTAGCAAGCAACCAGACGGCCGACGGATTTAGGTCCTCTCCGATGGACCTGGTATTGAGGATTAATGCCTTACCAAAGGGCTCTAGCGCTTCGACTTGGTTTCGAACCCGAGTCACCGGATTACGAGACCACTACTCTACCAACTAGCTGAGCCATCGCGCCTTCTCTATATAAATATTCTGTCGGTCAAACGAACTCTAGCAGACTGTGACGAGGATTAGTAGTCCTCTTGTAAAGGGAACTACCATTATTGAACCTGTAGTGAATATTATGTGGCTGAAGCTCAGTCATACATTTTTCGGCTTTAGAAATGCCTAATATATACATTCTGTTAATACATCACACACATTAAGAACAGGAATAAATATAGAGATATTGGGAAACCTCGAAATAAAACATTAAATAATGAACGCAAAAGGAACATTTATTATCATGGGATACCTCAATGTCCATATTAATCAAGATGAATGTGACTACATCAGACTTGATTCATATGATCCATTAGTACACTCTCTACCTAGTGCTTACGTTTCAGACACAACCCCTTAACGTAGAAACTTGTCGATACAATTACGGAAAACAAAATCTGGATCTATCCGCATAACTGCTCAACTCTGAAGATTATTCGGTTAGACAATGGAAACAGCACCTCTCTATAACACAAGAGGTGTTTCAATCGATGATTACTGTGTAATTATGTAGTGCCTCACTTGTAAATAATGCTCTATTAATCGAATTTGGATAGTCTGCCCTCAGTTATCGGATCATTGCCACATAACTTTAACCCTTCAATCATTTGTATTCGGCGATTACGACTTGGAATAACATGACATACAGCCATGCAAATGAACCCGAACGTTTGAAGGTCAATTCTTAACAAAATTAAACAAACAAAAATGTTGAACAAATCAATTTAGATATGTCAACAATCTTATTTAATGATTTAAATTTAAAAAAGGATAACAAAAGAAGAATAAACGAAACAGTTGACATTTTTACTTTAAGGTCGCTGCTGGCGTTTTCGTAAAACAAAAGATGAGAGTTAAGGTCAAGAAAAAGGGACAAAATCATTGTTTTATTCGATATATATTCAAGCTACAACTGATTTTTCCAAAAAATTATGTAGAGATGTGAGAAAAACACCGTGGAATAACGTATTATGGCTAAAAGATTCATGTGAACAGAAACTCCTTCGGAGAATAACAAGTATAATCACAGAGCGTACAACAAACATGTGCTTGATAAGTTACTCTCGCTAGATAACAGAGATCTTTCGGAGGCTTGTGGACAGAATGAAAGAAAAGTACGTAAATAATGTGTCCATATATATTTTATAACAGCGAGATAATGGTACGATCACCTCAAAAAGTTAATGAACAAAGATTACAAACTTAAATTTGATAATGAAAAAAGACTAAACCCACCACCTTTAATACACAAAAACTTAATTCTACTATCACAGTCAAAGAAGTTTAGATGCAATTAAAACTCTCAAAAGAAGGAAATCGGGCGATATTGATAATTTATTGAATGAAATGATTATATCCTCATGGAATGTCCACATTTAACATATGTAGATATAATAAATGCTATCTAAAAAACGGGAATTTACCCCGATATTCAGAGGGATAATCTCATCAAACCAGTATTCAAAGAAAGAGACGATTAGGACCCCTCCAATTATTGAGGGATAGCCCTTACAAGCTCCCTTGCAAAACTATTTTCAAGGATACTCTACAATATGCTTCAAACATACTTTGAAGAAAACAGCATAATGACCGCTAATCAGATAATTTTTTTAAAAGATTGCAGGGCTAGTGAACATATATTCACTCAAACAAAAAACACTGGTAATTTTTCAAGATAAGAAACATTTTTACGTGTGTTTTGTTGATTTCTGCAAATCGTTCGATTTTTTTAAACAGAAACGCTCTTCTCTTCAAATAAAAAACCCAAATATAACCAGTCCATTCTACGTTTTCATCAAAAATATGTACGCAGATGTACTACTTTCTGTTTAACTCCAAAATAAAATAACCCAATTTTTCCCCACTTCGGTAGGCGTAAAACAAGGTTGTGTATTAAGCCCAACACTTTTTTCTTCATAATTAAATGATATCTTAGATTCATTGTCACCAAGTAACATTACATTCGGGAGAACAAAAATCATGTCTTTTGTATCTGAAACGGAGATTGGACTTTAAATAACATTAAACCACTTTGAATATTAATATATTAAATACGGGAAAGACACATAAAAGTATGTTTAATCTAAGGAAGGCAGAATGTTGAACAGAAAGGTGCCTTTATTTGATAACACCGACACAGAAACAAGTAAGGAAAACAAATAGTTAGGAATTATTTTCAAAGAATCAGACACGTTTACACACGCTATAAAAGAACCAACGAAGCCAAGAAGGCTGTGTTTAGCCAACGAAACATTCTCCCGTTAGACCAAATATCCTTAATACCATACTTACAACCTTTCGATAACTGTATAAAATCAATTCTTCTTTATAATTCTGAAATATGGGGGCTCGAATACTTGATAAATGAAACGAAAGAATCAGAAAATGCCAGAAAATTCTTCACCCCGAATCCCTACAATTAACTTGTGTAAAGCTCTCATTGGTATCAACAGATCAGCAATGAAAAGCGCCATCCTAGCGGAAACCGGACGATTTTCACTTGCTCTAACAGATTTTGTTTAAGGCTGGCATCACATGATCAACACCTCCTAAAAAACTCAGTAAAGCAAGCTTACGTTGTGAGCAAAACACATTGACATAAAATATTGCATACACGTGAAATCCCTTTTTAAACTTATTAGGTTTCTCTGGCAAAACCATAATACATTATTATGTAAAGGTTAAAGAGAGCTTTACTTAACACATTACCATATAGGTAAATAAAACCCTGAAATAGGTAAAAGAAAAGCCTAGAAAGCAGTATATCCGGTGAGAAAAAGATTGAATAATTTACAAAAATTACAACATAAACTCCTAAAAATAAATTAAAAACTGGTAAACTATTTATTACTCGATATTGACAAATTACATATAAATAGGTACACGAAATTCAGATTAAGCAATAGTAACCTCACGATTGAGGAAGGTCGGTAGAAGAAAATAACACATAAATATATGGAATATGCGTCATGTGTAGAACTGACGTAGAGAATAAAAAATACTTTCTACCAAAATGTACACCCTTAAAAGATCGCATTTTTAAATATACTCTAATTTAACAACATAGTACCGGACTTTCAAAACCTTAACGACGATGAAAAAATTAGACTAATGATGTCCAATGACGAAACCGACATTTAGAATAAACGAATGGACCTACTGAAAAAGTATTAATTAACATAGAAATACCCAAAACACCCCCTTAAAAAACATGCATATACATAATTATATAAAGTTCGAATTGTTGTGTTTGAACTCGTCTGTTCTTACCTCTGCTCATTTACATTGCTGTTTATCTTTATACCATTAATATATTTTGACTTTGCAATATCAAGTCGAGTGTAAGGTAGGGATATGACCACATACGAGATTAGTAGTTCATTGATTGATTTGTTGTTTTATTGTTGATGTTTTTTCCCCTTTCTATTTATATGAAATATTAATTATTACCGCTTTTTGATAATTTCGTTGACATTTAGTATAGTAAAAAAAACATTATTTATTGTCAGCCCATACTCAAATTCTCACACCGGGCTTGATTTGGAATAGGGTCGTATTGTCGGGGGTCATCTCTTTGTTTAACTAACATTTTTCTTTTTATTTGAAGCAAAAGGTATTACGAGAAATGTAATGTATTTTCATCTCTTTATTATATTCAAGTAGAGACATGCGGTAGTGTTTTATTGTTTGTCATTTCTGGTTATTGTAATCTTGACTTTTGCACTCAGTAATCTGTGTTACACTATAATTTCGAAGTCGTTTATCAAATGTTATACAACATGGAGATGATCTTATTTGATTGGAATGTAATACAAAACAGTTGCATTTAAATTTATTGCGAGAGAGCGAGGGAGAAAGAGAGAGAGAGAGAGAGAGGGGGGGGGGGGGGAAGAAGAGAGGGAGAGGGCGCGGTTACAATTTAGTTACCTGTCATATAAATAAGCCTGGTACTGGTGGTTTTATCTGCTAACACTATGAACTGGCCGGCCAAAATGACTTAAAATGATCTTGCCAAGGTCTTCAATTCCAGCGAAATTTTCTTGAAACAGTCTACATTTTGTCGCGGACAAACTGACTTATTCTTATCTTATGGCATTTTTTACAGAAGATAATTTTAAGAGTAATGTTCGACTGTTCGTACACTACATGGGCCTATGACGAAGGTCGTGTGTCTTATTTTAGTCTGACAGTTTTATTACGGTCATAATTCGAGGCAACACGACGAGAAACTATCTTAATTTTGACTCTCGGTGGAATGCAGTGGTTTAGAAGACCCGACCACTGACTAGATTATGTTTTCATACCCGTTGCACTATATATTGATTTTCCTTTCTCTCTTTCTAACGAATAGTTATACCAAAAACTCGAAATCATCAATATCAAATGTACTAAGTACTAATAAAAGATATTAATTAAGCTTGCTTCCATATTAAGGTTGTTTATAAATATTGTAGTGCATGCATCTATGTGATGTTTCTATTAAGGGTCTGGGCAAACAACTATGCCTCGAAACCACGAATTCCTTCTAATGGACAGACAAGGTCACGCGCTGGCTGACAGGTGAATATTACCAAATTATGATTGTTTGTATGACTTTTGTAAAAGAAATTGCTAATCTTGCTTGAAATATGATTAAAATGGAAAATTTAAGGTGAAAACAAACTTCGAACGAAAGGAATCGACCAACGTCAAGTCAGTTTTCTGCATGGGGAAGATAGTCTCATGTCAAGACGTCGATTACTATGACCTAAGGAAAATGAGTACAACCTTACCAAACGTTGTCATTTACTTGCGTTGTACAGAATAAAACAAGCCAACCACCTTACAGTAATTATACGAATGCATTCATTTCAAATGTTATAAAGTATTTTCAGTCATACACTAATACCATAACGTTGGAATAATTTCGTTACACTGACCAAGGTTGAAGAAATTGAAGAAGAAAAACAAGTTTGTAAAGATTATTGTGGTTTGATTGTCATTATGAGGAAATTGATCATCAAAGTGTTGAGAAAATAATAAGTGTTATCAAAGACTTTATGAACAACAGCGTATATCGCATGCTCATTATTTACAAACCGAAAATAATAAACGAGAAGCTCAAAAGAAAAGAAAATGTAATAAATGCATAAGGAAATATAGAAAAAGAAGATGAATCAAATGACAAGGCAATACAACAGAAAGAATAGAAAGAGAAAGAAAGAAATATATTAGGAAAGAGAGTAGATGAAAGAAGAGAAAACTCAGAAATACATCAGAAAAGACATATAGAGAAAGAACGGACGAAACAAAGAAATAATACAATTATGGAAAGAGAGGTAGAGAAATAAGAAAAACATTGAAAATATATAAGGAAAGAAAGAAACAGAAAAGCAAATATATACATATGGAGAAATAGAAGATGAAGGCAGTAAAAAGAAAGAAATCCATTAATGGTCACACAAAAAGTGAAATAACGGGAAAACATTTTGTCGAGTATTGTTTGCTGAAGTACGTCGCTAATGTGTATGTGTAAAATGTGATTATGCAGTGCGTGTGGTTGTACATTTGAACTTTTCTATCCGTGTCTGACCATAGACGTACCACCAACGTTGGTGGTACGTTTATGGTCTGTGACTGACACATCTCATTTCTTATCCCTCGGTTATTTTCCAGTAAATTTTCTGTCATTCCAAAAAAAATTACACCGGTATAGTTGTTAATTGATTGTGTATGTTTATTTTGGAGATCTAGATATAATAATTATATAGAATAGAATATATAATACCTGCCTTCTCGGCCCGATGATACATCTACTAAACTGACACTGAAATGAATACAAAGCAATAAGTTTGTTTACCACAATTGAAATGAACCTTCCTATGAAATAATGTTTCAGACATTCCAAGAAAGAAGAACGATCGCACCGATACAATTTCGTTAAATATTTACTAAAAAATAGAATGGAAAAAATGGAAAATAAATCCAGTATTCAAGTTAAATAAAGACATGATTCCTCCTTTTCCCATCCCCTATACTTTGTATAAGTGGGAATGGTCTTATTAAATATGGTGCCAAAAAATCCATCGAAGAACAACAAGTTACGTTGGTTAAATTTCCTTATAACGGTACTTTCAACAACAACAAAACAATTGAAGAAACAAATTAATCACTCAAAATAAAAACCTGGTTCTCCCATCTCCTATTTACTATTTTTGGCATTTTCGTAATACCAGTTATTTTAGTTAAATCAAATTTGTTATTTTTTTTATCAAATTCTGGAATAAAGGTACAGTTTGTGATTGAAATAAATTCAACAATATAAAGGGGAATTCACTTAACTTTTCATGTTATTACCAAAGAAGACAAAAAGCCAGTCAGTCACTCAATAGTGTCTGACAGTGAAGTCTAGCAAGTAAACGGATTTCCTTGCATAATTTGAATATGAGGACACTGCTAACGTTCAAATTTCACAGATAGGACATACATGACATATTCATAATTCCCGCAAAGTTCCACATGCAGCATTTGAGGTTGGCTGCAAAAGGGACATAGTACCTTTAAACTTGAAGCATTTCGGGAATACTAAATTAGAGTTTTGACTTATGATAATAGTCGATCGCCCTTCCAACTGCAATATATACGAATGAGTGAAAATGTAACCCTCGTGTGTTCCACAATTCACAGCATAAACATGTTTGTAATTCCATTATTGCAGACCATGCTCGAGAAATTTATTTTTGCAGTGATTGCCATGAAAAAGGCTCACCAAAGGATAATCTGATTATATTGCAAAATAGAATTGGCTAGACGGCCAGTTGGCAACCACTCAAAATATACTATTACAGTTAGAGTAACATAACGCAACAACGTCACTTCAAAGAGATAATAACACGAATGGTATTATTATGAGTACAGTGATCTGGTGAAAGAGACATATATCTAATGACATATACACAAATACATATTGTCTCCTAGTCTGGTTGATGCAGGGGTGTATATATACAAAACAGCATTGGCGATAAATACTTTGCTTGAGACTATCGCAATATATTCTGTGTCTATGGAAAGGGAGAACTTTTTTACCTGCACAGCTGATGACACTCGAGTGATGATGTACGTGGTTCATCTCATGTTTCTCAGCATCAATCCACCATTTAATATCATTTCAGGAATGGATACCAGGAATACTGTAGCACCAAATATGCATCCAACTTAAAGGACTAATAAGCCAGTCATTGAAATCGGTAGTCATATTCCACATGATTATTTCCTTTTGGCAATATTATGGGCTAAATTAAAGCACAATGTTGGGAAGATACGGCGCGCCAAGTCTGATAAAACCCCGCGAAACGTTTGAAACAGAGTCCTTCCGGTAACATGGGCAAGGGAATGAAACACGCCTTGAAATAACTAGTCTGTGAGGCACAGTCTCTGATCTGAAACTGTTAACAGATATACATGTACATGTATTATGTTTGGAACAAGTGCCTGAGCAGCTACCTTATGCACACCTATGTCGTTTTCGATCATGAAAAATAAAAATACTATCACCAACAATGTTATCAATATCATACTTTTGTTTCCTTCTGATGAACTCTAGACTAATGGGAATAACATAGATTTCTGCCACAAAAGGGAAATGATTACCAAAGTTTAAAAATTATAAAATAAAAGATGTGATTTAGTAACTGAACCCGTGTCTGTCAGCCGAATTAACGGATTTGAATCAAATTGACCTATTACAAACAGTTATGTCGAGAAACATAAATCATAATTTTTACATAAACATTGCTTTCGCTGAAATACATGCAGAATTGCAAGTACATAATTAAAGGATTAAAATGATTTGGTAGAAATGTCTCAGAATGTCCTTATTAATTTTACTTCGAAACCAAATTTAAATTCGCATAATCGTACTCTGAACAAAGTCAACTCATGCTGTATTTTGTATTTTATGATTATATCACAGAACAAAATATAAACAAAGAAACAATTACTTCAGTATTGCCTCCAATATGCTCACAATTGATATTGAGTTGTTCAATGAATAATTTGCAGAGTGTGTGGGCATTTCCAAGCAGTGCACATACAATGTTCAGACGTTCAGACACATGCCATGTCCATCGGGGGTCAAGGGTTTGACCCTTGCCACATTCCTGTTCTGACCACACTTTAGGAATGTGGCAGCTAGGGGTCAATTCCTTGTCTTCCAATGGACATGGCATATTATGTATCATAGGAGTACATTAAGTAGGTACACCGTACACTAATGTATAAACATGAACCTACTATGGTATGAGCAGGGCATGTGAGTTAAAAGTCTCACCTCCCTGGTATGAGCGTGTAGGAGGGTGAATTGCCCAGTTCGCCTTGATTTGTAAATATGTTTATTTGCTCATATTATCACATGCTTATCATTGTTCATATTATCATATGTTTTTTATTGTTCATATTATCACATGTTTATTATTGTTCATATTATCACATGTTTGTCTTAGTTTATATTATCTTATTATGTTAATCAATTTTCATGTTATCACATGTTTATCATTGTTATACTATTGTTATATTGATACTATGTTGTAAATATGTTTGTACTCTCATACCCCGAGAGGGGGTCGATAGAGTCAATAAAATCTTACTACTCTTACTACTACTCTCATTGCAAGGCTATAATCGCATCGCTTGATATGGGGCTAATATATAAAATGGAGAAGATGCTTACATTGTATATTCATTTCATTAGTATTATCAGCTACTGGAGATCTTAAAATAAAATCGTTGTTCAATTGTCAATTGACAGAAGGCCCCTGATGTTTCAAACATTGCACAACCAAACATCAACTCGGAGTCTTAGAAAAGACACCTCTAAAATGCTAATTCAACACCGGCATGGAAATTGGAATTCAACTGGCTTCCATTTACTGCATTGTTTTCACACCAAAAATGAGTGTTGAAGACTAGCACGAACAAGGAAATTATAGAAAGTGATGGAATTTGGAATAAAATCCCCAGCTAACACATAACGTTATCATAACATTTTCAAAAGGTCTTGAGAATGTCTTAAAGAGAACATTTCTTTAAAATGTTATTATAACATTTAAAAAACATTATTGCTATTATGTTAAACATTTTAAAAACATTTTTTTAATGTACCAATTCCGAAAATTTTCGGGACATGTTTTTAAAACATCTTTTGAACATTATTGTAGAACGTTTAAAAAAGATCTTACAAAGAGTCCACAAGAAATGTTTTTATAATATCATAACAATGTTTTGAAGGAAGCAAAGAAACGTTTTCACAACATCTTTTAAATGTTATAAATATGATATAACAAAAACATTTTAAAAATGTTGTAAAAATATTGTAATCCTTACATTTAGACGTTGTACAAATGTCACAAAAAATATTTCAAAAATGTTTTTAACAAAACATTTAAAATAACATTTTTTGAATGTTTTTTTAAAATGTTTAAAAAACATCTTACAAACAGTCCACATGAAATGTTTTTATAATATCATAACAATGTTTTGAAGGAAGCAAAGAAACGTTTTCACAACATCTTTTAAATGTTATAGATATGATATAACAAAAACATTTTTAAAATGTTGTAAAAATATTGTAATCCTTACATTAAGACGTTGTACAAATGTCACAAAAAACATTTCAAAAATGTTTTTAACAAAACAATTAAAATAACATTTTTTGAATGTTTTTCAAAATGTTTAAAAAACATCTTACAAACAGTCCACATGTAATGTTTTCGTGATATCATAATAATGTTTTCAAAAAAGAAGAGAAACGTTTTCACAACATCTTTTAAATGTTATAAATATGATATAACAAAAACATTTTTAAAATGTTGTAAAAATATTGTAATCCTTACATTAAGACGTTGTAAAAATGTCACAAAAAACATTTCAAAAATGTTTTTAACAAAACAATTAAAATAACATTTTTTGAATGTTTTTCAAAATGTTTAAAAAACATCTTACAAACAGTCCACATGTAATGTTTTCGTGATATCATAATAATGTTTTCAAAAAAGAAGAGAAACATTTTTACAACATCTTTTAAATGTTATAGATATGATATAACAAAAACATTTAAAAATGTTTTAAAAATATTGTAATCCTTACATTTAGACGTTGTACAAATGTCATAAAAAACATTTCAAAAACGTTTTTAACAAAACAATTAAAATAACATTTTCTAAATGTTTTACAAAATGTTTAAAAAAACATCTTACAAACAGTCCACATGTTATGTTTTCGTGATATCAAAATAATGTTTTCAAAAAAGAAGAGAAACGTTTCTACAACATCTTTTAAATGTAATTGATATGATATAACAAAAACATTTTTAAAATGTTGTAAAGATATTGTAATCCTTACATTAAGACGTCTTACAAATGTCACAAAAAACATTTCAAAAATGTTTTTAACAAAACAATTAAAATAACATTTTTTGAATGTTTTTCAAAATGTTTAAAAAACATCTTACAAACAGTCCACATGTTATGTTTTCGTGATATCAAAATAATGTTTTCAAAAAAGAAGAGAAACGTTTCTACAACATCTTTTAAATGTAATTGATATGATATAACAAAAACATTTTTAAAATGTTGTAAAGATATTGTAATCCTTACATTAAGACGTCTTACAAATGTCACAAAAAACATTTCAAAAATGTTTTTAACAAAACAATTGAAATAACATTTTTTGAATGTTTTTCAAAATGTTTAAAAAAACATCTTACAAACAGTCCACATGTTATGTTTTCGTGATATCAAAATAATGTTTTCAAAAAAGAAGAGAAACGTTTCTACAACATCTTTTAAATGTAATTGATATGATATAAAAAGAACATTTTAAGAATGTTGTTAAAATATTGTAATTCTTACATTTAGACGTCTTACAAATGTCACAAAAAAACATTTCAAAAACGTTTTTAACAAAACAATTAAAATAACATTTTTTGGAATGTTTTTCAAAATGTTTAAAAAACATCTTACATACAGTCCACATGTAATGTTTTCGTGATATCATAATAATGTTTTCAAAAAAGAAGAGAAACGTTTTTCTAACATCTTTAAAATGTCATTGATATGACATAAGCAGAACATTTTAAGAATGTTGTTAAAATATTGTAATCCTTACATTAAGACATTGTACAAATGTCACAAAAAAACATTTCAAAAATGTTTTTAACAAAACTATTAAAATAACATTTTTTGAATGTTTTTCAAAATGTTTAAAAAACATCTTACAAACAGTCGACATGTAATGTTTTCGTGATATCATAAGAATGTTTTCAAAAAAGAAGAGAAATGTTTTTACAACATCTTTTAAATGTAATTGATATGATATAAAAAGAACATTTTAAGAATGTTGTTAAAATATTGTAATTCTTACACAAAGACGTCTTACAAATGTCACAAAAAACATTTCAAAAACGTTATAAACAAAACAATTAAAATAACATTTTTGAACGTTTTTCAAAATGTTTAAAAAAGATCTTACAAACGATCCAAATGAAATGTTTTCTTTATATCATACAAATGTTTTCAAAGAAGAAAAGAAACGTTTTTCTAACATCATTAGAATGTCATTGATATGATATAAGCAGAACATTTTAAGAATGTTGTTAAAATTTTGTAATCCTCGCATTAAGACTTTGTACAAATGCACAAAAAAACATTTCAAAAACGTTATAAACAAAACAATTAAAATAACATTTTTGAATGTTTTTCAAAATGTTTAAAAAACATCTTACAAATAGTCCACATGTAATGTTTTCGTGATATCATAATAATGTTTTCAAAGAAGAAAAGAAACTTTTTTCTAACATCTTTAAAATGTCATTAATATGATATAAGCAGAACATTTTAAGAATGTTGTTAAAATATTGTAATCCTTACATTAAGACGTTGTACAAATGTCACAAAAAACATTTAAAAAATGTTTTTAACAAAACTATTAAAATAACATTTTTTTGAATGTTTTTCAAAATGTTTAAAAAACATCTAACAAACAGTCCACATGTAATGTTTTCCTGATATCATAAGAATGTTTTCAAAAAAGAAGAGAAACGTTTTTAGAACATCTTTTAAATGTAATTGATATGATATAAAAAGAACATTTTAAGAATGTTGTTAAAATATTGTAATCCTTACATTAAGACGTTGTACAAATGTCAAAAAAAACATTTCAAAAACTTTATAAACAAAACAGTTAAAATAACATTTTTGAATGTTTTTCAAAATGTTTAAAAAACATCTTACAAACAGTCCACATGTAATGTTTTCGTGATATCATTATAATGTTTTCAAAGAAGAAAAGAAACGTTTTTCTATCATCATTAAAATGTCATTGATATGATATAAGCAGAACATTTTAAGAATGTTGTTAAAATATTGTAATCCTTACATTAAGACGTTGTACAAATGTCACAAAAAACATTTCAAAAATGTTTTTAACAAAACTATTAAAATAACATGTTTTGAATGTTTTTCAAAATGTTTAAAAAACATCTTACAAACAGTCCACATGTAATGTTTTCCTGATATCATAAGAATGTTTTCAAAAAAGAAGAGAAACGTTTTTAGAACATCTTTTAAATGTAATTGATATGATATAAAAAGAACATTTTAAGAATGTTGTTAAAATATTGTAATCCTTACATTAAGACGTTGTACAAATGTCAAAAAAAAACATTTCAAAAACGTTATAAACAAAACAATTAAAATAAAACATTTTAACGTTTTTCAAAATGTTTAAAAAAGATCTTACAAACGGTCCAAATGAAATGTTTTCTTTATATCATACAAATGTTTTCAAAGAAGAAAAGAAACGTTTTTCTAACATCCTTAGAGTGTCATTGATATGATATAAGCAGAACATTTTAAGAATGTTGTTAAAATTTTGTAATCCTCACATTAAGACGTTGTAGAAATGTCACAAAAAACATTTAAAAAACGTTATAAACAAAACAATTAAAATAACATTTTTGAATGTTTTCAAAATGTTTAAAAAACATCTTACAAACGGTCCACATGAAATGTTTTCTTTATATCATAGAAATGTTTTCAAAGAAGAAAATAAACGTTTTTCTAACATCTTTAAAATGTCATTGATAAGATATAAGCAGAACATTTTAAGAATGTTGTTAAAATGTTGTTATCCTTAGATTAAGATGTTGTACAAATGTCACAAAAAACAATTCAAAAACGTTTTTAACAAAACAAGTAAAATAACATTTTTTGAATGTTTTTCAAAAGGTTTAAAAAATATCTTACAAACAGTCCACATGTAATGTTTTCGTGATATCATAATAATGTTTTCAAAAAAGAAGAGAAACGTTTTTACAACATCTTTTAAATGTTATAAATATGATATAACAAAAACATCTTAAAAATGTTGTAAAAATATTGTAATCCT
Organism: Strongylocentrotus purpuratus; assembly: GCF_000002235.5. Taxonomy (NCBI): domain Eukaryota; kingdom Metazoa; phylum Echinodermata; class Echinoidea; order Camarodonta; family Strongylocentrotidae; genus Strongylocentrotus; species Strongylocentrotus purpuratus. The sequence goes on along the minus strand of NW_022145606.1, from coordinate 52,096,312 downwards.
TACATTAAGACGTTGTACAAATATTAAAAAAAAACATTTCAAAAACGTTATAAACAAAACAATTAAAATAACATTTTTTAACGTTTTTCAAAATGTTTAAAAAAGATCTTACAAACGGTCCAAATAAAATGTTTTCTTTATATCATACAAATGTTTTCAAAGAAGAAAAGAAACGTTTTTCTAACATCCTTAGAATGTCATTGATATGATATAACCAGAACATTTTAAGAATGTTGTTAAAATTTTGTAATCCTCACATTAAGACGTTGTACAAATGTCACAAAAAACATTTAAAAAACGTTATAAACAAAACAGTTAAAATAACATTTTTGAATGTTTTTCAAAATGTTTAAAAAACATCTTACAAACGGTCCACATGAAATGTTTTCTTTATATCATACAAATGTTTTCAAAAAAGAAGAGAAACGTTTCTACAACATCTTTAAAATGTCATTGATAAGATATAAGCAGAACATTTTAAGAATGTTATTAAAATGTTGTTATCCTTAGATTAAGACGTTGTACAAATATAAAAAAAAAACATTTCAAAAACGTCTTTAACAAAACAATTAAAATAACATTTTTTAACGTTTTTCAAAATGTTTAAAAAATATCTTACAAACGGTCCAAATGAAATGTTTTCTTTATATCATAATAATGTTTTCAAAAAAGAAGGGAAACGTTTTTACAACATCTTTTAAATGTTATAAATATGATATAACAAAAACATTTTAAAAATGTTGTAAAAATATTGTAATCCTTACATTAAGACGTTGTACAAATATCACAAAAAACATTTCAAAAACGTTTTTATCAAAACAATTTAAAATCATTTTGTTAACGTTTTTCACAATGTTTAAAAAATATCTTACAAATAGTCCACATGTAATGTTTTCGTGATATCATAATAACGTTTTCAAAGAAGAAGAGAAACGTTTTTACAACATCTTTTAAATGCAATTAATATGATATAAGCAGAACATTTTAAGAATGTTGTTAAAATGTTGTTATCCTTAGTTTAAGACGTCGCACAAATGTCACAAAAAACAATTCAAAAACGTTTTTAACAAAACAAATAAAATGACATTTTTTTAATGTTTTTAATTTTTTTTTTTTAAATTCATACAGTCTACATGTAATGTTTTCGTGATATCATAAGAATGTTTCAAGGAAGAAAAGAAACATTTTCGCCACATATTTTTAATGTTATATACATACAATATAATAAATAATACGATATTTTTAAAACATCGTAATACTTAAACTTAAACAATGTACAGAAGCTATGAAATTTAGTTTCAAATTTGTTCTAAACATAGGCCTACTATTTTTGAACCAATGTAACAATGATAATTAAAGTAAAACAATCAATAATAAAAACATCATGGGCGTTCGAGAATCAAAACGTTCACACCAAACATAACGAAAGTGAAAACAAATAAACATTTTGTTTGTTGTTGACTGTTGACATAGTGTCCGTATTGACATTTTTCGTTCCCTAGCTCCCCCCCCCCCCGAATCCGCAGTATTTTTCCCAGCCGCCCCTCCCCCACCCCCAGCCTTATTTTATTGACTTTTACGTGTAAATCGACTAAAACACACACATTTCTCAGTGAAATGAACAATTTTTCGTAACCTGGATATATAGCCTCCTACAGGGGCGGATACAGCCCTCATCCCCCCCCCCCGCCCTAAGCCAAAAAAAAAAAAAAAAAGTGCTCCTAACCCCCCACCCCCCCCCCCCCCCCCCCGCTTATTCGCTGGCTGGCTAATTCGCCGCTAAATATTTTCTCAAGATTTGCCCCACCCTTTTTCCGCCGGCTGGATCTGCCCCTAGTAGGAGGATATATATCCAGGTTTTTACGAAAAATTGTTTATTTCACTGTGAAATGTTGCGCGTTTTAATTGTTTCATGTGTTAAAGTAAATAAAGAATGTCAGAAGAATGCCTGGAGGGGACCCCATTTTCATTTTTTGTTTAAAACCATTTTTTTAAACCGGGCCTGTTAAACCCCCCCCCCCCCCTCCCCCGTGGATCCGCGCCTGGTCTCCAATGCAACCTCTGTTCCGCAAAACAATTGTGGTTTTTTGAGATATTCTTTTCATGGCTATATTTCTGGCATCTTTAATATTCCTATCTTTGTTCTTTCTTTAACCATTTTCATATTGTGTAATTTATTTCAGTTTCTTTAATACTGCTTCATAATATTGATGGGTTTTTGCGGGGGAGGGGATGTCCAGTCACTTACTGCATGTTTTTTTTTTATATGAGAAGGCATAAATAGGCACGATATTAAAAAAACGATCGTGTGCATTGCCACGTCTTTGACTTCTTGACAACATTAAATAAAGGGCTGAGTTCTTGCATGGAGGGGTCAGAAAGTTTGCAAAATGTGACGATAAAGAAACGTAATAAGTTACACTCTTTTAGGGACCCCTTCAAAACAATTCGACCTTAAACTGTTCAAAACCCCATTTTTTAGCCAGGAAATAATGTTGGCGATGGTTGCTCAATCATCCGACGTAACATGTTGTTTGTTTTGGGAACATTGAGTAGTAATTAAAAGAATTTCCAAAGATTAATATAGATTAATTTTTTTGTGTAAATACAAATAGGTTCAAAAATCGGATTCGGACAATTTACTGGCCCTCCAAACTCAACTTTCCCTATAAGTATACTTATGTTGTAGAATTAAGATGTTTATAAAATCTGTCTGTCTTAATTTGAATTATCAGAAGAATTAGCTAAATCCTCTATTGTTTTAATAACCTTGAACTGATCCAATAAGATGGAATTGTAACAATTTGTTTCTCTAATTCTCCAAGAGTTTTAAATCATAATCGAATGACATCTAAAGAAACGAAGCTGTATACTGAAATACAAAAGTCTATACTACCCTTCAAGACCATGACAACAAAACAATATACCAGGCAAGTTAGTATACTTTCTTACAAAACAGACAAATTCGATTACAAAATTTATAATTTTTAAAAGGATTTTGATCGTTTAGTAGTATTATATTGAATTTCCCACATTATTTTCAGTCATGATGTTGCAGTGTTTAAAAAAAAATCTATTTCTTGCATGAATATAAATTATACAGATTATTATCATATTATTATTATCAATATGCTATGGTTTCAGTATTCGCTTTTTATGGTTGATATTAGTTGTCTTTATGTTATTCTGAACTATTATATGTTATTCATTTGTGTATTCATGTATTCGAATATGTTACTCAGAGATTGATTTTCAATAAAATGGCCTGTCGGAGGGTCACAAACTGAAGAAAAGAAGACTGGAACTCAAGTTAGGTTTGCTGCCATCTGGTGGTAGAGAACGAAATGTTTGATTTCAATTTCAAATATCCCTGACATTGATGTCAACTGTCAACTCTGCCATTTCGCCAGATATCATATATCTTCCTTTAAAACCCACAGTATGGGGAAAGGTTAGATTAACACCAGGAAAGAAGAATTGTAAGGGTATTCGAGGGCAATAATTTAACAAAGCGAGAAAGGATCGATGCAGTATTTACCAACCAAGCATAGATCTAGCTCAGACTAGTACAAGTATGAGTACGAGTCCCACACATTAACTTATGTGTGGGAAAAAATAGTCGGTCTGAAGACAATGCTGCACTGGATCTGGATCGCTAGCTGCATGCTGGAGGCTGCCGGCTGGAACTACTTTAAAGATCATCATTTTGTCAAGGAAGTGAGTAATAAATTTCTATACTAAATTTTTATAGATCTAGTAAATCTTACAGATAAATGGGCGCTAGTGCGCTACTCTAGACCACACATTTCTACTTCTAGATTCTAGGTTAGGCCTAGGGCTAGGCCCTATACAATAATATACAAATAACGCACGTCCCAGAGTGCAATAGCGGTGAATGCAGTACGCGCGAGGTTTCCTTAGATTGGTGCCGCTCTGTGCAACGAGCCGCTTGCGGCGAGTTGACAGTGCGAACCATCTGAAGAAACCGAGCGTAGAACACTGCATTTACGTTTCGCACAATTGGTCAAGTGCGTTATTTGTTTTATAAAATAGCGACACAAATAGCAACAAACGAAACTTCAGATCTTAAGTTAGAGTCTACGAGAGTTCGATCTAGATCTAGAGTTAGGTTGGTTCTACTACTACTAGACTAAGACCTTGCAGGCTTACCAAAAAGTCATTGGGATTCATTGCCTTCAATTTCATTAAAAATAAAATCCACAGAGGTCTACAATGGGTCTAGAGACGAATCTACATCAGACAGCTGAAATTCCTGGCTTCATTATAAAATCTAAATGTCAAAACAGGCCTAAATCCAAGGCAAAAGTTAAATAAAAATTTGCTTTTTAGGTCTAGTAAGTCCATGCTAGAGCTAAGCTACGCGTACGTTGCGCTGGGGATCATGGTGGAGCGTACAATATTAGCTACGCGTAGCCTATAATAATTGCAATGCACTCGAGGAAGCGCGTACTACGTGTACGCGCGCGCACTGGATCTCCATGGTAACGTGCAATATAACTTTTTGTTGCGCTTTTTCTGCACTCATTTCTGCAAAATCGTGCTTGCATCAAAAATTTGTCAATGTCATGTGACGCGTATTGACCAATCACGATGCTTAAAATACTAGAGCCATTTTATAATACAGGCCTAGAGTCTACTTTAACTCCGGGAAGCTCCAACACCGGCGCCGCAGGCGTCGGAGCTTTGGTTGGTTTTGTTGGTTTCTCGTGTGGGCTAGTATTTAGTAAAACAGCTGATTGGGTGATATTATCATTAAATCTGCAAAGGGAGTATGGTAGCGCGCCCAGTATTCGGTCTATTCCCAGTATTCGGTCAGACAGCCGTTTCAACAGCTGTAACAATTTAAAAAATAATTTATGAGCCACGAAACTTGCACAAATCAGGCAGTTAAACAACTTTTCTTAACTCTCAAAATTAAATCAGATTTAGGGCCCCGGAAAGATCTCCAACTTAGCTCGAAATTGGTCAGTGTCGCACAACTTTCCGCACTTTCACGTTCTCTTAGCACATGCGCTAACATGCATAGCCATATGTAGAAGTCTATTGCGAAACAACTACGTGTGCTGTCCAACCAAAAAATTACTTTTTTTTTTACGAGGGCTCTTTTCAGATTTTCCCTTAAAAAAATAGCCCCCCTTAATTATTTTGAGGTGGCTATTTTGGAGCTCAGGGGGGCTTTTTTTTTTTTTAAAGGTTGTATTTTTTTTAAACGCGGTTTTACCTAATTAAATTCCAAGCAAAGGCAAATATAGATGCAATTGTAGCGTACATATGTCATGTAGAGTATTGCAGACATTCAGATACCCATGATTTATTCACTTTGTGTTAAACGTGGGGCTTTATGATTTACATATACATGTAACTAAAACTTGTCAAAAGGAGTGTTTTGTTTAACTGTTCGTTTTTCATATCCTAAGAAAATATTATCACTGACACGCGGGCTAGGAATTAATTTTTTTATGGGGGCTACTTTTCCCCATTGCCTAAAAAAAAAACCAAGGGGCTACTTCCTTAAAGGGATCCGGTAACTTTGTCTCAGATTCTGAAACAAAATTCTGGATTTAGCTCATGATGCAAATGATATTTATAAACCTGTAGGTCAGTCAGGAACCCCATGACTTTTACCAGCCGATCGCCTGTCTAATTATTAAGATATTTATGATTGGAATTACAAATTTTGAAAACCGTTCGCCTGACGGTTTTCATAACACTACAGTCTATTGGGGGAAACGAGTATGGTAAAACCGGTCACTCAAGGATTTTTACTTTTTGGAGGCACTTCTTGATCATTTTGAAGAGATTTTTGTAGGGCTTCAATATTACACCATATCACAGACACTAATAACATGTAGGGCCGTGTATCTCAGATTTAACAATGTTAAACGATCCCTTTAAAGCCGTATTGTAAGCTGTAACAATAAGTTGTGTTTTTCCTTAGCCATCATACTACTAGCAACCAAATTGGTAGGTAATATGTTATTTAGTCTTTTTTTTCTGTCCCAAATTTAATTGTTATCATGGACAATGCAATCCCATTAAAAAAAAATGTAGACCAACTCCCTTTAAAATTGTGTTATTTAGACCATTTATTCAGTCTACTTCTTCCCTAACTCCAGGGAGCACCAGAGCCTGCATCGGAAATCGATTCAAACAGTGGGGAGGGGCACATTTTTTTCGAAATGTAAAGAAGTAGTAATTACATTTTGACTTACAACGTTTTTCGACTCCTCTGGGCATCAGGACAACCACTTATACACTAATTATAATTTGAAGACGTCTTTGAAAGGAAAAAAGACGATTCCTCGTCCTTACCCAATTTATCCCACGTTGTGTATCGTTGATTAAAGGGATCGTTTAACAATGTTAAATCTGAGATGCATGGCCCTACGTGTTATCAGTGTCTGTGACATGGTGTTATATTCAGGGGCGTCTCTAGACCTTTTTCAGTGTCGGGGTGTAGAGGCCAACGATTACCGACAAAACTAGCCCCCAATTACCGACAAAATTAAATGTCCCAATATTTACAAATTTAAACCTATATACCCGGGGCCGAAGGCTAAATTGTATTTCCTAAGGACTATCTATAGTAGTTGCGTACAGTATGCGCAAATGGTCATTTTCCTCTACGACATAAATATACAAATTATTTCGTCAACTTAGTCAGCATTATAGCTATATATTTTAATGCAGGCGCGTAGCTAGGATCTTATTTTAGGGAGGGGCGGTAGTGAGCAAGTGATTCACTCAAAGCGCGCTCATTAGAGGGTGTGGGTGATAGGCCTCCCGCGCGAAGGGCAGAAGCTTAGACGTTTCCTTAAATTATTAGGAAAAGGAGACGATTTATTGTACCGTTCTCGACTGTTAATCCTTGTCTGAATGAACTTCCCCCCTCTCGCGCGAAGCACGAAAGCTTTGGCGTTTCATTAAATTATTATAAAAAGAAGACGATTTGCTGTACTGTTCTCGACTGTTAATCCTTATCTGAATTCATTTTCTCCCCCTCCCGCGCAAAGAGCGTTAAACCTTTGACATTTCATTTAATTATGAGAAAAAGCAGACGATTGGGTGTACTGTTCTCGACTCTTAATCCTTATCTGAATTCAGTTCCCCCCTCCCGCGAAGTTTTGGCGTGTCATTAAATTATTAGAGAAAGTAGACGATTTGCTGTACCGTTCTCGACTGTTAATCCTTATCTGAATTCATTTTCTCCCCCTCCCGCGCAAAGCGAGGAAGCTTTGACGTTTCATTAAATTATGAGAAAAAGCAGACGATTGGGTAGTCTAGTTCTGGACCCTATATTGATTTTTGTTATTCGCCGACTATAAGCGTTAAGCCGAGTGATGCGATCCTTAGTGATCGCGAGTCCCCAACTAACTGTGCTAGACCAATTGCTTAATGTGACGTCAAGGGTCAAAAGTTCACAAACAAGTGATTCATAAATATTCATGAAGTTACTGTCAATCAAACTTCGCTCGCGATGTTTTACGTTTTACACGTGGGATTCTAGTCCAGAAAGGGTCAAAAGATCAAGCCTTATTACGTAATTTTGATAGCGCCCAATTATGCATAAACATACACGTACTGCTGTGTGCTACAGGTGTATGTGACATTTCGAACTCCCCTTGCCTCATGCACAGATGCCTAGCTAACTATACTTCGCTGCGCGAAACGCTTTCATTTAGCGTTCGGCAGGATTCAACGTTGTCTATTTGCAAGACCCTATTACAAAGCTATAAGGGTCATTTTTAAAGACGTGCACCGGAAATTGATAAATATTGGAAAATATATAACTTTAAATTAGTGCTGTAACATCACGGATATCTCCAATTCCGTTTAACCGCCTGTCAAAACCGGACGGTTTTCGGTTAAACGATTTATTAAAAAAAAAAAAAAAAAAAAAAAAAAAAAAATTTGTGCTTGTGAACTAGTCACAAATAATAGTAACAATGTCGTTTTAGAATAATGTGTAAGATCATTAAAGTAAATTAAAAACAGTAGAGGACCTAGGATAGAACCTTGTGGTACACCATGTGTTAAACTTGGATGAATATATATTGAGATCTATTACAAAGATTACTTTCAAACCAAGATGACAGACAAATTGGAGTGTTGTTCTAGTTTCCAAGTGGTAAGTCATCACACCGATTACTGAGCTGGGAGACATTGCCAGGCATAGTGCCAGGTGGAGGGGCATAAATCGAAACTTAAAAAAAAAAAAAAAAAAAAAAAACTTAAAAAAAAAAAAAAAAAAATTATTAAAAAAAAAAAAAATAAAAAAAAAAAAAAAACGGGAAAACGAAACCGTCCAATTGAAAACGGAATCCGCCATGGGCGGTCGGATACCGGACGGTTAAACGTTTGACTACAGCACTACTTTAAATAATAATTGTGCATTATTGTTGTCATTTTAAATATATTTTGTTTAGATTTCAAATCAATATTTCCACTTTTTTGTGAAATTATCAGCATGCGTTTATGACGATAGACTAGGCCTTCAACACGCTGATATAAAATAAAGAGGGTCAAAGTCAAATATCATGCTTATATATGTCCATGCTTAGTTTTTGAGATGCCTGCCACTACCAAACTAAGCACAAGTTATTTATTAGAAAGATTCTATCATATCACACAATGACAATATTTCAGAAATTTTAATTTTTTATTGGCCCTTTTGACGTATTTTGTTAATAATATTTCAAGGGAACCTTGAAACCACCATTAGTTTCGAGTCATATTAAAGTAGATCAAATTATCTACATTTTGATACCAATCTCAACGAAATTGAAATTAATTAACAACGCAATATTAAAACGTTATTACCCATATATATCAAAATTTGAAGTGCCTTTTTTCATAAGTTTCCAGGAAATTATGCATGTAAAAATGTGAACTGCATACTCGAGGTGAAGGGGAATTGGGAGAAAGAGGAAGAAAAGGGGAAGGAGACAAGAATAGAAGGAGGAAGACAGAGAGGCGGAACTGATAAGAAACACTATATAGGGAGAAGACAAGGAGAAGGGAAAAAAGGTAAATTAAAAAGGGAGAAGTGCTGATTAAAAGTCAAGGTATTAACCTTACATGAGTGTTGCCCATCATTAACCTACATTTATGTTTCCCTTCATATAGTACTTATATAATACTGGTTTGTGCAACTTTATGATTTCCTTAAAAATAACTTGCAAAGCAAGTCATAATCATCCATTTTATGGCATTTTAATACTTGTCATCATAGGAAGCCATGCAGTGGCATGTTATTATTTTGTTTATTCCTCTATGAATTAATAACCCTAAAAGTCTTCCAGTTACGGTGGCAAGTATGTAATGTTCTTGTACAGAGGAGTACCCCCCTCCCCTCTGCATGAGCAATTTCATTGCAATTTGCATTGAACCAAACTTCTATTTTTGTTTAATACAGATTTTTTTGTTTCCCTTTTTTTTTTAAATTCCATATTAAAACAAAAAAATCATGAAAGTTGCGTAGAAATGGCTTGCATTTCACACATCTGATGTGTTTGAATTCAACCTGAAATTGGCATTTTCCAATAAGAAAGTACATCTCCAAAGTATAAGTCTGAATAATACAATTATAAACTGAACTAGAATGTATGATGACATAAAATGTGTTACGAAGTCATCCATTACTGGTAAAATAAATCATCATTCACAATAGAGCAGTTAAATGATAATCTCAGATTAACAAAAAAGACAAATCCACGAAAGTATTGGAAATTTTGGAAAACCAAAAAAAGTAATAAGGCCTCACGAATGATTTTGTACATCTTTTGTAATTTGAATGTTGCTCAAGTTAAAACAGGTGCACTAAGTTCACCAACCCGAAATAGTGTAAACATTGGACATGAATTATGAATTTGCTGTTTGAAATATATGTACAATACAGTTGTCAATGCAATCGTAATCACCAAGCGAGATGCATGTAACAGCGCTAGTATAGTTCGAAAACTTGGAAGTTAGATATGCAATGCCGCTATTGTTTCTATAGTAGTACGTGCATGTACATGTAGCTAGGCCTACATACAGTGTGTGCACCATGGACTTATACAGTGTAATACACTACGCATGTACAATGTATATAACACAGTAGTTTATATCTTCAGACCTTATTGTATCTTTAGAGGAAATAATGTTAAAAGAGGAAGTTTTAATGGTCATTATACATTTAATTTGAATTAGAAGATTAATTTTGAGACAACATGGCACTTTTTAAGGAATTATATACAATCATTGTATCACCAGATCATACCAGATTTCCCCATTACTACTTCAAAATGCTGTCAAGCAAAGACTAGTACTTTGGCTTGGAGGCACGGCCAATTTCATGGATCTCCCTGAAAAATCTCAGGGAAAGTCGTTAACTTGGAGGAATTGGACTGGACCCTATTCTAGCGCAGTTAGTGGGGGAATCGCGATCACTAAGGATCGTATCACTCGGCTTAACGCTTATAGTCGGCGAATAACAAAAATCAATATAGGGTCCAGAAATAGACTAACGATTGGGTGTACTGTTCTCGACTTTTAATCCTTATCTGAATTCAGTTCTCCCCCTCCCGCGAAGTTTCGGCGTGTCATTAAATTATTAGAGAAAGTAGACGATTCATTAAACCGTGCTCGACTCTAGTCTTAATTCTTGTCTGAACTCGGTTTACCCCTCCTGCAAGTTTTGAAGTTTCATTAAATTATTATAGAGAGAAGACGCTTCGTTGCACCGTTTGATCGACTCTTAATAAGCCCTATTTATATGAATTCAGTTTCCCCCTCTCGCGCGAAGCGTGGAAGTTTTGACGTTTCATTAAATTATTAGTGAAAGAAGACTATTTGTTTAACCGTGCTCGAATCTTCATCCTTGTCTGAATTCAGTTTCCCCCTTCCCGCGTGAAGCGCGAAAAAGCTTAGACGTTTCCTTAAATTATTAGAGAAAGCAGACGATTCGTTGTACCGTTTTTGACTCTTAATCCTTGTCTGAATTCAGTTTCCCCCTTCCCGCGTGAAGCGCGAAAAAGCTTAGACGTTTCCTTAAATCATTAGAGAAAGCAGACGATTCGTTATACTGTTTTCGACTCTTCTAAATGAAGTTTTCCCCTCCCGCGCAAAGCGCGTAATTTTTTGTGTTTCATCAAAATAAAGAGAAAGGAAGACGATTCGAGAAAATACAAGTATTGTAGTTGTAGTTACTCTCGAAGCCGTCACAGCTGATAAAAAGTCACAGTTCGTAGGTAAAAAAACTTTGGTCGATTGACAATATACATCTCACCGACTTCATACTTCTGCAAGAATACTGACACAGCTGACCGGACACAGCAATTTATTTACCTGTGTCTTTCTTGCTTCCTCGACGACGAGACGACTCCACCCAACAAGTTCCCTCTCTCACCTCTCTTTCATTCCCGTTTATTTTGTTTCTCTTTTCTCTTTTTTCTTTCTTCTTTTCCTTTTCTTTCTTTTCTTTCTTTTCCTTTTCTTTCTTTTCCTTTCTTTCCTCTCCTCCCTCTTTTTCTTTTTTCTCTTTCTTTATTCTTTTTTCTTTCCTTTCTTTTTCTTTCTTTCTTTCTTTCCTTTCTTTTTCTTTCTTTCTTTTCTTTCCTTTTCTTTTTTTCTTTTCTTTATCTTTTCTTTTTTTCTTTTCTTTCCCTTTCCCTCTCTTTTTTCCCTCCGCCTTTTCTCTTTTTTCCCTCCGCCTTTTCTCTTTTTTTCCCCGACGGCAGCGCAACTTTACTGACAATATCCTGGAGATGCCCCTGGTTATATTGAAGCCCTAAAAAAATTGCGCTTCAAAATGATCAAGAAGTGCCTCAAAAAAGTTTTAAAAAAACTTTGAACGACCGGTTTGACCATACTCGTTTTCCTCAATAGACTGTAGTGTTAATAAAACCTTTTGACAAACGCAAAATTTGACTTCGATTTTCAATCATAAACATCTTGATAATCAGACAGGCGATCAGCTTTCAATTTCAACGGTCCTCTATAGCATGAATATTTATATTTGCTGCACCGCTACCGTGCATGAGAACTTTTTCTACGCCATGTTGAATCGACGATATACACTGTACATAATACATACATGTACGTGTTCATGTACATTTACAACATGGATGAATTGGTTTATGACAAGGAATCACCTATTTTTGCCTCTCATTTTTTTAATATTTAACTTTAGGAGGAAAATTATTCACAGTATCATGGTTTTGGTTTTTGTCATGCTACATGTACTGACCTGCTGAAAACAAGAAACTCTAACAAAACCCGTTTTAAAACTCGTTTTGGGGGGCTCACCATAACTGGATTAGGGCTTTAAGAATTCTAATACCATCAAGAAATGGGATCGAATATTTAAGATTATACAACACCTACATGGATCCTTGTCATTTGATTGGAGGATTGTTGGTCACATGATATTCAATAGATCTTCTATTGCACAGGCGTACATTTTTGGTTATATATGACTGCGTAGCGCGTACCTCTCTGCCGTGCGCGTATCCCTGCGTGTATCTGACGCGAAGGCAATCTGAATGTACATGTAATCTAGAAGACTTGAATCCAACTTTAAGATATCTTTAATATAAGGAGTAAAGCATATTTTGTTGATTAAAGTATTAATTAGATCTTCTTCGATGTTGTATAAAACAAATAATGAATGTTTTTCATTCATTCAATAGTGCAAATATTTTCATTCCTTCAAAGATTAGCATTATTTCTTTTAACTCATGAAAATATTTGCACTATTGAACTCATAACCATTCATTATTTGTATATTACACACCAAGGGGTACAATCATCACAGCATCTATTGCATTGCTAATCAAATAGTGTGTAGTGAAGAATTCATGTGCATGTAGATGTACACTGTAGACTGTACAGGTACATATAATCATGAATAAGAAAAACAATTGAAGCTGGAATGGAAAATGAGCTCAGAACTTTACTTTAAGTATGGCTCTTTTTTTATAGACCTATCTAGAAGGCCAAGTGCACCATAACATCAACCCTAACATGATTTGAATAGATAGAGAAAAATCAAACAAGCATACAGTAACACTGAAAATTACATCAAAATAAGTTTTAAAATAAGAAAGTTACAGCATTTCTAAGGTTACATTTTGGTATGCAATTGAGGAGCCAATGATGTCACACACCCACTATTCCATATGTATTTTATTATATATGAAATTTCAAATATCTCAATTTTGTATAGATTTGATAATAAAGAAGTCAAATTCTGAATTGAATCACAATAAGTTACCACATGATTTGTTCCATGATACTATGATAGTTTTACATTTTTGGAGCAAAAAAGTAGAAAATTTGAAATGTTGTACAATAAAATACAATAAAATAGTGGGTGTGTGACATCATAGGCTCACACATGACAAAATGTGTATACTGACCATGTTATGCATTAGTATTTTGTGAAACTACATGTTTTACATGTAAAACTTTAAAATGCCATAACTTTCTTATTTTACATCATACTTTGATGAAATTGTTAGTGTTGTGCTTGATTGATTTTTCTTATTCAAATCAACTTGATGTCTAGTTGGACTTCCTCAGATCATGGACCCTGTAGGGTCCATGCTCAGATCATTCATGACAAACTCTCTTTCCCCTTCCATACATTAGTGGAGTTAGTTTAGGCTGCATTGTGTACTGTACATGTAGTGCAAGCATGTAGTATTTTCAGTGATACATGTACATGTAGGTCCATAAAGTGGCTGGGGAGTGGCCTTGTGGTATTTGGCCAGAGGCTTAACCTCATGACCCAATGTACAAGGGCTTTCATCGAAAGGGTGCGGTGCGGTGCGGCGCGGTGTGGTGTGCTCAACGCACCCATTCGATAAAAGAGGGGGGCCTTTTCTCGAAAGGGTGCGTTGAGAGCGGAGTACCGTTTTAACACACCCTTTCGATGAAAGCGGGGGGGGCTTTTCTCGAAAGGGTGCGTCGACTAGTCTTTCGCATCAGTCGTTTAAAATGAGGATCTCGGACAGAAGGTAATAGTTTGTAATTTAAGTATATTGAAAATGTATTAAATAAAATGGAATGGTCTTGATTACAGAGTGGTCTCTTTCGTTATTACTATGTTGATGGGGGAGACAGAGAGAAGGTTAAAGGGATCGTTTAACAATGTTAAATCTGAGATACACGGCCCTACATGTTATCAGTGTCTGTGATGTGGTGTAATATTGAAGCCCTAAAAAAATTGCGCTTCAAAATGATCAAGAAGTGCCTCAAAAAAGTAAAAAATCTTTGAGTGACCGGTTTTACCATACTCGTTTTTCCCAATAGACTGTAGTGTTATGAAAACCGTCAGGCGAACGGTTTTCAAAATTTGTAATTCCAATCATAAATATCTTGATAATCAGACAGGCGATCGGCTTGTAAAAGTCATGGGGTTCCTGACTGACCTAAAGGTTTATAATTATCATTGCATCATGAGCTAAATCCAGAATTTTGTTTCAGAATCCGAGACAAAGTTACCGGATCCCTTTAAGGGAAAGGTAAAGGGAAGATAAAAGGAAAGAAAGAAGAATAAGAAGAGAAGAGGGAAACGGGGGGGGGGGCGAAGGACTCTTGCCCCCCCCCCCCCCCCGCCAAAAAATAAATCAGAGAGAGAGAGAAGGGAAGAGAAGATAAAAGGAAAGAAAGAAGAGGAAGAAGAAGAAAAGAGGGAAACAGGGGCGAAGGGCTCTTGCCTCCTCCCTCCCCCCCCCCCCCCCCGCCAAAAAATAAATAAGAGAGAGAGAGAGAATCTGTTCTGATCCTGGTCCTGATCCTCAAGAGGGGTATAAAGATGACCAATAAGAACGTTATCGTTCGAGAGAGAGTGTTTGTTGCTTCTAGAACATTTTAGAATTAAGTCCCATCACATTGCAGTTGTGGGGAGGGACTATGATTATTACCCCCTTGGATGGCTTCCCATAAGAGTCTGGCTTTGAAGGTTTCGACTGCGTCGCAGGCAAAGATGCTGGGGGGGGGGGGGGAAGTAAATTCCAGGCCCGTATGGTTCTTGGAAAGAAGGTGAGTCGATATATATCCGTCTTGCATCTTATGTTGCAGAAGGAGAGGGAAAGAGAAGATAAAAGGAAAGAAAGAAGAGGAAGAGGAAGAAGAATTTGTGTTCTGCCAGTGTCACAAATAGATATATAAATATGCTCCTCTGACGATAATTTGATGTATAAAACCCCTCACCTTCTTGGGGCTCCGCCCCTTGGATCCAACACCAATTTGTGTCCTGCCAGTGTCACAAATAGATATAAAAATATGCTCATCTGACCGTTATTTATTGCCCAAAACCCCTGAGCTTCCGGGTGCTCCACCCTCTGGACCCCACGCCAATTCGTGACCCCTGTGTCACAAATAAGGTATAAAATAATAATTATTTAATGGACAAAACTCCTGAGCTTCTGGGGGCTCCGACCCCTGGACCCAACACCAAATTGTGTCCTGCCACTGTCACAGATAAGGTATAAAATTATGCTCATCCGACGTTAATTTTGATGTTTAATACCCCTGAGCTTCTGAGGGCTCCGCCCTGTGAAAAACACGTGTAAAAAAAGCACGTTAATTTTTACCGTTAGTTGGGGAGATACCCCCCCCCCCTGGCGTTCAAGGGGGGGGGGGGGTACGATTTTTCAAATTTTTGAGGGCCCCAAAAAAGATTAGTGCTCTCTAGTAATTTCGCGACTACTCCGGAACCGCGGCAGATATAAAGTTTTTCTCTCATGACTTTTTTCTTTCGAGTCTTACGCATCTTTTGAAACATTTTTTTGTTGAAAATCGGACGTATAATTGCGGAGTCACGTGACCTTTTGTTTTTGCATGTCAGCCCTAAAATCGCTCATTTTTGTGATTTATGTACCAAACATATGGAAATACCATTTATTCTTTTAAAAAAACACATTGGTTATTTGGTCTTGTTTCAAGTTAATGTGTTTGATTTTGGGTAAAAATAGTTGAATTGTGGTTAGAAATGAAATGAAATAACAAAATAATATAAAACATTAATACAAATTATCAAAACAAGAGATAACATAGGGATAAACTGGCTCTTCCAACGTTGTTGTCGTATTATCATTCTAACGAATATATGAAGTGAAAAAGAACGCTCGAATATTATATATGATTTATGGGTAAAAATGTGAATTCTCTGACCTTGTTTGCATAAATTACCATAAATATGCATTTTCGCGGCGATCGGCTGTGAAACGGCCGAGATCTTAGGAGGGGGGGACCCCCCCCCCTCCCCAACATCAAGTCCACTCCAATCACATTGAAAAAAAGTATGACTTAAATTATCTCTCTCATCATTATACCGCTATAGTATTCATGTTTTTAATATTATTTATTGTCCATTAAACAAGTTCATAGAGAAAATACTTATCTCTCTGCAACATTAAAAAAGAATTTTCATTAATATGTCTTAATTTGTATTGATAGCCTTGTGGTCACCAACAGTGGCGTAGACAGGGGCGTCTCCAAAGGGGGGTGTGGGGTGCGACACCCCCCCCCCCCCACCTGTCAGGATATTGTCGGTAAAATTGCGCTGCCGTCGGGAAAAAGAGAAAAGGGGGAGGGGAAAAAAGAGAGTAAAAGGGAAAGAAAAGAAAAGAAAAAAATAAAAAATAAAGAAAGGAAAGAAAAGAAAAGAAAGAAAAGAAAGAAAGAGAAAACAAAAAAGAGGGAGAATAGGAAAGAAAGGAGGCAAGAGCCCTTTGCCCCCGTTACCCTCTTTTCTTCTTCTTCCTCTTCTTTCTTTCCTTTTATCTTCTCTTTCCCTTTCCTTCTCTCTCTCTCTCTCTTATTTATTTTTTGGCGGGGGGGGGAGGGAGGAGGCAAGAGCCCTTCGCCCCCGTTTCCCTCTTTTCTTATTCTTTTTCCTCTTCTTTCTTTCCTTTTATCTTCTCTTTCCCTTTCCTTCTCTCTCTCTCTCTTATTTATTTTTTGGCGGGGGGAGGGAGGAGGCAAGAGCCCTTCGCCCCCGTTTCCCTCTTTTCTTATTCTTTTTCCTCTTCTTTCTTTCCTTTTATATTTCCTTTCCCTCTCCCTTCTCTCTCCCTCTCTTATTTATTTTTTTGGCGGGAGGGGGGGGGGGGGGATAAGAGCCTTTCGCCCTTCCCCCGTTTCCCTCTTTCCTTCTTCTTCTTCTTTTTTTCCTTTTATATTCCTTTCCTCTTTCCCTTTCCCTTTCCCTTCTTTCTCTCTCTCTCTCTTTTTTTAATTTTTTGGCGGGGGGGGGGGGGGGGGGGGCAAGAGCCCTTCGCCCCCGTTTCCCTCTTTTTCCTTTCCTTTTATCTTCTCTTTCCCTTTCCCTTCTCTCTCTCTCTCTCTCTCTCTTATTTATTTTTTGCCGGGGGGGGGGGGGAGGAGGCAACAGCCCTTCGCCCCCGTTTCCCTCTTTTCTTTTTATTCTTCTTCCTCTTCTTTCTTTCCTTTTATATTCTCTTTCCCTTCTCTCTCTCTCTCTGATTTATTTTTCGGCGGGGGGGGGGGGGGCAAGAGTCCTTCGCCCCCCCCCCGTTTCCCTCTCCTCTTCTTATTCTTCTTTCTTTCCTTTTATCTTCCCTTTCCCTTTCCCTTAACCTTCTCTCTGTCTCCCCCATCAACATAGTAATAACGAAAGAGACCACTCTGTAATCAAGACCATTCCATTTTATTTAATACATTTTCGATATACTTAAATTGGCAACTATTACCTTCTGTCCGAGATCCTCATTTTAAACGACTGATGCGAAAGACTAGTCGACGCACCCTTTCGAGAAAAGCCCCCCCCCCGCTTTCATCGAAAGGGTGTGTTAAAACGGTACTCCGCTCTCAACGCACCCTTTCGAGAAAAGGCCCCCCTCTTTTATCGAATGGGTGCGTTGAGCACACCACACCGCGCCGCACCGCACCGCACCCTTTCGATGAAAGCCATGTACAAGCATGGACCTACTATGTCCAGTCCATGCTAAACTCTCTATCAAGTCCCTGCATGTACACTGTACAATGTACATGTACATACAATCAGGAAGAAGAACAAAAATTGAAGCTGGAATGGAAAATGAGCTCAGAACTTTACTTTAAGTATGGCTCTTTTTTATAGACCTATCTAGAAGGCCAAGTGCACCATAACATCAAGCTGATTTGAATAAGTAGAGAATAATCAAACAAGCATAACACTGAAAATGTCATCAAAATAAGATTTGAAGAAAGAAAGTTACAGCATTTTTAAGTTTTACATTTTTTTCATGAAACAGTGTTACAAATAACGTGGTTGGTATGCAAATGAGGGAGCCGATAATGTCACACTATCACTGTTCTTTATGTACATGTATTTTATTATATGAAATTTCAGGTATATCAATTTTTTCATCAATTTAATATTAGAGAAGTTCTCAATTGAATCACAGTATACAATAATGTTGATTTTTCATTACATGAGAAGAAAAACTACTGGTATGTTTTACATTATTGGAGCAAAAAGATGAAATACCGGTATTTTAAGTTTATAAAACAAATTTCATAAAAGATAGTGTGTGACATCATAGGCTTACTCATTTGCATACAGACCACGTTATGCATTTACTGGTAAATTATAATCACTGTTTTGTGAAACTACAGTATATACTACAGTACATACTACAGTACATACTACATGTAAAACTTTAAAATTTTTTTTTTTTTTCCCCATTTTTTGGACCCTCCAACAGGCCATTTATTGAAAATCAATCTCAAGATAACATATTTGAACACATGTTCCAATGAATATCATACAATATTTCATAATAAGATATACATAACGAATATCAACCATAATACTGTATATACAGAACATACATGTAGATAAGGGAAAGAAAAACAAATATTAAATAATAATGCAACATCATGACTGAAAATGATATGGGAAATTCAATATACTCCTATTAAAGGATCAAAATCCTCTCAAAATTTATCCATTTTTTATCGAATTTGTCAGTTTTGTTAGCAAATATACTAACTTGCCTCTCATTTGTGTAACTATTCTTGATATATTGTTTTATTGTCCGAAAGGACGGTACAGACTTTTGTATTCGAGAAAAATATAATTGTTGTTTAGTCCAAATTATTATACAGTTTAAAGCATCATTTCTTTTTTCAATGAAACCTAACAAAACATGTATTAAGGACAGTTTTATTCTACAGCGTGTTACAATAGTTAACCAGTCAGTCAAACAACTCCAAATCAATTTGGTCACGTTACAGGAGTAAAAAAAGTGTACCATATCTTCTTCTTCTCTTCCACAAAGGGAACAGTTCTTATTTAAAATTATGTTAATTTTCACAAGATCTTTATTCAAATATAGTATCTTATTCAAAAGTCTGTACTGAAAGTACCGAACTGTTGTATGCGTTGTACAGCGAAACATAACCCTGAAATAATATTGCATATATTTATCATCAAATAATACACCATCTGCATGCCATTTATTACATAATTTATTCAAATGTTCATCCTTTTCTTTTAACATAATTTGATAAATATGTCTACATCCTTTTTCATCTTTCAATAAGCATGAAATATATGCAGGGCACAATGGTCCATTTACCTTCATATTACAACTTTCCAATTGGGACTTGTATTTGCATTTAATTATTTGACAGAGTGCATAATAATGAAGAAACTGTATTTTGATTGAAAACTTTTTTTCACACTCTTCTCTTGCTAAGATGTGTCCTTGATCATCTAGTAAATCGTTTAAAAATCGAATACCTTTATCACACCATTCTTTTAAAAATATACCCTTTCCTCCAATTTTAATCTCAGAATTATACCAAATAGAAATAGCTTTCCAAAAAGGAGTAGTAGTACATTGAACCTGGCGGACAAAATAAGCTAGTATTTGGAAAAGTTCTTTCCAAAAACAGTTTCTTAGCATAAATGATAATTTAGTGAAATATATATCACCTTTACCCCATTCCAATGATGATAGTGGACGTAAGAAAGCGTACATTAAATGGGTAACGTCTTCACATGAGTTCAACAATATTCTTCTAATCCAGGTCAGTTTCAAAGCTCTAGAAAATTGTACAACATCAACCATTTTCAATCCACCATTTTCGTAAGAACAAACCATCTGTTTTCTGCTAATCTTATCAGGTTTCCCTTTCCAAATAAATTTAAAAAAAGAGACATTTATTGCTTTTAAAAGATGTTCAGAAGGGTTAGGAATGGACATAAATAAATGGTTAAATTGCGAGACTAGCAGTGATTTCACCAAGACCACGCGACCAAAAACAGAAATGTTACGTTTCGACCAAGATATCATTTGCCTTTTTAGTTTATCAAATATTCTGTCGTAGTTGAAATCCGGAAGCTTTTCTAAATCAATACCAAAGTCTATTCCCAAATACCTTATGAATCCCCCGTTAACCAACGATATGTCAGTCCCATGAACCTGATGTAAATCAATATTTACAGTTTTTTTCAAGGAACCGATACACAATATCTGTGTCTTATTTATATTAAGATTTAAACCTGAATACTGAGAAAAGAACTCCAATAGCTCCAGAGCATAATGTAAACTTTCTGTACTATCGAGACACAACACTGTATCATCAGCGTATTGTAATATTCTATATTCCTTGTTTTCTATAACTAAACCTTTTATCTTGTGGGATTTTCTGACCAACATGCCTAAAATTTCTGCACATAATAGAAACAAATATGGAGAAAGCGGATCTCCTTGTCGGCAACCCCTTTTAATATTAAAACGCGAGGTTAAACAACCGTTAATTAACACATTTGAAGCAGAATTTGAATATAGTAATTTGATCCATTGGATAATTTTATCCCCGTAATTAAAGAAATGTAATACATTCCATAGAAAATCATGTGAAACACAATCGAACGCCTTTTCAAAGTCAATAAAAAGTAATATCCCAGGAATATTTTTATGATCTGCATAAGAAATTATGTCATAAATCATTCTGATATTTTCTCCGATGTATCTACCGGACAGAAAGCCTTTCTGATCTTTATGTATGTTTTCGTCTAACAATGGTTTTATTCTGTTTACAATGCAACTAGAAAGAATCTTATATTGGACATTGAGCAAAGATATAGGACGCCAGTTTTTAAGTAGATTGCGAGGTTTGTTACCTTTAGGTAGTAGGGTTATAATTCCTAAATTTTGGAAATGTGAAAATCTTCCACAAACATATGCTGCGTTCAAACTCCTCATTAAATAAATCCCTATATCTTTAAGAAAAAACTTGAAAAACTCTGCAGTAAACCCATCCTGTCCGGGTGATTTACCAAGTTTTAAGTTACCAACAACTTTGCTAATTTCTTTAAGGCAAATTTCTTTACCCAACTCCTCTACTTTTTCATCTGAAATCTTGTTATGATCTGTTTCTTCCAGATCATGTAATATATCTTGAAAATCTGATACCTCTCGAAATCCATAAAGGTCTTCGTAAAATATTTCCACCTCGTTCTTAATTTCCTCTTCCGTATTCAATATTTTATCATTTTTATCAACAAGTTGAATAATTCTCTTTTCTACACGCCTTTGTTTCATAAGGTTATAAAAATATTTGGAGGGTTTTTCACCATATTGTAGTTCTTGTAGTAAAATACTTTCCTCCTTTCTTTTAAGCTTTTCCTTTCTTTTTGTCTCCAAATCTTCTTTGAGGGATATAATTTGTTCTAATATACTATCTTTATCACTAATGCCCAAATTTAACTTCAATTCCAACTGTTCGATCTTGTCCTCTAATTGTTTTTCTATTTTATCAATTTCTTTTTTCTTATTTACTCCATATATAATAGTACATGCTCTCAATTCCATCAAAAGAATTTCAAAAAAAAATTGTTCATTGAGAATAAATTTACAGCTGTTTTTGTCAATATCCTCAAACCTTGTATCATCTTGTTCATTTTTTTCAATATACTCTAAAGTGATTTCTTTTATTTTATCCTTTACAGTTTGTACATATTGATCTTCCTTTAAGAGAGAATTGTCAAACTTCCAATATTTGTGTCTCTTTAGACCAGTACCGAACATAAGATCCAAACTAATCCCTGCATGATCAGATCTATAGCTATTATTAATTTTACAATCTGATACTAACGAAAATAGCTGGTTTGATATCAAAAAGTAATCTAGTCGCCCTTGTTTTAAAGGACTAGGTTGTCTCCAGGTAAACTGTTTTATGTCTGGATGGGTACAGCGCCATGGATCAATTAAATGAAAACTGTTCTTCATTTCCAAAACTTTGCGCTGAGCATTTTTATTATTTAATCTAACGTAATTACAAGAGTCCGAATCAAAATCTTGAAGTAGGTTCCAATCCCCACACATAATTACAAGAGGATCATTAAGATCTAATATAATATTCTAATATAAAACTTTAAAATGCCTCATAACTTTCTTATTTTACATCATACTTTGATGAAATTGTTAGTGTTGTGCTTGATTGATTTTTCTTATTCAAATCAACTTGATGTCTAGTTGGACTTCCTCAGATCATTCATGACAAACTCTCTTTCCCCTTCCATACATTAGTGGAGTTAGTTTAGGCTGCATTGTGTAC
This sequence comes from Strongylocentrotus purpuratus, assembly GCF_000002235.5. NCBI lineage: Eukaryota > Metazoa > Echinodermata > Echinoidea > Camarodonta > Strongylocentrotidae > Strongylocentrotus > Strongylocentrotus purpuratus. The sequence continues at coordinate 52,073,728 of NW_022145606.1, read as the reverse complement.
TGTACATGTAGTGCAAGCATGTAGTATTTTCAGTGATACATACACATATACATGTAGGTCCATAAAGTGGCTGGGGAGTGGCCTTGTGGTATTTGGCCAGAGGCTTAACCTCATGACCCAATGTACAAGCATGGACCTACTATGTCCAGTCCATGCTAAACTCTCTATCAAGTCCCTGCATGTACACTGTTCAATGTACATATACATACAATCAGGAAGAAGAACAAAAATTGAAGCTGGAATGGAAAATGAGCTCAGAACTTTACTTTTATAGACCTATCTAGAAGGCCAAGTGCACCATAACATCAAGCCGATTTGAATAAGTAGAGAATAATCAAACAAGCATAACACTGAAAATGTCATCAAAATAAGATTTGAAGAAAGAAAGTTACAGCATTTTTAAGTTTTACATTTTTTTCATAAAACAGTGTTACAAATAACGTGGTTGGTATGCAAATGAGGGAGCCGATAATGTCACACTATCACTGTTCTTTATGTACATGTATTTTATTATATGAAATTTCAGGTACCGGTATTTCAATTTTTTCATCAATTTAATAATAGAGAAGTTCTCAATTGAATCACAGTATACAATAATGTTGATTTTTCATTACATGAGAAGAAAAACTACTGGTATGTTTTACATTATTGGAGCAAAAAGATGAAATACCGGTATTTTAAGTTTATAAAACAAATTTCATAAAAGATAGTGTGTGACATCATACATGTAGGCTTACTCATTTGCATACAGACCACGTTATGCATTTACCGGTAAATTATAATCACTGTTTTGTGAAACTACAGTACATATTTTAAAATTTTTAAATGCCTCATAACTTTCTTATTTTACATTATATTGTGATGAAATTGTTAGTGTTATGCTTGTTTGATTTTACTTCAAATCAACTTGATGTCACTTCAAATCAACTTATGTCCAGTTGGACTTGGTCTTTAAGCTCCTTACATACTGTATGTGTAGGTCATTTATATCATTTGTATGACAACCACTCTTTCCCCTTTCGTACATTAGTGTATAGTTACATTTAGTTACATTTAAGCCTGCACTGTATCTCTTTGGTAGTGCAAGCAATGATGTTCATCTAAACAGTGGCTGGGGAGTGGCCTTGTGAAAGGCACTGGTATTTGGCCAGAGGCTTAACCTCATGACCCCATGTACAAGCTACTTGGTGCTCCATACTCCTTTCACATTTGTTTTGCTTAAAGGTAAAGACCAGTATTGGAAACGCCCCAATTTCAATAAATGAAATGGTAGCTCTTATTACCAATCATGTGAAAGAATATGTTTTGACTAATACATGTACATGATGATAAAATTTATGCCGGGAAACCGCTTATTAATTGATATATTTGGTAAATTAGTTTATCTATTGGGATGTGAGAGATAAACGCACATGTCCCGCATGTGTGCCTAGTCCCATATACATCTTTCTGTGTACAGTGCTTGTAACTTTACCAAGACTGGACTTAATATCTTATCATTTTGATGATTCCAGAACCTTGCAGTAATACCATGGACTTACACACCAATACTTACATGTATATGCTAGATGATCAACCTTTTCTGATCGATTCCACGTTTCTTTCACAATGCAATAGCATGACCATAACTGGTCTTTATCTTTTACCCTTAATTTTGCTTAGCCAAAATATGTACTAACTTTTGGGGCTTTTCACACATGCTTTTTTAAGTCCTGTAATAAGAAAATTCATGCTGTTCTCACTGCAATTAATTTTCCCCATACTGTAGCTGTGAAGCGTGAATATTCACTGATTCACTCCATTGCGTAGTACCTGAATTTTTTGTTTCTGTTCTCATTCATTTGCCTTGCACTGCAATTGTGGAGTTAGCACCACATTTGCGGGATAAGCCATGCAGCTATTTTGCAGGGCCAGCTAACCCTGTACTATACATGTAGGTGGGGCTGACCCACTTTGGTAAATATGTGTTTGAACAGAAAGTGGAATAAGCTTAAGACCAGACTATAGCCTAGGTGGGGCTAAGACCCCCCTTCAACCCCACCTACAGTACATGTATAGTCCGGGGTTAAAGGTATAGACAAGTTCTGGTCATGTGATTGCATTGTGAAAGAAACGTGGAATCAATCAGAAAAGGTTGATCATCTAAAATATAAGTATTGGTGTGTACTGCAAGATTCTCTGGGATCGTCAAAATGATAAGAAATTTTGCCCAGTCTTGGTAAAGTTACAAGACATGTATATAGACAGGATTTTAATACTTAAAGGGAAATAAAACCCAAATAGACAACTACTCTAAATGAAAACAGATAAACCAGAGAAGCAAACTGATGAAAGTTTCAATTAAAACTGACGAAATATAAAAAAGTTATGAATTGTTGAAAGTTGTAATCACTATACGTATGGGAACTTCAAATTGGCTGAAGCGGTAATGTCAATGTGATGTAGTGCGGGACTAATTTCCCATCTGTTCCAACATATGAAATAAACTACATGTACAGGTCTACATGTATAATGAATGTTTAATGTTTAAAAGGTGTTCAATTGGACAAAAAAAAATTGTGATTACTCTTTTTTTTCCATCTTTTTTCCATCTTTGTTTTCATTTTTCAGAGACATGGGCAGAAGTCTGCAAATAAGCACTTCCAGACTTGGACTTGGACTTGGAGTGAATCAGTACTTTGGATATATGCTACCTCTGTGTTTTTTTTTTTATCCCACAGAAAGTTTGACATGGAATTGACGGGGGGGGGGGGTGCAATATAGTTTTAATCCACACTTTTGTGAAAAATGAGTTACATCCATTTCCATCAGCTTTCTAGATTGTTCTTCATCTTCTGACAATTAAAAAAAAAAGGAAATCAACTGATTAATAGGGAAATGAATAAATATTCTTCTCCTGAAAACAAGCAATTATCTGAACCAAAAAAAAAAGTAACTCCCCCTTAATCAAAATGGCGTAGCTTTTTAAAGAAAAGGTTTTGAGCAAAATAAATTGGCAGGACTGTTCCTATATTTATTGACTAACTTTTCTCCCGAAATAAAATTGCTCCATTGAGTAATGCATGAGTGGACAAACAGGCAAAATTTTCACTTTTCAAAAGTCACAGTGGTTATGTTTTATGCTGTTTTGACAGTACATTTTAGCTTTTCTACACTATTTTTAAAGTTTGCTCACCCAAGCATGACACGATTACAACCTCTTGAGTTCACACAACTTGTGATGAAACATTTTAGTTAAAAAATTATTAATTTTGCTCACCCAACAATAATATTGAAAAAAGTGTTGGGATAGGTGTAAGGTGGTCAAGCAATGTATGATAAACAACAACAACACAAAAACATGCACCAGAAACTAAATTCGCTAAAATCTTGTTTCACAGAATCCCCTAAATGACCCTTACAAGTATGACTTTAGAAAAGTGAGAGTGACAATTTTCCCTTTAATGTTTGCTCACTCATGCATGACTTGGTAAATCAATCATATCTTCACAGAAAAGTTAGTCAATAAATATAGGAACACTCCTGCCAAGATTATTTTATTAAATACCTTGTCGTTAAAAAGTTACGCAATTTGGATTGAGGGGGAGTTACTTTTTGTGTTGTGTTCAGCATGAAAAATGTGCTAACCCATGCATTCCATTCTGGAGGCGCCCATGACAGATATTGTTTGGTAAAGAAAAGTGCATAATTTGTCAACAAAATGAATTTTATTCTGCAAAGAACACAAGGGATCTGACTTTCAAAATACATGTAAATTTATTATTTTTGTCTAAAAGGGAGTTAGATGCACAAATATGAATTTAAATTATAATTTTTGGTCATTGGAGGATAGCACTGTATTCATTTAAATTTTTTGGAGGTGTTTATTTTTTCAAATGATTTCCAGTTTAAATTAAACATAAAGGTATTTAGTGGTAGACAGAGATTAATCAGGTTTCCATGTATAATATGCTACATGTACCCTCCATAAGTCAGATCTGATTTCACCCAAGTTTTATTTATTATTACACTTATGGCAATGCAATGATTAAGTACCGGTACCAAAGTGAAGAGTAAACATCAGCCTTGGAGTTGGCACTAGTAGGCGCATTTATACTGTCAAATACCTCATTTTGAAAAGTCGCGATGTTTCGCGCACCCTTTTACACTTGTGCGGAAACATCACCTACTGAAAAGCTCAGTGATGTCTTGGCGTGTTTCAGTTGGTTATGCGCATGCGCAGCACTCCGATGCAAACACTTTCCTCTTTCTATCTTCCCTTGTTATTCTTTGTTTTTCCTTCTATCGCCTTCTCTTATGTTATTCTTTATCACTTCCTTCTATCACTCCCTCTTTCTGTGTTTCCTTATGTTATTCTTTATGTATTCCTTTTATTACCTTCTCTTATGTTATTCTTTGTTTTTTTGATCATTCTATCACTTTCTCTTTCTGTCTTTCCTTATGTTATTCTTTGTTTCTTCCTTCTATCACTTTCTCTTTCTGTCTTTCCTTATGTTATTCTTTGTTTCTTCATTTTTGTATCACCTTCTCTTATGTTATTCTTTGTTTCTTCCTTCTATCACCTTCTCTTATGTTATTCTTTGTTTTTTATCATTCTATCACTCCCTCTCTCTGTGTTTCCTTATGTTATTCTTTATTTATTCCTTTTATCACCTTCTCTTATGTTATTCTTTGTTTTTTAATCATTCTATCACTTTCTCCTTCTGTCTTTCCTCATGTTATTCTTTGTTTCTTCCTTCTATCACTTTCTCTTTCTGTCTTTCCTTATGTTATTCTTTGTTTCTTCCTTTGGTATCACCTTGTCTTTTGTTATTTCTTTGTTTTTTATCATTCTATCACTCCCTCTTTCTGTGTTTCCTTATGTTATTCTTTGTTTCTTCCTTCTATCACCTTCTCTTATGTTATTCTTTGTTTTTTATCATTCTATCACTCCCTCTTTCTGTGTTTCCTTATGTTATTCTTTGTTTCTTCCTTCTATCACCTTCTCTTATTTTATTTTTGGTTTTTTATCATTCTATCACTTCCTCTTTCTGTGTTTCCTTACGTTATTCTTTGTTTCTTCCTTCTATCGCCTTCTCTTATGTTATTCTTTGTTTTTTATCATTCTGTCACTCCCTCTTTCTGTGTTTCCTTATGTTATTCTTTGTTTTTATCATTCTATCACTTTCTCTTTCTGTCTTTTCTTATGTTATTCCTTATGTTATTTGTTTCTTCCTTCTATCACCTTCTCTTATGTTATTCTTTGTATATATCGTTCTATCATTTTCTTTAAGGACGACATCTAGCTCCGCTCCTAAAGTTATGTCTCCTAACATCGCGATGTTACAACTGCGAGCGTTTATACTTGCCAAACACGCCAAAACACGCCAAAAGATCACACTTCGATTTGGAATGTTTTGGAATTGGCATTTCTGCCGGTAATGCGTAGTTGCCCTTAGTAACATCACGGTCAGGCTCCGGTTTGGCATTTTTTGGCGTGTTTGGATGACAGTGTAAATGCCCCTAGTGTAACTATTATAAACAGCTGTTTCAGGAAGCACTCGTGCATTAACAAAGGCAATCGCATATTTTTTATGGAGAGGGGGGGGGGGGGGGGGAGGGATTGACACCCCCCACAGTAAGGATAGGGTTTAAGTTGGTCTTGCATGCAGCTTCCTGAAACGGTTACACTGGTGCTAACTTCAAGGCTGATGTTTACTCTTCACTTTGGTACTTAATTAGTGCAGTACCACAAGTGCGATGATAAATAAAATGTTGGTGAGTGTGAAAAACCAGTTCTTATTACTTTTAGAGGGCAGTGTATTTCACTCAGAGTAAATTTTAATTTTTAGTTACTACTTTACATTGCAGAACACTTTTTACACTGTTTCTTATTGTTTAGCACTATATTGCTCTGAAAAAAGCATTGATTTTTTGTTTTGTTTTGTTTTGTTTGGGGGGGGGGGGGGTAATTGTTTAAAACTTGATGTCATTTTCCAAAACTTCCAAAAAATATTATCAAAAGACACACTTGGGGGTTAACACTTTATTGCACCTACGCACTTGGCTAGAATAGTATTTTTAATTAGCTCTACTTGAACCATTCTTAGTAAGATTAGAAATGTACTTATTAATTACTGTTTTGTAGTTATTAACCACTTGACTGCTAACCATATGTGTTCTCGCTCTTGTATGCCTGTGCTTACCACGTACATGTACGTGCTTAGGGCAGTGCACTTTCAATAGCACTGCATAATGCCAAGCCCTGCTGTGTAATTAACACTGCTATGATGTTATACAGGTCTTGAACAGTAGATGGCGCTCTTCCAAAAAATATGGTTTTGATGTGTACAGTGTACAGTTTTTGTCAGGTTTTTGTACAGTACAAAAATGCTGTAGCACAGGGGGTATGAACGCGTTTTAAGCCAATAGCAGTCAAGTGGATAAGCTGTGGAAAAAATAGACAAAACATTTGATTACTTTCATAATTTGCAATATGTTCATTAAATGCAACATATTATTTTTATTATTATTGTTATTATTATTAGCCATCAAGTGTTATGATAATAATAATAATAACACATGTAATAGTAAAAATTATATTGCAGAATGCATTGTGATAATTTGTCATTTATTTTTAAAGTTATAATCCATTATATGCCATTGTTACATCTACTATTATCAAAGCCATAGTTACAAGAATTAGTTTTTTGGTATTCAACTAACAACCCTAAAAAAGCTGAGTCTTATGAATCCATCTCACAGCTAAGGGGGGGGGGGTGGATCTCCACCATAAGACCTCGATGGTCAACCACGCGTTCGCCACAAAAGTCTGCATGCACGTCACCCACAAATTAATGTTCAAAACTGTTTACCGGTGGTCAATTTCATAAATTCAATAATCAATTGATTATGCTGATTTATGAGAGTTCTGAACTTTGCTCTAATCAAACTAAGCTTCAAAACTGCCAATTTTGTGTATAGACACTCTCTGTAAGACTCTGATCAAATGTTCTTTTAAAAATTTGGTATCAAAAGTTTTTCTTATGTGTTTTATTATTATTTTTTTTTTATTTCTTACTATTTTCTTTGTTTTACAAATTTTTTTAAATTTTTTTTTAGATGGAATTTGTCGACACATTTACGATCATAAACAGCATGGAATCGATTGGTTTTAATCAGTAAAGGCAAGAATAATATACATTTATGAATTTTGGCTGAAAAAATTTTTGTATTGGAATTGTACATGAAGCCATGTTTTTGAGCAATGTTTGGTCTGAGGTGCGCAACTTCAAAACCACATGTGTGGACGTCGCGAATTTGGACAAAAAAATTGTGCAAGACTCAAAAGAAAAAGTCAATACACACTGTGTCTACTGCGTTGCAGGCATGTTGCGTGAAACGATGGGCCTTTTACTGTTAAGATGGTATGTACATGTAGATGAAAAATGTAATGCTGATGCTAGAGGTGCAGCTGTAGTACTTTGGCTCTTTATATGCAATCATTTTTGATATATTATCTTTGTAATCATATACATGTACATAAATGATGTATGCTTGTTATATAGTTTATAGGGCCTACAGGGTAACCTTATTACAAGATCTTCACCTTGTTATCAGGCTTTCAGTGGTACCTCATTAAGAGCGGTTCCTCATGTTACCTTGCTGTAAATTGAAAACCCATGATAATAATAATATAACATGTGTAGGGGAGACTGGAAGTTCAGTGGGACACTCCATTATCTTAATAAATATGAAGACAATGTTAAATTCATTTACATCAGTCAAAAGGCTTCACTCAATGCCATTTAAAAATATGCCAAAAACCACTGTAAACTTTTTCACACAAGTACAGGATAAGCGCCTTATTTTCACTACTTTTATTACTGATTTTAAACATTTATTCAGATTTGTTTTTGCGGTTACGAACGGGTGATCTGACATTTGCTCCTGCGATAATTGCTCGCCTTATTTTCTTCAAAGGTATAGGGTTATGGTTCTGGTTGTGATAGTTTTCTTGGTTCAGAATAATAGGAGGATAAGGATTAAGGTTAGTGTTAGGTTTGGGTTAAGGGTCCATGATTGGCTTAATATGCAGACTTTCCATTGGAGCAAGTGTAGCCAGAACAAATGTCATGGAATCTCCCAACCAAGTGGATACCCCTTGTGATAGTGATTATCCTCTGAGGTGATTAAATGATTTAATACAAGATTTTTTGATGGCCATCAATTTCAGTTGTTTTTAATATCTGGGGTAAACTGAGACATTAGTAATGCAATGAGCAATATCGGTATCCTTTTTTTGTGTCTGAGTGTACGCCTATATGGGTCTCCCAGTTTACCCCGAGGTGGCTCAATTAACCCCCAAACTAAGGGTTTGCAAAATTTATGATTACATGAAAAGTCAAGCTGTGAGAATTCAATCTATAATTGCCATATTTACCTATGTAACTATTATGCATCCTAGAAAAAAGGAAACCATATTTCAGGGCAGAAATTTTCTGTCATAATAATAATTCCATCGATGAGATATACATTTATGAAAAGCTCTACTTTTATTTGATTGCATAACATATTATTCATATTTCACGCACGATTGCATTAAACCAATAAAAAGTGGGGGTTCCAAAATTTAATTTGCACAAAGCAATTGCAACTTCGAGTTAGTAGGATAATAAATATAATTTTTTTTGAAAAAAAGAGACATTACATTGAAAAAAAATCATTATTTTCTCTCGTACATGACACCTTTTGCATTAAAAATCAATTAAGTACACTTGAGAAGAAGTAAAATGAAAATATGCTAGATTTCTTACAATTGGGTAAGAAGCCATTTTAGCTTTCCTGATTTAGCAGCTGACATTGGATCTACATGTAATGCTTAAGTGAATTCACACAAACCTTCTGTTCACATCCTTCCCAAGACAGCATTAAAAGAGCCCCTGAACATGGCTACTTAAACGCTGTATTGTGATGGGTAAATTCACTCAAGCATTTGGTTCATTGTCAGCTGCTAGATTAAGAAAGCTGAATGGCTTCTTAATCAAAATCTACTAATTTGGGAGAAATCAAGATCTTTTCATTTTATATGCATGAAGTGTCATATAAAAAAGAAAAATATTAATTTGTGTGTGATCTTTTTCTTTTTCCGAAATAAGTATCTTTACTACCTTATAAACTAACTCAAAATTGCAATTTGTTTGTGCAAATGAAATTTTAATACCACTACTTTCTATTTGTTAAATTCAATCATGCATGAAATATGAATAATAGATTATGCATCAAATAAGAAACCGAGCTTTCCACACATGTACATCTCATTACAAAAATTATTATCATGACATAAACAAAATTGCCATGAAATCCAGTTTTTTTTTCTTGGGAAACACTGTATAGTCTTTTAATATACAAACATACATGTACTTGGTTTCGTCCAAATATTTGCTTAGTTACAGTTGGTAATATTTTTAAAGTGAAGAAAAATGTTCCATTTCTCCCCGGTTTTCCCTAATACATGGGACTATAAATGATTGGCATTACCTTGGTGCATGCTGAACACAAGTGCTTTCACTTTGATTTCATTACTTGTTCTGTGACAACAAATCAACCAACAATGTGGGATCTACATGTACTTATTTCTACTAATTACAGAAATAATTGTTAACGGTAAATCTTCCCTTGTATGTGTATCTTAGAATATAAGGTTACCTACTTCCGTCATTTAAGGGATTTCATTACGTTTGAATGATTCTTGTTCATTACTCAAATTGTTTTCAACATTTTGTCATGATTAAAATATTTTGATGATGTTATTTTAACTAAAGCATTTAAATACTCCTTTTTTCACTTTTTGTTTTATGTAATATTAGAAACACAATTGTATGCATTTGGAAGATGTATGAATGCAGAAATGTTATAAAAATGTAATTGTTCAATGTCATTGCAACATTTGATGAACATTTCTAAAATAACATTTAAAGAACGTTACACAAAACAACATTGCAATGTTTCTATTAAATGTTTAAATTATATCAAAATATGGTCTTAAAAATAGATGGGTTACATTTTTATAACATTTCATTCAAACATCTGTAAGATATCATTACAACATCTTATCAACATTTCTAAGATAATATTTTTAAGTCATTTGGGGATATCATCATTCAAATGTTTCTATTAAATGTTTAAATGATATCAAAATGTATGGTCTTAGAAATGATGGCTCACATTTTAAAAACATTTCCTCCAAACATTAATAAGATATCATTACAACATTTAATTAACATTTCTAAGTTAATATTTTAAAAACATTTTGGGATTTTATCATTCAAATGTTTCTATTAAATGTTTAAATGATATCAAAATGTATGGTCTTAAAAATAGATGGCTCACATTTTAAAAACATTTCCTCCAAACATTAATAAGATATCATTACAACATTTAATTAACATTTCTAAGTTAATATTTTAAAAACATTTTGGGATTTTATCATTCAAATGTTTCTATTAAATGTTTAAATGATATCAAAATGTATGGTCTTAGAAATAGATGGCTCACATTTTAAAAACATTTCCTTCAAACATTAATAAGATATCATTACAACATTTAATTAACATTTCTAAAATAACATATTAAAAACATTTAAGAATAACAATATTGTAATGTTTCTTTGAAATGTTATAATGATATCAAAATGTATGGTCTTAGAAAAAGATGGCTCACATTTTAAAAACATTTCCTTCAAACATTAATAAGATATCATTACAACATTTAATTAACATTTCTAAAATAACATATTAAAAACATTTAAGAATAACAATATTGTAATGTTTCTTTGAAATGTTATAATGATATCAAAATGTATGGTCTTAGAAATGATGGCTCACATTTTAAAAACATTTCCTTCAAACATTTATAAGATATCATTACAACATTTAATTAACATTTCTAAGTTAATATTTTAAAAACATTTTGAGATTTTATCATTCAAATGTTTCTATTAAATGTTTAAATGATATCAAAATGTATGGTCTTAGAAATAGATGGCTCACATTTTAAAAACATTTCCTTCAAACATTAATAAGATATCATTACAACATTTAATTAACATTTCTAAAATAACATATTAAAAACATTTAAGAATAACAATATTGTAATGTTTCTTTGAAATGTTATAATGATATCAAAATGTATGGTCTTAGAAATGATGGCTCACATTTTAAAAACATTTCCTTCAAACATTTATAAGATATCATTACAACATTTAATTAACATTTCTAAGTTAATATTTTAAAAACATTTTGAGATATCATCATTCAAATGTTTCTATTAAATATTTAAATGATATCAAAATGTATGGTCTTAGAAATAGATGGCTCACATTTTAAAAACATTTCCTTCAAACATTAATAAGATATCATTACAACATTTAATTAACATTTCTAAGTTAATATTTTAAAAACATTTTGGGACTTTATCATTCAAATGTTTCTATTAAATGTTTAAATGATATCAAAATGTATGGTCTTAGAAATAGATGGCTCACATTTTAAAAACATTTCCTTCAAACATTAATAAGATATCATTACAACATTTATTTAACATTTCTAAAATAACATATTAAAAACATTTAAGAATAACAATGTTGTAATGTTTCTATGAAATGTTAAAATGATATCAAAATGTATGGTCTTAGAAATAGATGGCTCACATTTTCATAACATTTTCTTCAAATGTTTGAAAAATATCATTAATATGTTATATCAACATTTTTGATAATATCAAATTGATATTGTTATAATGTTTAAGCTTAATGTTAAACAAACATTTTTAAAATGTTTTTTTGATGTTGGTGTTTAATGTTATAAATATGTTTTCTTGATAATCACAAGACCATACATTTTCATATGATTTTAACATTTGAACAAAACATTTCCCAAACGTTTAGCCAAACATTATCATGATGTTCTTATAATGTTTTTGTGTTAGCTGGGTCATTGTAATTCTGTATCGCTGTTGTTCAAACATCTGTCCAGTGTCGTTTATAATTATAGATACCGAGGTAGTTACCCTGCTGTATATATATTTTTGCAAAAACAAAGCAGAGAATCATCCATTACAACACAATTGTCTCTAGCTGGCACAAGTGGTGTAGGTAATTAAGAGCATGGGTGGCCAGGCCTCCACGTCCAGTGATAACAACAACAATGAAAAGATAGACATGAAAGAGAGAGAAAACGCAATAAACAAAATACATTTTCTGAAAAGAGAGATAAAGAGAGATAACAATTAACATTTTACCATCTTACATCCCGATCGAGTGATTATACCACTTGATTACGTCACGTGTCTAAATATGACATCCATTTAAAAATTAAACGAATGATGACTCATTAATAAATTTAGTCTTGATATACATTGTCGAATGAAATGGCATCAAAGAATTCCATTTTGGGGGTAAAACCAGAGGTTAGAATAAATATACCATTATGTCTGCAACATATTATGCCACTAAATTCTAACTGAAATATAGTGCAATCACCGGAGGTGTAGAAAACATAGTTGGGCTAGGATTGCGCCTGTTCTTTTTTTTACCGTACACATAGATTAGATCTTCCACATCACTGTACATATTTATATATCTGCACAACTTCATGTCAAGAACAGAGCTGGATAAGAAAGAGCATGGACGGAAAGAGCATGAAATCAAAAGAAGTATTGTAAAATAAGTTGAGAGAGAGAGAGAGAGAGAGAGAGAGGGAGAGGGAGCTCACCACAAATCCCATTATATCCCAAGTGAACGATAAAATTGGTCAAATATCCTTCTACATTCCATTCCTAAAGTTTAAGTGCCCAACGCTAGTTTCAATCAGACTTATTTTTGGAGACTGAACAGGACTTCAATATCCTACTGTATTTATGTTAAGATTATAGCATTTATTCTGATAAACGAACTAGAATGGAATTAAAGTTATGCTTCTGATATTTGGGAGTCATTAATATTCGTCTCTGGTGATACTTTCAGTTAAAGGGGGAAGTCCACCCTGATATAAAGTTGGTTTTGATAGAAACAGTTTAATTTTTTTTATTAGAATGCTTCCACAAATCATTCACGAATCGAGTAAATATTAAGATCAATGTTTATAAGCTTGAATATGGAAACCCCCCCAATCAAAATATCTTAGTGAGGTGAATTTTTCCAGTTTTCACGAATGATACGTACAAACCATTTTTTACCATTCTACTTCCCTCACAACCAATACTAGTAGTAGTAAAAATGCTACATGAACTAGTTTACTGGGTGTCAGTGCTTGTTCTACCATTGTAGTGCTAATAACAATTAAACAATTATTATGATGATAACACTACAGTATTAATGACAAGAATGATAATACTACTACTGCTACTACTACTACTACTACAACTAATAATAATAGTGATGATAATATCAATCATAATAATAATAATTAAAAAAATAATGATAATAATAATAGTGATAATAATAATAGTGATAATAAAATTATAATATAAATAATAAAAATAATTAGGTCAATGTGCCTACTGGTACTCTAGTAACACTATTACTTTTATTACAAATACTATGTATGTTATTTTAGGTAGTGTAGTTGTAGTTTCACTTTGACCATTCATTTTTGTAATACTCTCTAATTGACAAAGTCCAGGAATTTTGTAGTTCCTCACCAATGTATTACCAAAATAATTACGTATAGTCACAAAATGACCCTTTACACGTTAGTGAAAGATGTTCTTGTTTGCGAGCCTGCAATCCCAGTCTGTGCAGCCACGCAGAGCCTCTGATACATAATATACGTGACTGTCATATATTACTCGGACATATGCATTCATCACTGTCTGTGAAATGTTCTGTTTGTTTTTGTTTTTGTTTTCCTTGGGTGTATTTGATATGTGCTACATCATGTATACTTTAACTTTAATAACCATTGGTCTCAAATAGTCCTCTATTAGTACATAACATACTGTTTCTAAGCGCACAAAATAACATCAAGCAGGTATACTATAAGAGGGGGAGGGGAGGGGGTGGGGGAGGAAGCAAATGGAACATCCCTAAAGTTCCTCCAATTGCTAAAATGATATGTTCTAAGAAGGTTTCTAAGTGATTGTACAAAGCTCTCTATAAACGTAGAAAGGAAGTATATTACAAAGCGTTGAAGAACATGTGGCAAGGCAAAAAGGCATGGTCGCCATATCAATCATTTCCTTGCACGGGGTCCGGTAGATACATAGATAAATCGGAGATGCGATACGTGTCCTTTTATGCTGCTACTACTACTACTACTGTTTTGTGTTACAACTTCCGATACGTTACTACTACTACTACTACTACTACTACTACTACTACTACTACTACTACTACTATACTACTACTACTACTACACATACTACTACAGTAGTAGTATGTGTAGTAGTTATAGTAACTATAACTATAACTAGTAAGTCAATACAGCTGCTGCTTCTTCTTATCAGCAGTATAAATAATTTTGTATATTGCTTTGTTCAAGTACATTTTATCCATTTCTACAACACAAATCTTGTAATATACATGTCCGAATCATCAACGACCAATTTATCGAAATTGTTAATCATTCATTTGGTAAATAACATGTAAGCGGGATATTTACAGTGGTGCATTCGGTTAAGGATCTGAGAGGGTCCCCCTCACCCCGCTGGCAAAATCAAAGTACCCATAAACCTTCACTAGTACACAAATTTCCCCTCCCCCCTCCTTTTGTTTTCTCTGGTCAAATTTTGTTTCAAATAATTTCCCCATCAAAGCAATAATTACAAATTATATTTCTTTTGGTGTGTATCAGTACAAGCTTAGAAAAAGATGGGTAGATTGCTGACAAAAGCTCTTCTTCTTTTTGTGATATGAAAGACGCAGACATTATATCAAGCTAAGAATCGCAAACTTCAAATCTGATGAAAAACTATATAAATGTGAATAATTTCATGAAATTGTTTAGTCTATAAAGCGTGTATTTGTATTTATAACTAAATAACATTGTAGTTGTCTTCGGTATCAGATGAACGTACATTAAACAATATTGACATTTTTAATTTCGCGATATTTTTACTCCAAATTCCCTTTTTAAAGCCATAAATTAATAAAGAACTACATATTTATGGTAAAAAGTATGTGAAGTTCATATTATCTGTTTTGTCAATAATTTGTTTTAATATCTTCAAGATAATATAAATGCACAAAAATGTAACGTTTATAGCAGGTCAAAGGTAAAACAATTTTGTGTCCCTTCCGTTACGCTGTTGTAGGTACTTGTATTTGTTTTTTTCATTTGTATATATAAAAATGACGTAAAATACAATTTTGCAGACTTCATGCTTTTTTAGGTCTTGTTCTGCATGTACTTTTTGGAATTTGAAATTACATCGTTTTATATTTCCAAAGCTTTGATCGAAGATCGAAGATTAAACTTCTCTTGCAAAAAACTTGCAAAAAACAAAATTATCACGATAAGTGACCATTTCACCGCTAAAGCACACCAGAGAAAGATGCTTTAAAATGTTGTTGTTTACTAATGTATTATGTCATTATTTCAATGCCTGCACACTTTGCTTGTACCCGTCTGTCACGCTCAGTTTTTCGCCCCTATCCAGATGGACGGTGTTAGTGCCAGGCGCATAGCTAGGTGGGGGGGGGGGGGGGGGGCGATGGGGGGGGGGGGGGTCGCCCCCCCCCCCCCCCAAAAAAAAACAGAGAGAGAGAGAGAGAGAGAGAAGAGAAAAAAGTAAGAGGACGAATAAATATGCATCATAATCATTTATTAGAAAATGTAATTGTGAAACGAGCTTTGAATTCTATAACCACCAGCCCAGCCCAGCGCAAACAAAAATTCGAAATTTTGTATCACCCCCGTGCTGCACCCCCTGGACCCCGACAAAGAGACATGATGAAGACTGTGTTAAAAATATTATAAAAGAAACAACATTATATATGCATCATACTCATTTATTAGAAAATGTAATTGTGAAACGAGCTTTGAATTCTATAGCCAGCAGCCCAGCCCAGCGCAAACAAAAATTCGAAATTTTGTATCACCCCCGTGCTGCACCCCCTGGACCCCACCAAGGGCCCTAAGGCGGGCCTCTGAATGCTCATCCGACCGTTAAATTCCTAAATCCCCTAGCTTCCTGGAGCTCTGTCCCCTGGACCCTATTAGGGGCCCTGGACCCCACGCCAATTTACGCTTCACTCTACCTGGTCGTAAATACTTTAGCCCCTTCCTCTCCCACTTTGAAAAAAACGTTCCGCGGGGCCTACAGGCATGCAACATGTAAGAGTCGGATGGTGATGCAAATTTTTGTTCTGCCCCCCCCCCCCAAAAAAAAGTTTTTACTCATTACGCCACTGCATAACAATGAATCAAACATTATTTTTGAACATTCAGAAAAGGATTAAAAGTAGAGGACGGTACAACGAATCGTCTTCAGTTTATAGTTTAATGAAACTTCAAAGCTTCAGCATTCGCACAGGAGCTAGGGCGCTTCGCGCACTCTGTAAGTGATTCGAAACCCTAAAATAAAATCCTAGCTATGCGCTTGTTCAGGGCCCATGAAAGCACTGACAAATAATACCCGCATAGTTACAAAAGAAAAAAATCAAAGATGAGCCCTTAAGGAGAGTGAATCAAAAGTATCACAATGCACTCCATTTCGGGGAGCCCTGCCCCAATACATTATATCATAGGTTTTCAAAACATATATTTTTAATTTTTGCACTTTAGGGGAAAACTTTCCGCAAAATAAACTATAAAAAAAATAAAAAAATAAAGAGTAAATCCATAAATATGTGAGGATTGGGTGTCCATTCTGTCACGCTTGAGTTACCTAAACAAATAAATTGAATATAAGATGGAGCATATAAGACACGTTGACTTTAAAAACTAAATTAAAACAAAATATGTGGTCCTTTGACAGAATAATACATAGTTAGATGAGTAAATTGATGATAGAGGGCGTAGAAAAAATTAAATGAATCAATTAAAAAAAATATAAAAACAATGTTTAATTTTATGAAAATGTTACAGTAATGTTATAATACTTATTAGGATTCAGATCATTAAATTTCAGCACGATAGGAATAGGGCTTATCAATTAACAGTAGTTTCTTATAAACGCATCAAAAGACTCTCTATCAAGAAAGGTTTGCAAGACAAACTCATTTTCAAGGCGATGGTAAACTTTTTGATACGGCATTTGTTGAAGTATTCCCACAGTGGCTTTTCAATTGATGTCCGAATGATGTAAATAACAAATTTCTTTATATCATGGGAAAGCAAATTTGGAATGAAAAACATTTAATTATAATCTTAATGTTACAAGCAGGGTCAATACCAAACATGCGTTGCGTTCTCCCCCAAACTCCTGGGGACCGCTCACAGGATCCTAAAGAGATCCAGCATTGGGCCTACACAAGGCCTGACACATTTTAGAATGACTTTGATATTTTTGAGTGAAATTTAATATATATGCTTTATATATATATCACAGATAGAAATAGACTGAACAATATTAGTGAGAGCAATAAAAAGCGAATTTGACTTTGTATAAGTACAAATTTCGATACGAAAACTGGATTGCATTCTCCCCCAAACTCCGGGGGACCACTCCATGCACTCAGAGGTACCCCTAGAAATCCAGCTTAGGGCCTACACAAGGCCTGACACATTTTAGAATGACTTTGATATTTTTGAGTGAAATTTAATGTATATGCTTTATATATATATCATAGATAGAAATAGACTGTACAATATTAGTGAGAGCAATAAAAAGCGAATTTGACTTTGTAAAAGTACAAATTTCGATACGAAAAGTGGGCTTCATTCTCCCCCAAACTCCAGGGGACCACTCCATGCAGATTCCCCTAGAAATCCAGCTTAGGGCAACAAGGCCTGAGACATGTTTTTAGAATGACTTTGAAATTTTTGAGTGAAATTTAATGAATATGCTTTCTATATATATTACAGATAGAAATAGACTGTACAACATTAGTGAGAGCAATAAAAAGCGAATTAGACTTTGTAAAAGTACAGATTTTGATACGAAAAGTGGGTTGCATTCTCCCCCAAACTCCAGGGGACCACTCCATGCACTCAGAGATTCCCCCTAGAACTCCAGCTTGCCTACACAAGGCCTGACACATTTTAGAATGACTTTGATATTTTTGAGTGAAATTTAATGTATATGCTTTATATATATATCATAGATAGAAATAGACTGTACAATATTAGTGAGAGCAATAAAAAGCGAATTAGACTTTGTAAAAGTACAGATTTTGATACGAAAAGTGGTTTCATTCTCCCCCAAACTGCGGGGGACCACTCCATGCACTCAGAGGTACCCCTAGAACTCCAGCTTGCCTACACAAGGCCTGACACATTTTAGAATGACTTTGATATTTTTGAGTGAAATTTAATGTATATGCTTTATATATATATCATAGATAGAAATAGACTGTACAATATTAGTGAGAGCAATAAAAAGCGAATTAGACTTTGTAAAAGTACAGATTTTGATACGAAAAGTGGGTTTCATTCTCCCCCAAACTCCAGCTAGGGACCAGAGATTCCCCCTAGAAATCCAGCTTAGGGCTTGTACAAGGCCTGAGACATGTTTTTAGAATGACTTTGAAATTTTTGAGTGAAATTTAATGAATATGCTTTCTATATATATTACAGATAGAAATAGACTGTACAACATTAGTGAGAGCAATAAAAAGCGAATTAGACTTTGTAAAAGTACAGATTTTGATACGAAAACTGGGTTGCATTCTCCCCCAAACTCCATGGGACCACTCCATGCACTCAGAGATTCCCCTAGAAATCCAGCTTAGGGCCTACACAAGGCCTGACACATTTTAGAATGACTTTGATATTTTTGAGTGAAATTTAATGTATATGCTTTATATATATATCATAGATAGAAATAGACTGTACAATATTAGTGAGAGCAATAAAAAGCGAATTTGACTTTGTAAAAGTACAAATTTCGATACGAAAAGTGGGCTTCATTCTCCCCCAAACTGCGGGGGACCACTCCATGCACTCAGAGGTACCCCTAGAACTCCAGCTTGCCTACACAAGGCCTGACACATTTTAGAATGACTTTGATATTTTTGAGTGAAATTTAATGTATATGCTTTATATATATATCATAGATAGAAATAGACTGTACAATATTAGTGAGAGCAATAAAAAGCGAATTAGACTTTGTAAAAGTACAGATTTTGATACGAAAAGTGGGTTTCATTCTCCCCCAAACTCCAGCTAGGGACCACTCCATGCACTCAGAGATTCCCCCTAGAAATCCAGCTTAGGGCTTGTACAAGGCCTGAGACATGTTTTTAGAATGACTTTGAAATTTTTGAGTGAAATTTAATGAATATGCTTTCTATATATATTACAGATAGAAATAGACTGTACAACATTAGTGAGAGCAATAAAAAGCGAATTAGACTTTGTAAAAGTACAGATTTTGATACGAAAACTGGGTTGCATTCTCCCCCAAACTCCATGGGACCACTCCATGCACTCAGAGATTCCCCTAGAAATCCAGCTTAGGGCCTACACAAGGCCTGAGACATGTTTTTAGAATGACTTTGATATTTGTGAGTGAAATTTAATGTATATGCTTTCTATATAAATGGACTGTACAATATTAGTGAGAGCAAAAAAAGCGAATTCGACTTTCATTAAAAGTACCAAAAATCGAGCAGAAACCTGGGTTGCATTCTTTCCCAAACTCCAGGAGGACCACTCCGGGGTTCTTCTAGAAATCAAGTTTATAGGGCCAACAAGAGGGCCGAAAACATTTTAGAATGACTTTGAAATGTTTCAGTGAAATTGAATGTAGGTATATATGCTTGAACATTGTACAGATAGAAATAGACTAGGTTGCGTTGTCCATGAAACTCACGGGGCAGCTCAGGACAGTGAAGGATCCAGGGGAGGGGGCCCTTCCCTTGGCCCAAAAAATAGGCAATTTTTGTTTGCCCAAAGGGAGGGGGGATGTTAAGTTTTAAAAAAAAGTAGAGCTCAAACCCCCTCCCCCCCCCCTGTTGAGCCACTGAAACAAAATTTGTGCTCGCTACCCCCCCCCCCCTCCCCCCACGCTCATTTGGCCAATCGGCTGAATATTTTGCCCCTCCCTCGCCGCCGGCTTGATCCGCACCTGGCTCAGGGTTCCTCCCCGCTGGGTGAGGGGGGGGGGGAGGACAGGGTAACTTTGCTAGTCATTTTAAGGACGGCTATTCATAAGGACCGCTATTTATAACGAGGAAAAGGGGGTCACTATTCACGAAGGCATGAGAACCGCTATTCATAATGTGAGATAAGGGTCGTTTTTCATAATGCACATTGAGGGTCATTTCTCATAAGGAACGCTATTCATGATACAAAATCGAGGTCGCTAGTCATAAACATGAAGAAGGGGCACTATTCATAATTTTTAGAGGGGGTAACTACTGTACTCATCATAAAGACCGCTATTCATAATACGAAATTAGGTTTGCTATTCATAATACGTATATAATAAATAGCGACCCTCTTCTAGTATTATGAACAGAGACCCCTATGAATATAAACGACCCCATTTTGTATCATGAATATCGACCCTCTTCTCATATTATGTATAGCTGTCTTTAGGAATAATAACCCTTTTCTCAAATTATGAATAGCGGTCCTTATAGGAATGTGGTCCTTATGAATAGCGAGCGGTCCCTGATTGAGCAGCACCCATGGCGAGTAGCAGCACATCTGGAAAGAGCTCACTTACTCTTGAATTTACTATAATAAAACTGGGACGACCGGGTGTGACGATTTTATTGAAAGTGGTGGATATTTTCCAAGGCGGTTCTCTTCCAACTTGCTAGGTCTACTTGTTTTGTCACTTTTAATTATATTGATTATCTCACATCTCTAGGAACGAAAATAGGCCAAGTCGCAGGGCTGCTTTTTTGGAGAAAAATTACAAAAATATGTTCATTGTTTTTTTGTGATGTACATGTCAATGCATGAAGCCCAAATTAATGATATTGATAAATCTGTGCGACCATCGGCGAGGACTTTGCATGAACAAGTGAATTGATTTCAATTATTTTTGTGGGATTCTGCATCTGCAATTTTCACTTTAGCGATATTATGAATGATATATTTTCCTGAAGAAAATACTTCCCCATGTTTAAGGCCAAGATCTGAAAAGTTGGGGCACTTTTAGGGATTTTGCAGCACAAAGTTATGTTCCATGTTTAGGGATTTTTTTGCAAAAAAGTAACCCATTAGAGCGGCACATCACTGTATACTGTATGAGGTTGGGAGAATTTACTGTTAGAGGGTGATGCACAGTGATGCCTTTAAAGAAAACTATAAGTATATTTGTGGTTTGAAAACAAAATCAGGATTTGTGTGCATGTTTAGAGGGTTAGTACATGCAGTAGAAGAAATATAATGAGTAACATTTCATACAACATTTATGCCATTTTTTTTTATCAACCTTCAACAATGTTACCGAGTCACTTTATATCATGAAAGCAATTTCATATTCTTGAAGACGGAATCGTTTGAGCTGCCATCGAGTGGTCATGTCTTGCGATAATTATGCCTCGGGTCATTTGTCACAAGTACCTTCTCAAACATGGAAACTATGTTTCTCGCATTCAAGAGATATGTACAATTTTTTTTGGTCTATACAAGTATAGTAATAATTATAACGTGTCGAAAGAAAAATGCTGAGCACAACATCATTGGTAAAAAATGGTATTATATCCAATTAATGGACGCATGAATTGTAAGTTGCATGAAGAATGTACAGTGTACATGGGGTTGGTAATCTAGAGAGTTGGGGGAAAGTTCTTTTCATTTATCGTGTATTTCTCTACATAAAACTGATATTTTCAGATGATGTAATCATTATCATTTACAGCGAAAGAGTTTTAATAATTGTCATTTCCCAATTTTCAGGACTAAACTCAAAACCCGTTATCTAAAATATTGTTTGTTTATCTCATATAACTTTTTTGTCATGACTGATGGAAAAACTTATCAGAATGGGACATGGGACACCGCCCTCTATTCTAGCCGTAGGGGTAAAATACAGGAAGGGGGTAGTTCGGGGTTGAGAACTCCTTAACACATCTTTTTTTTTTTGGGGGGGGGGGGGGCAACCACATCACCTCATGATTCGGGCGACGCGATGGGCTCGCTGTAATTTGTCTTTTCGTGCCCCATAATGCTTGTCAGAATGAACGAAATATATTCAATTCTATAAATAAACTACTAAAAAAATTGGCAAACTTATCAAGCTTCTTTAAAGTTAATAATAATTATTGCAATTGATAAGACTCTACATATTTTAATTAAGCAAAGTGGCATTAAAGTCAGTCCTTTTGCGAAGGGATTTGCAAATTGATGTATTTAGCCCCAGGTCCTGCACGATATGCCTCCTGGTTTCTTGCCCCAAGAATATTTTGAGGGAACGCGTTTCGAAATGAGATATGAAAATGGCTTTGAACTTTATTAATACTGTAACTACAATTTTTCCCTTGATAACGAATACAAAAATGAGTGGTAATATTCTCTCCAATTTGAAACATCCCCCCCCCCCCCATCCACTTATTGGTGGGTGTTGATATATCACGATGAAGGCAAACCTTAACAAAATCTGTAACGCTCACTTTTGCCTACAGTTTCCCTGAAAAGTGTTATTCATGTGTAGACTTAAAGATAAAGTTGAACATTGTTTATCTGATGTTCTTCCCCACTTGCATAATACAATGATAACGCTCAGAAATTATTTTCACCTCTTCCCAGAACTCAACCTTCTCCTTAAGTGACTTACAACTATTAATGCATTTGTTTACTTTGTGTTGCAATGTCATTGCAAAGTATTTTTCAATTTGATCTTGATTACTAGCTTTTGAAATTTAAGGAAGTAGACCCAAAATAAAACACACACAAATCGCTTTAGTGTGGTTATTTTTTGTTCTTCAGAGTAAACTTTTTTTTTAAATATTAAAGAGGTTCTTAATCAACATTTCCCCGAAAATCAATTTGCTTTTCAACTGTGACTGATGCTTTTCAGTCATTTCGATTGCTTTCGGATTCATTACGCGGTACCCGCTGCTAAAATATGACTTGATGGTTGTCTAGTCGCAAATATCCTCGAGAGGGCGCCACCCTACTAGGACACATTTCCTGCATCGTGCCTCTTTTCAAAAGCATGCAGTACATAAATTTAGTTCAACACAATTGTGCAATATTCTCTCTAGCCTACTGTAATTCTCCTTTTGAATTCTTATGCTTCTTGTCTCATAATGCGAATAGTTTCCTAGATAGATGGCGTACTATAAGTGTTTGCGTTGTATACACTTTTCCTTCATTAGTAATGATATTATCATTCTTATTATTATAATTATTATTATCATTATTATTATTATTTAACCATCATCATTATTATTGTAGTTATTATTATCATTATCATTACTATTATTACTAAATTAACATTGTCATTAATATTATTTCTACAATTATTATCATGCATATTGAGGCGAATTCATCCAATGGCCAGGACTTGAGATAGGTAGAATTCTGCATAAAAGCAAACACCGACAAAATGCCATTTAACGATCATTCACACTTAACGCATTAATAATAATATAGGCATGGGTGTAAAGTCAATAGGGAAGCACGGGCGAATGGCAGCATTCTATTGAAGGGGTGCACGGGGGGGGGGGGGGGGTCTGATATGCCAACAACATGAAAAAACTAATAAACTCAATCATTTGCTAAGGGAATCACCCACTAGTGACTACTCAAACGTTTGGAAACCCATATTTCTAAGGTAAGTATGAGGAAGAAAAATGCAAATGATTTTCGTATAATCCCTTCAACTATTTGCATGTTACGAAACAATCAAATATAGAGAGTATCAGAAATACATAGGGAAGAAGGTGTCAAATGGCTAGAAGCAGCTTTCATAATTCATAATGATAAATTGTGCATATAATTATTATGCCGTTGTACGATTAATCATAAAGGCCTGGGCAAAATGTTCTCTGCATATCAACACACATACTTTGAGAAGAAGAAAAAAACATTCTCTTTAATTCAAAGTCGTTTTACAACTTTTTGAGCATCACATAATACATTCAGCTAAACTTGACACGAGGTTATTTTCCGCAAATAATATTATTGTTTATTCTGAATTTTGCAGAAATTAGATATATACGAACCCTTGTGCAATTTAACGTTGGAAATTTGGAATTGAATTAGGGCCTTGAGCGAAGAATACACGTTTAGCTGACCAAAAGTGCAAGTGGTTTCCACTCCCCGTGGGATCATAAAATATGTCATCTAGATCGTTTGCCTGTAGGTCTGGAGTATTGATGGTCGTTAAATACCTTTGAAAGGTCATTATATCTTATTTTTATCTGACAATTTGAAGCGTTCAAAATAAGTTATAAACAAGGCATATACAAGTCTCCAGCGGTAAGGAAAAGACAAGCATAATTTAAGATATTTTCAAGTCGTGTTCATAGTGTAAGCGACAACCATGGGACGGTTTCTTATATTTGAACCGCAATGTTTTTGTCATCAAAATATTCAAATAGCCTTGTAGAGACGACGAACAAATATGAATAACAATACATCGTCGTTCACTCCGAGCAGTGGAATTAATCAAGCGTAATCAACTGTAAAATGACTTATTATGAGTCATACATAAAAGAATACATTGCCAAGTCATGGTTGAATGATGAACGATTGCTGCTAAAATTTAGCAAGAAATGTTGCTGAGATTGCTTTCCCCTAAAAATTACAATGAGACATCAAGCTAGATACAAATATGACCGACACAACTGTTATTGTCTTGAAAATATTCAGAAAACAGAATGATAAAGACACAATTTTGTACATGTAAATAATTGATTTGTGCATGCTAATCCTCCTATACCAAATAACCAAACCAAATTTGGGAAGATGCAAATTAGGGTATACTCGAAGAGGTTCTAGGACACCTACCCCTTGGACAAGCGCCCCCAGTTAACAACCCCTAATATAACCAACCTCTAGGACAACAACCCCTAGGACAACTACCCCTAGGACAACCACCCTCTAGGACGACTCCCCCCTATGACAACTACCCCCCGGTCAACATCCACTAGGAAAACTACCCCCGGACATCTACCCCCTAGGACAACTACACCCGGCCAACTGCCCCCTTCGACAACCATCATCTAGGACAACTACCCGGACAACTATCCTAGGGGGTAGTTGTCTTTGGGGGTAATTGTCCTAGAGGGTGATTATCCGGGGTGGTTTTCTAGGGGGTAGGTGTCCGGATACGACTTGAAGACAATAATTCGTAACATATTGCCTGTTGTTAAAGGAAGGCTTTACTACTTCAGCCAGAAGGGATTAGACCACACAGCGAGCCACCGAGGTCACTGTGACAGGTGGCTATCTCATTAACTCAGCTCTCATTTAACATAAGAAAAAAGAGGATCATGGGGGACCAACAGGCACCGATTTGGGAAGTTTTCTATATAGAGGGAGCAAGTAGCTACAAGTAGGACAGTGTGCCTTTAAGACATTTAATTTAAATAAAAAACAGACTAAGCCCGAGGGATAATAATAGGATTGTAGGACCCTGGCGAGAGAACAATTATACTTTTTACGCTACTGTATGTAAACCAAACTTTTTATCATCATTATGTACACGAAATATACAAACATCTATGTTGAACATATCTCATTTTCTTCATTACCATGGTATATTTTGCACTTTTAAGAGCCAGCAAGTTAAAACCCTGGGAAAAGGTAGCCATATTTCCTTTATCATCCTAGTTTCCAGAGTGTTTTAATGGTAAGACTCACTCTTTGGAATCAAACAAGATAAAGTTGTAAGTCAGTGACATAGCACCAAAGGGGGGGGGGGGAGCATATAGGCACGTACATTTATCCAATTGTATTGCGACAAAAAGAGAGAGAGAGAGAGAGAGAGAGAGAGAGATTGATGGGAGATGACCCGAGGTTCAAATGCAGTTGCCTTTCATTTTTTCTTCAATTTTTGTTGACCTGGTACTGATGATTATTTATCAGACATGTGACTAAATGTGAAAGTACATGAAAAAGTACCTTTAAAAAGCAACAATATTCGTGAAAATATCTCTTCTCTATCTCTCTCTCTCTCTCTATCTTTCTTTGCTAAATCAGCAACATGTTTTGCCTAGATTGCTCTCCACTAAACATTACCATGATAAATAAAAGTAGATAAAACTATGATCGACAAAAATAATCTTATATTGAAAATATTCCGAAAAAATTGGAAATAGAATGAATAGGACCAAAATACGATCGTGTAAACAAGTTAATTGTTTTCACTTCGTGTTAATCCTCCAGTATCAAATAACCAAGCAAAACGTGGGCCAATGAAAAATGAGTGTTTACTTGAATACAATACTCATGACATATTTTCTATTGTCAAGACATTTGATTAACGAATCAAAACGCTTAACCGGGTGGATCACGATATGAATACAGAGCCCTGACGGAGTAAACAATAATACTGTTGACGTTACCTTATGTAGACCAAACGATTGTTCATCATCATTATGTACACAACTAATGCAAACATCTATTTCGTCATCACAATAATGCACTATTAAAGACCAGCAAATTATAAACCTGTAAAAGGTAGCTATAAAATGTATTTCCTTCATCATCTTAGTTTCCAGGGTGTTGATAATGGTAAGACTTATTCTCTTGAATAAACTAGATACAGCTGGAAGGCAGTGGTGTAGCTCCAAGGGGTGGGGGTGCAAAAGGGCACGTGCATTTATTTGATTATATTGAGAGAGATAGAGAGAGACATAGAAAGAGAGAGAGAGAGAGAGAGAGAGAGAGAAAAAAAGAAAAAGAGAGGGGTAGGAGTATGGCCCGGGGTAAATATTTAGTTCCCTTTCAAATTATTTATCCTGGTACTGCCGTTTACAATGAATCATATTGCATGTGACTGCCATGTGACGGTTCCTTATGAATAGACCCGTAATATCTATTGTCATAATAATATTCAAATACCACTGTAGATACGGTGAACAAATACAACAACAAAAAAGCACGATGTCGTTCATTTCTATCTCTGTCTGCTATCTCACCGAAAGGTGAAATCAACCGAGCGGAATCAAGCGTACAACGAATTATTATGAGACATACCCGAGAAAATAGATTGCCACGCCATGGTTGCATTAAATGGCGAATCCAGCAAATTATGTTGATAAAATTGATTTCCCCTAAAAAGTACCATGATACATAAAGCTAGATAAAAACTGAACCATGAAGAATATACTGTTTTGACAACATAGATGAAACGTTAAAAACAGGGGCGGGGGGGGGGGGGGCTTTCAATTTTCAGCACATGGACTATTATTGCTATTACATGTGATAATTGTATGTACAGTGTTCTTCACTCAAAATGCGCATCCTACAAAAAGAAATCCATTCGTTTGGGATAACACAACATTACCTACCAATCACATGATTTGATGATTTATTTTCTTTGCGTAGCTTGGTAATATATACCATATGCCTAATTTAAAACAAAAATGACGATCGACAGATTTATGGTGTGATAACAAACAAAAAACCGTTGAAATATACATAAATTGTATTGACCTTTCATATTTAGAGTAAATCACACTTGTCTGGTTTATTGCATTATACACGTGTGTGTAATATCTAACTTTAAAATGTATATTACTAGACAGGTTTATTACTTCCAACTCATGACAAAATCAAATTAACTGAACATTAACAGATAATACATGTTTGCTCAAAAAATAAATGTTGTTACACTCTATCAAACTATGTTGAGCACAAAAATGACACCTGGAGTCAAGAAATGTGCGTGTTAACCAGCCACATCTTATTCCTCAGTATTTACGAGAGATATTATAGCTAAGGTGCCATGCATTTACCCCAAATTCCCTCCGAAATAGAAATAAGTACGTCTTGGCTGGTCTACTTTTATAGAAATATGTATTCTGTTTCTCATATATATATATTTATATATATATTATGTTTTTTAGTGATTTATATATATTTTTTATTTTCTACTTGAAAAGAGGGCAAATGTCATATCCACGAGCAGATATACGAAAGGTGTATCCCACAAACACACACACCCACACACACGAACAGACGCACAAACGGAGGGTGCGAGCTTTATGCGTGTCATTCAATGTGTATATTAGGGATGCATTCATATTTTCTGGGCAGCCCGCATCGGCACAAACACTGCCATGACTGCAAGTTTTGTAGATCATTTCCACTGCATCTTCAAGTATATTCATTTTTGTGTTGGGAGGGGGGATGGGGGAGGGGGGGGGGGGCTAGGGCGGCGGGAGTGTACTTCGGTACTTTGCACGATAAGCTGTATGGGGGCGAATGCAGAGAGGGATTAAACTGAGGAGAAAACGTGAATGGTTTTGGTGAATTAGTAGGTATGAATAACAGAAGGAGATCAATTAAGGGAGAGAGAGAGATAGAAATAGAATGAGCGAGTGGGACAGCGAAAAAGAAAATGAATGAAAGAGTGAATTAAAGTGATATAGTTTTTGAGTGAATGTGAGTGAGAGAAAGAGAGAGAAAGGGACATTGAAGTATTAAATGTGTGTATGATCTACAGAGAGAGAGAGAGAGAGAGAGAGAAAAGGGCCGGGAGACAGACATAGAGGAAGAGAATTACTTAATGGAAGACTGAAGAAGGGAGAGAGAGATATATTAATTGTCATTGTGTTCCAGTTGTTTTGTATGCCAAAAAGCTCATCAGGTATTTGTCTTCAAAGCCCCATCAACATGTAAAAAGCCCGCCCCCCTGACAATATACATGTTTATGCTTAGGCGACAATTACCATGGGCTTTATTTTTTGGACCAAACAGTTTGTATTTTCCTTTTTCAATTAACCCCAACCCTGGATCAATAATAACGTTGGTAAAGGAGAGACTTTAGACGTCAGACTAACTTCCTTTGTTAAACCCGATTTCGGACAAAAGCTTGAACCCAGCGCGTCATTTAATAGGGTTGGGCTTTGGAATACATGTGTTCCATGGTTGAAGTTTTGCATTTGAGTATGGTAAAGACCGTGGAACAAAAGAGTACCAGAGAGACACGTCTAGACACGTGTCAACCTTCCCACACACACAGCGGTCAGTAGAGCAGAACTCAGTCTCAGCGGAACAACTGTCAATATCAGATACTAAAGCTATCTGTGTATGTGCCGACATGCTGGCTAAGTTGTCAAAGTTTTTTCTCTACTTTTGGCAAGCCGAAGATTTTGGATTTTACGTGATCCCCAAAACTCTACGACCGGCGTACCATCGATGATTACGGACTCGTGGATCATGCCATCTTCGACTTGCAGTTAGGTAGGGGATGGAGAGATCACGAAACCGAAATAAAATAACACCGTCCATATTCCTGACTAATATAAACCAAAATAGACCACACGAAATATAAAAAAAGTGTTACTTTTTAAGAGAAAAGCGCGATTAATTCATTGATTAATTTAACAAGCTTTAAAATTAAACACATTGAATAGCAATGGGATGCTGAATTAGCTGAAATGCATGAAGCAATTCCATTAATTCAATGATAAAATGCCGTGTGTACCAGGCACGGCGGAACGTATTTCAAAGTAGGGGGGGGGGGGGTAAAGTATTTACGACCAGGTAGAGCGTAGCGAGCGGAGCGTCGATTGGCGTGGTTTCCAGGGGGCGGAGCCCCAGGAAGCTCAGGGGTTTTAGCAGGCCAGGGGCGCCGGAGCGTCATTCAAAGTGAGGAGGGCACCAACAAAAAAGGGCACCTACAAAGGGAAACCTCAAAGCGAAAAATGTACTTTGCAGTTGGGTGTAATGGTATGAATATTTATTGGCGAGCGAACGAAGCGAGCGAGCAAACAAATTGAGATTTGTGAGGTCACAGTGCAAACAAACAAAAAATCTTATAAAGAGGAAAACAAAATCCTTGGGTGAAATTAAAGTAAACTTGCTCGTAATAGCTTTAAATTAGAAAGCCATTTTATGGGCGAAGGAAAAGGGGAACACATCCAAAGGAAAAAGGACACACATTTATAGAAAAAGAGGACATGTCCGTCCGTCCTTCCCCTTCCGTCCTTTCTTCCTTCCGTGTGTGCGTCCGTAACAAATTCGGTTTCCGATCGATAACTTTAGTAATGTTTGGCGGATTTGAATGATATCAGAATACAGGCTAAGTTCGATTTTGTAGTACGTAGGTCAAAGGTCATAGCTCATTAAATATGCGAATCTGGCTTTCATTTGATAACTTGATTAATGTTTGACACATTTTAATGAAATTTGGTATGAAGGTAGATGGTATCAAAATACAGCCTAGGTTCAATTTCCGAGTATGTAGGTCAAAGGCCATAGCTCATTAAATATGCAAATCTGGTTTCCGATCCATAACTTTAGTATTGTTTGAAGGATTTTAATGAAATTTGATATGAAGGTTCATATGGTATCAAAACACTTCCTAAGTTCGATTTCGGAGTATGTAGGTCAAAGGTCATAGCTCATTAAATATGCGAATCTGGTTTCCATTCGATAATTTGAGTAATGTTTGTCAAATGTTAATGAAATTTAATATGAAGGTACATGTTATCAAAATACATGTACAGTCTAAGTTCGATTTTCTGAGTATGTAGGTCAAAGGTGAAAGGTCATAGCTCATTAAATATGTAAAAAAACCTAATTATATATGTGAAATTGGGGTAAATTTCCTTGCCTATTAATATAATAGTATAGCCCAATGTTCTGATGTATATAGGCCATTTGTATCCTGCGAGGGGACGCTACGCTTTGCGTTGACTTGTTAAAAAAAGTATTTCTTCATCATCCTTGTTTCCTGGATGTTTTAATGGTAAGACTTGATCTTTGGAATAAACTAGACAAAGATATAAGTCAGTGGAATAGCTCCAGGTGTTTGGAGGGAACGTGCATCAGTTCTCCGGTTATATTGAGAGAGAAAGAGAGACAGAGACAGAGATAAATAGAGAGAGGGAGAGAGAGAGAGAGAGGTAGTGGTATGGCACTGTGTTCAAATTCAGTTTCCTTTCAAATTATTCAACCTGGTACTAAGGCATTTATCTGCCATGTGATTGCCTTGTGACGGTAAATGAAAATAGTACCACAATGTCGCTTATTGGCATAAAAATATTTTCCAAATAGCATTGAAGAGACGATGAAGAAATAAGAATAATAATATATTATGGGTAATCGTGAGAATATTCTTCTTTCTCTCTCTCTGCTATAACCCCCGATCAGTGGAATCAGTCGAGTAGAATTAAATGTGGCATGAATTATTAGGTGTCCCAGCTGAAAAGAGAATCGTCACGTTGTGGTTTTAATAAAGAGCAGCAATGGCGAACGATTGTTGCTAAAATCCAGTAAGTAATAATGATCAGATTGCTTTCCCCTAAAAAGTATCATAAGACATAAAGCTAGATAAAAAACTGTACCATCAAAACTGATATCGTCTTGAAAATATACAGAACATGTTGAAAAACAGGGGGGGGGGAGTGGCCTTTTCAGTTCTCAGCCAATTAATGGACTATAACTGCTATTAAATTATGTGACAATTGCCATAAACGCAAACATGTACAATGTTTTCTTCTCAAAATGCGCATCCTGTCAACAAATCCATTCGTTTGGGGTAACACATACAATTACTTATCAACCACATTATCTGATAATTTCTTTTCTGTCCGTGGCTTGATACATGTATACCATATGCCTAATTAAAACAAAATCTTTCGACGATGGACAGATTTATGGTGTGATAAAAAAAAAAGTCGAAATATACATTAATTTGTATTACCATCATATTTTAGAGTAAATCACACGTGTCTGGTTCATTGCGCTATACACGTGTGTGTTATATCCAACTTTAAAATGTATGATATTTTTCACGAAGTGTGCGTGTAAACCAGCAACATCGTATTCCTCAGTATTTACGAGAGATAAAGGTGCCATGCATTTACCCCAAATTCCCTCCGAAATAAAAAATAAGTACGTCTTGGCTGGTCTACTATTATGGAGATTTTTTTGTTGGGAAGTGGATGGAGGGGGGGGGGGGCTGGGGCGGCGGTGTACGTCGACACCTTGCACGATAAGCTGGATGGGGGTGATTGAAGAGAGGGAATAAACTGAGGGGGAAACGGGAGTGATTTTGTTGAATTAGTAGGTATGAATACAAGAATGAGATCAATTGAGGAAGAGAGAATGAGCGAGTGGGACAGCGAACAAGAAAATGAATAGGTGATAGAGTTTTTGAGTGAATGCGAGTGAGAGAAAAAGAGAAAAATGGACAATGAATTATTCAGTGTGTGTGTATGATCTAGAGAAAGAGAGAGAAAAAAGGGCCGGGCGACATACATAGAGAAAGAGAATGACTGAATGGATGACTGAAGAAGGGAGAGAGAGAGAGAGAGAGAGAGAAGGGCCGGGAGACAAACATAGAGAAAGAGAATGACTGAATGGATGACTGAAGAAGGGAGAGAGAGAGAGAGAGAGAGAGAAGGGCCGGGAGACAGACAGAGAGAAAGAGAATGACTGAATGGATGACCGAAGAAGGGAGAGAGAGAGAGAGAGAGAGAGAAGGGCCGGGAGACATAGAGAAAGAGATTGACTGAATGGATGACTGAAGAAGTGAGAGAGAGAGAGAGAGATTAATTTTCATTGTGACCCCTTCTTGATTCTCTCTCTCCCTCTCTCAATCTGATCATCTATTAATCTATGTGCCTTTATACCATCTGATAATCCTAGCTATTTCGGTTTAAAATGTAAAAGAATATTAGTTAACTATTATTGCGTTACTAATTTTGTATGCAGTTATTATTTTATGTAATGCTTTTTACAATGTTCATTATAATCTGTTTTTATGTCAAAGATTTGTATTACAAATCGTGCAATTCAGCCTTTGGGATGCAATGTGATTTTTGAATAAATAAACCATTATATATATATACCAGTTATTATGTATGCCAAAAGCGAAAGAATTGAAATAAGTCATGTCTCGAATAGCTATGAAAACGAGTGTCGATATAAAGTATTATCAGTACTTCACTACACTAGCAAGAAATCAATTATGCGTGAACTATTTGAAGAGCTATGTTTTTTTCAGGGGATATTGCTGCTTTTGCATTCTTCCAACTAAGGCCAAGTAAACAAAATCGTAGTTTCTCGTTCCCGCAACCAATTTTTTGCGCCCGCCTCCTTCTTTTTTTTTCAGTGATATTTTAGAAATAACATCAAACTAATTTTAAAAGAAAAGTCATAGTACTGATAATGTAGACAATTTTTTTAAATGTATTAAAATACCATTTTATAGTGTATTTAAAGGTACTATGTGCCATTTGCAGGCCCAAAAAATGAAAAGGTAAATTCCAAAGGCATTTGAAAGATAATACTAATTTAGAACTTCCCTTTAAAAAAAGGGCTTGAAAATGTCTTTAAGTGGGAAAATAACGACAAATAATTGTCAAATTTATTTAATTGATTGCAATCCAGTTTAATTTCCAGACTCTTGTACTGAATCGCCGTACATGTTGTGCTTCGTAAAGAATCCTTGCATTATTTGAATATTAGGACACTGCTAACGTTTACATTTCACAGATAGGACAAACATGTACGTGATGTATGCATACTTCCTGCAAAGTTCTACTTAATTTGAGGCTGGCTTCAAATAGGACATAGTACCTTTAATGGGGAACTTAATTGAAGGGTCACTAAATTACAAATTCATGTTGACTTTTGTTGATCTGTAATACTGTATACATCACATATATTTAGACATTTTTAATGTACATTTATAATGTTTGATATATATTTTATTTGTATATTACTTTTGTTCTACCTGCTAAATTCCACCCCTAAACAAACACATCCAGAAGTAAATGACTTTTGTAACATCATCATGCCATTCATTCATCAGTCAGCTAGATGAACAAAGGACATTGGTATATGTCCCTTCCCATCAACTGACCACCTGTTCACAATAGCATTGCATGTTTTTATACAATGCCCACTCACAACATTCAATTACATGTTAAGCAATTGCTATGTCAGAAATCCCCAAGCAAGACCATAAAAAGAAGGGTTTCAATGGGCTATTTTATGACAGAATGCAATGCTAATGCAGAAGGTACTCAGTGAATGAGGACATACCACTGCCTTTTATGAACAGGTGGTCAGTTGATGGGAAGGAACATACCAATGTCTTTTGTTCATCTAGCTGACTGATGAATGACTGGCATGATGATGTCACAAAAGTCATTTGCTTCTTGAGGTTTTAGGGATGGAGCTTAGCAGGTAGAACAAAAGTAATAGAAAAAAATAATATGAAATATATGACATACATTTACATCAAGAAGTCATGTAACGTATACAGTACTAGATCAACAGAATTGAACATGAATTTGTAATTAGTGACTCTTTAACGTATACAACAGGCATGAAGTTTATCACGATATCATGAGTAGTAGTCGGTCACATCTGGTTCGAATGGTGTATTATTTTCGCTTTTTTTTTGGGGGGGGGGGGAGGGCTGGGTAATTTTGGTATTGAGTGTCATACCTCAAACCAAACAAACGATCCACACTAGGTATGTGATCTTAATTAGCCTGATTTTCTTCCATAATTAGTCTTAAAAAGTGGTAGAATATCGCCAATCTTAGTGCAGCGCGTTGCCACCGACTCGCCCTCTGCTGTAGCTGTAGGGCGTGCGCAAGAGGGCAGCCTGAACTTTTCAAGTCACTTCCTGTTTGTGTCAGGGTACAGAAACTACATGGCAAGTGCTATTGTGATAAGAAACTTTATATGTAGGCATACCGTTTGGTTTTGAATGGTATAGAGTGCAGATTTATTTGAGATAATTTGTTACTTTTACGATATTACATACTTTCAGACAACCTCAATTGGAACAATAACACCACCAAACAGACACATTCGGGAACTTTACATGTATATGGACTTAAAGAGCATGTTTTTCTTCTTTGTTCTAAATAGTAATACGTTGCATTCCTCACATTCATTAAAACACAGCCGCCTCCCAAAACCACACCCACATTAACACACTCACATTAACTAACAATAACAAAGCCCTCTAACTAATATTGAGGTGAAAACGGGCACTTCTTATAACCTTAACATATAAATTATTAAAAACAGTATGAAATACTCACTTTATTTGTATAATCAATCAGTAGGCCTTTAGGTGCAGGTCAATGGCGTCATTCACTGCCTTGTTTAGGTACAAGATGAGTCGTTTCGATGTAAAGTTAGTTGAGTAATAAATGAACTTTACACAATTGATTAGGACTTCGAAGGATGTTGTCCGTGATAATCATCCGTGTACTAAGGTCCCGCCTAACGCGTACGACGTTCTTTTAACGGCTCAAATAGGTTAACGTGTGAGAACGAAGAAAACTTAAACAAGAGTCTTCCGAATCACAATTCCAGCCAAATGTTGAAGTGTCCGGTTTTGCTTGCATTAAAATCTCCTCATTCACCAAATGCGATGTAACTTGCTTTAGTTGAGAAAGTATGTAAAGTATCAAAAGTCGACTCCCTGTTTCGAAGAGACCGACATGAAGCAGCCTACGAGGAAGTAATAATATACAGCGTCAACAAGTCTAGTTGAACGCGATCAGGTTGAGGAAAACAAATATCAATTTTGACAATACCTCGCTCGAATGAATAAACATTATAAAGATAATTATTTGTGTCGGGTTTCGATGTTGCACTGCAGGGGTGGCGGAGAGTCTTTCAGATTAGGGGTGCACCAACCCCAAAAAGAACTTTCTTCAAAATGAAGAGGGAACCTATATACAAATGGTAACCTCAACATATATCAACGTAGGTTCTATGACACCTACCCCATGGAAAACCACCCTCCGGATAACCACCCCTAGGATAACCACCGTCTAGGACGACTACATCCTAGGTCAACCACCCTCCAGGAAAATTACCCCCTAGGACAACTACCCCCGAACAACTACCCGCAGGTAACTACCCCCTTCGACAACCATCCTCTAGGACAACTACCCTCGGACAACTGTCTTAGGGGGTAGTTGTCTGGGGGGTAGTTGTCCGGGGGTAGGTGTTCGGATACGCTCAACGTAGTTTAAAGGGTAAACATGTAGTGTAAAAAAGACACACTTCTTATATTAAACGACTTAAATAGAGAAAGGACATCTGATAGCGTTGAAAATGAGCACGATTATATTCTGAACAGGGGCGCAGTTCGTTCTTTAAGAAGGGCTTGTGCATTCTGTCTCCACGGCTATCTTCGTGGTGGTAGAGGAAGAGTACATTTTACTACACACAGCTGCTCCAATTCTTTGAAATTAGATATGTCTCTTTTTATATGACACGTTTTGTAGGCGACAATGGGAAATATAGACAAAAATATACTGACTAAACGGGAGTTATATAAAAAGGAAAAGGATGACTTATCAAGAGAAACTTTTCACATTGATGAAAGAAACACTTGATAGAAAAGGAAATGGGGCACTTATCAGAAGGGAAAAGTCCACTCAGAAAGGAAAAGGGGCACGTGTCAAAGTAAAGGGGCACTTATCAGA
This sequence comes from Strongylocentrotus purpuratus, assembly GCF_000002235.5. Taxonomy (NCBI): domain Eukaryota; kingdom Metazoa; phylum Echinodermata; class Echinoidea; order Camarodonta; family Strongylocentrotidae; genus Strongylocentrotus; species Strongylocentrotus purpuratus. The sequence continues at coordinate 52,037,040 of NW_022145606.1, read as the reverse complement.
CAGGTGAAAATGGACCCGTCGTGCACCCGAAATGGGGCACTAATAAAAAGGGGTAAGGGGCATTTACTACAAAGAAAAAGGGGAACTTGTCATATTTAAAATGCGCACTCAATAGAGATGTAAAGGAACCTTATTAAACGGGGAAAGATGCACTAATAACAAAGGAAAGGGGCATTTATTGCAAAGGAAAGAGGCACTTGTCAAAGTAAAAGTGGAATCTATCATATTTGAATAGGGGAATTTATGAGTGGGGGAAGGGACCCTTGTCAAATTAGAAGTAGCGTCTATCATATTAAAATAGGGCGTTCATGAGAGGGAGAAGGACCCTTGTCAAATTAAAAGGGGCACCTATCATATTTGGATAGGGCTCTTTCCGGAGGTGAAAGTGGGCTCTTATGAGAAGGGAAAGGGGCACTACTCAAAGTAATAAAGAAAACATTGGAGATAGAATGTGTAAGCTAACAATGTGATCATGCAAGCAAGATGTGCATGTTATTCCTCCAGCACCAACTGACCCATTAACACTTGGGAAAGATGCAAAAAAGGATCAATTTGAAGACAATAATTAATGTAATTTTGCCTGTTATCAAGACATTTAATTACAAAAAATCAAGACGATTAACCCAAGGGATGATAATAATTTTTTGAAACGCCTTTAAATGGAGATCGATATTTTACACTATTGACGTTGATAGTGCAATTTTTTTTTATCATTATCATGTACACGATTGATACAAACATTCTGTCTTGTAAATACCACGTTTTCATACTCACTATGGTAAATCATACACTTCAAAATACCAGTCAATTACAAACCTGGGAAAACGTTGAAAACAAGAGGCCCGAAATAAGTTAACTTTATCATCCTTGTTTTCAGTTTTTTTATTTACTGTAAGAACTAGGATAAGGTAGAAAATCAAGTAAATAAGTGGCGTAACCCCAAATGTGGTGGGGAAGCTAGGGGGAGGTCTCCACTACCAAACAAAAAAAGAGCGTGTGCATTTCTCCGATTATATTGAGAGAGAGAGAAAGGGAAAAAGAGAGAGAGAGAGAGAGAGAGAGAGAAAGAGAGAGAGAGAGAAAGAGAGAGAGAGAAAGAGAGAGAGAAAGAGAGAGAGAGAGAGATAGAAAAGGAGAGAGAGAGAGGGGAGAGAGAGAGATAGAGAAAGAGAGAGAGAGAAAGAGAGAGAGAGAAATAGAGAGAGAAAGCGAGAGAGAGAAAGAGAGAGAAGAGAGAGAGAGAGAGGGGGGGGGGGAGGAAAGAGTAGGGGGATGGTCCGGTGTTCAAATCCAGTTTCCTTTCAAATTAATCAACCTGGAACTGGTAAAAATATCTGCCATGTGGCGATACAAGCAGGTACCACAATTTCGTTTATTGTCCTACAAATATTCCAAAAGTATTGATGAGACGATGAAGAAAAAGGAATAATAATAATACATCGTCGGTATCGTGAGAATATACTTTTTTGGCTCTCTGCTAAATCCCCCGAACAATGGAATCAACAGAGCGGAATTTACTGTAACACGAATTATTATGAGTTCAAGCTGAAAGAGTGAATTGCCTCGTCATGGTTGTATTAAAGAGCAGCAATGGCCAACGATTGTTGTTCAACTTCACCTGGAATCTTGCCAATTTATAATGACAGGTTAAATATATTTGTCAGTGGATGTTATAAAGAGGGATAATTTAATTAATTTCACTGGAATATTTTCATGACATCAAGCCTTTTCGGTTAGCCATTAGCAAAACTTGACTTCTAACTTAGACTGCAGTTATTGGTTTCCAAAATAGAGATTGCTGTATATTCGGCACCAAAAAAAAAAATTACCTCATGTTATCTCTTCAGAAGGTATAGTGTATACTTCATCGTCCTTGTTTCCTTTTTTTTTTTTTTTTTTTTTTTTTTTACTGTTAAGCCCCTTTCACACTGGATCTGCGCAGAGTTGCGTAGTGTGGCGTACCGACTACCCCGAAATAAGACTGCGTATTCATTACAAAATATTGCTTCGGCGTAGTCCCTGCGTGGTTATGCGTAGACTGGCGTACGATGGCGTATGGTTACGTATCATGTGCATAGGCACCACGTACCTACGGCGTATGCAATTGGCGTACCTACGCGTACGATTGCGTATAACAGGCGAAGGGTTGCGTGCGTTTACGTATGCCTGGTGTGCAGGTTTGCTTACGGTTGCGTACGGTTGCTTACTGTGTGCGCAAGCTTTTACCGCTTCGTTGGACTGGCGTAGGATTGCGTACTATTGTGTAGGCATGGTGTAAAGTAACGTAGTATTGCGTAAACATTGCGTATTTTCTGCGTCTAGTGTATACGCCGAAAGTACGCGAACAAAAATTAAACATGTTGAATTTGTTGCGTCCATCTCGCGTACCCCTTTTTTCGTCCCTCAGCGTATAGTTACGTAAACCCCGGTTTTGGCAAAACCGGGGGGGGGGGGGGGGGGGCTTTGGACGAATGGTCGCGTTCCAGTCAACGCGACACACCCAGCGCACCCTTTCGGCAAAACCGGAGGGGGGGGGGGGGCTTTGGACAAACACGCGACGCTTCCTAACCTTTCGACATAAGCTGTTGATACATATTTGAAGAAAACAAATTGGGATATTTTACATTCTATTAAATTTTGAGCACAAAAATAAATAAATTTGTCAAGAAAATGTGCGAAACAATCAGCCACATCATATTCTTTAGAATTTTCCAACAGATTTAGCATGGATGCCATGCATTTAACCCGAATCCCCTTCAAATTAGAAATAAAATAAGTACGTCTTGGCAGGTTTGCTATTATAGAGATATTATTCGTGATGGGCTCAATTATTGTAACACTGTTTGTAAGTTGTATTTATATATTTTTTCAAATGGTTTTGATATGCTTTATATTGTCGGAGTCGTATCCACGAGCAGAGAGACGAAATTTGTACCCCCTCCAGACATACTGTACACAACACACACACACACACATGCAAACACAAACATGAGAACGAAGGGTGCGGGCGTGCGTGCGTGTCTGTGTGTATATGAGGGGTACTTCATATTATTTCTGAGCAGCCTACATTTGCACAACCACTGTCATGACTGCAAGTTCCGTAGATCTTGTTTGCTGCATATTTTCGGGGGGGGGGGAGAGGGGTGGGGGTGTGGGGCGGCGGGGGTGTACTCCGGCAACAACGTACACGATAAGCTGGATGAGGGCGAATGAAGAGAGGGATTAACTGAGGGTGTGCGTCAATGGAATGAGTTTGTTTAATAATTTGATGTGAATAAAAGAAATAGATCAATAAGCAAAAGAGAGAGACAAAAACATATGAAGAGTGCGAGAGCGAAAAATAAATTAGTGAGTGGGTGAGAGCGAGGGGGAGAAAGAATGTTACCAAGAGGGAAATTAGGATATCAAGTGAGAGAGAGAGAGAGAACGATTGAGAGAAAGAGCTGGAGAGAGAAAAAGAGTCAGGCCAGGAGACAGACATAGATTAATAGAATGATTGGATGCATGGCTGAAGGAAAGAGAGAGAGAGAGAGAGAGATTGTCATTGTGAACTGTATTATGTATGCCAAAAGCGAAACAAAATTGAAACGTGTCATGTCTCAAATAGTTAGGAGAACGAGTGTCAATAAAAATATATTATCACTACCTTACTACCCTACATACCAGAAATCAAGTATGCGTGAACCATTTAAAGAGCTATTCTTTTCAGGGGATATTGCTGCTTTTGTATTCTTCCACACTAAGGCCAAGTAAAAATTATTCCTTGTTTCTCTTCCCCGCCAGCATTCTTTTGGCGCCCACCTAGTTTTTGGTTATCTTTTTTTGTTGTTATTTCATATGTTCAGCTTCAGATATGAAACAAATTCGGTGATATCTTTCATGTAGATCTGAAATAAATGGGTAGTAAACGGGGAACTTCATTAAGGTCTCAAAACATGCATGAAAGCTTATCACGGTATCATAAGTGATCAGTCCCATCTATGTCAAATGGTGTAGTGTCAAATAGATCAGTCCCATCTGTGTCAAATGGTGTAGTGTCAAGTAGATCAGTCCCATCTGTGTCAAATGGTGAAGTGTCAAGTAGATCAGTCCCATCTGTGTCAAATGGTGTAGTGTCAAGTAGATCAGTCCCATCTGTGTCAAATGGTGTAGTGTCAAGTAGATCAGTCCCATCTGTGTCAAATGGTGTAGTGTCAAGTAGATCAGTCCCATCTGTGTCATTTGGTGTAGTGTCAAGTAGATCAGTCCCATCCGTGTCAAATGGTGTAGTGTCAAGTAGATCAGTCCCATCCGTGTCAAATGGTGTAGTGTCAAGTAGATCAGTCCCATCTGTGTCAAATGGTGTAGTGTCAAGTAGATCAGTCCCATCTGTGTCATTTGGTGTAGTGTCAAGTAGATCTGTCCCATCTGTGTCAAATGGTGTAGTGTCAAGTAGATCAGTCCCATCTATGTCAAATGGTGAAGTGTCAAATAGATCAGTCCCATCCGTGTCCAATGGTGTAGTGTCAAGTAGATCTGTCCCATCTGTGTCAAATGGTGAAGTGTCAAGTAGATCTGTCCCATCTGTGTCAAATGGTGAAGTGTCAAGTAGATCTGTCCCATCTGTGTCAAATGGTGAAGTGTCAAGTAGATCAGTCCCATCCGTGTCAAATGGTGAATTGTCAAGTAGATCTGTCCCATCTGTGTCAAATGGTGTAGTGTCAAGTAGATCAGTCCCATCTGTGTCAAATGGTGTAGTGTCAAGTAGATCAGTCCCATCTGTGTAAAATGGTGTAGTGTCAAGTAGATCAGTCCCATCCGTGTCGAATGGTGTTGTGTCAAGTAGATCAGTCCCATCCGTGTCAAATGGTGTAGTGTCAAGTAGATCAGTCCTATCTGTGTCAAATGGTGTAGTGTCCAGTAGATCAGTCCCATCCGTGTCAAATGGTGTAGTGTCAAGTAAATCAGTCTAATCTGTGTCAAATGGTGTAGTGTCAAGTAGATCAGTCCCATCTGTGTCAAATGGTGTAGTGTCAAGTAGATCAGTCCCATCTGTGTCAAATGGTGTAGTGTCAAGTAGAGCAGTCCCATCTGTGTCAAGTGGTGTAGTGTCAAGTAGATCTCATGAAATCACTAGCGGTTTCCATACTGAACCATGTACATTATTATTATCATATGTTTATTATTATTTTGGCCTTGGGGGGATTTTTGTCTAGAGTGTCATTGTCTAAACCAAAGAAATTATACAAACTAGGTATGTGAATCTATTTAGCCTGAATTTCCGCCATAATTAGTCTTACCAAGTGGTAGAATATCACAAATGTTCGTTCATCGCGTTGCCGACGACTCGCCAGCTCATTTACTTGTAGGGTGTGCGCAAGAGGACATTACAGACTGAACTTCGGGGAGGCATTGATATGTTCGCATTAATTAAAACCAAGGAGATATTACTTGTACTATATCTCCTTGGTAAAACGCAACTGCCTCCCAAAACCACATGCATAAACATACACTTACAATAACTAACAATAACCACATTCATTTAAATGCGAATGCCTTTCCAAAACAACATGTACAAACAGACAGTCACAATAAGTAACAATAATAAAGTCTTCTAACTTGTTCAAAATAAAAAATGTACTACTAATAAGTTTGATTTATTTTTCGTAGCTACTCATTTATAAAAATACTCTATTGTGGTGTTATGATTCTGATTCACTAATTGATGTAACCTTTTGAAGACTATGTATGAACCACTCGAATATTTATATCATTATACAAATCAATTGTTTGTTGTATGCTATATATATCTACTTAATTTAAACAAATAATTAATACACATTGTTTTCTTCTTTATTGTTTTTACCCCAAATAATTTGCTGAAGACGACTATAAGCACAAGTTAAACATGAAGCCATATGTATGTGCGATCACATTATCAAAATATCAAGTATGAACACATATGCAAACCCCCACGCCTCATATTCAACAAAAGCGGACGAAAAACTAGGTTTCGATTTTATAGCCTATAACAAATACATCAGATTAGGGGACATGAATTACGGAGGTGATGGTAATATGGCACAGGTTATAACCAGTGCAGTGGAGGCAGCAATTAAAACTGCAATACCAGCCATTGTTCAAGCAGTGAGAGATGCTTTTATGGTCAATGTAAAAGAATCTGTCAATCCTGTGATCCTGCGGTCACAATTTCGCATGGATGAGATGGAGCAGGAAACAAAAAGAGAAAATCTGCGCATTAGCGGCTTAGCAGAAAATGGTGAAGAAGAAGAAGGCGAAGAGTCTGAAGATGACCTAATAAGAAAGGTCATTGGATTGGCAAAAGCAGTGGATGTTGAAATTCAACCATCTGACATCTCGTCCTGTTATCGTATAGGGAAGTGGTCACCAGATAAGGAGAAGATTCGTCAGTCTGTTGTGCGCTTCACAACAAGGAGGAGGAGGGATGCCCTGTACCAGGCACGTTTTGGTCTGAAAGACAAGGACAACTTCACGAGGGTGTATGTGAATGAGGACCTAACCAGGCTGAGGTACTCGGTGATGATGGCGGCCAAAAAGATAGATGGAGTCAAGAGTGTGGCGACAAGGTCAGGAACAATTGTCTGCAAGATGGATGATGGCGATTTTAAAACAATTCGCAACCCTGATGACCTTTTTGATCTTGGACTTGATGATATGGATTACGCTCGCTTCAAGCTATTTGTCATTGCTTGATTTTCTTTTTATCTGAGTAATTTTAAGTCATTAATAGAAAAATGACTTTAAAATGGAGGACAATGAACTCAATCTGTGTCTTAGTTCACACAAATTAACTCCTGTTAATTTTGATGATGTTCTGCAAACCAAAACTGAAAATGCATTTTCACTTACACATGTCAATATCAGATCTTTGAATAGAAATATAGAAAACCTAAAACTGTTATACGAATGTAGTATCAAATCAAAATTTGATATAATATGTTTATCTGAAGTGTGGAGCGTACCAGACACATCCATCTTGGGCATACAAGGCTATACTTTAGAGGTGAAATGCCGCAATCATACTTTAAGAGGTGGAGGTGTTGGTGCATACATTCACTCTTCCCTTAAATACAGGCTTTTGGGAAATTTTGAAGTAGCACATGCTGAATCACTTTGGTTGGAAGTAGTAATTAATGAAAAGAAGATCATTATTGGTGTCATCTATCGCAAGCCAAATACAGATATTCATGAGTTTCAGGATAGTCTGTTAAGTATTGTACATGATCTGAAATTAGACAAAAGTCAATGTGTGCTAACTGGAGACTTCAATATCAATCTTCTAGGCGATGAAATGGCAGCTGATAACTTTCTCACCTCCATGCAATGTATCGGCATGCATCAATTGATTAATTTTCCTACTAGAGTAACGCAACATGGCTTCTCTTTGATTGATCATATATATACCAATATGAATGTTCCCAGTATTCATGCAGGAATAATTGAATCTGACGTTACAGACCACTTTCCGATCTTTACCATTTTCAAGTCTAATATACAATTTAAGAAAAAGTCTTGCCGAGGAAAATTAATGTCTCGTTCTTACAAGAACTATGATGTTACAAAATTCCATGCTGAGCTTGCCAATATAACATGGGAATCAGTTTATGCAGCGGATGATGCTGATCTCGCATACTCCCGTTTTTGTGAAATCATGACAAAAGTGTGTGATGAGCATGCACCAGTTGTAGCTCAACACGGTAAAAGGAGAAAGAACGAACCTAAGAAACCTTGGATTACAAAAGCTATAATGAATTCCATAAAAAAGAAACATACAATGTATTCACAGGTTCTTGCCACCAACCACAATCCTGTCTATTTAACAACATACAAGAAGTACAGGAATATGTTAACTACAATAATCAGAAACTCAAAGAGAAATTACTATAGTAGGATATTCCTTGAAAATAAGGGTGATACTAGCAAAACATGGAAGACTGTAAACGAGATTTTAAGTGGTGGAAACAATTCGTTTAAGCCAACAGTGGTGGATAAATTGTGTGTGAATGATACTGGTACTAATGAAACCCTGTGTAATGAACAAGATATTGCAAATGCATTTAATGACTTCTTTGTTAATGTTGGTCCAAATTTGGCGAATGCCATACCAAACACAAATCGTAATACAGAGAAAGTTTTAGACGATGGTGTAGACAAATCTTTCTTCTGGAAACCAGTTACTGAGACTGAGGTTAACAACCATTTAATAGCCTTGAATGTAAAGAAAGCTAGTGGGTATGATAATATGCCAATCAAGCTGATAAAAGATGCTGTGCACTATGTAACTTCTCCCCTTACATTTATTTTCAATCTGTCTTTCACCTCTGGTAAATTCCCAGATGCCTTTAAAATAGCAAAAGTGACACCTGTTTATAAGAAAGGACCTAAAGATGAAGCAGGAAATTATAGACCTATTTCAGTATTACCTGTTCTTGGGAAGGTTTTTGAAAAAATTGTAAATAATAGGCTTCTTGACTTTCTTGAACAAAATCATGTATTATATGAGCACCAGTATGGCTTCCGTAAAAAATACAGTACAAAATTGTCAATGATAAATTTAGTTAACACTTTGAGGAATTCAATGGATGAGGGAAGAATCACACTTGGGATATTTGTAGACTTTAAGAAAGCATTTGATACAATTAATCATGATATTTTATACAGCAAACTTTCACACTATGGAATACGAGGAATAGCATTACAGTGGTTTAAGGACTATTTTTATAGAAGATTTCAATTTGTACAGTACGGAAATGTAACATCTCCCATGCTGCCTTTAACATGTGGTGTACCGCAAGGCTCTGTCCTAGGCCCAACGCTTTTCCTACTTTATATTAATGATATGCCATTTGCTACACGTTACTTTAACTTTCGACTCTTTGCGGATGACTCAAACTTATTCCATACATTTCCTGAAGGGCAAAAAGAAATTGATATGACTGAAGTGAACACAAATCTTCAAATTGTTTCAGACTGGTGTAATGCTAATAAACTGACAATTAATTTACAAAAGACGAGTTATATGCTAATAAGAAACCAGAGACGGCAGATTAATGTTCAAGGGCAACTGGCTATATCAGAAGCTGAAATAATAGAAGTTGATTCTTCGCTCTTTGTTGGGATAAAGATTGATAAACACTTGACTTGGAAACCCCACATACAAATGGTTAATAAATGCATCAGACAAAAAGTAGGAATCCTCTTCCGCTTACGGCATTTTGTGCCTAGAAATATCCTAGTGTTGTTGTATAAAACCTTTATTCAACCTCATATATCATACGGAATTGAAGTGTGGGGGAGCACTTACAAGTCTCACTTAAATTGCATACTGTATACACAGAAGATGGCCATACGGACAATCACATTTAGCCATTTTATGAGTCGTTCAGCACCATTGTTTTACGAATTGAAAATCTTAGATATTAACAAGTTCTATGAGTTGTCTCTATGTACATTTATGTATGACCTAGTACATAATAATTTACCTCACTGTTTGACGGATTATTGTGATAAAATTGAGCATAGATACAATACAAGAAAAAGAGAAAAGGGCCATCTACGTATACCACTGTATAAAACAACACAAGGCAAATTTTCAGTAACTTGTGTAGGAACCCGATTATGGAATGAACTTCCCGATGAAATCAAAAACAAAGGGTCTAGAAACACTTTTCGTAAACATCTCAACGATTACTTGATGAATAAGTGATTGAATTATGCAAGTACACATGTATATATTGTAAATAATCTCCATATTACATTTTTGTTGTTTTTTTTTTGTCAAAAAAAGGCAATTTTTTTGTATAAATAATCTGTAGATACATGTATCTATGACTTTTTAACCTGGTATATCCTCTTCATAATTATATTTGGAGTGTAGAAATTGTGCTACGGTATTACTCAACATGTATACTTCTACTGTCAAGTTTTATTTTTTGATAATGATATATTTATTTTTGCCAAGTGTGTGCTAAGAACAGGGGCCAGACTCGACTAGCACATGTGCTATTATTTGGCTCCTTTTCATCACCTTCTATATTCTATGAGAAAAGACATATGTCTAGCATATCAATACTTTGTTAGGTTTTTCTTTAATATGATCTATAATATTCATTTATGAACATGTACCATTCACGATGTATTCAAATGTTTAATCACTGATGTTATTGATGATGAATAAATAAAATCAAATCAAAAATCAAAAATCAAAAATTATGGTGGTAGAAATTCTTTCCTTTCATCGAATGCATGAAAGCGCGCTTAACCCAACTTGAAAATGCATTCCGAACAAATAATACTAAAAATGCATGGAAATGAATGTAAACAGTGACAGGGTGCACAAATAAAAAAAATATTATTCCAGATTTTGCAGGAGGTAATTTGCATGACATTGCAAATGAGTTGAACAGATTCTATGCCCGTTTTTATACTAAAAGCTGTAATGATGAGATAGCTAGACAATGTACATGAAAAGTTTTGAAAGAGTTGTACTACAATTCTTGAATTCTTATTCCCTAATGTGTAAAAGGATATTAATGTAATGCAATTTGCTTACTATTACCAAAAAGATGTGTAAACGATGCTGTACTTTCTCACAGCACACTGATAAAGCTGGTTGCTATGTACGGATTTCATTCGTAGATTTTTCGTCCGCGTTTCATCATTATCAATTTCAAGTTGCGCTATATAAAGCGCTGTTGTGGTCTTCACGAGAGCACGCCATGCAACTCTTTCACGTGAAAGGGGCACTTATCCGAATGGGAAAGGGGTACTTATTATAAAAGAAAGGAGTCACTTGTTGAAGGAAAAGGAGCACCTATCAGATTTCAATGAGGGCATTATTTTATGGGAGGTGAAAGGGGGCATTTATGAGAAGGGGAAAGGGACCTTATTTGGATAAAATGAGGGCACTAATCACAAGAAAAAGTGGCACTTATTGGAAAGAAAAGAGGGTACGTCTCAAAATAAAGGGGCACTTATCAGAGGTAAAAAGGGAAACTTAATAAAATGGGGAAAGGGTAACTCTTACAAGGAAAAGGGGCACTTGAGAAAGTAACAGGGTAAACTCTCAGAAATTAATAGAAGCAAATATCAGAGGTAAAAGCGGCACGTATCAGAGATGGTTAGTGGCACTTATCTGAACAAAAAGGGGACACTTTTCCTATGTAAAAATGTATGACCTTTGTAGGTACCTTTTTTTTATCCCCCCCCCCCCAACCCACCCTCGGAGTGCCGCCTGTGAAGTAATAGCACGCAGTGTCAGCAAGTTTAGTTGAACTTGATCAAAATGAGGACGATAACAGAAATATAAAACTGCCTCACTCGCATGGTTTAACATTATGGATATGTGCATTATTGGCGGGTTTCAATATTGCACGGCAGGGGCGGCGGAGTCTTTAACAAGGAAAGATCACCGAGTGCAAAGAGAAGAGAGCACCTACAAAGGGTAACCGTGAAGCAGAAATAAATCAAGTTTTAAACATTAGTGTCCACCCTTGCAGTGTATCAGGGATGATTGTCAACATTTTTTCTTTACTGTTTGAGCACCATACGTTGCAGATATTTGTGATTGTCTAACGATTAATAAACATGCAAAAATCTTTTGATAAAATTCGCAATCCTGATGAGGTTTTAAGCACGATATTATAATGAAAGAATTATTAAGACTTTTAAAATTGTTATTTTATGAGATAGGCTTACAATATATGCAAGCGAGTTTAGTAAGCAAGTTTGGGGGAAATTAATGAGAAAAGAAATACTCTCAGTCGCTTGAGTTGTCTTGTAGAAATCTATCGTTTCGGGGGAGATGATGGGTGATACAAAAAACATTTGCCATAGCATGTTTTGGCAATTATGTCTCTTTTTAAATGAATGCATATTGGTAATGTAAATGCAGATGCTTTGAGTTTGAAAACCCCTTTATATTGTTTAAATCTATATATTCTTGAAATAGGAAAAAGGGCAATTATTAAAGTTAAAGGGGCAGTTATCAGAGGTGAAAAACGGGACTTCTTATACCTAAACACATGAAATATCAAACAATATCAGTTACTCACATTATTTTTTATAATCAATCAGTAGGCCTTTAAGTGCAGGTCAATGACGTTAGTCATCGCATTCAGTTTAGGTGCACGATGAGTTGTTCGATGTAAAGATATTTGAGTAACAAATGAATTACAAACAACTGGTTCGGGCTTATTATGATGATGTCCATAGTATTATTCCGTGTACTAAATCCCCGCTTAACACGACGACGTTCTATAAACGGCTCAAACTTGTGTAAACTGTGAGAATTAAGACAACTTAAACAAGAGTCTTTCGAATCACAATTCCAGCCTTATTTTTGACTGTCCGAATTTTGCTTGCATTTAAAGCTCCTCATTTTCTAAATGCAATGTAACTCGCTTGAGTTAAGAAAGATTTAACGTTTTCAAAATTTGACTACTTGTTCCAAAGAGACCGATATGCAACAGCCTACAGGGAAGTAATAACATACCGCCTCAACAAGTATATTTGAATGCGATCTAATTGAGGAAAAATGGAAATAAATTTGACAATGCCTCGCTCGCATTTATAAAGAGACACAACTTATGTATTCCCGGCGGGTTTCAATGTTGCACTGCATGGATCCAGGGGTCAAGGGACGGAACCCCCGAATTTTAGTTATTCATAATCTTCAAGATGGGTGTCTGGACCGATAGGAACTCTAATTCATCCCTTCAATTTTGCACTACCCCTATGGCTTTATTTCATTGGAAATCAAACCTGTCTCTCACACGCTCTCTACCTCTCTCTCTCTCTCTCTCTCTCTCTCTCTCCCTCTCACTCTCTCTCTCTCTCTCTCTCTCTCTCTCTCTCCCTCTCACTCTCTCTCTCTCTCGCTCTCTCTCTCTCTCTCTCTCTCTCCCTCGCTATCAAAGGTTACACGATGTTGTGTAAAAACACGCCTCATATTCATATATACAATGTTCCTCTCCGAGTTCTTGTTCTCCCGACTGTTCAGTAAAAGTCGTTAATAACACTGCTATAGTAAAGCAGTGGTCTAGTAACCAGGACGTCTAGGGATCAAATCCTAGTCCACGCGTTAGACCCTAACGGTAAACATTAATCCTCTTTACTTGCCAAAGTCCCTCGGAGATCCGCTGTCGATCCCCCGGTTGTGTACGCGCAAGAATACGCATGCTTTCTTAGCTGTCAGGTCAAACAAACCATCAAACCACTACACAACTACATGGTCACGTGAAGTCCATCTCAGCTTACCTTGAAGGGGGTTGAGATGGCCTTCACCAGGCCAGGCGGGATATTTGTTAAAGTAAAGAATGAAACGCAAACAATTACCCCAAAACTCTTGATCAATTATAGTGGTCCTTTATTAAAAACGATCTCCTCTTCATGACATGAAAATAATGAATATTGTGTTATTGTGAGAATGTTCCTACACAGGTATGATGACCGATATCCATTGGACATTCGGCTATAGTTATCTACGAGTCGGTATTGCAAAGCCATATTAGGCACTCTAAACTGACCGAAACAATTGACATTGTATAGACATGATAGAGATAATGGTATATTCATGCCTTCTTCTCTTTTCTTTCTTTCTCTCTTTTCTTCCCTTCTATTTCTTTCATCTGATGATGCATATTGTACCTAACTGCTAAGAAAGCATGTATATGCTTGTAATGACATAACCATCGGACCGACGCTATTAAGTCCTTTCAGGGGGGACTTGGTAATGAGGATTAATGCCTTGCCAAAGGACATGAGCGTATTTACTTGGTTTCGAACCCAGGACCTACCGGTTTCCAGGCCACTGCTATACTTTTCAACCATCGTGCATTCTTTCTTTAGTCCCTTTACTTTTTTCATTTGTTCTCAAATTCTTTCCTTTCCTATTTTTCTTTTCAATGTTTCATTTTTTAGAAGGGGAGGGGGGCCTAGTTCACAAATGATCTTAAAACGAAACAAGAGACAAAACTGTTTTAATCTTTTCTCTACTGATCTATTAAAAAAAAAAACTCATTTAAATTATGTAGTCTGTTTAAACACTCTGATCTTGAATGTATTGTGCAAGGTGACAGGAAGGAGGATTATAACACGGTAGCCATTTTCATAAAGGGCTTTTTTAGATTGTTCCCAAACTTGGCACGGGAATAAAAGACATCGTGTTCTTTATTAAGCCTAGCTATCAACGCAATGTACAGCTTACTCTGTTTCAGTGGCGTAATGAGCAAAAATGTTTGGGGGTCTGACAAAAAAAATCCGCATCACCCCACTCTTACATGCAGGCCCCGCTGAACGTTTTTAAAAGTGGGGTCTAGGGGCAAAGCTCCGGCGGGGGGCAGGAGCGGAGCCGCCGAAGCTCAAGGGGTATGGGAATCAGTGGCGGATCCAGGAATTTCTTACAGGGAGGGGGGGGGGGGGGGGGGAGGGGGGCACAAAGTGCATGGGGTGAAATATATTATGTAAAACGATAAAGTGACAGAGCGAGGCTTTAGCGGCGAGGGAGCGGAGCGACCAAGCGAGGTTGGTCTTGAAGGGGTTCTGACCCCCTCCTAGAATAGGAAGCATTTGCAATTTTATAACCACATTAGACGCATTTTCAGGCATTTCCTGGAGTAATATGACGTAAAATTGCTTTCTGCTACCCCCTCCAAGAGTAGTGATCCTTTGCAATTTGAAAACCACATTTTTGGCGCATTAATGTCCCGCTTGAAGCATGGAAGCTTTGACGTTTCATCAAATTATTACTCTTAATCCTTGTCTGAATTCATTTTCCCCACTGGGCCCCTTAACGGTACACGTGCAGTGTTACGTGATTTGTATATGTGTGTATTGCTATCGAGACAGGGCCTTATGTTTTTAATCTGAATGAGATACCCGGTATAAATAGGTCCTAAAATATAAATACATAAATAAATGTACGTATGGAACGTGCGTGCGCAAATCTGCACAATACAAACCATCTTGACTCCTTCAATGCCTTTTTTTTGGGGGGGGGGGGGGAGGCAAAATCAGTAGCCCTGTCAATATCATTTTATTTTCCGAGTAAGACCTGAAGGACTAAAGCCCCCCCCCCCCCCGCCCCGCCCCTCATTCAACTGCACACTATAAAATAGGCTGACTACGCCACTGTATATATAAGAACCTCGACTGTATATCATAAGGCCGAAGTTATATTATGCTGAGTTTATGATGCATATATATTCGAAGTTTTAAAGGCCAATCCCATATCGATGAAGTGTAGGCAACTTACAATTTGCTGATTTATTTGTTTTCAATGCCGCGAATACGATTTGAGGGGGAGGGGAGAGGGGGTTGAGAGAGGGGGGGGGGGGGTGAGAGGAGAGGATAGGGGTGGGGCGTTGCCAGAAAAAATGAAGGGAAACACGACGTCTTCGGTCCATTGTTCTAACTTTTCTTTACATGTTTTTTTCAGTGGGCAAGATTCTAAAACAAGTTCGAATATAATTATTCCGCTCTATTTATACCCTTCCCCTCCCCCCCCCCCACTCTTTATTTCTCTGTTCTAACTTCTCTCTCTCTCTCTCTCTCCTCTCTCCCCTCTCTCTTTCTCTGCTCTATACCCTTCCCGTCATTCTCTCTCTCCTTCTCTCTTTCTCTGCTCTAAACCCTTCGCGTCATTCTCTCTCACTCTCTCTGCTCTATACCCCTCCGTCATTCTCTCTCCGCTCTATACCCCTCCCGCCACTCTCTCTCTCTCTCTCTCTCTCTCTCCCCTATCTGCTCTATACCCCTCCCGTCACTCTTTCTCCGCTTTATACCCCTCCCGTCACTCTCTCTCCGCTCTATACCCCTCCCGTCACTCTCTCTCTCTCTCCGCTCTTTACCCCTCCCGTCACTCTCTCTCCGCTCTATACCCCTCCCGTCACTCTCTCTCCGCTTTTTACCCCTCCCCTCACTCTCACTCTCTCCGCTCTGTACCCCTCCCGTCACTTTCTTTCCGCTCTATACCCTTCCCGTCACTCTCTTTCCGCTCTATACCCCTCCCGTCACTCTCTCTCCGCTCTATACCCCTCCCGTCACTCTCTCTCTACTCTATACCCCTCCCGCCACTCTCTCTCCCCCTCTCCGCTCTATACCCCTCCCGTCACTTTCTTTCCGCTCTATACCCTTCCCGTCATTCTCTTTCCGCTTTTTACCCCTCTCGTCACTCTCTCTCACTCTCTCCGCTCTATACCCCTCTCGTCACTCTCTCTCCGCTCTTTACCCCTCACGTCACTCTCTCTCCGCTCTATACCCCTCCCGTCACTCTCTCTCCGCTCTATACCCCTCCGTCACTCTCTCTCCGCTCTATACCCCTCCCGTCACTCTCTCTCCGCTTTTTACCCCTCCCCTCACTCTCACTCTCTCCGCTCTGTACCCCTCCCGTCACTTTCTTTCCGCTCTATACCCTTCCCGTCACTCTCTTTCCGCTCTATACCCCTCCCGTCACTCTCTCTCCGCTCTATACCCCTCCCGTCACTCTCTCTCCGCTCTATACCCCTCCCGTCACTCTCTCTCCGCTCTATACCCCTCCCGTCACTCTCTCTCCGCTCTATACCCCTCCCGTCACTCTCTCTCTACTCTATACCCCTCCCGCCACTCTCTCTCCCCCTCTCCGCTCTATACCCCTCCCGTCACTTTCTTTCCGCTCTATACCCTTCCCGTCATTCTCTTTCCGCTTTTTACCCCTCTCGTCACTCTCTCTCCCCCTGTCCACTCTATACCTCTCCCGTCACTCTCTCCGCTTTTTACCCCTCCCCTCACTCTCACCGCTCTATACCCCTCTCGTCACTCTCTCTCCCCCTGTCCACTCTATACCTCTCCCGTCACTCTCTCTCCGCTCTATACCCTCCCGTCACTCTCTCTCCGCTCTATACCTCTCCCGTCACTCTCTCTCCGCTTTTTACCCCTCTCGTCACTCTCTCTCCCCCTGTCCACTCTATACCTCTCCCGTCACTCTCTCTCCGCTTTTTACCCCTCCCCTCACTCCCACCGCTCTATACCCCTCCCGTCACTCTCCGTCCGCTCTATACCCCTCCCGTCACTCTATCTCTCTCTCTCTACTCTATACCCTCCCGTCACTCTCTCTCTCTCTAGTCTATACCCCTCTCGTCACTCTCTCTCCGCTCTATACCCCTCCCGTCACTCTCTCTCTACTCTATACCCCTCCCGTCACTTTCTCTCCGCTCTATACCCCCCCCCCCGTCACTCTCTCTCCGCTCTATACCCCTCCCGTCACTCTCTCTCCGCTCTATACCCCTTCCGTCACTCTCTCTCCGCTCTTTACCCCTCCCGTCACTCTCTCTCCGCTCTATACCCCTTCCGTCACTCTCTCTCCGCTCTATACCCCTCCCGTCACTCTCTCTCCCCCTCTCCGCTCTATACCCCTCCCGTCACTTTCTTTCCGCTCTATACCCTTCCCGTCACTCTCTTTCCGCTCTTTACCCCTCTCGTCACTCTCTCTCCGCTCTTTACCCCTTCCGTCACTCTCTCTCCGATCTTTACCCCTCCCGTCACTCTCTCTCCGCTCTTTACCCCTTCCGTCACTCTCTCTCTACTCTATACCCCTCC
Organism: Strongylocentrotus purpuratus; assembly: GCF_000002235.5. Lineage (NCBI taxonomy): Eukaryota > Metazoa > Echinodermata > Echinoidea > Camarodonta > Strongylocentrotidae > Strongylocentrotus > Strongylocentrotus purpuratus. The sequence goes on along the minus strand of NW_022145606.1, from coordinate 52,019,445 downwards.
CGTCACTCTCGCTCCGCTCTATACCCCTCCCGTCACTCTCTCTCTCCGCTCTATACCCCTCCCGTCACTCTCTCTCCGCTCTATACCCCTTCCGTCACTCTCTCTCCGATCTTTACCCCTCCCGTCACTCTCTCTCCGCTCTATACTCCTCCCGTCACTCTCTCTCTACTCTATACTCCTGCCGTCACTCTCTCTCTCCGGTCTTTACCCCTCCCGTCACTCTCGCTCCGCTCTATACCCCTCCCGTCACTCTCTCCCTCTCTGCTCTATACACTTCCCGTCACTCTCTTTCTTTCTTTCTCTCTCCCTCTCTCCCTCTCTGTGATACCTAATTTTAAGGGACAATAATAAATGCACCAGTTACACGCTGTCTACTGGTGATCGACTGCACAGTTTTTCATGTGGTTTAGTAAAAACAGTCACAAGGTGGCGCTATAACAACTCATCCCTTCGTAATGAAAGAGTCATCAATATTATTGTTCGGACATCTGTGACAACATTCATGTTTTCTTTTTAATACCACAATTTCGGGAATCAAGGTCCAGATTGATCACTTGCACAGACCTGATAAATGAATGTTATACATCTTCTTGTACAGATATCATACATGTAATAACTGTCGTAGAGTTGTAATAAATTCAATGTTTTCTATTTGCATTGTAACTTTATGTCTTTGCTATTTTTTTTCTATTTCCCTTTTTTAGAACACATACACAGTTGTATTTATAACAATTCTTCCTTAAACCACCACTATTAAAGAACCGTTTGTTTCCAGCCTCACCTCTTGTTCTTCCTTTGTTTGGTATTGTTGATACGCCGCATACAAATCAACTACTTATCATATTTAAATCATTAAATGAGTAAGATGTGTACTGTATTTGTGTGAATAACAAATGAAGCATTCTACTTCGTCTATAGGACATTTCCCATACATGATACAAGTGCCATCATAAACATATGATAGAAACAACTCGTTAACACTCCTAAAATGATCAACCAAATATTTTTGTAAAATGCGTATCAATAAAGAATAAAATAATGAAAAGTAATAATGTTACTTGAGTTTCGTATGCAGCTGTACATATTAACATAATGGAATTATCACTTACAAAATAACTTTTACTATTTGACATAATTTTTCAATCTTCTAACACATATATGCATCTTTTGTATGGACTTCATGAATTCTTTCGTCACACATACCTATTTATAATAATAGCAGTATAAGGTGAAGTTGTCGAAATAATGAATACTATAATGTGCGAATGAATACACATTTATACATGTATAAAGTAAATAATATAATACAAAAGTTGGTTCATAATAAATATATGTACACATTTTTACAACAAGTACATTAATTAGCTACATGCATTCCATGTGACTCAATGGGTATAATGTCTCAAATTTAAATGGTGATACGAAGTACTGACATCAATTGCCTTATTTGATATAAATGCTTCAAGAATATAATGAATAATACCAAACGTAATACAAGACCATTAACAAATAATGTAGATCGTTGTATTATGATGTTATCCTAATAACAAAACCGAGTAAAATGAGATAAAATCTGGAGGGCCTGTTGCCCGAACATATACAACATAATTTGTTCACGTTCTGTTTACTTTTCATTCATTTATCTCCCAATCAAATGAGGGGGGGGGGGTACTCAGCGTTGAGGGCGTGTAAAATAACATATGTTTTAAGATCCACAACCGATATAAGCATGTATTTTCTGCAGTATTTCGCCATCAAAGTCATCCCATATACCAGTATCACGTTTGTACAAAGATTAAGGAAATAGCCTAGTCCCATTGCAGATTTTAGTTATATTCAAAATTCAAATAGCTCTCCAAAAGTTTTGAAAAAGCATACACAAAAATATTAAAAAGAATGAATGAAATGTTTACCTAAAACCTTATTAAACTTTGGAAACAACCCAAATTTGTATGTTTCCAAAATTTCTCACAACATTTCCCAAACAGCTGGGTTTTTAATGAATCTACATCGTCGATCATCATAACAAGTGCAAACATCCCCTGCTTACATAAGTGTTTCTATATCTAAATGTAAAACAAAATGTTGCTTAGATAATTTGAAAGACTGTAATAAGGATTGATATTATTCCATGTACGATGTGGAAATGAGGCATGAGTTACATTTAATAAAAAAATTACCAATGACAATGCATAAAGCTGGTTAGCAGGGCCTACATTATCTAAACATGAAGATGAAATAAATTCAACTTAATTTCTCCTGGAAGTTAACATGTTGACTACTGATTCAACGTATTCCCCATAACTGTTTAGCAGGTGCCTACAATATAAAAACATGAAGATACAATAATTCATTTAACTTGAAAGTCAACATGTTGTATACTAAATGAACATGATCCTCATAGGTTTAATACAAATATAACCCGGCTCCAATAGGAAATGGGTTAATAAATACCAGGAAGTAGCTCGGGTATATATCAGGTATGAGACAATGCAGCATGTCAACCAGGTAATGTGTAGTCATTATTCGAACTCTTCCAATGTTAGAAAAATAATGAAGTCAGGTACAATGCAATGCACTATGTCAGCTGCAGCTGCACTGTGGCTCAATCAGTGTGGCTAATGTGGTAATTCTGCCACGAAACGGAACCATCCTGAACAAGAAAACAGAATGGAATTACGATAAGAATAGTAACATTCAACGACAAAGAAGTGTATTGTTTACATATTCACTGGATTTTACATATAAATGATAAAGTATTCTTTTTACCTCTAGGTTATGATAAGAAAAGAGCTTTGGTCTATTTATATTCTTATCTCAAAAATGTCCCACTGGGACCCCGTATTATTCAATTGTTCGCATTGACGCATTTCAGTTTTGTTGAGGAATTCCTGTTTCTGGTTCCTATTTTTATCTAGGTAATGATGTGTATTATTGTAAATAATATGAGGAATTATCACCCAAAGGCATCATTGAATTCAAATTTCCTCTAGCTGGGGTCCGTTGACTAAAAATAAATCGGGGTAGAGTGTAATGGGCAATCTTCATTCCAGATTAACATAATGTTTTTCATTTGCTATTCGTGAGTCATAATGCGAAAGTATAGTCTTTTTACAGAAAGCAGAAAATGACTTATGGGCAACGGTGGAACCCCGATTTTATAATCAACATACGACATACTCATGGACGCATAAACCACAGTAACATCATTCTGAAATGAAATAAACCAATGCTCACATATATCATTTCATCAACGAGTTAGCGAATTTGTATTTTCAAATCTTTATTTTATTATGATAACTGGTAATGGACACACATCTATGTTTTATCTTGAGCTTACGCCATACGGAAACACAGGGGCTATATTCCTCAAGTGGCTCGGCGTGGGTCTAGGCACATTGGGGATCGCACATCACTCTTACTTGGTGGATGAAATGAACATTAACAATGTCATTGACTAGGGGAGGATGGAGAAGGTTCTTCTCATTCTTCTTTTTCTTCTTCTTCATCCTCCTCCTTCTGTACACTCTCATTTTCGTAATCTTTTTTTTTCTCTCTCTCTCTCTCTCCTATTTTTCCCCCAATGCGATGGTGGCATGTACGTGCTCGAGGAAGCACAATATTTACGTCACTGCTTAACCTAACGAATAATTAAAAATAAAATGTTCAGAGCCTTACAAAAGTAGAAGTACCTATGTTGAATACAAATGACTTGCAACTTATTAAGTTTTAACGTAGTGAAAAAATAACACCCAAACTGAAAGCAAAAAAGAAGAGGCATATACGACGAACATAACAAAACAGGAGAGACAAGGGCATTCTTGCTTGATTTTAGGAATATGAACAAGTAAAGCGGAAATTGAAAACGAGTATTAATGAAAGCAAGGCGGCGGGACGTCTTCACTATGGAGGGGGGGGGGGTGGCACCATACTATAGGAAACTCTCCGGGAAAAAGGGGCACCTACAAAGGTTAACATTAACGCGAAAAATACAATTTTTGACATTGTCATATACCACAACATAATCATTAACGCATATTCTGGATTATTTGGCCTGCAGTAGGTTGATTGTTTAAACGAGGAAAATAAGAACAACCTCACGAAAACTCAATTTCAATACAAACCACAACTCTAATCTGCACATAGTGACCTGTGCTAAGCACATGGTATCGGGCCTTCTTACCTTGATTTCCTTATCTTTCTATGCTCATTACTCAGCCCCTACATAATATTCTCTACCAAAATCGTTTGGCACATGTCATTCATTTGTAATCTTCAACATTCAGTGTAAGTTTTGTTGGATTCTGTGATAATTTATTTTCTATCATTACCAGAGCTCAAGCCTATCATTGAGTTGTCCGAAATACTGCTTCTTAGGTTCTCTCAGTCGTGTTAAACTGCCTTTCATTGTGGTGGTAGAAAAAGGGTACCTGTTACGATACTCAAAGCTGCTCACATTCTCTACAAATTGGTATGGTTCTTTACATGACCGCGGGAGGGAAAACTTCGTAAGCGACAGTAGGATAAAAGGTGGACTTATGAACGGGCATGAGAAAGAAAAGGGGGCTCTTATCAAAAGTAACAAGGAGACATTATCATATTTGAAAAGGGCGCGTATCAGAAGCGAAAAAGGCATTTACAAAATGAGAAGGGGCACGTATTACAACGGAAAGAAGGTGACACTAAGTCTTATCAAAAGGAAAAAAGGAACTTATTATATAGGAATAGGGGGAAGAATCAAAGTAAAAGAGGTGAAAAGGGACCCCTCTTATACCTAAGGTTCATCCAAAGGTAGAGGGAGGGGGCACTTATTAGAAGGGGAAAGATAATAATAATAATAGTAACATTTATATAGTGCTCAATACTAATGTTTCTAAGCGCTTTACTATTACTACCCCAGCATTAGTCGAGTAGCCCTGATGAGGCGCTCTGGCATTCGAGGAATTTCTTCCTACCGGTTAATCATTTACGTCACCTGGGTGAAGACTGGCAAATGCAGATTAATTTCTTATCGAAGGACATTAGTGCCGCGGGGAAAGATGCACTTATTGCACTTATCACATGTGAAAAGGGGGCACGTATCAAGGGGGAAAAGAGCACGTATTAAACGGGAAAATGGGCACGTTTCTAAGTAAAAGAGGGTCCACTTATCCATCTAAATTAATGATCCAGAAAAGGACACTGCGGATTATTCTCTCTGACCAGTATGTGAACTTCAACGATGCCCTCCAGAAGACTGAGCTCACAACACCAAGCGATTGAAGGAATCATTTATTATATGCCTTACATTTGCAGAATCACTTCAGACAAATTTCGAAGACTGGTTGCCCGATATATTTAACGGGTTTGAAGAATATTTTTCATCACCATTCTCTCTCTTATCATGTTTATGCTGATGATATTCAAATATATACTTCTTTCAAACCCAATCAGAGCAATGCAGCCAGCGCTATCCATAACATTGAGACTTGTGTACAAGATGTTCATAATTGGTTAATAATAATAATAATTGGTCATAATAACTCACATTCACTTAAATTAAATCTCGCCAAATGCGAATTTATAATGTATGGTTCTGAGACTCAGTTAGAGAAGATTTCTTCCATCACTTCAATTACTCTTGCTGGACATGAAATTACCCTATCTAATGTATGTCGCAACCTTGGTGTGTTTCTCGACTCAAACATGAAAATGTCTACTCAAATTCAATATGTCTCAAAATCAGTACGTTATCAGTTACGCAATTTGGGTTTTATTCGTAAACATCTTAACCGTAGTGCCACTGAGAAAATTACTCATGCTTTAATTTATTCTCGCTTGGATTTTGGTAATGGCCTTTTGTTTAGTTCGCCTCACAACCTACTCGCAAAATTACAAAGATTACAGAATGCTGCTGCTCGTGTCGTGACCCTATCCAACAAGTACAGTCACATCACACCAGTCCTCAAATCACTCCATTGGTTGCCCGTAGAAAAACGTGTTGTTTTCAAGATTATTTTGCTATTATTTCACTGTATACATTGCTCTGCTCCGCAGTATAACATCGGCTTGATTAAGCATTACTTTCCTTCTAGACAGCTACGTTCTCAAAACTCTGGCTTACTTGTTACTCCTAGGGTTAAAACAAAGTGGGGGGAGCGAACCTTCGCTCATGCTGGGCCTTCGTTATCGAATACTCTCCCTCAATGGGTTAAGAATAGCAGTTCTGCTGAAGTGTTAAAAAACAATCTTAAGAAATATCTGTTTAATTTAGCTTATAATTGATTACCATTACCTTTCATGTCTGTACCTTTCCTATCGCACTTTGTATAAATGTATCATGTATGTATTTCATCTTTTGCACAAGCTGCGCCTTGAGCATTTGACTGTCAAGTGGATTTGGCGCCTAATAAATCATATGTATTATTATTATTATTATTATTATACACAGATCGTAAACCGCAGCATCCGACACAACGATAGGCTAAGAGAGTGTAAAACTTACAGATTCAGAAGTGGTGCCCTAATGTATCTGGTGAGATTGATAAATCGTCATTTGATGTAACAATTATTGTTAGCAATCTTAACATAAGCGAAACAAATCTCAGTTAATTTAGATATAAATGGATAAGACTGTAATTAATACAAATGTTTATGTTACCATATATCTATATCTCAACATCTACGTTTTACATAACAATGATAATAACAGTGATAATAGTGATAACAATAGTCACACTTGTAAAGCGCTTAGTATTACATTTATAAGCGCTTCACACTGTAATTATCAGTGGCGTAATGAGCAAAAACTTTTTTTTTTTTTTGGGGGGGGGGGGGGGGGCTGACCAAAACAATCCCAATCACCCCACTCTAACATGCAGTCCCCGCTGAACGTTTCTCAAAGTGGGGTCTTGGGCTAAGCCCCAGCGGGGTCAAGGGGCGGAGCCCCGGAAGGGGGGGGGGGGCACAAAATGGCATGGGGGTGAAATATATGTAAAACGATGAAGCGACAAAACGAGGCTTTAACGGCGAAGGAGTGGAGCGACCAATCAGGGGGTGGGTCTGGGAGGGGGTTCTGGACCCCCTCCCAGAGTAAGAATCATTTGCAATTTACGAACCAAATTAGACGCATTTTTAGGCACTTCCTGGAGTAATATGACGTAAAATTGCTTTCTCCTACCCCTTCCAAGAGTAGGGATCTTTTGCAATTTGAGGACCACATTTGGCGCATTAATGTCTACCGGCACCTAATGGAAAAAAAGAGACCTTCTTGAATTCAGACAAGATTAAGATACACTGTAGTAGAGAACCGTACAACGAGTCGTCTTCTTTTTCTAAACATTTAATGAAACGGCAAAGCTTCCGCGCTTTGCGTGGGAGGGGATTGGTTAGAAGTTAGAGAAAAGTGATCCGTCACGTCGTGTGACGTTGTATAAATTATGCTTTGATGCCGCACAGTGCACAAAGACTGTGATCCGGTAATTCACCGTAGTACTTGCAAAAATTATCATGAATGTATAAACTGTGTCGTTATCGGGGGCGCGGCTAGATCTTTTTCAGTGGGGAGGAGGGAGGGTGTAGAGGCCACCGATTACCGACAAAACGAGCCACCAATTACCAACAAATATAAAAATGCCAATTTCCAAATGCCTACAAATCTAACCCTATAAACCCGGGGCCAGGAACTAATTTATTTTTCAGTCCCCCCCCCCCCCCCCCCCCCCCGCGCGCGAAAGCTTTGACACTTCATTAAATTATTAGAGAAATAAGACGATCCGTTGTACCGTTCTCGATTCTTAATTCTTGTTTCGCTTCTCCCGCGCGAAGCGCGGAAGCTATGACGTTCCATTTTATTATTAGAGAAAGAAGACGATTCGTTGTACCGTGTTCTTGTCTGAATTTAGTTTCCTCCCTCCCGCACGAACTGCGAAGCCTTGGCACTCCATTAAATTATTAGAGAAAGAAGACGATCCGTTGTACCGTTCTCGATTCTTAATTCTTGTTTCGCTTCTCCCGCGCGAAGCGCGGAAGCTATGACGTTCCATTTAATTATTAGAGAAAAAAAGACGATCCACTGTACCAGTCCCGACTCTTAATCCTTGGCTGAATTCAGTTCCTTCTCCCTCCCGCGCGAAGCGCAGAAGCTTTGACGTTTCAATAAATTATTTCTCTTAAACCTTGTATGAATTCATTTTCACCGATCCCGCGCGAAGCGATGAAGCTTTCACGTTTCATTAAATTATAAGAGAAAGAAGACGATTCGTTGTATCGTGTTCTTGTCTGAATTCAGTTTCACCCCTCCCGCGCGAAATGCGAGGCCTTGGCACTTCATTAAATTTTTTGAGAAACAAGACGATCCGTTGTACCGTTCTCGATTCTTAATTCTTGTTTCGCTTCTCCCGCGCGAAGCGCGAAAGCTATGACGTTCCATTTAATTATTAGAGAAATAAGACGATCCATTGTACCGGTCTCGACTCTTAATCCTTGTCTAAATTCAGTTCCCCTCCCCTCTCGCGCGAAATGCGGATACTTCGACGTTTCAATAAATTATTAGTCTCAACTCTTGTTTGAATTCATATTCCCCCATCCTGCGCGAAGCGCGCAAGCTTTCATGTTTCATTAAATTTATAGAAAAGAAGACGATTCATTGTACCATTGAACCGTTCTCGACTCTTAATCCTAGTCTGAATTCAGTCCCCCCCCCTTCCGCGCAAGCGCGGAAGCTTTGCCATTTCATTAAATTATTAGAGAAAGAAGACGATTCGTTGTACCGTTCTCTACTGTCTGAATTTAATTTCCCCCACTATAATTAAGTGCAGTGTTACATGATGTAAGTATGGAACGCTCGTTCGCAAATCTGTGAATGCTCAGCCCGAGTGGTGGGTAGCATGTTATCTACCGGCAGTGCTTTGCACAGTAGCTTCTGGAAAGGATTTTTTACTGTTAGTGGCCACTATAAGGCCCTTAGCGACTATATTCCTGGCTATTTGGGAATGGGACAGTTTGCAAGAATTAATGGAGAAACTAGCATTTTGTTGAAAATCATGTGATATCACGAACATTTATACATCACTTGTGAAAATAAGTCATGGTTCAATTTTTTATTTTTTTATTATTTATTTTTTTATTTTTTTTTTTATTTTTTTTTTTTTTTTTTTTGGGGGGGGGGGGGGGGGGCTAGCGCCCCCCCCCCCCCCCAAGCACCCCCACCAGTACGCCAGTGGTAATTATTATTAGCCCGGTCATTGGATTCAATTGCTAATCGGCACATGAAAGTGCACGCGCTCCGCTTCATCGGGAGTATTCTGGCAAGTTTATTCTACCATATATCTACATCTCACCATATACATTTGTAATAACTGCGTGGTAGATTTGTGAACTTTGCTGATCCTGTATGAATTGTCGTGTTCGCAAATTGTGTACCACTGTTTTTATTGAAAATGAAGGTTGCATAAAAAAGAGCCGATTTAAATTCACTAGTTGGTTCTGAATGATTTTAAGACGGTTGCAGAGAATCCTAAAGTTTCTTTTGTAACGGTTGCTCAATATTGTCTTTATACGTAGAGATATACTTAAATGGGTTACAGTCGAATCGTGCTGTAGAAATCCATCATGTTCGCAAAAAATCCTAACTTCGAACCCCCCCCCCCCCCACACTCTCTCTTCTTCCTCCTCCCTCTCCCTCTGTACCCTTCTTAATCTCATCATATTCCTTTGCTAGTTTTCTCCTCCCCTCTCTCTCTATTTGTATTTCTTCTCCTCACACGCGTACTGGTGGGGGGGGGGGAAGTATGCCCCCAAATAAAGTTCAAACCTGGTTTATTTCTAATTCCAGTGATTTACAAATATTGCTGAAAGAAAATGATTTTCCGGGATTTTGTCTCACTTTTCTGTAAATTATACTTTATATGCGTTTGTTGGAAAATGACAAATCACTAAATTTACAGTCAGGTTAAAAAATACAGTTATTTAGAAGCCTACGTGTCAGAGCCCGCAAAACGGCGGGGCTCCGGGGGGCTCGAGCCCCCCCCCCAACTTTCATGAAAAAGAACGCTAAAAGGAAATAGAAAGAAAGAATAGTGACCTGCCAGTGTCACAAATGAGGTATAAAAATATGCTCATTTGACCGTATTTAAATGCTTAAAACCCCTGGGCTTCCACCTCTGCCCCCCTGGACACAAACAAGGACCCTAAGGCGGGCCCCTGGATGCTCATCTGACCGTAATTTAATGCCTAGAACCGTAGAGCTTCTGGGGGCTCCGCCCTCTTGACCCGACGCCAATCAGTGACCTGCCAGTGTCACAAATAAGGTATCAAAATATGCTCATCTGACCGTGGTTAAATGTCTAAAACCCCTGAGCTTCTGGGAACTCTGCCCCCTGGACCCCACCTAGCACCCTAGGGCGGGCCCAAGGATACTTATTTGACCGTAATTAAATGCCTAAAATAGGCTTCCGACCCCAGGACCCCACCAAGGACCATAATGCAGGCCCCTGAATGCTGATCTGACCGTAATTTATAGCTTCAAACCCCTGAGCCTCTTGGGGCTCTTCTCCCTGGACCCCACGCCAATTAGTGACCTGCCAGTGTCACAAATAAGGTATCAAAATATGCTCATCTGAGCGTAATTAGTTGCCTAAAACTCCTGCGCTTCAAGAGTCTCTTAAGGCGGGTCCCTGAATGCTCATCTGACCGTACCGCCACTGGGCCCCACGCCAATTTACGCTCCACTTACTTCGCTCGCTACGCTCTACCTGATCGTAAATACTTTAGCCCCCCCCCCCCACACTTTTTGAAAAACGTTCCGCGGGGCCTGCATGTAACATGCAAGAGTCAGGTGGTGATGCGAATAAACCTCATTACGCCACTGCTTCTCCTCCTTCCTCCTACTTTTTAATTAATTCCAATTCAACGTAAAATTACGTAAATTACGAAACAATAATAACATGGCAAACTATTTAATACTATGATATACCAATACTTCTTACCTACAACTTCTCTCTTTCTCTCTCTCTCTCTCTAAATTTATCTCCCTCGTCTCATTCTATTCCTTTGCTAGTTTTCCTTTTCCCCGCTTCCAACATTCCTGTTCTTCCTTCACCCTATTATGTTCATTTCATGCCTAGTTAGTATTCAAGAAGTGTTACAATACCTCACTTGTTATATATCTGTATATATTCTGCGTCAGTAAAGAGAGATATGTGATTTATAACAGCTAAGGCCAATGTATAAACATATGGTGTACCCCCCCCCCCCCCCCCCCCTCTCCTATCCACCATGTTCTACATCTCTGTCTCTCCAACTCGTTTCCTTCCTCGGTCGCTCTACTTAGCTTTGTTCTCTACTCCTCTGCTACTCTCCTCTGCCTTTCGCTTCCTCTCTTGCTCATTAATCCTGAATAATGTGTACAGGCGGCTTTAATGAATTGTATTCTTATTCTCATTTTTTTCCCCGTGGTCTATATCCTTTCGACATAGTTGGTATTGTAATCCATGTCACTTCAGTTGTATGACTGCGATCATGGAATGTTCTCAATAAACCTTCCAGTCAATCATTCAGATATTAAAACGGGCACACATCAGAGATGTAAATGAGCACTTATAAGAAGAGGAAAGAGGATTAATAAGAAAGAAAAAGGTTAATTTGTCAAAGTAAAAATGGCTCCTTTCAAATTTGAATAAGGGCACATATAAATGGGACGGGTCACTTATTAAAAAGAACACGAAGCACTTATCTGAAATAAAATGGGACTCTTTTCTTCCGTATACATGAAGCACTTTCTTTTGGAGGGGGGGGGGGGGTGCCCCCTCCCGTGAGTACCGCCTCAGATGCCTCAAATAGAAAGAAAGGGACAGACGAAGAGCAGAAACATACAACATACAAAACAGAAAGAATCAGCGGTAAAATTAAGAAAATGGATCAAGAGTGGGAGGATAACTGAAAATAACAATTAAATAGAAGAAAACAAAAACTGAACCAAAATGCAGCACGATAAGTTTTTGTGAATGAGCCTATGTTATAACGATAGTAGCACAATAATATGGTTCTATGAAACCTTCCCTTTAGACATCCGCCCCCCCCCCGGATAAACACCCCCAGTCAACCACCCCCGGGACAACTACCCCCTACGACAACCATCCTCTAGGACAAATACCCCCCGGACAACTATTCTAGGGGAGTTGTTCTAGGGGGTAGTTGTCCTAGGGGTAGTTATCCTAGGGGGTAGTTATCTGGGGGTTAGTCGTCCTGGGGGAAGTTGTGTAGGGGGTAGTTGAGGTGGTGTTGTTATCCAGAGGTGGATGTCCAGGGGGATAGTTGTCTAGGGGTCAGTTGTCCTGGGGGTACTTGTCTAGAGGGTAGTTGACTGGGGGTTGATATCCAAGGGTGGATGTCCAGGGGGTAGGCGTCCGGATGCGCAATAAAATACAACAAAGAGCCGAACAATGAAGTGATTACAGAAATAAAATTCTCAATCGCATGCAAGGAATAAAGATAATAAATCATATTGAAAATCAAAGCATCGAAACGAGAAATATCGAGAAAAAAAAAAAAATTCATAAAATATTGAATTCCAAATCCAGACAGGAAACCGAAATGAACTACATGTGTAACGTAATAGGAACACGTGGGAGAGAAGAAACATATATCAACAGTTAAATAAAGCTATTAAACAACGTTTCGATATTCTGTTGAGCATTTTGTATCAGGACAATTACCCCCTGGGCAGTCACCCCCGGAAAACTACCCCGAAGGACAATACCCCCCCCCCCCCAGAAAATGACGCCTCAAGGACAACAACCCCCCCCCCCCCCCGTTCATTAAAAGGGAAGTCCACCCATAATATTAAAGTTGGTTTTAATTTGTGGGGGGGGGGGGGGGGTTGTCCACGGGGGTAATAATTTATATATCTGTAGAGCACTTTGAGAAGGCCTTCGGTTCTGAAAAGCTTTATAAGAACTAGCTATTATTAATATTATAAATGTCTTTTTTTTTTGTCCCGTTGGTAATTTGCGGGGGGGGGGGGAAGAAGTGATTGCCCAGGGGGTGATTGTCTTAGAACTGGTTTCTAGGAAATGGGATAACAATCGACAACATTTGAGACAGAGACCCGGGGCAGAGAAAAAAAGAGTCTGAAACGAGAAATCAAAATATAAAGAAACAGTTTGAAAAACTTACAAAGCAAAATGGGAGAATTTTGCAGAAAAAAAATAACACTTGAAAAACGTTTAAAAGAAAGTGGGCCTAAAATGGAAATAAATTTCGAAATTGAATATTAAAAACGATAATACAGAACAATATTAGCGTCATGGCGGTTGTTATACAGATGAAAATAGGAAAATAGTGAACGTGTACAGTGCACACAACGTGGAACGATACTTACATGTAAAAGCAAAACAGTGAGGTTGCCTCTCCATGATGCTTGAAGACCTTTGAGATGAGATTCCATTCTGCCGCCCCCCTTTTTAGTTCCACAGGCCCATAACCTATGTTTAGAAAACAGAGTGATGGAGGTAAGATCCGTTGGAAGTTAAAGTAAAGAGAAAGAAGCAGACAGAGAGAGCGCGATAAAGAGTGGGGGGGGGGGTGGGGATATATAAGGAGAAAGAAAGAGGAATACATAAAGTAGAGAGACATACAAACAACCGATAAATTAAGAAAGATAAACAGAAAGAGAATGCTATAAAATATGATACTCTTAGTATTTTCATGTTGGGATTAAAATATCTGATTTTTTTTTCTTCTCATGAACGATTTAATTTTGTAGGCCTCATTTAATTTGTTTAGCGACAAAAATACAAACTCCGGGAGATGCAGAGGGAAAGGGAAAGGTCAGTGGGTGTTTTGTGAGGCCTTGAAATTGATATTAAAATTAATCGGATCAATTTTAAGGGCCTTAAAATTACTTCGATTTTAGGCCCTGTTTAATAATGAAAAACAAAACAAAAACAAAAACAACAGATTTAAGCTTTAAAATCAATTTTAAGATAAATGTTATCATTTTTTTTTTAAATCCCAGAGACGGTTCTTTTCAGTAACAACAAACCAAACGAGTATTTCAGCTTTCCCGCTTTAATTTTCTGTTAATCGATTCGAAAGGAAGTATGTTATATTGCTTTACCTGGTCAAATGTCAATTTGTGTGTGTCCTTATATTGTGTGAAAAAGGAAAACAATTATTCATGATATGATAGGTAATATGTATTTAAACTTTGTTCAATTTCCTCTGTATTTCAACCTCTAGTTTGTACAGGGCCTCTCAGAATAACATGTTCAATAGTAACACTAACCCTGTTAAAAAAAAGACAAGAAGAAACAAATATCCTAGTATTAATCCGATATGTTCAGCATTTTTTTAACTTGAAAGTCGTAAATGACGGCCAACTTCAATTTTGGAATGTATCGGAAAAAGGAGAATTTCGTACAAAATTAATAGCCGATCTGGGGCCATTAATTACCATATTTGTTCATAAATGTGTGCCCTATTCCATTCATATATACTCTCTCTCTCTCTCTCTCTCTCTCTCATTAACACACAACCACACTCCCATCACAACTCTTTTTACCCCCCCCCCCAAAAAAAAAGGGGGGGGGGAAGAAAAATAGTAAGGGATAAAGGAATAAAGGAATAAAGTAAAATAAATAAAATGATAAAAACTGGCTTCTAACAAAAGCTTTGCTAGGCTATTTGAATACTTCCCATCAAATAGGTCTTTTGAATAATTTCCATCAAACAAACACACCATCATTGAATCACATAATTTCATAATTACTACCATGCGTTAACGTCCAATCTCATCCATTCATTCTTTACCCAAACCCCTTTTTCTTTTTAAATGACAAACAGTACATTGCTTAAATACAAAATAGAATTTACACAGATTTTTCAAGCTTTAAAGTCTAATCGTTATGATTTTGCTTTAATGCACGATAATCTACATTTTATATATGATGAGCAAAAGCAAATTAATTCAAGGGATACAATATAAACATTTTCAATGACACAAATGACAGTACTGCTATTAAAGTGACAGCCAGTTGTTAAAACTGTTGCAGCTAATAACTGCCACTGTCTAGTCGATGTAAATTGGTGGAGATTAAAAGAGTTACATTATTTTGTGGTAAGGATTGGTCTACCCATATGATTGTTAATCTATATAAAAGGTTATACACATTGTCATGTTAAAGGTCATTCAGTTGGTCAAAATGTTTTTCTTGATACAACAGTTCGTCTATATGAAGTTAATCATCATTTTTTTCCTATCAGCTTTGAACGATTTCTAAGGACAACATAAATCCGAGTTGATATATTATTTCCTGCCGGACAAGTCTGTTTTCACTGCAATCACAATGTTCGGTTGTTTCTTTTGAATTTTTTCTTATGCAAAGAATAAGAATATACAGTTGAGGCATAAACAAGTAATTATCGACACAGTGTCATGCCAACAGAACATCTAGGAAAAGTTCAAAATAGGTCCTCAAATTTGTCCACTGCTGCTCAGATGAATTTGCTTCTTTGAAATTTCCAAATTGATATTTTAAGATTCATCACCATGAACAGATAATTATCTATGGAATGTAAATTTAGAAACAATAACCTCCATTACAGAATCATAGATTTAAAGATCAGTAACAACACTTTAAAAAATAGCAAGATATTAAACTTTAATTTGGATAAGAACTTTAGTTTTATCTTTCAACTGTAATTTTTTTTTTTTTAAGCAAGATTCTACAATTCTATTTAAAAGAATTTAATTCTTGGAAGTATCATTGAAAATGTTTAGCAAGAGGACTGGTCGCTTTCTCAATTAACTTCGACTTCCGGTGAAACAGATTTTCAAATGAACTCATCTGAAGATATTAAAAGTTCACCAGTCTCTCTCTCCTCTCCTCTGTCTGGTGCTGTTACTAAATAGACCTTGTAAAGGGTTGCTATTAATGAGGATCGAGAAAGCAAGAAAGTTTTGAGAGTTCCTTTAAAATATTACTAGATGAAATCTTACCAATATTCTCATACTCAATGTCAAATGTTAGTACACGGACTGGAGCACTTTCAATATCTTCAGACGAGTTAGTTTCATAATCTGTTTCACTGGAAGTCGTAGTTAAATGAGAAAGCGACCAGTCCACGATCTGTTTAGCATTGTGGTCCCTCTTGCTTAGAGCTGGAAAGGGAGCTTGTATCTTTAGGCTGGCTGATGTTTCATATGAAGAATAATGTTGCAGGGGATTCAAGCTCTGCAGTCTAGAAATTGAAATTGAAAGTTATGTAATACAAATATTAATAAATACTAGTGTAATTTTTCAATCTATCTACACCTTTTGTATTTCTAGTCATGTCAATGTCTTTTATTAGAAAATACATCAAGTAGAAAGATAATATATATATATTTTTTTGTAATATTCATACAAAAGCAGTTTTAGTTAGAAAAGATAACAAATTATTTATTTTTAGGCTTTTGAAGAAAAAAAAATCATTACCATTTGTGTATGTTTGATACAATAGATTGGGTAAGATCGGAATTAGACCTCTGAAAAGGACTATGAGAAATGTACTTAATTTTTTTCAAATTGTCTTGCTTATTGATTGCTGTAGGGGTTTGGCAATGATGAGAGGTACAAAACATACTAGTATAAGATCAATTATGTTAACTGATACCGCTTACCTTTTCAACTTGAAGAGATGGACAAGACCTTAGGTATGAAAGTCCAGATGCCAGTTTGCGTTTCATGTAGATGCCACAGATCTTTACTTTGCAACCTAAGAATTGAAACAGAGAAATACATATACCATAAAGAGAGCAAAAATACTTCTCAGAATAATAGTTATCACTTTACCTAATCTAATGTATTCAACTGAACAAAAATACATTTTCATCAGTGATTATAATTGTAATTTAAATGTGTTTGGGTCAAACCGCCATGCCACTAACCACATTGAAAGTTTTAGAAAATGTGATAATTGTATCAATTGGACTATGGGACTTGGAACCTTTTTTGTTATAATAAACATTTTGGACTCTTCATGATTTTGATTTTGATCCCAAACATTTCTTTAAAATCTTAATCTTGAAAGTGTTGACCTTGAACTTGAGCTTTCATTTGTAATCTGACTCTATAACAGTCTTAGCTTAATCTTGGATACTCTGATCTTGAACCAAATCCTATTGTAGAGTCTACAGAGAATTGATTAAAATTACCCTCTGGGGAAAAGAAGGGAAAACTTTACCTTAAATGGTATATAACAAACAGAAAGCAGCTTACATCGTACATATGCTCGTTAGAGTTTCTTCAATCACATCTTTATACTTTAATTGCTGCCCTCTTCTATGAACAATTTTGATCAAAATCTGGCTGATTTAGTATTTTATCTATGTTTTTGACCTGTAATGGTTGGCTTCCTCTTAAATTAAGAACACAGAATGTTCAGTTTGTTATTGTAGCATCTAATATCCGGCATCTTAACCCTTTATCATAAATGAATATCAACACTATGTAAAACTCAACAACAAGTTAGTAATTTATTTGTATGTACATGTACATTTAGGTCTAGAAGAAGAAGACAAAAAACCTCACCCTTATTGTAATGTCGGTGTTCAAACTTTGCTAAGAAGATCACATCAAAGGGCCACTTAGCACGGTAGGATCTTGCAGTGCACCTTGAATCAGATTACATTATGCAGATCCAAACCCTTTCATCGGGGCCAAGGTAGGATGAGAAGTTAGTCCAGGACGTTGAAGACACGATGGGAGAGAAGTCTTAGACTAGAGGTCTTTTTCTTGAATATGACTCAAGAGTCCAGGTCCACTCCATCTCCGACTCTGAAGAAAATGAAATGAATGAAAACAATATATTGAGTTCGATACATGACTCATGAGCCTACGCATAACATTCTACATTTACATGTAGACCTAGTCTAAAGGATAACATGTTATATGTAGGCCTAGATTAGATCTAGGTCTAACTCCTGTCAATTTAGATCTCCCAAAAATACAAGTAGTCTAGATCAAGGACTAAGGGACGAACTCCAACTTCTAACTGATTTAAGTTAGTCCTGCACAAAGGGTGCAATGTAGAGACTAGGTAGACATCTACCCTAGATCTAGTATCATGTAGACTAGATCTAAATCTACATTAAGATCTTAATCAAGATTTAACTTGGTCTTGGGTCTGACACTGTGGAGTCCAATTTTTCTTCATGACATGTTAAAAAATGATATTGTTGACTGCTATTATCATCATGAAACAATGTATACCGCACTGCCTAGACTATATACCGGCAAAACACAAAGTAGGCCTAGATAATTTGGAATCTAATCCTAGATCTATGTTAGATCTAAGCCTAAATCTACAATAATAAGCACTAGTCTAGTCTACTGTCTAGTCTAGTCTAGACCTAGACTTACCATCAACCATACAACGCGATGATTCCTAAACCCGTGGTACTGGTAGGCCTAGACTGATTTTGTTATTGAAGTAGCCCTGACCTATGGATCATAGGCTACGTAGTTACAATACTTAAATGCTACAAATGAGACAAAGAACGTTCACTTACCGGTCTAGTTACTCGGAGTATATCTCAACGTGTACCAGTCAGTCTGTGTCAGTTCTCAATCTGCTGTCCCACTCCGTGAAGGCCAATGTCGCCCTCTTATGCTAGAAGCTTGTACGAGCTTGTCGTCCCAGTGCGAGAAGGCCAATGGCGCCCTCTTGTGGTAGGAGGCTTGTATGGGGGTGGGGGCAACTCCTACTACATTCCCCCCCGTTTTAAAAAACCCAGGACCAATTGAAATAAACCCAGTGAAATATCTTACCCACAACCGGACAGAGGGGAAAAAAATAAATTATGCTTTACCCTCCCTTGTGGCCGTACAACATCCTAATCTAAAAACATGTATTAAACATGCCAAACTTGACCCCAAACGAGCAAAACACGGGGTAATACAACATGAAAATATTTTAGTTTTATTCATTAAAAAACCAACATACTTAATGCTTAACACTACAATTGCCAGGGGGAGATTCCCTACCCAAAACAATCCACGCCCCCATAGCGGGGAGCCATCCGCTTGTCCTCCCAGGCTATGACGCCATCTTACCTACCCGAGGGGTATATTACTCAGGTTTTTCGGAGTGTGACTGGAGAACCAGAAACCCACCTAGGTCACTCCGGCGCAGGAAGGAGGCGTCAGTTCCGCTATAGCACGGAGCGGGCCATTTGGAAAAAAGTCCCCCCTGGAACAACCAAAACATATGCCAACGGGCATTTAGGGAAAAAATACTAAAAATCCAAAAAACTTACTGACATACGGTATATGTTCTTGCTAATGTAGCAAAAACAAGGTGATAGGGACTAAATAATCCCCACCTCAAGTATACCCTGAAAATTTAACGGACCCCTAGTGCTACAGGAACAGAAGTTCCCGTGCACACCCGACCTACGGTATATGTTTTTGTTAATGTAGCAAAAACAAGGAGATAGGAACTCAATAGTTCCCACCCTCACACGCACCATGAAAACTTAGCGCTACAGGAACAGAAGTTCCCGTAGCTAATGTAGCAAAAACAAGGAGATAGGAACTCAATAGTTCCCACCTTCAAGCGCACCCTGAAAACTTAGTGCTACAGGAACAGAAGTTCCCGTGCACACCCGACCTAACGGGCCATAGAGCGCTTGGGCGTTAACCCGAGTCTGCTCTAGGAGAGCCTGGAGACGGTTACCCCGTGTCCGGGCTACCAACTCTCTTACCTCCGCACTCTTCCCCGCCCCATATAAGGAACAGGGTTTAGCAGTGGTCCAAACACAAAATCCCCTATCCGTTGGTCGATAACCCCAGTCACCCTCTTAACGGCATCGGGAGGAAGGATTACCCTCTTGCGGGCATACACCCTTGCTACACCCATCCGCCTGGGGTTATCCCCATGCTGCATGGGAATTTCCACTTCCCCTAGCAGTAACCTGGGATGATGCATGTGAATCACCGCCCTATGTTTATGGAGAAAATCCCTTCCCAGCAACATGTCGTCTGAAATGGGTGCAACATACAACTGCTTGGGGAACTCTTGTCCCCCCAACAGAATGCTCACCGGCCCCACTACTGACCCCCTCATGCTTATATCCCTACCTGGAGCATGTAATACGGCCTTCCGCAGTCTTTTGGGCTGCGTTTTCAGATGCTGAAGCACCCGATCCGAGATGATAGTCACCTCAGCCGCCGTATCCACTATTGCCCTAAGGGGGAAACCCCCTATCACTATAGGGATATTAAGAGAGGAACTGGAATGCAGCCGGCAAACCACTACCTCCGTTTTTTCCTCCGATCCCGACTCCGGATCCGAGGTGGGACCCGGCATCGGGTCCAGCGACCCGACCACCTGTGGAGGAATCGGAAGTTTCGTGGAGGTTTCATTCAACCCAGTTTCACCGGAAACAGGCTCCCCCACATGCTTAACAGCTGCCTGGGGAATAACTGCCCGTCCTCCCGGCGTCCCGGTCACTAGCTGGCCTCGTTCGGGTCGGGGGCTGGTCTCCTCCTCCGACCCGCTGGGGCTTTCCACTTCGGGGCAGTTGACAAAGGAAACACGCACATTCCCTCTGTCGCCACGAGCTGTGGGACATTGGTTCCGGAAGTGCCCGTGCCCCCCGCAAGCATAACACCGGTCACCCCCCGGGGACTTGGCTCTTTCCCGGGAAGCCGCCGGCCTTGACTGTAGGGTATCTAGGATCCTCCGGACATCCCGCTCTATGTTAGCTACCCTGGGCTCCATGTTAGCTACCCTGGGCTCCATGTTAGCTACCCTGGGCTCCATGTTAGCTACCCGGGCCTCTAGGCGGCCCTGGCGCTCCACCATTCGGCGTTCTACTGCAGCGAGTTGTCCGTCTTCAGGTCGACTAGGAGGTTGGGGGGATAAATCCACTTGGCGGACTTCAATTTCCCCCGCATCCTCAAAGGCAACCGAATTAACAGGACACCCCCGCTGGTACATGGCTCGGTGCACATGCTGGTGCCACTGTATATGCCCTACTGCCTCTTCAACGGTGGCGGGATGTTGAGCCAGCGCGTGACATCCCGCCTCCCGGTTCAAACACCCTCGACACAGGCGGAGGACCGCCTGCTGGTGCGAATAGGACCCCTGGACCCCAGGGAATGCTCGGAGAGCTAACCCGAACACCCGATCAGACCACTCAAGCAAGGATTCCTCTGGCCCCTGCCTGGCATACGCAAACTCGAGTTGAGCAGATTCCGTCAACCCGCCGTGATCGAAGCGCTGCGCCAATTTTCGGACCAGCGGGAAATACTTCAGACCCGGCTCTTGTTCCAGAGTCAGGCTCAAATAATCTCCCGCTTTCCCCTCTAGACACCAGGTTAGCTGATTCACTCTCTGGGCCCCATCCCATTCCTGCTGGTCCGCAAACGCAGTGAATTTATGGAGAAAAGCCCTCCAGTTTCCGCGCCCATCAAAAAAGGGGAGTGGCTGGTAGGATACTCTACCAGCGTTTCCCCCCTGCCTATCCCTCCTGGGAGCAGGACCCCGACGGATCGGTTCTTCGGGAAAGGGGAGGGGCCCTAAGCCTAGCCGACCCCTCTGATACCCTGGGATGGGACTGCCCCTCTGGGGCCTACCCGATACATCCCCTCGGTTAACCAAGGGAGACGGATATACATCATAGGGGTATTGGTGTCCCCCCACCTGGGCCTGGGCCCCGCAGGGGGTGCTGGTGCTCAGGGCACGCTGCCCCGACGGAGTGACAAAAACACTCTGATTGGGAACCCCCTCTGCCCCCCGGGTACTCTCCCGAGGAGCAAAGTCGAACCTGTCTAGCAGCCCCCTGGACTCTACTAGCCCTGGGGACGCCCAAAATAATCCCGGGGTAATATTCCCGTGTTCAGTCCGGAGACCCAACATGATCCCGGCCTGCACAGGAGCTAGCCCCGGCACGTCTGCGAGGAGTTCTTCAAAAGAACACCTATTAATAGGGATCTTAGCCTCCCTATATGTCATAGCGACCCCATAATCGCAAAAGCCTTAGGCCTAGACTAGTCTACTAAAATTACAACTAAGTTACGTCGGGGAAATAACCCGACGGAAAAATAAGTTCCCTGAATTCTTAACTAGGTGCTGTTTACTCACATCACTCCAACACGGATAATCACACCGCACGATTTTTTTTTTTTTATTTATTTATTTATTTATTTATTTATTTGTGAAAGGACTCCCGCACTACAACGAGTGGGTGGGTCCACACACAACACGCACAAAAGCCATACACTCGCGCACCTAAATAACTACAGACAGCCTCCTGCTATCAACTACTAAAAGCAGGTCTAGGTCCTAGATTTAAGAGATCCAGGTCCCGTCGGCGAACAGCCAACAACCAAAAACAAAATGGCGTCGATCGTGAGGAGAAGGACTAAAAAATATCCCTCCGCCGAATCAAATACCCTGCAGTGCGTGGTAAACGCTTTTGGCGCGAACGGCAGTCTCCAAAACCTGCGCGCTCAAACAAAGTAACACGTACTCAAAAAATGTTTCAAACCGGGCTAATATTACAGCCCGGCTCAAAATCACGCACAACACCACCGCTAAACACAAAACAATACCTAATCAGACACCCCACACCACAAACAAAGTTCAAACACTCGCTACAGAAAATTCAAACACGCACACTCGAATCGCACTGCCCTCAAACCCCCAGTGAAAAAGTCCAGTCACGCATACAGCCGTGACGGAACTACACTTGGGGCTTGCGAGAGCAGACGACCGACCAAAAAAAATTACAGCAAAAATGTCCCAAACCGGGCTAATATTATAGCCTGGCCTGAAACACCCACACGAAACAACAAAGAATTATACACCAAAAATTACGAAATAGGCAAAGCAGAGTAATCCGCCCTGCCCAAGACTAAAATTCGAAATTCAACCTAAAATCTAGTCTACTGATTTATATCAAATTCACAGCGAGCAGCTTAGCCCAGCGCATCGGACCGCATATGTTTTACCTATGCTTTAGGGCAGCCGTGCTCGCTGTGCAAAAAATTACAAGTCTTAAAAATCACCGCAAATGCAAGAAAGCAATTTGCTCGCAGCGCCAATGAAGTAGCCCTGACCTATGGATCATAGGCTACGTAGTTACAATACTTAAATGCTACAAATGAGACAAAGAACGTTCACTTACCTGTCTAGTTACTCGGAGTATATCTCAACGTGTACCAGTCAGTCTGTGTCAGTTCTCAATCTGCTGTCCCACTCCGTGAAGGCCAATGTCGCCCTCTTATGCTAGAAGCTTGTACGAGCTTGTCGTCCCAGTGCGAGAAGGCCAATGGCGCCCTCTTGTGGTAGGAGGCTTGTATGGGGGTGGGGGCAACTCCTACTACATTATCAAATTCAAGAATAAACTATAGGTCTAGGCCTATTTCTTAATGAATTTGGACCTGTCCTAACCAAATATTTAACGTCTTCAGACAAGTACAGTTGGACATGTATGCATTTAGACCTATATGAATGGGGCGGAAATACCGGTACATGAACCGGTGCAATTCGTCCATCTTAACTAGGTCTAGACTTCTAGGTCTAGACTAAGTTTATCTCACTTGGGGATAGACTAGATCTAGGCCTAGATCTAGATCCTATTCCTAGGCCTAATTGGAGGTGAAATTGACAACAGATCGGCAAATTTTGTAGTCTTTTGGCTTTTGCGTCCGTTCCGAAAAACATGAACTTGCCGACAAGGGTTTGTAAAACTTTATTTTGAGAGCATAGACCTAGACTGTAGACAGTAGATCTAGACCGAAAGCTTCAGTCTCTATACGTATACCTAGATCTACCGTCTAGACCTCTAAAGCTGAAGCTTTCGGTCTAACTTGGGGAATGCTTTTAGTTGATATTTATTTCAAATATCGTTCGGTTAAAATTGAGAGGAATACTTTTCTTCTAACAAAATAACAATTTAGTTGTCAACAGAATGTTTTTTTTTTGTTGAAGAAAACGGAATTTACTTACTTTTCAAGGACCTCTCTTGCAGCAGTTTAGCGACGCAATTTTGTGGTTGATCGATTGACCCAGCATCGACTAGCCTTGATTACAGAGCCATTTACATTTTTAACCTAAAATGTATCAAAATCAATTCCAGCTTAAATTTGACTCGAGGAAAAGTTCAGCTAACGAGCAGCAGTTTTAAACCAAAAGTGATAAGGCCCTACAAATTCATTGATTGATAATTAATAAGATTGTGAAAATAATAACATCATGCGGATATTAAGTGCTTGTAAAGTTGTAAACGCAATAATAGATCTAATAATATTAATAATAATGACAATTTATGATAACGAGAATTAATTTTATCAGGATAAGTTGTTTTTTTAAGTCATAATGGACCGTCACCTAGATCTACATGCAACTGTAGATCTAGATCTAGATCTAGACCTAGAGTCTATATTACAATTTTGGATTTTCAAAACATGTAGGCCCTATTCAAATTCTATTCATTGCGACTGTACATTGACAATTTTAAAATAACAATTGAGAGCGATAATCAAACAAAACCCATTCTAATTTTCAGACAAATAATTGGAAGTTACACCCACGTCTTAACCTTTGCATCCCGTCACGCATTCATATCATTATGCTTTCTCACGGCAGACTAACTAGATTCTAAACAGGATCGTCTACTTGGATTTTAATCTATTTTATACAAGATTGGAACAAGAACCTACCCCAGCTTTGACATCGTCTTCACATGTCTGCAGCACTCGATGAGGTAAACCAAGTCTTCCTCGTCTGTGCACTTCACTCCAAACAGATTTAGCCGCTGTAGGTTCTTGGTTAGTTCTCTGATCAGAAGACCCAGTCCTCTCATCGTCTCTCTCGATACACTCTTCTTCTCTGATGGGAGTGATCGCGGTGTTGTAAGCTTGATGTGTGTGAGCTGCTGTCCTCTGGTTCGACGAAGACAAGCCGTGATCTGAGCTATGTTTCTCTCTGCATCATCGATAGTGATATCGATCTCTCTCAAGCCAGGAAGCGATGAGAGCAGACCTTCATAGCTTTGTGACGTCACTCTCTTAGCTGATAGCTTTGTGACGGATGGAAGCTCAGGAGGAGATGAAGGGAAACGGAGAGAGGAGTCTGAGATGGTGAGATGGTTCAGTGAGGTGAAGGATCTGAGACAGGGCCACAATCTGGCAGTCATCACAGTAGATAGCTGATATTTCTTTACGAGGAGTCGACACTCGTCCTGGAATTAGAACAGATAATAAAATGCAGAGAGACTAAATGGTAACTGAATCACGTTAATGCTGTAATGCAAAACCGGGTACATAGTGAGACCCCCCCCCCCCCAACTCTTGTATTATATCTTAACGGCAGACATTAAATTAATAATTATAACCACAGTATACATAATTGACTGGTAGGGCGAGCAGCGATATAGGGAAAATTATAACGAGGGAAAATATAACTTACTTATGATTTGAAAACAATCTTTATCCAGTTAGTACATGTTAAATAATATAGCCTAGGTTGCACCTCGTTAACAGAAATTAATGGTAATTGTCATATTATGCCCTTTTTTTTCTCGAGCCGTTCAGTCTTAGTG
The DNA here is from genome assembly GCF_000002235.5 of Strongylocentrotus purpuratus. Lineage (NCBI taxonomy): Eukaryota > Metazoa > Echinodermata > Echinoidea > Camarodonta > Strongylocentrotidae > Strongylocentrotus > Strongylocentrotus purpuratus. The sequence goes on along the minus strand of NW_022145606.1, from coordinate 51,993,872 downwards.
TTTGGATAGGGTACGTAAAAATACGCTAATTTTACCATAATATGTTCAAACAATTCAATATAACTATCGACAACTGACGGGAAGAGAAATATGCTAATTACAATCGTAGCCATCAAAATCACGAGATAGAATGTGGCCCAATCACCCCTTTGTATCTGTAAGAGCTATCTTTGATTGTATACTTGAAAAGGAACATTTATTTGCGTTTTCCGGTCAGGCGCAAATAGTAAATTGCTTTCCTAAATGTTAGTATTCGTTTATAGTATTAGTATAATATATCTGCCTACCTGGACAACCGATTTTCCATCGTATTCAAAACATCCACCATCAAGAGACCTATAGTATTTGATATAGAGAGTTGAAAGCGACACAAAAAAAAATTAACACAAAAACAATGGGACTTTGTGGGGGGATTCATGACATAACATCGATATCGGACATGGCTTGCGAATACCGTATGATACTAACATGCATAAGGTCCTGGACCCGTATTCAATTCAATACTTAAGTTTAAAAAAAATTAAGCTTTTTACTTAGGATTTGGCTTAGATAAAATACTTAGGCAATTTTGGTAATTAATTCACACTTTTGGCTAAGTATTTTACTTTAAATCTAAGTCAGCTCCCTACCAGACGTAAGCCAACTATTTGGAGGCCTTGATTGGCAGGCATGTGGTTTTCTTACGCAGTATTATAGCCTGCGCGCATTTATATCAGCGCGCCTTTATTTTAATGCGCATTACTTTTAATTGACCGTGAGACGTCACAATGCTTATCAGTAAATATTTTACTTAGATTTTGTATTACGTAAGTATAAGTCTAAGATGCGATTAGAATACGAGATAAGTAAATTACAATAGCCATTTACTTAGTAAATGTCTTACTTATGCTAAGTATTGAATTGAATACCGGTCCTGGGGAGTTGAAGATATATATATAACAAATATATCATGTATCAATCAATCTATCAGGCTATAGTTCATCAAGACGTTGGACATAGCCTTCCTCATAACATTTCCATTATAATCTATCAGGCTATAGTTCATCAAGACGTTGGACATAGCCTTCCTCATAACATTTCCATTCTCGTTTGTCTATAGCTATCCTAGTCCAAGAGATCATTTAGACTTTCAACAAATATAGCATTACAACCAATAGCATACATTGTGAGTAGTGCCATGGGAAATGCGAGTTGAAAGAAAATAACTGCCTAAAAATGTGTAATTGTTTACATTGTCAGTTTGGGATGCAAATAAGTAGGGATATAGGAAAAATATACCCCATGACTCCCACCACATCCCACCACCGCGAGAAGCCCTTGAGCTGGCTGGGGTAGATGAGAGGATTCCCATGGGAAATTATCGCATGGACTTTTTGATAGTATTTGCACGCCCCCTCCTTTCATATAACCAATTTAAAAAAAAAAAAATTATTTACAGCAGTTTGTGAAGTGTGATTATTTTTTTACTGATCTTGAATTGATCGTTCAAAGACATTAACATACTCGATACAATTTTGATAAGACAAAATCACACAAAAGCAAATATATTATTCACCTTTTACAGTTTACATTACAGGTAGACTTTCTGTTTAATTTTGTCTACTTTAATTTCATTGACAAATGTATGAAAATCTACTCGAACTCACTGTAAATGTAGACTATACAATGCTTTCGAATATGTTGACGACTCGACAAGTTCAACCAAGTCTTCTTCGTCCAAGCACTTCATCCCGGACAGATTTAGCCGCTGCAGGTTATTGGTTTGTTCTCTGATCAGAAGACCCAGTCCTCTCATCGTCTCTCTCGAAACACTCTTCTTCTTTGATGGGAGTGATGGCAGTGCTGTAAGGTCGATGCGTGTGAGCTGCTGTCTTCCGGTCCGACGAAGACAAGCCGTGATCTGAGATATGTCTCTCTCTGCATCATCGATAGTGATATCGATCTCTCTCAAACCAGGAAGCGATGAGAGCAGACCTTCATAGCTTTGTGACATCACACGCACAGCTGATAGCTTTGTGACGGATGGAAGCTCAGGAAGAGATGGAGGGAAACTGAGAGAGGAGTCTGAGATGGTGAGCTGTTTCAGTGAGGTAAAGGATCTAAGGCAGGACCAAAACTTCTCGGCCATCTCGGTAGATAGCTGGCAGTCCTTGATATTCAACATGTCAATCTATGATGACGTACAGAAAGAACAAGTCGTCGTTTTTACAACAGTTTAAAAGATTAAAAACTACAAGTGGAATAAATTTCTTGAGAGCAATATATATCAATGGTTTTGAGAAGAAAGTAGAATACAGAAACAACATCAACAAAACCTGATGTAGAAATCATTTGAACTCACCTGATATATTGATCGACACGGGCTGAGGACTGGAATGATTTTCCTTTATTAAACTTATTTTTTACATGTAGCTTCAATTTATTTGAAAAAATTGATTGGATCATTTAATTCATTTGTAAAAGAGAGTTGGCAAAACAACAAAGAAAATGATACTTACTTTATAGGCCTGTATTTGTTTCAACTGTTTTTAGTCCCTACAACTTTGTCAGACTTATAATTGATTTATGTCACGGGGCTTACATCCATCAAGCTATGCTTTTACCGTAGGCCCCTTAATATCCCAATTATATATATTTCTGGCATAAACAAAAATGACAATGGGAAACGTAAAATGTGATAATTAATTGTTTCAAATAAGTTAAATGTATGATACTTTTTTCTGTTTGGCAGGAAGTGGGAATTTCTTTCTTAAATATTACGAACAAAATAAGGCGTATGAACATGTACAATTAGAGTATACTTACATTCAATGCATGTTTATCGGAGTTTAGCGACCCAGAAAACCTATATCATTTCAAAGAGAAATCAAGGAGTGAAGGAAAACACATGAGCCACTTTAAACATTGGTGAATAATACATTACGACCCGAATGTTTCCAAATAATGACAAATGTAGTCTTATTTTACCTAAAAATCCTTTTACACCGAATATTGTACGATACGAATATTATTTGGTAAAAAGTATGAAATATTTCGATCTGACAAATAAGGATGTGAAAGCCACATCTTATTCCATAACATTATATCCATTCGTAGAGAGCAGTCCTAATTTTGGAATTTTCATATCATATTTCATTAGATTGTTTGAGTAATTGTTTGAGTAATTACCAGGGAAATATGAGCTTACATAACTGACGTTTTTTTAAAACAAATTCTACACATTTTTCTCGAAGTCTAAATTTCAGTCATGATCAAATGATTAACGTTTTGTTTTTCTAGCGCATTACAAACAAATATAATTCCTGTTTTGACATCTTCTTTAAAAAATCGTTTCAAACGTTGGGAAAATTACCTTACATTACATTTGCCTAAACATAACTTCAATATCATCTTCGGTACTCAATGACTGTTTTAGTTTTATCCAAGTTAAATCGACTTCAGGTGGTAATTAATGGACTGGTTTAACACGTGAGCTTTACTAGCAAGTGAAATAAAAGATCTATCGATGCCCATATCAATAACAAACAGTCAGCAAGAACTGCGAAAAACCAAGTAGGTCTACAGGCAAATACTTTAAAATTAACAATTACCGCTTAGTGAATATATGCCCTCAACTTTCAGTGCTAGGCATTGTGTACATAAAGCATGATAAGAATCTTCTAAGTCAACCTAGTGTCGATATAGATTATTTGTAAAATACTACTGTGGTTCAATTATCTTCAAAATCCATGAAGGATAAATCATGCAAACATCTTTCCAAATTTCAAAGATATGAAATAAATATATCCACAGCATTATTTCTGCAGACAAAAAACACCAATAAATCAACACCTTACTCCTTCTTTAATAGCACTAGCAAAGAATGGAACTCTCTGAAAAAAGACCCGAGAGATTTTGTTTCACTCGATGCTTTAACGCGGCATTGAGGGACGGCACCGTATAACATGCAGAAAAGCTTAGCTATTTTTTGACAACACATCACTGTACATAATTTATCTGCATCAGAAATTATTGGCTGCGTACAGACTGCGCGCACATATCCACCCAGAGTGCGTTAACCTTCATTTCATGAAGCCTGCACTTTTCAGGAAGAAGAAGAAGAAGAACAGCGGGTTGATTTCGACAAATTATCCCCATGCCTTTTGCATACAGTAACTCGAATTGAAAGATGAGGGTGCTATATTCACAGTGCGTTGTTCGCTGTTTTAAGAGTACCTTTCTATAAGTTGTGTCTGACTGACAATTGAGTGGATAGAGGAAAAAACAGATAATTAGACTAATTTCTGTTACTCACTGTTCTATAAACAGACTTGCTGACATTAAACGCATTGAAGACTGGACAAGATCGATCACTGCATTCTCGGGTCCGAAAAGTATTCTGGACAACATCGCCTGACATTCTGTGATAAGGAGACCAAGTCCTTCCATCCTCATTATTGACATGCTTGATACATTCTCCTCTGATTGGAGAGAAGAAAGGTCGATGCGTGTGAGATCTTGTTCTGCCAGATACCAACGTAGACTAGTCTGGATCTGAGATATGTCTTCTGTCCTTGCATCTCCGATAGTGATATCGACCACTTCCAAGCCAGGAAGCGATGAGAGCAGACCCTCATAGCTTTGTGACGTCACTCTCTCAGCTGATAGCTTTGTGACAGATGGAAGCTCAGGAGGAGATGGAGGGAAACTGAGAGAGGAGTCTGAGATGGTGAGATGGTTCAGTGAGGTGAAGGATCTGAGACAGGACCACAACTTTTTGGTCATCTCATTAGATAGCTGGCATTGCTCTATCTCAAGCCTAGTATTCTGCAATAAATATAAACAGACAAACTTGTCACTTTTATTTACATCGATTTAAATATTGAGAATAAACGTGTGGACATACAGAATTCCACGTCAGTAAAGCTGAACTTACAAGTACTACATTCATATTCCGATAATTAATTGAGTTATTTATACAACAAAAATGGAACTGTTTTTCATTCCCTTTAATAGTAAAATCCAGAGGATATCCCTTTGTTGAATATTTCAAAGTGAATGCATGCACCCGTATACCAAAAGTCACTCACCTGGACGTTGTTCTTTTTGTGTAGAGTACCACCTCCACTCCTACAAAGAATATTTGAAAAGGAATGAGGAAAAAATGTGATTCTTGAAAGCAACTATTGGGAAATGATATTACATTAATAAAGAATGCAAGTGAATTATGCACCCCTCTTTACAAAGGTAAATGAAAGCAACAATACTACCAATAACTATAATGATAATAATCATATTAGAATAATGGTAAATAAAGTAACAAATATAATCATGATAATGATGTCAATACTGATAAGAACATCCATTAAATACCATTTTAATACATTGTTTGGTGTTCATGCCGTCTTAAAATTAAAAAAGCGACATTAACACAAAAATCTGCAGTGACAAAAATTCGCAGAGTTTTTTAAAAATACTAGAAAATGTGATATTTGATCCATGATTTCCCATATTTTACACAAATTTATTTATTTCAATTATTAGCAAATGGAGGGCAAAGTTTTTAACTACGAAAACTAGTTATCGTCAAAGGATTCCGGAGATATCGCGATCTAAAAATCGATGTCGGATTGGCCTGCGCGCTGTAACTCACGAAAAAGTCATAAAAACAACTAGACCTTTCGTGCACGGAGGTTTACATTTGATTTATCGAAAAATTCAATCGATCAAATGTAAGATAATTTGATATTTTGCAAGTAAAAATATCATACAATCAGTTACTACCGGGGGCGGCGATGTTTAGGGGGAGGGGATCGCCCCCCCCCCCCCCAGAAAATTGGAAAAAGTGCTCACACAAAAATGTATAGCAAATACTGACTAAAGACTGCAACACTTTTTATGTTTGTTGTGTTAGGCTCTGGAGGGCCCAAGAGTGCAGCGTTTGGACTAATAACAAGGTAAACGCTCTCGGCGGTCTTGCCTGCATTACGCAATTCAATATGAGGAAAAATTGAGGTTGGGACATTATTCATAGGCAGGGTGGCCTATTAGAAGGCCCCCCCCCCCCCCATATGAAGTCCTCTAAATATAATCATCATTTTAAAGTGAATATTGACCAAGATTCATCGGAAAAAAATGTTTACCAAGATTAATAATTTTAATGGAACTTGAACAAATAACACAAAATTATAATTTGTTTAATCCTCACATACTGACCTAAAATGACCTTTGACCTTGACATTGTGACCTGGAATTTGCGTAATAAGATTTGTAATACTTGATAACCGTTGTGTACAAGTTTCATGGAATTTAAACAAATACTTTTGAAATTATGCTAAAATTTCAAATCTTGATGTTGATGATGCCACAAAAGAGTTTAAGTATGTTGACCGTAAATGACCTTTGACTTTAATTTAGTTACCTGAAATTCTACTCACATGATAAGGGGTACTTGATAACCCTTTAGTGTAAGTTTCATTGAATAAGAACTGATACTTTCAAAATTATATTAACAATTAAAAAATTTAACCTGAGGTTAAGTTTTCGATGATGATGCCACAACTTAGTCTAAGTCTGTTGACCTGAAATGACCTTTGACCTTGATATTGTGACCTGAAATTCTGCTCATATGATTGGGAATACTTGATAACCCTTTAGTTAAAGTGTCATTGAATGAGAACTTATACTTTTAAAACTATACCAAACAATTCAAAAACTTAGCCTTAGGTTAAGTTTTTGATGTTGACGCCGCCGCCGTCACCGGAAAAGCGGCGCCTAGTCTTGCTTTTTGCTATGCAGGCGAGACAAAAATGCAAAAATCGTCTCGCTCGGTCGCTAAAAAGGTAGCTACGCTCCCCCGCATAATGCCCTTCAAAATGTACAAGTAAACATTGCAGAAAATCTGTATTTCGTTGGTATCGCGTGCACAGTTTACACTGTATGTTTACAATATTAAGAGTTATAGAATTACATCAGTGCTAACAAAATTAATAATAATATTCCGCTCGCTCTTTTTATTAGGTTTTATTTTTTAAGGAGTCCCTTCCAACCTGGTTATACAAATATTGTCGCCTGAATTCCTAAGGGGAAATAGTGTAGATCTAGCCTAGAATTCTACATTTTTCTAAAATATAGTATTATTAAGTCAACCTCAAGGTCCTTCGTTATATGACTAGACATAGACTAGTCTACTAGATCTGATTTACTTTACTAAATATTTACAACCCTTCGCCTCGGGATGCACACTAATTACCGGTAATGTTACTATGTAAAGGTGAAGTGTAAAAAAAGCATATTATTGCTTGTTTGTTTACTATATTTTTGCTAAGGAACGTAATGTTGTAATAGGTCTAATAGATCTACAACGAAACTTCAAAATCATGTGAAAGTGTAAGGGGGTAGTCACTTCAGTCACCTTCACCCTTCTCGTTCACTAGATCTAGGATCTAGATCTAGACTATGCTCCCTACTACCTAGCACTTTGTCGCCCCGGTCATGAAAAGAAATCGCCGCCCCTGGTTGGTAGACTATTAAGCCTAGATCTAGTCTAGACTCTACTTCTTATTTACAATTTTGATGACACTTGTCGGCAAGTTCATGTTTTTTTTTTTGGAACGGACGCAAAAGACTGCAAAATTTGTCGATCTTTTGTCAATATTTTACTTATTTTACCTCCAATTCCATACAAAATTCCGTCTCTCGGTAATTTTAGGTTTCTCTTTCCATTAGATCTGGATCTAGATCTAGGCCTAGTATCTAGATCTAGATCTAGTGATATCAGACTTTCAAAATCTTACCGATTTGTTGAGATAGTGATTGTTAGATCTAATAATAACCCCCATCAATAAAGATCTAATAAAGTTAGACCTAGTAGTACTAGAGCTAGATCTACCTATTCAATATTAGACCTAGACTAGTACTAGATCTAGGTCAAGTAGACTAGGCCTACTATAGGTCTAGAAGTCTACTAGTAGGCCTAGTACTATACTCTAGTAGGCCTACCTACCCCGAATTCAAGTACGTTAGTTGTTTAGTCTTGACAAACAGGTCCACCAAGGCTTCTTCGTCTCTGCCCCTCACCCCGGACACATGCAGCCGTTGTTGGTTTTCGGTTTGGTCTTCAAATAGAAGACTAAGCCCTCCAATTGTCTCTCCTGATTCAATTTTCCTGTCTGTGGTGAGTGCTGTCAAGGCGTGTAGTCTGATATGAACAAAGAACTGTTCATCCATAGCCCTGGTCTGATTCTTAGGCCTGGATGCGGTGGTGATCTGAAAAGTGTTGCTCGTCTCTGCAACATCGATAGAGACATCGATATCTCTCACTCCAGGTATCGATGATAGCACTCCTTCGTAGCACTGTGACGTCACTCTCTCGGCTGATAGATGTGTGAATGATCGAAGCTCCGGAGGAGATGGAGGGAAACTGAGAGACGAGTCTGAGATGATGAGAGTTTCTAACATCAAAAAGGCTTTGAGGCAGGACCATAGTCCACTCGTCACGTCGGTTGTTAGAGTAGACCCCTCAAGCTTTACTGTCCTAACCTGGTGTTCAGACAGAGAGAGAGAGAGATAGAATGGGAGAGAGGCAGGGTGGGGTTGGGCGGTGAAGAGAAAGAGAGATAGAGACAAATAGTCAGAACATTGATAAGTTGATGAAGATATATATTTCATATTTAGTCCATAATCTGGCCTCTCTATAATATTCTCTGCACTTACTTCGAGCCGCCCAAGATGGCGTTATCAACGAACTAGTACACCCTGCCTTTTCGTCTGGGGTAGAAGTCCAAAGATCACGTCATCTTCGGCTTGCAGCAGGTAGGGGGGGGGGGTGGGAGTGGGGAGTCGCGGTGAAGGAGGTTATTTACAATAAAATCGGCTAGATTCTGAACCATCTAATGTCTTGTTTTGGTGGTAATTATTAAAACAAACATGACCCTATCTGACAATATTATTCGCTAAAGTAATGAAAGCTCCCTTCCCTACTCCTTGCTACTTGCTTTTACATCATTTTCCCTATATGAATAGGCCCTAGGACCGAGTATTATGTGTTTGCATTATTTTTCTCGTTTCTGGAATGCAGTACCTTGATCAAGGCCGTAATTGGGCAAAGATGGAAAAAATGATGATAATGAATCATACGTCTTGATCATTTTATCTTGCATTATTATTTATGAAGATGCCGTCAATTAATCAATGATCTATTAAAATAATCTTACCCCTTTGACTTATAGTTATATAGCGGAGGGATGAAAACTTAATCAATCTTTATGAAATTATTATTGTAAACACATTTTGTCAAATGAAAATGTGCATACCTGACGTTTAAGTTGCTTTGGAAGATGTTGCATCCCAACGACGGTGTAGACAGTCGGTGACTTTAGAACAATACTCTCTGCATTCACACATCTTTGAACCAACGAAGACACAATTTGTTGAGTACCCTTGGTCTCTGATGAGCAGTCAAGAAGAATGCGATATCGCTCACTCTCATCCAAAAACCGGTTGGAAAGGAGCGCCTCCATTATTCGTTTGCAAAGGCTGTCATCTGTGCCAGCAGCAAATCGGATGAGATTCTCATAGTCACCGATGTTTGCTTTGATGTTTCGCAGCAGTCTGTCCAACTTAGAAATCTTCAGTCGTAACATATATTTCTTCGTTTTAGCAGCAAGGTATTTCCCAGCAGAGTGTTCCTGAACGAGTTTGTGATAAAACTCAATGGTCGTGGATGTGGCCTTGTGGGATCGTGGGAGCATTGTCGTTGGAATCGTCGTCTTGGATAAGATCCCAAGCTCACATGCCCTATCAATGATAGCGGGAACTCTTCGAAAATCATGGGGCGTGAAGACTAGTTTTTTAGAGTCGTCGATTAGACCAGCTAAAGCAACCTTACCCAGCTTACGAATGATTTCGATTACTTCTTCTTCTGTTATTTCGTCTTGTGTTATTTGTTTTTCTTTTGATGTTGCTCGGGCATTGGCATGGTGCATCAGAAAAACATTCACGCTGTCTAATAATTCTGTTTGAGTTGCAGTTTTAGTGTTCAAACGCTCCTCGCTCCATAAGTGACAGACCATGAGACAAAATAAAGGCGTTTTAACAAGTTCATTAATTAGTGGTTGGTCATCAAGGTAAACCTTCAGACCATGTCCATGATCACCACAAGGATTCGAAGTTGAAGCAAAGAACTTGTCGATGTACTCTCGTGAGCTCTCTTGCGAAAATCCTTCGATCCACATCTTTGTGTATACCCTTGAAAGTTCCGCTTGATTGAAGAAGTTCTCTAAATGAGGGCGCGTTGTTACAAGAACTCTACACTCTGGAAATTCCTCCCAGCGGATGACACTGACAATGTTGCTCCCTAAGCTCCTGTTTGAAGAAGAAATACCCGCATATTCATCTAGTCCGTCTAGTATGATGTGACAGATTCCCTGATTCTTTCTGATGAAACTCTCTAGACCCTCTGGTGTGAGGTCATCAACATCACTCAATAGTTGGGATTTGATGGCTTCTCCGATAGATGTAAGCTGACTTGTATTTCGGAATTTCACAACAAACAGAAGTGGCAGGTGTTCTAATGCTGACCCCTTTTCTCTGTGAACCCAGTCGTAAGCCATCTTAGCAACAGCCGTGGTCTTCCCTCGTCCAGCGGGGGCCGAAATGAGGATTCGAGCTGGCAGTCTGCCGTTTACTTTCGTTGAAAATATGTCAGCAACAGAACCCTGGAGTAGTTCCTTCTTGTTCGTGTCTTTACCATGAGCGTCCTTTTGCACCATTGTGACAACCGTGTGCATATCTTCGAACTCAGCATAATCACTTTGATCCCACGGTTTCATTTGAATTTTGCACAATTGATTTCGGTACTTGTTTTCCAACTTTGCACGACATTGCTGAACAGTCAAGGATTCCGAGATCTTCTCACTGTAAATATCTGAAAGATACAAGCATATAAGACTAAATGTCTTGTTGCACTCCCGCAATCTCAGCCCCTTCCCTTTCTGACCCAGTAGGATTCCGTAAGTAATTGTTTCATGTTCGAATATATCAAGTTTCATTGTTCCGACATTTGTATTCCTTCCCCATAAAGTAAAGGGCTGGAAACACGCTTAAAGGAAAAATCCAACATTAATGGCAAATTGCTCTGACATGAAATAGAAACAAAATAGAGAACCAGTCTGGCGAAAGTTTAAACAAAATCGAACAAACAATAATAGCGTTTTAAGTTGTTTAAAGTTGCAATCGCTATACGTAAATGACGCAAGGGAATGTCTAATTGGCCGAAACGGTAATACTGTGATGTATAGTGGCGGACATCTCTCCCGTTTGTTCCAACACACAGAATGACTAAAATATCAATTTGTCAAAATGTGTTATTCAGTAGGATCTTCCATTTTAAAAGAACACATAATATACAATTATGCTATCCATACAATATTTTGATTAGTGCCCCGAGGGAGAAGGTGCTTTTGCGAAAAACATAATTAATGTTATTTTTTTTTACACGACAAACGGGAGAGTTGTCCGTAACTACGTCACAATTTACTGACCAAATTGCCGATATGAGCTTCGCAAATATAGTGAGGACATGATTCAAAAATTCTTAGTTTGTTATGTTATTGATTCGATGTACAACTTTCGCTATTCAGTTTCTCTTATTTTATTCCGCTTTCACACAAATTTACTCATTGCAAAGGGTTAATCGCCCTTAGACTGGGAATTTCTCTTCAAATCGATACGAAAATCAAAGAAAGTTAAGACCCTTTTGAACTGGATTTTTCTTACATATATATTCAACAAATTGTTGGTTTAAAAAAGATTCAATTTACAAGTATTTTATTTGTACTGAAGCCGAGACGTATTGTTGATAGAAAGATTAAAGCCGATGAACAAATATTAGTACATATAAACGGAAGGCAGACACGGCTTTTCCCGGAGTCAAATTATGATCAGATGAACACAGTAAATAGCATCATTATATTATCTACCCGCCCCAATGCGCTGCAAGAGACTCCTCTAAATAGAGACGACAGAGCTACAGACAGGGGGTGAATGAACTTGAAATGAGATGTTCCTGTCCTCTACCAACCTCATACATATAAGAAAGAAAAGTTCAAGAATGGACAGAAGTATACGAATTAAATAAAGGGAAGATGAATACAGAGGCAGAAGCGAGAAAAACAAGTGGAATACAAACTGATTGACTATGTATGTTACCTTCGTGATTCGTGTTTACTGAGTCCGATCTGTCTGATTGGTTGATACACTTATTTCTAGTGTCGTGAACAGCGCCATCTCCGGCTACCATTCCCTTGGCGGCTAACACTCTACGGGAAGCTGTGAAAAGTAGACCACGTATTACTTTATCATGTTATAATTTGTCTTTGTTATGATCTATTTACATATGCATTTTTCAATATGCCTTTCTAATTCATGAAACAAACAAGAAAAATATACACATAGTCAGGTTAAAGTGTAAACATTATGTTGACATGTTGCCAGGTTAGTTTCTTCGATACCTCTTCATGGACTGCAACCAAAGTCAAATTAGAATTCTAAGAGGATCGAGTCTTTAATTTTGAGTATGAATTTTGTTCTGAATCATCCTATATTTTTTTTGCTCAACCTGCTAACAATATCAAACAAAGAAATTTTGGTTGTGTATACCGCAAAGAAAATGAAAGCTTAAAGGTGTACCAAACATTGAAGCATGTTAAAAACATATCTAACTTTATATTTAAGTTTAAATCACAGTTTTGTGATTAGTTCAAGTTTGCATTATAGCAAATTGACCATGGTAAAATGTCCGGGTTATTTCATTAATCGATATAATTAAAAAAGAAGAAGATCATATTAAGAATGACTTAATATTACCATTTGTATAATGTGTATCCACAATGGAACAGAGTCCACCGACCTCTGCTCCGTCCAGGGCATTTTCGAGTTGTTTCCTGGTGACACTCTTCATCTTTAGATCCCATTGAGATAGTAGGTGTCTCAGAGCCTTGTTGTAATCCTCTTTAAACCTCGTCAGCACGCTCTGGGCTTCATTGTAGCTAAAGCCCATTTGAGTGCAAAAGGTTGTATACTTTCCAGGTGGAAATTCTTTTGAGAGTTCGTCAAAGAGAGCATCCTTGTATGCCATGATTATTCATAAGATGTGTTGCGATTTAATTCAGAAAACGAAACCCTGTGAAAGAAAGAATTAGAAATTATAAGTTAGAAAGGTACAACCCCCATTTTTTCTACGATTCTGGATGGGAACCAAAGGGGAGGGGGGGGGGGTAAAGCTTTTTATAATTATTGAATTACCAAAATTCGGGCAACCACTACCCCGTAATTTGATAATCAGGTCCCTCATAGTCGGGTAGCGAGGTTATCGACTGATATGTTTAGTATATTTAGTATATTTCTATGACAAAGGCCCATTTAACTTTACTTGTATTTAGACATGTCAGGTAAGCCATGATTCATGATTGTATTGTGAAAGTACATGTATATGCTTTCTCCCCCATTAATTATCACCGGTCAAATACGTGTACCCTGTTTGACTAACCCTAGGAAATCTAGTACTCTAAGACAACCGACACAAATAAAATCACCTCAATATTCAGGATAAGTATTACCCTGATTACTATTCCTCTCAGACAACTACAGCCCGGACAACATTTACCAAAAAATTATGGATCAGTACCAAATATGCAAGCAAAAGTCTGGAAAGATGCAAATTAGTGTACTCAAAATCTAAAAAGTTATGAAACATATTATATTGTCAAGAAAAGTAATAAACATTCAAAACGCTGAACCATAATGAATAATACTTGGATTACGGGGTCCTCACGGAGAGAACATTATTTACACTGACTACCGTGTGTACACAAAACGTTGTTTCAACATGTACGTTTCATAGGTTTTGAATTTTTATTTAATGTTTGTTCATTCCAAATTCATCAACATACCTACATTTACAATCGTATTACTTTCGAAGAATGATAATGACATTGTATATCAGCTGTATACACGATAGTAGCTCGAGTTCAGCAGCCAGTCACGGGACACTAAACAAAGGAAAACCAACAGGGAACGACGAAGAAAAAGATGGAGAGATGAGCTGCAACAGTACTGGGGAAAGGTTAATTGGCACCAACAAGCACTAAACAGAGTCATTTGGAGAAAGCATGCTGAGGCCTTGATCGACACTGGCTGAAAAAGACCAGAAGATTTTACCGAAAAGGGCGTCATCTTCAGATATAGCTTGAAGTGAAGTCCTCTATAAAATCGAAAGAATAATAAATTCAAAATGCAGCGATACATATTAAGGACAGGAGAGAGAGAAATAAATAGAGAGAGAGAGAGAGAGAGAGAGAGGGGAGGGGTTGGCCCGGGGTTCATATTCAGTTTCCCTGGCATTCAAATTATTCCACCTGGTACTGATGAATGTATCTATAATGCAATTGCTATGTATGTGACAGTATATTAAAATAGTACCACAGTGTCATGTATTACCATACATAATTTCAATAGCATTGTAGAAGAAGAAGATATTCACTTCTCCATCTATTTATCTCTCTGCTAAATCCTCCAAACAGTGGAATCAACCAACATGAATCAATTGTAAAACGAATTATTGTGAGTCCTGAAAGAGAAATTGCACATCATGGTTGTATTAAAGAGCAGCAATAGCGATTTTTTTTGTTGCCAACATTGAGCAACAATTAGTGCTTATATTGCTTTTCCTTTAGCTTTACATGATATATATCAAACTATATCGAACTATAAGCGACAAAAACTAAATTGTCTTCAAAACATACATACATTTTAAATGCAACTCGGAAATCCATATGTATAATACAAGAAGCGCTGCCAACATTCATCTCCCTAAACATAGAACCCGAAGATTTCAATTTGACATTCGATACTCTGGGCCAAAATTTTGGAACACCTTACCATCTATTCTACACAAATCGCCCTCCTTACAGACTTTTTCCCGTAAGGCAAAAATGTATTTAATTGCTCGTTATTGATACCCTCTCTTGTATTTATGTGTGAAATGATCTTTTGTGGAATTTAATGATATGTTTGTATGACCGATTATTTATTTATTTTGATAACTTGTTGCTAGTACCATCTGTATATTCCCAGGACAATGCTGTCGGATAAAGCTGTTGTCTGTTTGATGATTTTGCTTGTTTTTAATGATATGTACCCGCTGTCCATTTTACAATTGTACTTCGTTATCTTTATGATGTAATCACAGACACATGTACAGCCCAATTGATGTAACTTTCTCTTTATAAGTGAACATGCCTTCCTATACTTAATTCTCTCCTCTCTTCCTTTCACTATTTTTTCTTTCCTATCAACGTTCTGTTATATACAATGTAATTTTCATAATAATATCTATAATGTTCTTTCGGTAACTGTGTTAATTTATTATGGGCGTTCCCAACTCAAGCTATGCTTTCCGGGTTTTCGCCTCCTTCCGTATCTGAATTATTTACTGTATACTCTATGTTGAAATAATTGTTACATATATCATGTATATATATACATAGTGTTTTATATTGTGCTGTTGAGAAGGAAATAAATGTTAATAAATACAAAAAAATACAAAAATATCAATTAGAATGCAAACGACATAAAAATGATCATGTACACAAATTAATATTTTTCTCGTACAAATCCTCCAGTTGCAACTTACCTAGCGAAACTCAGGCACATGCAAACAACTTATACATAAAGATATTTATTTTTGACATATTGCCCATTTAAGATAATGTATTTAATATTTAAAAAATGATTAAAATCAAAATGCTAGTCCAGGCGGAAAATAAGTGGATTGCAAAACCCTCATATAGTAAACAATGATACTTTGGACGCTAACATCTGTAAACCAAACATTATTTCATAATCATTATGTACACGCATATCTCATTACATCATAACTATGGTAAATCATGCGCTACAAGAGGTCAGCAAATTAAAACAAATGTTAAAGCCACACTGCAATACTTACAGCTACTTGCGCCCTCTATATAGCAAACAATGCCTAATCGGTGACCATTGGTCCCCCACGGTCCCCTTTTTCTTTTGTTATTTGAGAGTCGATTGGATGAGATAACCACCTGTCATTGACCATGCAGGGAGGTCTAATCCCCCCTGGCCAAACTAGTGCAGATAGGCTTGAAAGGGTGTTTATACGAAGTATCTACACGTACTTCATCATCCTAGTTTCCATTTTTTAAAGGGGGGGGGGGGCAAAAGGACATGTGTATTTCTCTAATTCTATTGCGAGATAGAGAAAGATAAAGAAAAAGAGGGCGGGGGAAGGAGGTATGGCCCGGGATTCAAATTCATTTTTTCTTCAAATTGGTCAGCTTTGTACTGATCAATTTATCTGCCATGTGGCGGTACACAAAACGTACAACAATGTCGTTCATTGTCATTACAGAATTCAATACAATACAATAAAGTCATTTCTATAGCGCTCTTACGAACTAACTGTTGTTTCACAGCGCTTTACATAAAAAGTTATCAAAGAATCTATTGATGATCATGGTCAAAGAGGAGAGTTTTTAGACATTTTCGGAAGACATCCAGCGATGGTGCTAATCGAATAAAACGTGGAAGCTCATTCCAGAGTCGCGGAGCACATGCATGGAAAGCATTGTCGCCAGCTTTAGTGTATGTTCGAGGAACGTGCAGCAGGGTGCTGTCAGTACACGAGCGAAGGCCAGGACGAGCAGATTGGTAGGGTACGATGAGAGAATTGAGATACACTGGAGCCTTGTTTTGGATGCACTTGTAGACAACCGTCAGGATCTTGAACTCAATGCGTTGCTTGATTGGAAGCCAATGTAGTTCTTTAAGCAACGGGGTGACATGATCGTGCTTACGGGCCAAGTAGATCAGCTTTGCTCCGCGATTCTGAATCTTCTGGAGACGCTGTATTTGTGATGACTTGATCCCATACAATAACGAATTGGCATAGTCAAGATGAGACAACACAATAGCTCGGACAGCATGCTCACATGCTTTCGCATCTATGAAAGGTCTGATACGAGCTATATTTGATAGGTGGTAGTGAAGTCCACGACAGAGGGTTGACACATGACGATCCATCTTGAGTGCTGAATCAAACTCCACGCCAAGACTTTTTGCAGCAAATGTTGGATTGATCGAGAGGCCAGAAATCAACAGTTTGACATCAGACACATACTGCCGTGCATGTGGGGTAGATACTACAAGAAACTCAGTTTTGTCACAATTTAGCTTCAGCATATTACACGCCATCCATTTCTGCAGATACTCATCACAGCTTGATAAAGATGAAAGAGCATGGTTCACTGATTCTGTACTCCTAGGATCAGCAAAAACATACAATGAAATATCGTCTGCATATGAGTGAAAGCGCACACCTTCATATAACATTGTAGAAGAAGAATACTAATAGTGAGAATATTCATTTCTCCCTCTCTGTTTTTTCTCTCTGTGCTAAATCCTCCGAACAGTGGAACCCAGGGGATTATGATGGTACAAACGTTCATGTTAAAAATTATATACGAATCTCGGTTTGTTTGTTGTTCTAATTTTCCTTTTCCAGAGCTTTTGCAATCATTTATTCTCCCTTTTTTGTTTTTTGTTTTTTTCTTTTGCCTTCCACTATTTTCCTCCATTTTTTTCCTTTTTTAAATGTACCCCCCCCCCCCCCAATTTAGATTTTCTAATTAGCTACATATTTGTCTATTTATTGATTCCGAAGCATACTTTGTCAATGTTATATGATGAACTATCACTTCAACAAGCTCTGCTTCAAGTTAGTTCCTCTTTTCTCGTGCTTTTTTTTATTATATTTGTCGTTTCATTGCATATTTTGTTGTGAAAGAATTATTCTTGTATTATTTTTTGCATGAGAAATGCAATCATTTGAATCAGAATCAGAATCTCGTTTTCATCATCATTTATATGGTAAGTCGTGCATTATCAAGAGATCAGCCGATTAAAAACCTGAGAAAAGGTAGCTAAAAGAAGTAATTTCTTCATTATCCTTGTTTGAGGTTTTAAAAAAACAAAACAATTATTGTAAGACCTACTACCTGGAATTAACTAGATAAAGTTTGTCGTTAACCAGTAGCGTAGCTTCAAAGTTCAAAGGGAGGTAGTAAAAGGGTTCATGTATTCATCAAATTTGTATTGCGAGAGAAATAGAGGGGTGGGAGGGTTGGTATACAACCTGGTTCTGATGAATTTATCTGGCATGTGATTGCCATGTGACGGTACGTACAAATAGACCACAATGTCGTTTATTGTCATCAAAATATTCAAATAGCATTGAAGAGAAGGTGAACAAAAAAGAATAATACTACATTATGGGTAATCGTGAGACTATTCTTCTTTCTCTCTCTGCTAAATCCCCTAAACACTAAAATCAACAGAGCGGAATCTCCTGCGACCCGAATTCTTATGAGTCAATACTAAAAGAGTGAATTACCACGTCATGGCTGTATTAAAGGTACGATGTCCCATTTGCAGGCCCCCAAAAATGAAAATATTAAATTCCAACGGCATTTGAAAGATAATACTAATTTAGAACTTCCCTATTAAAGGTGGGGCTTGAAAATGTCCTCAAGTGGAAAAATAACGACTATTAGTTATCGAATCGACTTAGAAGCTATAGAGCCAGTAATTAATAGTCTCATTTTCAGACCATTGTACCGAATGGTCATACGTTTTATGCTGCGCAAAGATTCAATCAGTTTAATTTTGGCCATTACAAGAAGTGGGTTGTTGATGTAGACAAATGCTCATGTACTCTTTACAGCTCATTTTATGTATGTTATTACCAAAAAGGAAAAAAGCCAGTCAGTCACTCAATAGTGTCTGACAGTGAAGTCTAGCACGTAAACAGGTTTCCTTGCATTATTTGAATATTAGGACACTGCTAACGTTTAAATTTCACAGATAGGACATATATGAAATATTCATAATTCCTGCAAAGTTCTACAGAATTTGAGGTTGGCTGCAAAAGGGACATGGTACCTTTAAAGAGTAGCAATGTAAAACGAATGTTGCTAAGATTCAGCAACCTTGCCAATATATAATAACCAGTTAAATATATTTTCCAGGGGAAATTAAATAACGGGAGCACTATCTTCAATGTTATCACGACTACAAGCCTATTTAGTATCAAGTAGAAAAAACTTTACTCGTAACTTCAACTGCAGTTATTGGCTTCCATAATGTATATACATTGCTCTATATTCTGCTCCAAATAATCACTATATGTTATCTCTTCATTATATAGCTATATTAGTTTCCTTCATCATCCTTTAGATGCTGCCTATACGTATCGGCTTGCATGGTGATGAAGATAAACAGTAGGCTTGTAGTTGCACCATGTGAGAGACGGGGGTGATTTGGGAGTCCTGAAAAGAACTCTCGGTAAGCTTTCTTTCTTGAAAGTGCGTAGTCCTGTACAGGACTGTCCCCCCCCCCCCCCCGTTTTTTTAAATATTATTTTGTTGAATGTAATAATTACTTTCTGGAATAAGCTAGATAATATTGTTAATTAGTGGCGTAGGGGGAGGGGCAAGAGGGCAATTACATGTTTCCAACCGTAATTAAATAGACGATGGAAATCCTGACCTAACCCAAATTATCTAAGCAAATATCCAGAAGCTCATGGAATGTAAATTGACTTGATAAAAGACTGAACGGAACAAGACAATGTAAACTGAATGTTCCTATATCTGGTGAGAAACTCATAACAGATATTGTATTTCTCATATAAGTGAGTGTGTAGTGAAACTGTAGCGGATATATTTGACTGAAGCTCAGTCATACATTTGTTCGGCTTTATAAATGTCTAATATATACATTCCACCTGTCAATTCATCACACACATTGAGAACAGGAATAAATATAGAGATATTTGGAAACCTCGAAAGAAAAAAATTAATACGGAACACGAAAGGAACGGTTATTATTTTGGGATACCTCAATGTCCATATTAATCAAGATGAATGTGACTACATCAGACTTGATTCATATGGTCCATTAGTACACTCTCTACCTAGTGCTTACATTTCAGAGACAACCCCCTCAACGTAGAAACTTGTCGATACAGCAAGTCACTACTAATTACGGAAAACAAAATTTGGATCTATCCGCATAACTGCTCAACTCTGACGATTATTCGGTCAAACAATGGAAACAGCAACTCTCTATAATACAAGAGGTATCTCAATCGATGATTACTGTGTATGTAGTGCCTCACTAGTTAATAATGCTATATTTATTGAATTTGGATAGTTCTTCTCTCCATTAACACAATCATTTGTATTCGCCGATTACGACATGGAATAACATGACATACAGCCATGCAAATGAACCCGAACGCTTGAAGGTCAATTCTTAAAGAAGCTGAGCGAAGGTTTCAAAAGGCTTTTAACCTCAATAATGTTGGTATCATTGCAAAGTTAATGTTACAATCTTTCTAATGGTTCATATTTAGTTATCCAAAATTGTTACAGAATTGACTTATCTGCTATTAAAAGTGGTGAAATTACTACCCGATTATTCCGCCCTCGATCGGCCCGCTACTGTGACGTACGATTTGTGACGTAGGAGGTTGGGCACATGAGCGCGAGAGTGCTCCCAAGAGCTCTCACACAACTCTCGCCTGCATGCATTATACGTATACAAACGCCACTCGAACGCTAAATATCTGATCAAAATGTTCGAGCTCGAAGAAGAGGTTTTACTTGATTTAGAATTCGAAGTTGATGAGCACAGCTCCACAACTAGTGACAGTGGTACTGATAGTGACGATGATGATGATGGGGGTGTAGGAGAGATGGAAAAAAGAGAACAATTCGGAGAAGACGGCGTCGATGCTGGTGCAAGTCCAGTGATATATCAGCGCGAGCTGGCTGAGCTGCCAGGTGCCGCTCAGCTCCACCGGCCCCGCTCAACTGGCGATCGATCTGTCATGCACCTTGTCACAGGGGTGACTGGGCGAGACATTTTCGAATTTGTCGGGATGTGTAGGGCTCTTTAGCAAATTTCACGGATAACAAAACAAAGACGATCAGATGTGAGGTTATATTTGGCGAAAATCAATTACAAATATGCACCATTTATAAATAGAACTGCAGCTGCAACATGCAAAGGGACGCTCGCGATTCACTCATTATGGTCTCCGTATATAATCAAGAGCAATCACTATCACGCCACGGGCAAGGCATGATGACCGAACAAATGCAAAACATCTCAGCAAATTACACAGAACGGAAGGGTATTTGGACAAATCGAATTGCACGATTCACCCCTCGTATTATATAACCTAAATTTGCTTAATATTATATGTAATTACATGATTTCTAGAGATTGTTATTCCACTTTCTGGTCAGGATATGAAGCATGCGAAGTCTGGATAATGTATACGTATAGGCCTATGCAAAATACCGCACGCGAGCTGTGCGAGAGGCGAGCTTGAGGCCTAGAATTGCGATCGTGCCCAACCAGTGGCGTCATAATCGGCCTACTGCGCGAACAAACTGTTCAAGCCAGGAATAGAAGTTTGAGGAGGTTCTTGGAAAAAGCTTCTTACCGCGTTTCATTTATATTTACAAGACTTTAGAGCGGAATGTGTGTGTTCAAATTGGTCTACGCTATCCGGACATGCATAATTTGCCTATTTT
Source organism: Strongylocentrotus purpuratus (assembly GCF_000002235.5). NCBI lineage: Eukaryota > Metazoa > Echinodermata > Echinoidea > Camarodonta > Strongylocentrotidae > Strongylocentrotus > Strongylocentrotus purpuratus. Next base: position 51,972,198 of record NW_022145606.1, on the reverse strand, counting down.
GAGTGATTATGTGAAATTTCTTCGCCTAGCTTCTTTAACAAAATTAAACAAACACAAATAGTGAACAAATCAATTTAGAAATGTCCAAAATGTTATTAAATGATTTAAACCAAAAAAAAGGATAACAAAAGAAGAATAAACGAAACAGCCGACACCATTACTCAGAGATCGCTGCTAGCGTTTTCGTAAAACAAAAGATGAGAGTTATAGTCAAGAAAAGGGGACAAAATCATTGTTTTATTCGATATATAGATTCAAGCTACAACTGATTTTTCAAAAAAATATATAGTAATCTGAGAAAAACACCGTGGAATAACGTATTATCGCTAAAAAGTTCATGCGAACAAAAACTCCTTAGGAGAATAACAAGTAAAAATCGAAGAGCGTACACACACAAAAAAATGCGTTTTGATAAATTAATCTCGCTAGATAACAGAGACTCTCCATCTTGTTGGGGACTTGTGGACATAATGAAAGAAAAATACACAGATAATGCGTTCATTGATATTACAGCGAAAGAATGGTACATTCATCCCAAAAAACTAATGAACAAAGATTACAAAATTAAATTTGATACTGAAAAAGAATCTAAACAAACAACCTTGGATACACAACAACGTAATTCTACTATCACAGTCAAAGAAATCTTGCATGCGATTAAAACTCTCAGAAAGAGGAAATCGGGCTGTATTCATAATTAATCCCATAAAACCAATATCCGAAGAAGGAGACGGTGAGGACCCCTCCACTTATTTAGGGATAACCCTTACAAGCTCCCTTGCAAAACTTTTTCAAGAATACTCTACAATATACTTTAAACATACTTGGAAGAAAACAACATAATGATCGCTGATCAGATAAGTTTTAAGAAAAAAAGGTTACAGGACAAGTGAACATATATTCACTCTAAAAAAAATGGTAGATAAATGTTTAAAAATAAGAAATATTTGAACGTGTGTTTTGTGGACTTCTGCAAAGCGTTTGATCTTTTGAACAGAAACGCTCTTCTCTTCAAATAAAAAATACACACAATATAACCAGTCCATTCTACGTTATCATCAAAAATATGTAGGCAGATGCACGACTTTCTGTTTAACTGCAAAACAAAATAACCCAATCTTTCCCCACTTCGGTTGGCGTAAAACAAAGTTGTGTATTAAGCCCAAGACTTTTTTCTTTATAATTAAATGATATCATGCAAGTGTGCAAGTGAGCAAGTGTGCGCCTGTAAAATGGCGACTGGCTGGAATGCTCCCCAGGGAGTGGAAAATGTGCACACATTGTGTGCGGGTAAGCCTGAATCCGATGACCGGAGTAATAATATATCTGTAAAGCGCTTAGGTACATCGTTGGATCGGTGTATTGAGCGTTATATAAAAAACCGGATTATTATTATTATTATCATAGATTCAATGTCACCCAGTAACATTACATCCGTGAGAAAAAAAAAGTATTTTGTATCTGAAACGGGGTTAAACAGCATTAAACCACTTTAATAATAAATACATTAAAAACGGGAAAGACAAATGAAAGTATGTTTAATCTAAGGCAGGCAGAATGTTGAATAGAAAAGGGCTTTTATTTGATAACACCGACAAAGAAACAAGTAAGGACAACAAATAGTTAGGAATTATCTTCAAAGAATCAGGCACATTTACAAACGCTACAAATCCTAATCAACAAGGCCCAAAACGGCCATATTTAGCCAACGAAACATTTCTCCCCAAAACCAAATATCCTTAATATCATACCTAAAACTTTTCAATTACTGCATAAAACCAATACTTATTTATAATTCTGAAATATGGGCGCTCGAATACTTGATAAATGATACGAAAGAATTAAAAGAATGCCATAAAATACTTCACCTCATATCCCTACAATTAATTTGTGTAAAGTTCTCATTGGTACCAACAGATCAGCAATGAATGGCGCTATCCTAGCGGAACCGGACGAATTTGAATTCATTGCCAGAGAGAGAGAGAGAGAGAGCGAGAAGGGAGGGAGAAAGGGGGGGGGGGGGGTGGGGTATGGCCCGCAGTTAAGATTCAGCTATCTGTCATATTATTAAAGGGCCCATGACATCGAAATATAAGTGTGTTCCTGTTGGTGTGCAGTCCTGCATACATCTCATATTGTTATATGTAAACTTCTGAATTTGTTTTATAGATTTTTAAATATTTCTTTAAATATTTGTTTTTCAAACTTGAAGCTCCAGCCCAAAAACCTCCAGATCTCCAGAGAGAGAGAGAGCGAGAGAGAGAGAGAGAGATTGAGTAAGAGGCGAATTGAACTGTGGGTGTGAGTTGATTTGACCCCCAAACAATTCTGGCCATCCTTTTATGTTGGTTTATAAATATGAATTTTGTATTGTGTGGACAGTTTGACAAATCAGTGGAGCAGTAATCAAACAGAGGCATTATTAATGAGTTCGCAAGTAGCTTTAAACTGTCAAGAGGCAAACATCTTTTAACTCGACTTAGAAGTGCAATCCTTGATGCAATCTTTTTGCTTGTAACTATGTCTAACATGATGTTTCCAACTTAAAGTTGGGTCTAACCAGACAGCCAAATATTTTCAGGTATATACTTGAGAAAGTTGTTGATTGTCTACAAATAATTTGATTGGTTGTGAGAGAGTAGCTAGTGATGATCAAAAGAGCATGAACTGTGTTTTAATCGGATTTATAGCTAATTTGTTTGTCTGTACCCAGGCTTGTATTTTTTTTAGTTCTGAGTTTAGGATACTCTCAATTTCTAGCGGGCTTCTGCTACTGTAGAAAATAGTTGCATCATCAGCATGAAGCATGATTTGAGATTAAGTTATGACATGAGGTAGATCGTTGACCATGATAGTAAAGAGAAGGAGACCGAGGATAGATACCCGAGGGACCCCTGATTTAACTTGGCCCCATTCAGATCTATTTCCCCCTATGACAGTTATCTGACTTCGATTCATCAAGTAATCCTCAAATCAAGCCAGTTCAACACTATTTACACCATAGTATTGCAATTTTCCAAGCAATGTTGGAACAGCAATCATGACCAACATGAATGGCTGCTGACTACACATTCAAGAGGAAGGTTCAGGCCATCAACAGTCATCTTTGATGGTTATGATGGTACATCAACACAGGACACAACACACCAAAGACGTACGAGAGGGAATGCTGGAGCAACGGTGACATTTAATGAAGATATGCAGGTCACAGTGAAGAAAGAACAATTCTAGGCAAACAAGCAGCACTTCATTAACATGCTCAGCCCCAAATTACGGGCACATAACTGCCAAACACATCATATGCTGCAGGTGACGCTCATCTTCACATAGTGCAGAAGGCAATGGAGTCTGCAGCTACCACTGATACTGTGCTGATCGGAGATGACACAGATCTACTCATCCTGCTCATCTACCACACCAACCTCGACTCATGTGACCTGTTCTTCCAACCCGAGCCAAAGAAGAATGTGAAGAAACCATGTGTCTCGAACATGAGGTCTGTCATGAGGCAGTAAGGCCCAGATGTATCACAGCGCTTTTTCTTCATGCACACTCTCCTGGGATGCGATACTACTTCCCGCATGTATGCCATTGGCATTGGTATGGAAAGGGAGTTTCCCTCAACAAGCCAGTTGTTTGACAGACCGGAAGCGTCCACCGATGATGTTGTAGAAGCAGGAGAGAAAGCCCTAGTATGCCTGTACAATAGGAAGCCCGCATAGTCACTCAACGTGGTGTGACATGGTTCTGCCAAAAGGCTGCCTCCAGCACTTCTCATGTGCAACCCCAAAGTCTACCGATCACATCAGCAGCCGCAAAGCACCATAGCCTTCGTTTCGACTACCAGGTCCAGCAGTGGAAATGCATTGTAGATGATGAGCTATGACCAGACGACTGGGGGCGCTAAAGCATGGAATGACACGTGCCCGTGCAGACGGACTTCCCACCAGCTCCGGAAGAGCTCCTCAAGATGATCCGCTGCAACTGCTAGACAGACTGCAGTAGTCTGAAGTGCACATGTAACAAGCACGACATAGAGTGTTTGGCTGCATGTGGCAACTGTAGAGCGTCGACATATACGTCGTCCATCAGGCATACGGTATGCCATAATATTTTTGACTGAACAAAAATGTATGTTTAGCGCTAAATCTCAGCCCTTAGTCATCAAGAAGCTGAAATATTTGGAAATATCAAGTTTATGGCAGCCATTTTGGAATATGGCTGCCATTTAGGCTTTTTGGTCAGATTTAGCTTCTTAATGAAATGTGTTACATTTGATTCATTGTCCCTCAAAATGCATGTTTAGCAGTAAAAATCAAACTCCTAAGTCATTTAGAAGCGAAGATATTGGGAAATATCAGGTTTGTGGCGGCCATTTTGGAAAATGGCTGCCGCTTCGGATTTTTGGCTAGGTTTAGCTTCTCGAAATTTTGTATTCCTTGTCCTTAGAATGTATGATTACCAGTGAAAATCAAACCCCTTAAGTCACTTAAAAAGTTTTGGAAACGCCCCCCTCTCAAAACAAGAAATGGAAGCTCTTATTACCAATCATGTGAAAGAATATGTTTTGACTAATACTTGATCATACAAATTTCGCCGAGAAACTGCCTACTAATTGATATATTTGGTAAATTGAAACTTTACCAAGACTGGGCCACATTTCTTATCATTTTGATGATTCCAGAACCTTGCAACGTTTCTTTCAAAATGCAATCGCATGACCATAACTGGTCTTAATCTTTAAAAGTTTTGATATGTTATAGAGGACATGCTTCTTTGTATATAACAGTTGACAGACTTTCTGTTGCACTTTGTGGGAAGTCATATCAAATAATGCGTGGACTAATAGGATTGCAGGGCGCCCTCACGGAGAAAACAACGTTAATAATGTTGACCCCATCGCGTATAAACTGAACTTTATGTCATCATCATTATGCAAACTAATGATACAAACATCCATAGTAGAAATATCTCATTTTCATATTGACTGGTCAGGGTTAAATCATGCACTTCAAACATCCGGCTAATTACAAACCTTGGAATAGGTAGCAGTAAGAGGTATTTACATGTACTTCATCATTCTTGTTTTCATTTGTTGTATTGTAAGACCTATTTTCTGGAATAAACTAGATAAAGTTTGTTGTAAATCAGTGGCGTAGCTCCAAAGGGAGAGATGGTAAAGGGTACGTTTATTTCTCCAATTGTATTGAGAAAGAGAGAGAGGGAGAGAGAGAAAGGGGGGGGGGGGTTGACGGGTTGGCCCGGAGTTCAAATTCTATTTTCTTTCAAATTATTCAACCTGGTTCTGGTTAATTTATTCGTCATGTAATTGTCATGTGACGGTACGTACACATAGTTTCACAATGTCGGTTATTGTCATCAAAATATTTTCAAATAGCATTGAAATGACGATGAACAAATAAGAATAATAATACATCGTGAGTAATCGTGAGAATATGCTTCCATCTCTCTCTCTCTCTCTGCTAAATCATCCGAACAGTAGAATCAACAGAGTACAATCAACTGTGACCCGAATCATTGTGAGTCATAGCTAGAAGAGTAAATTGCCACATCATGGTTGTATTGAAGAGTAGCAATTGTGACCGACTGTTGCTAACATTCAGCAACCTTGTCTTGTTTCTAATGACCAGTTAGCGTTTCCTTCTTTATCATTGTGTCCAGGGTTTTGTTTTTATTATTTTGTTTATTGTAAGACTTACTGTCTGGAATAAGCTATATAATCTTGTAAATTAGTGGCGTAGCTTTAGGGGGAGAAGTAAGAGGGCACGTCTATTTCTCCGATCGTACTGCGAGAGAGAAAGAGAGGGAGAAAGAGAGAGAGAGAGAGAGAGAGAGAGAGGGTGAGGGGTGGGGGTGAGAGGGGGGTGGGGGTGTTTGACCCGTTGTTCAAATCCAGTTGTCTTTCATATTATTAGGCCAGGTACTGATTAATTTATCTGCCAGGTGACGGTTCCATATAAATACTACCGCCATGCTTATTGTCATCAAAATATTCAAACAGTATTGAAGAGACAATGAACAGATAAACGAAACAACAAATCGTAATTCACCTCTATCCCTCTCTTCTACATCCTCTGAACAGTGGAGTCAACCAAGCGGAATCAGCTGTAAAATGAATTGTGAGTCCCAATAGAAAGAGGAAATTGTCACGTCATGGTTGATGATTGTATCAAATGGCTAACAATTGCTGCTTAAATTCAGCAATACATGTTGCTTAGCTTGCTTTCCCCTAAAACCTTCTTACACATAAAGCTATATTTAAAAACTAACAGACAATAACTGATATTCTTAACCACTGCCATGACGTAATTTTCCATAGATCTTATATGCTGCATCCAAAACGTGAGCGAGTTTGTCGAATTAGCAGGTATCAACATAAGAAAGAGATCAATTGAGAAAGAGAGATAATACTAGAGTGAGATAGAAATTGCATGAGCGAGTGGGAGAGCAAAAACAAATTGAATAAAAGAGTGGGTGAGAGCGAGAGAGTGATTAAGTGATACTAGTGATTAAGCGAATGTGAGTTAGAGAGAAGGGGAGAAAGAGAGTTACTATGAGGGAAATTAAAAGTATTAAGTGAAAGAGAGGAGAGAGAGAGAAAGAGAGAGAGAGAAAAAAAAAAGGGCCGGGAGGCAGACAAAGAGGAAAAGAATGAATGATTGGATGGCTGTAGGAGGGATAAAGAGATAGTTAAACTGTCATTGGGTTCCAGTTATTAGGTATGCCAAAAGCGAAAGAAATCGAAATATGTCATGTCTCGAATAGTTATGAAAAAGAGTGTCAATACAAAGATATTATCACTACCTCACTACACTGCACAAGGAAATCAATTATGCGTGACAAATTTGAAGAGCTATTCTTTTCAAGGGACATTGCAGCTTTCGTATTCTTATATTTCCTTGTTCCTTCTTTTTTTGTATTGTTATTTGGTAACAAATTAATTCTGTGATATTTTAGGATTAGATTAGAAAAAAGGTACAATATCGATAATTTTGAAAAATATTTAAAAGTTCATTTTATGTATCAATCTACAATTTTGTGAATATATTTAAGTTTTGAAGTTTCAAGTTTACATGTTTCCTCTTTATCGAAAATAATTGAACAATCATGAACATGGTAATAATTATGACATAACATACAGTAATGAAATAATCTTAATTATGATAAATACATTGAACAGCCAAATGAACTGGGGGATCTGCTAAAAAGCAAAGCTTGTAATATGTAGTTTCCAATTAACTGGTGTGTATACAAATTAAGATATCTCAAAACGGGGAACTTAATTTAAATCCAAACACATGCATGAAATGTATCACGATGTCACGAGTTGTCAGTCCCATCTGTGTCAAAATGATGAAGTGTGAAATATATCTCCTGAAAATGCCTGCGGTTCACAAGCTTTTTCCTGATTTATTTTAGTTATTGATTTGTACATATAAATATAAACATCCACCTTTGGGGGGGATTTGAGTCTCGTTAAACCAGAAAATGATACAAACTAGGTATGGGAACTTAATTTGCCTGAATTTCCTCCATAATTAGTCTTAAATAGTAGTATTATACGGCCAATTTCTTGTGCAGCGCGTTGCCGACGACTCGCCAGCTGCTTTAGCTTTAGGGTGTGAGCAAGAGGAACCCTACAACAAACTACCCCCCCCCCCCTTCCCTTCCCCGCTCAGCTGGTGGTTGTAGGGTTGCTTGGATACGGTTTGAAACCAATATATACTCATTTGACCGGAAGATCAATATCACATGAAAGATTTACCATGAGTCGAATATGATGATCACGAACAACGTAATCGATATCACGTGACGAAATTCGAATCAATTACAATGTTGCATCTATTATATAAATACCTAGTAAACTCTACTGCGCTGTGATGAAAAATTAAAAAAAATAATGGGGAAAACAAATCTCCCAAAAGTGCCATTTTACGGGTCTACAATCATAAAATGCTCAAATGCTTCTGAACAAATCGGGTCATCAACAAAGTTGTTAAGACGGCTTCAGATGAGGCTTTTATTATACCATAATTTAGGTGGTTCCAAAGCTTTGGGACAGCGCAACTGAATGCGCATTATCCAAAAGTTAATTTGTTTCGAGGTATAGCTTTAGAAGTGCACGTCGTAAGTTATTTGAATATGGATGTATAGATATTTCAGACAACTAGACTTGGGGTTTTTAAACGAGCAACAATTTTAAAAATACAAATCATGTTTGCCTGGCAACCAATGTAACCGGAGGCGGCCTTGTGACTTACAAACTTTGTAAGTCACAAGGGGGGGGGGGGGTACCAAAAAAGGGCAATTTCTGGCAATTTTTAGACATTGGTGTATACCCCTACATTGTGATGACATCATCAGGGATGATTTCAATATGTGTTTTACTTCATACACCATACAAGATACTACTTAAGCACCACACTTTGCAGTCGGGTGTAATGGTCTGAACAATTATTTGCGAGGTCGCAGTGCGAAAAATTCCATCTAATAAAGAGGAAAAACCCAATTCTGATTGGTTTTAAAGCACAATCTCATAAGGGAAGACTAAAAAGACCTTTGATAAGTAACATAAGTATATCATCTATAAATGCGAGCGAGTGTAGCGAGCGAGCTTTGGGGGAAATTGCTCTTAGTCGCTTGAGTTCAGGGGCGCATTAATACTGATGAGAGGAAAAGGGGACACTTATCAGAAAAGAAAAGGAGCACGTGTCAAAGTAAAACAAAAATTAATATATATATCAGAGGTGAAAATTGGGGACTTCTTCCACCTTCAAAAAAAAAAGGCGCTCACCAGGGATTTAAAAAAAAAAACTTATGAGAACAGGAAATGGCATTTGTCGACGGAAAAGGGGGCCCCATCAAATTTCGATAGGGTCATTTATAAGAGGTGAAAAGGTGCACTTATGAAAAGGAGATAGATCCCTTATTAGAAAGGAAAAGGGGCATGTATCATTGTTAAAAGGGAAATTATCGGAGGTGAAAAGAGGCAAATATCACACCTGAATAGGGGCTATGAGCAGATATGAAAAGGGGCACTTATGTAAATGAAAAAAAAACGGCATTTATATTAAAGGAAACTTTGCATTAGTCGAACGAAAATTGGCACTGTTCAGTTTTCAAATGGGCATTATTTTATCTGAAGTGAAAAAGAATGACTTCTCGTACCAGAAAAAGGTCATTTACCAGAGATTAGAAGGGGAAGTGGCTCTTTTTATTAAATGGTGGCACTTACCATTAGGAAAAGGGGCAATTATTAGAAAGGGAAAAGGGGCACATGTGAAATTGTAAGGTCTCGTTTCCGAGTTAAAAAGGGGTAGTTATTAAAAGGGGAAGGGGAACTTCTTACAAAGGAAAAGGGGCAATTGTCAAAGTGAAAGGGGCACCTCTCAGATTTGAATATGGCAATTATCAGATATGAAGGGGTTCCTTATCAAAAGTGAAAAGGGGCACTTATCATGCCTGAAAAGGGGCATTTACTAGATAATAAAGAGGGCACTTATGAGAATGAAAAATGGACACTTGATGCCAAGGAAAAATGGAACTTGTCGAAATAATAGGGGCAAAAGTCAAAATGAAAGGGGCACTTATCAGAGGTGAAAAGGGGAAGGCGCACGTTTACAAATTTATAGGGGCACTTGTCAAAGTAAAAGAGGCGCTTTTTCTATAAAAGGGGCACTTCTTACAAAGTTTAAGGGGCAATTTCCGGGTACTTAAAAAATGTGGGGCACCGCCGCCTCTGAATGTAACTTAATGAAAACGGGTTTAATATGGGAACATTTTCAAGAAATGTAGAGGACACAAGTCTTGCAGAGGCATTCTGAACACGATGTATCTTCATTATGTGTGAATCTGACAAACCAATCGTAATAATTAACAGCTTATTTTTTAAAAAATATTTTCGGGGCGTACTACACTTAATATGTAGTTATGAATTCATCATAACATATTTTTGGGGTGAGATAACTGACAATTTCTTTTAAAATTCAAGATAAGATGCGAGTTTGTGGAAGTTTTCCTCTTTCAAGTCAATTGCTTTTTTCGTGAGGGTATAGAAACTATATGGCAAGTTATAATGTAATGAGTTACTGCTTATGTAGGCCTACCGTTAGGCGCCGAATGGCATAGAGTGCGGATTTAGTCAAGATAATTTGTTAATTTTTCGCTGATAATATTTTCAAACGGCGTGAATTGTAACAATAACACCACCAAACATATCAAACTTGATCACTCTACATGTATATCGACATAAAGAATACATTTTCCTTCACTTTGTTCTGATTTGTTATGCTTTGGTTTTCTCACATTCATTAAAACACAACCGCCTCCCAAAACCACATGTACAAACCAACACTCACAGCACACACACACATTGACTAACAATAACAAAGCCCTCTAAATTGAGGTGAAAAAGGGCACTTCTTTTACCCCAAAATATATCATATTAAAAACAGTATGAAATACTCACTGTATTTGTATAATCATTCAGTAGGCCTTTATGTGCAAGTTAATGACGTCATTCACTGCCTTCAGTTTAGGAACAAGATAAGTTGTTTGATGTAAAGATACTTGAGTCATACATGAACTATAAATAACTGGTTAGGACTTCTAATGATGTTGTCCGTAATAATATTCCGTGTACTAAAACCCTTCTCGACGCGTACGACGTTCTAAAAACAGCTCAAACTAGTCTAAAGTGTGAGAAAGAAGACAACTTAAACAAGAGTCGTTCGAATCACAATTCCAGCCAAACGTTGAAGTGTCCGATTTCGCTTGCATTGAAATCACCTCATTCCAAATGCGATGTAACCTGCTTAATAGTTAAGTAAGTATGACAGTTATCAAAAGTCCACTCCCTGTTTCGGAGAGACCGACATGAAGCAGCCTACGAGGAAGTAATGACATACAGTCAACAAGTCTAGTTGAACGTGATCAGGTCGAGGAAAACAAATATCAATTTTGACAACACCTCGCCCGCATGAATAAACATTATTAATATAAATATTCATGTCGGGTTTCAAAGTTGCTGCAGGGGTGGCGGAGAGTCTTTTACATTCCGGGGTGCACCAACAAAAAAAGAACACTTTCTTCAAAAAGAAGAGGGAACCTTAAAATGGTAACCTCAAAATGGTAACTTCTATGCAGGAGTTCGCCAAAGGCCGGAGAGCTGTACTGTAAGAAAACGATACAATCGATTCGTTATGGCCTGCAACGCATTCAAGTAAAGCGTGGATTTGAATACTGTCGAAGAGTTACAGCGGAAAGTCATTATTGATATTATGATTAATTTTGCCAATCGTGGACGAGAGAATGAATGAGAAATGACACCAGGGGTGGAGGTGTTTCACAAAGATCCTAAGTTGAACTTGTCTCTAAATCGGACTTAACAATTATGAAAATATTTTGTAAAAGTTATTTTCAAAGGCATTAATGTTGATTTAAATCATTCATATTTTCTATTATCATGAATTATTTCGTGTTCTTGATGTTGAATTTATGAAAAGTCTAAAATGCGTAATTTTTTGCATTTAAAGATATTATGTTTTAAGGCGACACATGGCTGTCCATAAGTTTGAAATCGAACTTAAATTGAAGTTCGACTTGGATCCTTTGTGAAACACCCCTGATAATAGGGACTTTTATATTTGCGTGATCTGATACGTGCAGGCGCGCCGGAAGCAGTTTGGGATGGGGGGGGGGGGGCAAACGTTCCAGGGGGCTCACCTTCCAGGGACTGATGAATTTATCTGCCATTTGATTGCCTTTTAACGGTTCCATATTGTAGGGTTGTATATTGTACTCAAATTTAACCTTCGAAGTTTTCGCCATGTTTTCCTGAAAGTTGTAAGTTCAATGGTTGCATTCATTAGCCTCTTTAATTTCTTTATACACTGTGTCCATATTCACCACCAAGTGTGGTATTTTTAATTAGTGAGTGGGTGAGAAAGAATGTTAATATCAAGTGTGTGTGTGAGAGAGAGAGAGAGAGAGAGAGAGAGAGCGAGAGAGCGAGGCAGGCAGACAGACAGACAGAGAGAAAGATAGTGACTGAATGGAGGGAGAAAGAGAGAGATTGTCACTGCGTACCAGTTATTCTGTATGCCAAAAGCGAAATAAGCTGGAATAGCTATGAAAACGAGTGTCAATATCAAGTAATCTCAGTACGTCACTACACTACAAAAGGAATCAATTATGCGTGAAACATTAATAAAGAGCTATTCTTTTTTAGGGGATACTGCTGCTTTTGTATTCTTCCACACTAAGGCCAAGTAAAAATAATTCCTAGTTTCTCTTCCCCGCTAGCATTCTTTTGGCGCCCAGCTAGTTTTGGGTTATTTTTGTTTGTTGTTATTTGATATGTTCAGCTTCAGATAGAACAAATTAATGTTAGTTGACGGGGCACTTTATTAAGGTCTCAAAACATGCATGAAAGTTCATCACGGTATCATGAGTGATCAGTCCCATCCGTGTCAAATTGTGTAGTGTCAAGTAGATCAGTCCAATCCGTGTCAAGTGGTGTAGTGTCAAGTAGATCAGTCCCATATGTGTCAAATGGTGTAGTGTCAAGTAGATCTCCTGAAATCACTAGCAGTTATTTTCATACTGAACCATGTCCATGCTTATTATTTTGTATTTATTATTATTTGGCCTGGGGAGGGGAGGGGGGGGGGGGTTGTTTAGAGTGTCATTATCTAAAACAAACAAATTATATAAACTCGGTATGTGAATATAATTAGCCTGAATTTTCTCCATTATCATTCTTAACAAGTGGTAGAATATCACAAATGTTCGTGCATTGCGTTGCCGACGACTCGCCAGATGCTTTAGTTGTAGGGTCCGGTGTGCGCAAGAGGGCATTACAGACTGAACTTCAGGAATGCATTGATATGTTCACATTCAGTAAAACCAAGGAGATATCACTTGTACTGTATCTCCTTGGGAAAACGCAACTGCTTCCCAAAACCATATGCATAAACATACACTCACAATAACTAACAATAACCTCATTCATATGCGAATGCCTTTCCAAAACAACATGTACAAACAGACAGTCACAATAAGTAACAATAATAAAGTCTTCTAACTTGTTCAAAATAAACATGTCCTACTAATAAGATAGATGTATATATCGTAGCTACTCATTTATAACAATACTCTATTGTGGTGTTGTTATTATGATTCACTAATTTGTGTAACCTTTTGAAGACTATGTATGAACCACTCGACTATATATATTATTATACAAATCAATTGTTTGTTTGTATGCTATATAGATCTACTTAATTTAAACAAATAATTAATACACTTTGTTTTCTTCTTTATTGTTTTTACCCCAAATAATTTGCTGAAGACGACTATAAGCACAAGTTAACATGAAACCATGCCTATGTGCGATTAACTTATCAAAATATCATGTTTGAACAAATATGCAAACACCCACGCCTCATTTTCAACTAAAGCGAACGAGAAACAAGTATTCGATTTTACATAGCCTAAAACAAATAGACCAGTTTCTGGTTGGTAGAAATTCTTTCCTTTGGTCGAGTGCATGCAAGCGTGCATACCCCAACTTGAAAAGGCATTCCGAACATATAATACTAAAAATGCATGGAAATGAATGTAAACAATGACAGGGTGCAAAAATAAAAAAAAAATATTATTCCAGATTTTGCAGGAGCTAATTTGCATGACATTGCAAATGAGTTTAACAGATTCTATGCCCGTTTTTATTCTAAGATACTGAGATAGCTAGACAATATACATAGTTGAGGAATGAAGACTCTCCCCCAATTTGTTGTGAGCTAACAGATGTTGTATTTCAAGAGAACCAATCCTAGAAAAGCAATGGAACCCGATAACATTTGTGGAAAATTGTTAAAACTTTGTGCGTGGCAACTAGCAATGGCATTTCACACTCTTTTTCAGGAATCTCTTGATCAAAACTATTTGCCCAATTGCTGGAATTCCCAGCAGCCAGTCACCTCAAGCTTCCCAGCCAAATGATTTCTGACAAATAGCCCTTATGAAAAGTTTTGAAAGGGTTGTACTGCAATTCTTGAATTCTTATTCCCTAGTGTGTTAAAGGATATTGATGTAATGAAAATTTGCTTACTATTACCAAAAAGATGTGTAAACGATGCTATACTTTCTCACAACACACTGATATAGCTGGTTGCTATGTACGGATTTCATTCCTTGATTTTTCGTCCACTCTTCATCATCATCAATTTTCAAGTGGCGCTATATAAAGCGCTTTTGTGGTCTTCACGAGAGCACGCCATGCAAATCTTTCACGTGAAAAGGGCACTTATTCGAATGGGAAATTAAGGCACTAATCACAAGAAAAAAAGGCACTTATTAGAAAGAAAAAGAGGGTACGTGAAAACAAAAGGACAGTTATAAGAGGTCAAAAGGGGCACTTAATAGAAGGGGAAGAGGTACCTCTTACAAAGAAAGGGGCACTTGACAAAGTAAAAAGGGGAACCTCTCAGAATTGAATAGAGGCAATTATTAGAGGTAAAAATGGCAGTTATCAAAGATGGTTGGTTAGTGGCATCTATCTGATTTCAATGAGGGCATTATTTTATCAGAGGTGAAAAGGGGGCATTTATGAGAAGGGGAAATAGAACGTGGAACATGCACATAATATTATTAATGAAGGAAAAAGGGACACTTATCTGAACTGACATGACATGTTTTTGACATGTTAAAATGCATGCCCTTGGGGGGGGGCACCTTTTTGAATCCCCCTCGGAGTTCTGCCTCTTAAGTAATAGCACACAGCGTCAGCAAGTCTAGATGAACGTGATCAAAATGAGGACAATAAAATAAATTTTACAATGCCTCACTCGCATGGATTAACATTATATATATGTGCATTCTTGAAGGGTTTCAATGTTGCACGGCGGGTGCGAAGGAGTCTTTAAAAAAAAGGCACCTACAAAGGGTAACCATGAAGTTGAAAGAAAGCAAGTTGTATACATTGGTGTACACCCTTGCATTGTATCAGGGATGATCGTCAACAGGTTTTTCTTTACTGTTTGAGAACCGTACTTTGCATATGTTTGTGATTGTCTAACGATTAAAAGCCATACAGAAAATCTTTCGATAAAATTCACAATCCTGATGGGGTTTTAAGCACGATATTTTAATGAAAGAATTAATAAGACTTAACAAATATATATATATATATATAGGCTTACAATAGATGCAAGCGAGCGTAGCAAGCAAGTTTTGGGGAAATTAGTGAGAGAAAAAAAATGCTCTCAGCCGCTTGACTGAGAAATCTATTGTTTCGGGTGAGATGAGGGGTGATAAAAACATCTTGTCAAAGCACGTCTGGCAAATATGTCTCTTTTTAACATGAATGACATCGGTAATGTTAATGAAGATGCCTTGAGTTTTAAAACCCCTTCATATTGGTTAAATCTATTTATTCTTGAACGAAGGGCATTTGGTTACCTAGGTACTCTATGACAGTTAAAAGGGGTTTAAACGTTGAAAGGTTGCCTATTTTATCAGTTGGATAGAATATGTGATCGTAGTTTAAAGGGGCAAACATTTAGTGCGAAAAAGGCACACTTCATGAAGAAGGGGAAATGGCATTTATTACAAAGGAAAATGGGCAATTGACAAAATAAAAGGGGCAGTTATCAGAGGTGAAAAGCAGCACTTCTCTTAAGTAATAGCACACAGCGTCAGCAAGTCTAGATGAACGTGATCAAAATGACCTAAACATATATAATATAAAGCGGTATGAACTACTCACATTCTTTGTATAATCAATCAATAGGCCTTTAAGTACATATTAATGACGTCATGCACCGCCTTTAGGTGCACGATTAATTATTCGATGTCAAGATACTTGAGTAATAAATAAACAACTGGTTAGGAATTATAATGATATTGTCCGTGGTAATATTCCGTGTACTAAATCCCCGCTTAACACGACGAAAATCTAAAAACGGCTCAAACTTGTGTAAACTGTGAGAATAAAGAAAACGTCTATCAAATCACACAATTCCAGCCTTATTTTTGACTGTCCGAATTTCGCTTGCATTTAAATGTCCTCATTTGCTAAATGCAATGTAACTCGCTTGAATTAAGAAAGATAAAACGTTCTTAAATTGACTCCTTGTTCTGAAGAGACCAACATGAAACAGCCCATACAGAGAAGGTTTATTGGAATGCGATCAAATTGAGGAAAAATGAAAAATAAATTTAACAATGACTCACTCGCATTTATAAAGAGATACAAATTATGTATTCCCGGCGGGTTTCCGATGTTGCACTGCATGGGTCCAGGGGTCCAGGGGCGGAACCCCCTAGTTTTAGTTATTTCTAATCTTGAAGATGTCTGTCTTGGCCGATAGAAACTCTAATTTATCCCTTCAATTGTGCACTACCCATATGGCTTTATTTCATTGGAAATCAAACCTGTCTCTCACACGCTCTCTACCTCTCTCTCTCTCCCTCTCCTGTCTTTCTTTCTTTCTTTTCTTCCCTTATATTTCTTTCATCTGATGATGCTTATTCTACCTAACTGCTAAGAAAGCATGTATATGCTTTTAATGACACAACCATCGGACCGACGCTGTTAAGTCCTCTCAGGGGGACTTGGTAATGAGGATTAATGCCTTACCAAAAGACATGATCGTAGTGACTTGGTTTCGAACCCGGGACCCAGCGGTTTCGAGGCCACTGCTTTACCATACAGCCCTCGTGCATCCTTTCTTTAGTCCCTTTACTTTCTTTATTTGTTCTAAAATTCTTTCCTTTCCTATTTTTCTGTTCAATGTTTTATTGTTTAGAAGGGAAGGGGAGCCTAGTTCACAAGTGATCTTAAGACGAAACAAGAGACAAAACTTTATAAATCTTTTCTCTACTGATCTATTTTGTTTAAAAGCATTTAAATTGTTTGGTCTAATCAAGCACTCTGATCTTGAATGTATTGCGCAAGGTGACAGGAAGGAGGATTATAACACGGTAGACATTTTCATAAAGGGCTTTTCAGATTGTTCCCCAACTTGGCACGGGAATGAAATGCATCGTGTTCTTTATTTAGCCTAGCTATCAACGCATTGTACAGCTTACTCTGTTTTACATATATAGGATATCAAAATGAGAGTAGTGTACAGGGTCTTAAAGAAATTAAAACTAGTATTATAAATCCAAGATCAGACAGACATAGCCTACAGAACAATGTAAGAGCATCTTTTAGGTGTATACAGCTTCAAAATGTTACAATTATATAAAAGAATGTATACTGTTTCAGGAAGAGCTCAAAACTGAAACTTGACCACGCTAACAACAAATATTGTTAATGAGCTGTAGATTAAAATCTAACCATGTGATATTTCCGTGTTTGTTTGGTGCCTGATATAACTATTATACTAGAAATAAGAAGAAATATCATCGATGGTATGTTAATACAAATTTTGCATCGTATTCTTGCAGACATCATGCACCTGAAATTTGGAACTTGCTTCCAACTAATATAACTTCAATCTCATTATACAACAGTTTTAAACGTACTCTCAAAAGTTTCTTGATTGCGCATGACTCTCACTGAACGTAATTATCTAGCTTGTTGCCCCTCTCTTTCTCTCTCTCTCTCTCTTTATCTTTCTTCTTCCCTTTGCTATCTTCTGGCTTTTTCATCCTACCATGTTGTATTTTATGTACTGGGTTTGTGCCGGTTGTTATGCAATTTCTGAATGATACTATCCGAAACTTTACTTGCTACTTGTTTTCTTACTATATTTATTATATCTTATTTGATAGGAAGCTGTCCAGACAAAACCTTTTCTTATTTTTTTTTTTTTTACAGCTGTGCCTTATTCTGTTTTGTATTAATTCATTTCACATGTATATGCTATCCAAATTTATGTAAAATATTTTACATGAAATTGCATGTTTCTTACTTTGTAAAAATGTTTTTAAAAATGGAATTCAATAAACTGAACTGAAACTGAACTGATCACGTGGTTTTCTTTTCGAAAATCTATCCGTAGCCTAATCTTTCTATAGCGTGGAACATAATTAGAGGGCGTTCGACAACAACCATGTTTAGTACCGTTGATTTATATAGGACAGTTTGGCCAACCCGGATCGAGTTCGGCCGAATATGCGGAATACTGTTTTGTTAGGCTAGCACAAAACAAATAATATACGCCATGTCGTGACCTACTAAAACCAAGTTGGCAAAACTTTGTTTATAGATGGTTTTGATCCTTTAAAAAGATTCTTTAAACATTAAGAAGTCTCTCTTTGTGAATTTTTTGAATCAGCAATTTCTTCAACCTACCCCAACCCTCCCCAACGCCTTTTCGACCCCTTCCCCTTTATTCTTATAGATTGACTTCTGGCCTTTATGTATGAATAATGATAACACATAACTTCCATGACCACATATCAATTGTCATTTCTACGGGTATATATGCACGCTTTCCCATCCTCTCACAATATTTCCACGATATGCGCGTATCGCTATTACAAAAACCTCCATTGATAACTTTAGGTGGCATGCGGAATGTTAAGGAAATTTAATTCCTGTTAACCTTCCTTTTCTTTGAATGGAATTTGATAAGTGATTAAATTCAGGTTTTTATTATTGTAATGTTCTTTTGGGTTAAAAAATACGAAACATCTTGACCCCTTTAATGCCTTTTTTATTTTGGAGGGGAGGGTGGATTTTTTAAATTTGTATTATATATATATATATATATATATATATATATATATATATATATACATATATATATATATATTGTGGGGGGGGGGGGGCAAAAATGCTTTGTGCCCCCCACCCCCATGTTTCAGTTGGGGAGAGTGCCCCCTTCCCCCCTGCTTCCCAATTCCGGCGTCTTTGGCCGCCCCCCCCCCCCCGCCGCCATGTTACCCACTATAGCTATATTCTTTCATACCAACTTAATCATCAATTGAAAATATCATTTCATTTTCCGAGTAAGACCTGAGGAACTAGAGCCCCCCCCCCCCCCTAATTCAACAGGCCCACTAAATAGGCTGCCTACGTCACTGTATAAATATAGAACATCGACTAACCTAGTTACCCATCCACGGCCGAATCTGAGGGGGAATATAATTATGATCCATACCTCATCTAAAATATGCTGAGTTTATGATGCATATAGTTATGTTCGAAGTTTTAAAGGCCTATCCCATATCGTAGAAGTGTAGGCAACTTACACTTTGCTAATTTTTGTTTGTTTTCAGTGCCGCGAACATGATCTGATGGTGAGGGGAGAGGGGGGTGGGGCGGTAGAGGGGGGGGGGGGGGTGGCAGAAAAATTGCAGCAAGGAAACACGACGCCTTTGTTCCATGGTCCTCCCTTCTATACCCCTCCCGTCACTCTCTCTCTCTCTCCCTCTATTTGCTCTATACCCCTCCCGTCACTCACTCTCTGTCCCTCTCTATACCCTTCCAGTCACTTACTCTCTCTCTCTCTGCTCTATACCCCTTCCGTCACTCAATCTCTGCTCTATACCCCTTCCGTCACTCACTCTCTGTCTCTCTCTCTCTGCGCTATACCCTTCCCGTCACTTACTCTCTCCCTCTATTTGCTCTATACCCCTTCCGTCACTCACTCTCTCTCCCTCTCTGCTCTATACTCCTCCCGTCACTCACTCTCTTCCTCTCTGCTCTATACCCCTCCTGTCACTCCCTCTCTCCCTCTCTCTGCTCTATACCCTCCCGTCACTCTCTCTCTCTCTCTCTGCGCTATACCCTTCCCGTCACTTACTCTCTCCCTCTATTTGCTCTATACCCCTTCTGTCACTCACTCTCAGTCCCTCTCTGCTTTATACCCCTCCTGTCACTCACTCTCTCCCTCTCTCTGCTCTATACCCCTCCCGTCACTCACTCTCTCCCTCTCTCTGCTCTATACCCCTCCCGTCACTCACTCTCTCCCTCTCTGCTCTATACCCCTCCTGTCTCTCACTCTCTCCCTCTCTCTGCTCTATACCCCTCCCGTCACTCACTCTCTCCCTCTCTCTACGCTATACCCCTCCCGTCACTTACTCTCTCCCTCTCTGCTCTATATCCCTCCCGTCACTCACTCTCTGTCTCTCTCTGCTCTATACCCCTCCCGTCAATCAATCTCTCTCCCTCTCTGCTCTATACCCCTCCCGTCAATCACTCTCTCCCCCTCTCTGCTCTATACCCCTCCCGTAAATCACTCTCTCTCCCTCTCTGCTCTATACCCCTCCCGTCACTTACTCTCTCCCTCTCTCTCTATACCCCTCCCGTCACTCACTCTCTGTCTCTCTCTGCTCTATACCCCTCCCGTCACTCACTCTCTCCCTCTCTGCTCTATACCCCTCCCGTCACTCACTCTCTCCCTCTCTCTGCGCTATACCCCCTTCTGTCACTCACTCTCTATCTCTCTCTATACCCTTTCCGTCACTCAATCTCTCTCCCTCTCTTCTCTATACCCCTTCCGTCACTCTCTCTCTCCATACCCCTCCCATCACTCAGTCTCTCCCTCTCTCTTTCTCCTCTTTACCCCTTCCGTTACTCTCTCTCTCTCTCTCTCTCTCTCTCTCTCTCCATACCCCTCCCATCACTCAGTCTCTCTCTGTCTCTCTCTCCTCTATACCCCTTCCGTCACACTCTCTCTCTCTCTCTCTCTCTCTCCATACCCCTCCCATCACTCAGTCTCTCTCTCTCTCTCTCTTTCTCCTCTATACCCCTTCCGTCACTCTCTCTCTCTCTCTCCATACCCCTCCCATCACTCAGTCTCTCTCTCTCTCTCTCTTTCTCCTCTATACCCCTTCCGTCACTCTCTCTCTCTCTCTCTTTCTCTCTCTCCATACCCCTCCCGTCACTCACTCTCTGTCTCACTCTGCTCTATACCCCTCCCGTCACTCACTCTCTGTCTCACTCTGCTCTATACCCCTCCCGTCACACACTCTCTGTCTCTCTCTGCTCTATACCACTCCCGTCACTCACTCTCTGTTTCTCTCTGTTCTATACCCCTCCCGTCACTCACTCTCCGTCTCTCTCTGCTCTATACCCCTCCCGTCACACACTCTCTGTCTCTCTCTGCTCTATACCCCTCCCGTCACTCACTCTCTGTCTCTCTCTGCTCTATACCCCTCCCGTCACTCACTCTCCGTCTCTCTCTGCTCTATACCCCTCCCGTCACCCACTCTCTCCCTCTCTTTGCTCTATACCCCTCCCGTCACTCACTCTCTCTCCCTCTCTGCTCTATACCCCCTACCGTCACTCACTCTCTGTCTCTCTCTGCGCTATACCCCTCCCGTCACTCACTCTCTCCCTCTCTGCTCTATACCCCTCCCGTCACTCACTCTCTCCCTCTCTCTGCGCTATACCCCCTTCTGTCACTCACTCTCTATCTCTCTCTATACCCTTTCCGTCACTCACTCTCTCTCCCTCTCTGCTCTATACCCCCCCCCGTCAATCACTCTCTTTCTCTCTCTCTCTCCATACCCCTCCCATCACTCAGACTCTCTCTGTCTCTCCCTCTCTGCTCTATACCCCTCCCGTCACACTCTCTCTGTCTCTTTCTGCTCTATACCCCTCCCGTCACTCACTCTCTGTCTCTCTCTGCTCTATACCCCTCCCGTCACTCACTCTCTGTCTCTCTCTGCTCTATACCCCTCCCGTCACTCTCTCTCTCTCTCTCTCTACCCTTTCCGTCACCCACTCTCTCTCCCTCTCTTCTCTATACCCCTTCCGTCACTCTCTCTCTCTCTCTCCATACCCCTCCCATCACTCAGTCTCTCTCTGTCTCTCTCTCCTCTATACCCCTTCCGTCACTCTCTCTCTCTCTCCATACCCCTCCCATCACTCAGTCGCTCTCTCTCTCTCTCTTTCTCTTCTATACCCCTTCCGTCACTCTCTCTCTCTCTCTCTCGCTCTCTCTCCATACCCCTCCCATCACTCAGTCTCTCTCTGTCTCTCTCTCCTCTATACCCCTTCCGTCACTCTCTCTCTCTCTCTCTCTCTCTCTCTCTCTCTCCATACCCCTCCCATCACTCAGTCTCTCTCTGTCTCTCTCTCTCTCTCCTCTATACCCCTTCCGTCACTCACTCTCTTTCTCTCTCTAAATCCCTCTCTCTGCTCTATACCCCTCCCGTCACTCACTCTCTCCCTCTCTCTACGCTATACCCCTCCCGTCACTTACTCTCTCCCTCTCTGCTCTATATCCCTCCCGTCACTTACTCTCTCCCTCTCTGCTCTATACCCCTCCCGTCAATCACTCTCTCCCCCTCTCTGCTCTATACCCCTCCCGTCAATCACTCTCTCTCCCTCTCTGCTCTATACCCCTCCCGTCACTCACTATCTGTCTCTCTCTGCTCTATACCCCTCCCGTCACTCACTCTCTGTCTCTCTCTGCTCTATACCCCTCCCGTCACTCACTCTCTGTCTCACTCTGCTCTATACCCCTCCCGTCACACTCTCTCTGTCTCTCTCTGCTCTATACCCCTCCCGTCACTCACTCTCTGTCTCTCTCTGCTCTATACCCCTCCCGTCACTCACTCTCTGTCTCTCTCTGTTCTATACCCCTCCCATCACTCAGTCTCTCTCTCTCTCTCTCTTTCTCCTCTATACCCCTTCCGTCACTCTCTCTCTCTCTCTCTTTCTCTCTCTCCATACCCCTCCCGTCACTCACTCTCTGTCTCACTCTGCTCTATACCCCTCCCGTCACTCACTCTCTGTCTCACTCTGCTCTATACCCCTCCCGTCACACACTCTCTGTCTCTCTCTGCTCTATACCACTCCCGTCACTCACTCTCTGTTTCTCTCTGTTCTATACCCCTCCCGTCACTCACTCTCCGTCTCTCTCTGCTCTATACCCCTCCCGTCACACACTCTCTGTCTCTCTCTGCTCTATACCCCTCCCGTCACTCACTCTCTGTCTCTCTCTGCTCTATACCCCTCCCGTCACTCACTCTCCGTCTCTCTCTGCTCTATACCCCTCCCGTCACCCACTCTCTCCCTCTCTTTGCTCTATACCCCTCCCGTCACTCACTCTCTCTCCCTCTCTGCTCTATACCCCCTACCGTCACTTACTCTCTGTCTCTCTCTGCGCTATACCCCTCCCGTCACTCACTCTCTCCCTCTCTGCTCTATACCCCTCCCGTCACTCACTCTCTCCCTCTCTCTGCGCTATACCCCCTTCTGTCACTCACTCTCTATCTCTCTCTATACCCTTTCCGTCACTCACTCTCTCTCCCTCTCTGCTCTATACCCCCCCCCCCGTCAATCACTCTCTTTCTCTCTCTCTCTCCATACCCCTCCCATCACTCAGACTCTCTCTGTCTCTCCCTCTCTGCTCTATACCCCTCCCGTCACACTCTCTCTGTCTCTTTCTGCTCTATACCCCTCCCGTCACTCACTCTCTGTCTCTCTCTGCTCTATACCCCTCCCGTCACTCACTCTCTGTCTCTCTCTGCTCTATACCCCTCCCGTCACTCTCTCTCTCTCTCTCTCTACCCTTTCCGTCACCCACTCTCTCTCCCTCTCTTCTCTATACCCCTTCCGTCACTCTCTCTCTCTCTCTCCATACCCCTCCATCACTCAGTCTCTCTCTGTCTCTCTCTCCTCTATACCCCTTCCGTCACTCTCTCTCTCTCTCCATACCCCTCCCATCACTCAGTCGCTCTCTCTCTCTCTCTCTTTCTCTTCTATACCCCTTCCGTCACTCTCTCTCTCTCTCTCTCGCTCTCTCTCCATACCCCTCCCATCACTCAGTCTCTCTCTGTCTCTCTCTCCTCTATACCCCTTCCGTCACTCACTCTCTCTCTCTCTCTCTCTCTCTCTCTCCATACCCCTCCCATCACTCAGTCTCTCTCTGTCTCTCTCTCTCTCTCCTCTATACCCCTTCCGTCACTCACTCTCTTTCTCTCTCTAAATCCCTCTCTCTGCTCTATACCCCTCCCGTCACTCACTCTCTCCCTCTCTCTACGCTATACCCCTCCCGTCACTTACTCTCTCCCTCTCTGCTCTATATCCCTCCCGTCACTTACTCTCTCCCTCTCTGCTCTATACCCCTCCCGTCAATCACTCTCTCCCCCTCTCTGCTCTATACCCCTCCCGTCAATCACTCTCTCTCCCTCTCTGCTCTATACCCCTCCCGTCACTCACTCTCTGTCTCTCTCTGCTCTATACCCCTCCCGTCACTCACTCTCTGTCTCTCTCTGCTCTATACCCCTCCCGTCACTCACTCTCTGTCTCACTCTGCTCTATACCCCTCCCGTCACACTCTCTCTGTCTCTCTCTGCTCTATACCCCTCCCGTCACTCACTCTCTGTCTCTCTCTGCTCTATACCCCTCCCGTCACTCACTCTCTGTCTCTCTCTGTTCTATACCCCTCCCGTCACTCACTCTCTGTCTCTCTCTGCTCTATACCCCTCCCGTCACTCACTCTCTCCCTCTCTGCTCTATACCCCTCCCGTCACTCACTCTCTCCCTCTCTCTGCGCTATACCCCCTTCTGTCACTCACTCTCTATCTCTCTCTATACCCTTTCCGTCACTCAATCTCTCTCCCTCTCTTCTCTATACCCCTTCCGTCACTCTCTCTCTCCATACCCCTCCCATCACTCAGTCTCTCCCTCTCTCTTTCTCCTCTTTACCCCTTCCGTTACTCTCTCTCTCTCTCTCTCTCTCTCTCTCTCTCTCTCCATACCCCTCCCATCACTCAGTCTCTCTCTGTCTCTCTCTCCTCTATACCCCTTCCGTCACACTCTCTCTCTCTCTCTCTCTCTCTCCATACCCCTCCCATCACTCAGTCTCTCTCTCTCTCTCTCTTTCTCCTCTATACCCCTTCCGTCACTCTCTCTCTCTCTCTCCATACCCCTCCCATCACTCAGTCTCTCTCTCTCTCTCTCTTTCTCCTCTATACCCCTTCCGTCACTCTCTCTCTCTCTCTCTTTCTCTCTCTCCATACCCCTCCCGTCACTCACTCTCTGTCTCACTCTGCTCTATACCCCTCCCGTCACTCACTCTCTGTCTCACTCTGCTCTATACCCCTCCCGTCACACACTCTCTGTCTCTCTCTGCTCTATACCACTCCCGTCACTCACTCTCTGTTTCTCTCTGTTCTATACCCCTCCCGTCACTCACTCTCCGTCTCTCTCTGCTCTATACCCCTCCCGTCACACACTCTCTGTCTCTCTCTGCTCTATACCCCTCCCGTCACTCACTCTCTGTCTCTCTCTGCTCTATACCCCTCCCGTCACTCACTCTCCGTCTCTCTCTGCTCTATACCCCTCCCGTCACCCACTCTCTCCCTCTCTTTGCTCTATACCCCTCCCGTCACTCACTCTCTCTCCCTCTCTGCTCTATACCCCCTACCGTCACTCACTCTCTGTCTCTCTCTGCGCTATACCCCTCCCGTCACTCACTCTCTCCCTCTCTGCTCTATACCCCTCCCGTCACTCACTCTCTCCCTCTCTCTGCGCTATACCCCCTTCTGTCACTCACTCTCTATCTCTCTCTATACCCTTTCCGTCACTCACTCTCTCTCCCTCTCTGCTCTATACCCCCCCCCCCCGTCAATCACTCTCTTTCTCTCTCTCTCTCCATACCCCTCCCATCACTCAGACTCTCTCTGTCTCTCCCTCTCTGCTCTATACCCCTCCCGTCACACTCTCTCTGTCTCTTTCTGCTCTATACCCCTCCCGTCACTCACTCTCTGTCTCTCTCTGCTCTATACCCCTCCCGTCACTCACTCTCTGTCTCTCTCTGCTCTATACCCCTCCCGTCACTCTCTCTCTCTCTCTCTCTACCCTTTCCGTCACCCACTCTCTCTCCCTCTCTTCTCTATACCCCTTCCGTCACTCTCTCTCTCTCTCTCCATACCCCTCCCATCACTCAGTCTCTCTCTGTCTCTCTCTCCTCTATACCCCTTCCGTCACTCTCTCTCTCTCTCTCCATACCCCTCCCATCACTCAGTCGCTCTCTCTCTCTCTCTTTCTCTTCTATACCCCTTCCGTCACTCTCTCTCTCTCTCTCTCGCTCTCTCTCCATACCCCTCCCATCACTCAGTCTCTCTCTGTCTCTCTCTCCTCTATACCCCTTCCGTCACTCTCTCTCTCTCTCTCTCTCTCTCTCTCTCTCTCCATACCCCTCCCATCACTCAGTCTCTCTCTGTCTCTCTCTCTCTCTCCTCTATACCCCTTCCGTCACTCACTCTCTTTCTCTCTCTAAATCCCTCTCTCTGCTCTATACCCCTCCCGTCACTCACTCTCTCCCTCTCTCTACGCTATACCCCTCCCGTCACTTACTCTCTCCCTCTCTGCTCTATATCCCTCCCGTCACTTACTCTCTCCCTCTCTGCTCTATACCCCTCCCGTCAATCACTCTCTCCCCCTCTCTGCTCTATACCCCTCCCGTCAATCACTCTCTCTCCCTCTCTGCTCTATACCCCTCCCGTCACTCACTATCTGTCTCTCTCTGCTCTATACCCCTCCCGTCACTCACTCTCTGTCTCTCTCTGCTCTATACCCCTCCCGTCACTCACTCTCTGTCTCACTCTGCTCTATACCCCTCCCGTCACACTCTCTCTGTCTCTCTCTGCTCTATACCCCTCCCGTCACTCACTCTCTGTCTCTCTCTGCTCTATACCCCTCCCGTCACTCACTCTCTGTCTCTCTCTGTTCTATACCCCTCCCATCACTCAGTCTCTCTCTCTCTCTCTCTTTCTCCTCTATACCCCTTCCGTCACTCTCTCTCTCTCTCTCTTTCTCTCTCTCCATACCCCTCCCGTCACTCACTCTCTGTCTCACTCTGCTCTATACCCCTCCCGTCACTCACTCTCTGTCTCACTCTGCTCTATACCCCTCCCGTCACACACTCTCTGTCTCTCTCTGCTCTATACCACTCCCGTCACTCACTCTCTGTTTCTCTCTGTTCTATACCCCTCCCGTCACTCACTCTCCGTCTCTCTCTGCTCTATACCCCTCCCGTCACACACTCTCTGTCTCTCTCTGCTCTATACCCCTCCCGTCACTCACTCTCTGTCTCTCTCTGCTCTATACCCCTCCCGTCACTCACTCTCCGTCTCTCTCTGCTCTATACCCCTCCCGTCACCCACTCTCTCCCTCTCTTTGCTCTATACCCCTCCCGTCACTCACTCTCTCTCCCTCTCTGCTCTATACCCCCTACCGTCACTTACTCTCTGTCTCTCTCTGCGCTATACCCCTCCCGTCACTCACTCTCTCCCTCTCTGCTCTATACCCCTCCCGTCACTCACTCTCTCCCTCTCTCTGCGCTATACCCCCTTCTGTCACTCACTCTCTATCTCTCTCTATACCCTTTCCGTCACTCACTCTCTCTCCCTCTCTGCTCTATACCCCCCCCCCCGTCAATCACTCTCTTTCTCTCTCTCTCTCCATACCCCTCCCATCACTCAGACTCTCTCTGTCTCTCCCTCTCTGCTCTATACCCCTCCCGTCACACTCTCTCTGTCTCTTTCTGCTCTATACCCCTCCCGTCACTCACTCTCTGTCTCTCTCTGCTCTATACCCCTCCCGTCACTCACTCTCTGTCTCTCTCTGCTCTATACCCCTCCCGTCACTCTCTCTCTCTCTCTCTCTACCCTTTCCGTCACCCACTCTCTCTCCCTCTCTTCTCTATACCCCTTCCGTCACTCTCTCTCTCTCTCTCCATACCCCTCCCATCACTCAGTCTCTCTCTGTCTCTCTCTCCTCTATACCCCTTCCGTCACTCTCTCTCTCTCTCCATACCCCTCCCATCACTCAGTCGCTCTCTCTCTCTCTCTCTTTCTCTTCTATACCCCTTCCGTCACTCTCTCTCTCTCTCTCTCGCTCTCTCTCCATACCCCTCCCATCACTCAGTCTCTCTCTGTCTCTCTCTCCTCTATACCCCTTCCGTCACTCACTCTCTCTCTCTCTCTCTCTCTCTCTCTCTCCATACCCCTCCCATCACTCAGTCTCTCTCTGTCTCTCTCTCTCTCTCCTCTATACCCCTTCCGTCACTCACTCTCTTTCTCTCTCTAAATCCCTCTCTCTGCTCTATACCCCTCCCGTCACTCACTCTCTCCCTCTCTCTACGCTATACCCCTCCCGTCACTTACTCTCTCCCTCTCTGCTCTATATCCCTCCCGTCACTTACTCTCTCCCTCTCTGCTCTATACCCCTCCCGTCAATCACTCTCTCCCCCTCTCTGCTCTATACCCCTCCCGTCAATCACTCTCTCTCCCTCTCTGCTCTATACCCCTCCCGTCACTCACTCTCTGTCTCTCTCTGCTCTATACCCCTCCCGTCACTCACTCTCTGTCTCTCTCTGCTCTATACCCCTCCCGTCACTCACTCTCTGTCTCACTCTGCTCTATACCCCTCCCGTCACACTCTCTCTGTCTCTCTCTGCTCTATACCCCTCCCGTCACTCACTCTCTGTCTCTCTCTGCTCTATACCCCTCCCGTCACTCACTCTCTGTCTCTCTCTGTTCTATACCCCTCCCGTCACTCACTCTCTCTCCCTCTCTGCTCTATACCCCCTACCGTCACTCACTCTCTGTCTCTCTCTGCGCTATACCCCTCCAGTCACTCACTCTCTCCCTCTCTCTGCGCTATACCCCCTTCTGTCACTCACTCTCTATCTCTCTCTATACCCTTTCCGTCACTCACTCTCTCTCCCTCTCTTCTCTATACCCCTTCAGTCACTCTCTCTCTCTCCATACCCCTCCCATCACTCAGTCTCTCTCTCTCTCTCTTTCTCCTCTTTACCCCTTCCGTCACTCTCTCTCTCTCTCTCTCCATACCCCTCCCATCACTCAGTCTCTCTCTGTCTCTCTCTCCTCTATACCCCTTCCGTCACTCTCTCTCTCTCTCTCCATACCCCTCCCATCACTCAGTCTCTCTCTCTCTCTCTTTCTCCTCTATACCCCTTCCGTCACTCTCTCTCTCTCTCTCCATACCCCTCCCATCACTCAGTCTCTCTCTCTCTCTCTCTTTCTCCTCTATACACCTTCCGTCACTCTCTCTCTCTCTCTCTCTTTCTCTCTCTCCATACCCCTCCCATCACTCAGTCTCTCTCTGTCTCTCTCTCTCTCTCCTCTATACCCCTTCCGTCACTCACTCTCTTTCTCTCTCTAAATCCCTCTCTCTGCTCTATACCCCTCCCGTCACTCACTCTCTCCCTCTCTCTACGCTATACCCCTCCCGTCACTTACTCTCTCCCTCTCTGCTCTATATTCCTCCCGTCACTCACTCTCTGTCTCTCTCTGCTCTATACCCCTCCCGTCAATCAATCTCTCTCCCTCTCTGCTCTATACCCCTCCCGTCAATCACTCTCTCCCCCTCTCTGCTCTATACCCCTCCCGTCAATCACTCTCTTTCCCTCTCTGCTCTATACCCCTCCCGTCACTTACTCTCTCCCTCTCTGCTCTATACCCCTCCCGTCACTCACTCTCTGTCTCTCTCTGCTCTATACCCCTCCCGTCACTCACTCTCTGTCTCACTCTGCTCTATACCCCTCCCGTCACACACTCTCTGTCTCTCTCTGCTCTATACCCCTCCCGTCACTCACTCTCTGTTTCTCTCTGTTCTATACCCCTCCCGTCACCCACTCTCTGTCTCTCTCTGCTCTATACCCCTCCCGTCACTCACTCTCTGTCTCTCTCTGCTCTATACCCCTCCCGTCACTCACTCTCTTTCTCTCTCTCTCCATACCCCTCCCATCACTCAGTCTCTCTCTGTCTCTCCCTCTCTGCTCTATACCCCTCCCGTCACACTCTCTCTGTCTCTTTCTCTCCATACCCCTCCCGTCACTCACTCTCTGTCTCTCTCTGCGCTATACCCCTCCCGTCACTAACTCTCTGTCTCTCTCTCTGCTCTATACCCCTTCCGTCACTCACTCTCTTTCTCTCTCTCTCCATACCCCTCCAATCACTCAGTCTCTCTCTGTCTCTCCCTCTCTGCTCTATACCCCTCCCGTCAATCACTCTCTTTCTCTCTCTCTCCATACCCCTCCCATCACTCAGTCTCTCTCTGTCTCTCCCTCTCTGCTCTATACCCCTCCCGTCACACTCTCTCTGTCTCTTTCTGCTCTATACCCCTCCCGTCACCCACTCTCTGTCTCTCTCTGCTCTATACCCCTCCCGTCACTCACTCTCTCTCTCTCTCTCTATACCCTTTCCGTCACTCACTCTCTCTCCCTCTCTTCTCTATACCCCTTCCGTCACTCTCTCTCTCTCTCTCCATACCCCTCCCATCACTCAGTCTCTCTCTGTCTCTCTCTCCTCTATACCCCTTCCGTCACTCTCTCTCTCCATACCCCTCCCATCACTCAGTCGCTCTCTCTCTATCTTTCTCCTCTATACCCCTTCCGTCACTCTCTCTCTCTCTCTCTCTCTCTCGCTCTCTCTCCATACCCCTCCCATAACTCAGTCTCTCTCTGTCTCTCTCTCCTCTATACCCCTTCCGTCACTCTCTCTCTCTCTCTCTCTCTCCATACCCCTCCCATCACTCAGTCTCTCTCTGTCTCTCTCTCTCTCCTCTATACCCCTTCCGTCACTCACTCTCTTTCTCTCTCTAAATCCCTCTCTCTGCTCTATACCCCTCCCGTCACTCACTCTCTCCCTCTCTCTACGCTATACCCCTCCCGTCACTTACTCTCTCCCTCTCTGCTCTATATCCCTCCCGTCACTTACTCTCTCCCTCTCTGCTCTATACCCCTCCCGTCAATCACTCTCTCCCCCTCTCTGCTCTATACCCCTCCCGTCAATCACTCTCTCTCCCTCTCTGCTCTATACCCCTCTCGTCACTCACTCTCTGTCTCTCTCTGCTCTATACCCCTCCCGTCACTCACTCTCTGTCTCTCTCTGCTCTATACCCCTCCCGTCACTCACTCTCTGTCTCACTCTGCTCTATACCCCTCCCGTCACACTCTCTCTGTCTCTCTCTGCTCTATACCCCTCCCGTCACTTACTCTCTCCCTCTCTGCTCTATATCCCTCCCGTCACTTACTCTCTCCCTCTCTGCTCTATACCCCTCCCGTCAATCACTCTCTCCCCCTCTCTGCTCTATACCCCTCCCGTCAATCACTCTCTCTCTCCCTCTCTGCTCTATACCCCTCCCGTCACTCACTCTCTGTCTCTCTCTGCTCTATACCCCTCCCGTCACTCACTCTCTGTCTCTCTCTGCTCTATACCCCTCCCGTCACTCACTCTCTGTCTCACTCTGCTCTATACCCCTCCCGTCACACTCTCTCTGTCTCTCTCTGCTCTATACCCCTCCCGTCACTCACTCTCTGTCTCTCTCTGCTCTATACCCCTCCCGTCACTCACTCTCTGTCTCTCTCTGTTCTATACCCCTCCCGTCACTCACTCTCTCTCCCTCTCTGCTCTATACCCCCTACCGTCACTCACTCTCTGTCTCTCTCTGCGCTATACCCCTCCCGTCACTCACTCTCTCCCTCTCTGCTCTATACCCCTCCCGTCACTCACTCTCTCCCTCTCTCTGCGCTATACCCCCTTCTGTCACTCACTCTCTATCTCTCTCTATACCCTTTCTGTCACTCACTCTCTCTCCCTCTCTTCTCTATACCCCTTCCGTCACTCTCTCTCTCTCCATACCCCTCCCATCACTCAGTCTCTCTCTCTCTCTTTCTCCTCTTTACCCCTTCCGTCACTCTCTCTCTCTCTCTCTCTCCATACCCCTCCCATCACTCAGTCTCTCTCTGTCTCTCTCTCCTCTATACCCCTTCCGTCACTCTCTCTCTCTCTCTCTCTCCCTACCCCTCCCATCACTCAGTCTCTCTCTCTCTCTCTCTCTTTCTCCTCTATACCCCTTCCGTCACTCTCTCTCTCTCTCTCCATACCCCTCCCATCACTCAGTCTCTCTCTCTCTCTCTCTCTTTCTCCTCTATACACCTTCCGTCACTCTCTCTCTCTCTCTTTCTCTCTCTCCATACCCCTCCCATCACTCAGTCTCTCTCTGTCTCTCTCTCTCTCTCCTCTATACCCCTTCCGTCACTCACTCTCTTTCTCTCTCTAAATCCCTCTCTCTGCTCTATACCCCTCCCGTCACTCACTCTCTCCCTCTCTCTACGCTATACCCCTCCCGTCACTTACTCTCTCCCTCTCTGCTCTATATTCCTCCCGTCACTCACTCTCTGTCTCTCTCTGCTCTATACCCCTCCCGTCAATAAATCTCTCTCCCTCTCTGCTCTATACCCCTCCCGTCAATCACTCTCTCCCCCTCTCTGCTCTATACCCCTCCCGTCAATCACTCTCTTTCCCTCTCTGCTCTATACCCCTCCCGTCACTTACTCTCTCCCTCTCTGCTCTATACCCCTCCCGTCACAAATTCTCTGTCTCTCTCTGCTCTATACCCCTCCCGTCACTCACTCTCTGTCTCACTCTGCTCTATACCCCTCCCGTCACACACTCTCTGTCTCTCTCTGCTCTATACCCCTCCCGTCACTCACTCTCTGTTTCTCTCTGTTCTATACCCCTCCCGTCACTCACTCTCTGTCTCTCTCTGCTCTATACCCTTCCCGTCACTCACTCTCTGTCTCTCTCTGCTCTATACCCCTCCCGTCACTCACTCTCTTTCTCTCTCTCTCCATACCCCTCCCATCACTCAGTCTCTCTCTGTCTCTCCCTCTCTGCTCTATACCCCTCCCGTCACACTCTCTCTGTCTCTTTCTCTCCATACCCCTCCCGTCACTCACTCTCTGTCTCTCTCATGCGCTATACCCCTCCCGTCACTCACTCTCTGTCTCTCTCTCTGCTCTATACACCTCCCGTCACTCACTCTCTTTCTCTCTCTCTCCATACCCCTCCAATCACTCAGTCTCTCTCTGTCTCTCCCTCTCTGCTCTATACCCCTCCCGTCGATCACTCTCTTTCTCTCTCTCTCCATACCCCTCCCATCACTCAGTCTCTCTCTGTCTCTCCCTCTCTGCTCTATACCCCTCCCGTCACACTCTCTCTGTCTCTTTCTGCTCTATACCCCTCCCGTCACTCACTCTCTGTCTCTCTCTGCTCTATACCCCTCCTGTCACTCACTCTCTGTCTCTCTCTGCTCTATACCCCTCCCGTCACTCACTCTCTCTCTCTCTCTCTCTCTCTATACCCTTTCCGTCACTCACTTTCTCTCCCTCTCTTCTCTATACCCCTTCCGTCACTCTCTCTCTCTCTCTCCATACCCCTCCCATCACTCAGTCTCTATCTGTCTCTCTCTCCTCTATACCCCTTCCGTCACTCTCTCTCTCTCTCTCTCTCTCCATACCCCTCCCATCACTCAGTCTCTCTCTGTCTCTCTCTCTCTCTCCTCTATACCCCTTCCGTCACTCACTCTCTTTCTCTCTCTAAATCCCTCTCTCTGCTCTATACCCCTCCCGTCACTCACTCTCTCCCTCTCTCTACGCTATACCCCTCCCGTCACTTACTCTCTCCCTCTCTGCTCTATATCCCTCCCGTCACTTACTCTCTCCCTCTCTGCTCTATACCCCTCCCGTCAATCACTCTCTCCCCCTCTCTGCTCTATACCCCTCCCGTCAATCACTCTCTCTCCCTCTCTGCTCTATACCCCTCCCGTCACTCACTCTCTGTCTCTCTCTGCTCTATACCCCTTCCGTCACTCTCTCTCTCTCTCTCTCTCTCCATACCCCTCCCATCACTCAGTCTCTCTCTCTCTCTCTCTTTCTCCTCTATACCCCTTCCGTCACTCTCTCTCTCTCTCTCTCCATACCCCTCCCATCACTCAGTCTCTCTCTCTCTCTCTCTCTCTCTTTCTCCTCTATACACCTTCCGTCACTCTCTCTCTCTCTCTCTCTTTCTCTCTCTCCATACCCCTCCCATCACTCAGTCTCTCTCTGTCTCTCTCTCTCTCTCTCCTCTATACCCCTTCCGTCACTCACTCTCTTTCTCTCTCTAAATCCCTCTCTCTGCTCTATACCCCTCCCGTCACTCACTCTCTCCCTCTCTCTACGCTATACCCCTCCCGTCACTTACTCTCTCCCTCTCTGCTCTATATTCCTCCCGTCACTCACTCTCTGTCTCTCTCTGCTCTATACCCCTCCCGTCAATCAATCTCTCTCCCTCTCTGCTCTATACCCCTCCCGTCAATCACTCTCTCCCCCTCTCTGCTCTATACCCCTCCCGTCAATCACTCTCTTTCCCTCTCTGCTCTATACCCCTCCCGTCACTTACTCTCTCCCTCTCTGCTCTATACCCCTCCCGTCACTCACTCTCTGTCTCTCTCTGCTCTATACCCCTCCAGTCACTCACTCTCTGTCTCACTCTGCTCTATACCCCTCCCGTCACACACTCTCTGTCTCTCTCTGCTCTATACCCCTCCCGTCACTCACTCTCTGTTTCTCTCTGTTCTATACCCCTCCCGTCACTCACTCTCTGTCTCTCTCTGCTCTATACCCCTCCCGTCACTCACTCTCTGTCTCTCTCTGCTCTATACCCCTCCCGTCACTCACTCTCTTTCTCTCTCTCTCCATACCCCTCCCATCACTCAGTCTCTCTCTGTCTCTCCCTCTCTGCTCTATACCCCTCCCGTCACACTCTCTCTGTCTCTTTCTCTCCATACCCCTCCCGTCACTCACTCTCTGTCCTTCTCTGCGCTATACCCCTCCCGTCACTCACTCTCTGTCTCTCTCTCTGCTCTATACCCCTCCCGTCACTCACTCTCTTTCTCTCTCTCTCCATACCCCTCCAATCACTCAGTCTCTCTCTGTCTCTCCCTCTCTGCTCTATACCCCTCCCGTCAATCACTCTCTTTCTCTCTCTCTCCATACCCCTCCAATCAATCAGTCTCTCTCTGTCTCTCCCTCTCTGCTCTATACCCCTCCCGTCACACTCTCTCTGTCTCTTCTCTTTCTGCTCTATACCCCTCCCGTCACTCACTCTCTGTCTCTCTCTGCTCTATACCCCTCCCGTCACTCACTCTCTGTCTCTCTCTGCTCTATACCCCTCCCGTCACTCACTCTCTCTCTCTCTCTCTCTATACCCTTTCCGTCACTCACTCTCTCTCCCTCTCTTCTCTATACCCCTTCCGTCACTCTCTCTCTCTCTCTCTCCATACCCTTCCTATCACTCAGTCTCTCTCTGTCTCTCTCTCCTCTATACCCCTTCCGTCACTCTCTCTCTCTCTCCATACCCCTCCCATCACTCAGTCGCTCTCTCTCTCTTTTTCTCCTCTATACCCCTTCCGTCACTCTCTCTCTCTTTCTCTCTCTCGCTCTCTCTCCATACCCCTCCCATCACTCAGTCTCTCTCTGTCTCTCTCTCCTCTATACCCCTTCCGTCACTCTCTCTCTCTCTCTCTCTCCATACCCCTCCCATCACTCAGTCTCTCTCTGTCTCTCTCTCTCTCTCTCCTCTATACCCCTTCCGTCACTCACTCTCTTTCTCTCTCCAAATCCCTCTCTCTGCTCTATACCCCTCCCGTCACTCACTCTCTCCCTCTCTCTACGCTATACCCCTCCCGTCACTTACTCTCTCCCTCTCTGCTCTATATCCCTCCCGTCACTTACTCTCTCCCTCTCTGCTCTATACCCCTCCGGTCAATCACTCTCTCCCCCTCTCTGCTCTATACCCCTCCCGTCAATCACTCTCTCTCCCTCTCTGCTCTATACCCCTCCCGTCACTCACTCTCTGTCTCTCTCTGCTCTATACCCCTCCCGTCACTCACTCTCTGTCTCTCTCTGCTCTATACCCCTCCCGTCACTCACTCTCTGTCTCACTCTGCTCTATACCCCTCCCGTCACACTCTCTCTGTCTCTCTCTGCTCTATACCCCTCCCGTCACTCACTCTCTGTCTCTCTCTGTTCTATACCCCTCCCGTCACTCACTCTCTCTCCCTCTCTGCTCTATACCCCTTCCGTCACTCACTCTCTGTCCCTCTCTGCTCTATACCCCTCCTGTCATTCACTCTCTCCCTCTCTGCTCTATACCCCTCCCGTCACTCACTCTCTCCCTCTCTCTGCGCTATACCCCCTTCTGTCACTCACTCTCTGTCTCTCTCTATACCCTTTCTGTCACTCACTCTCTCTCCCTCTCTTCTCTATACCCCTTCCGTCACTCTCTCTCTCTCCATACCCCTCCCATCACTCAGTCTCTCTCTCTCTTTCTCCTCTTTACCCCTTCCGTCACTCAGTCTCTCTCTGTCTCTCTCTCCTCTTTACCCCTTCCGTCACTCTCTCTCTCTCTCCATACCCCTCCCATCACTCAGTCTCTCTCTCTCTCTCTTTCTCCTCTATACCCCTTCCGTCACTCTCTCTCTCTCTCTCTCCATACCCCTCCCATCACTCAGTCTCTCTCTGTCTCTCTCTCTCTCCTCTATACCCCTTCCGTCACTCACTCTCTTTCTCTCTCTAAATCCCTCTCTTTGCTCTATACCCCTCCCGTCACTCACTCTCTCCCTCTCTCTATGCTATACCCTCCCGTCACTTACTCTCTCCCTCTCTGCTCTATATCCCTCCCGTCACTCACTCTCTGTCTCTCTCTGCTCTATACCCCTCCCGTCAATCAATCTCTCTCCCTCTCTGCTCTATACCCCTCCCGTCAATCACTCTCTCCCCCTCTCTGCTCTATACCCCTCCCGTCAATCACTCTCTCTCCCTCTCTGCTCTATACCCCTCCCGTCACTTACTCTCTCCCTCTCTGCTCTATACCCCTCCCGTCACTCACTCTCTGTCTCTCTCTGCTCTATACCCCTACCGTCACTCACTCTCTGTCTCACTCTGCTCTATACCCCTCCCGTCACACTCTCTCTGTCTCTCTCTGCTCTATACCCCTCCCGTCACTCACTCTCTGTCTCTCTCTGTTCTATACCCCTCCCGTCACTCACTCTCTGTCTCTCTCTGCTCTATACCCCTCCCGTCACTCACTCTCTTTCTCTCTCTGCTCTATACTCCTCCCGTCACTCACTCTCTTTCTCTCTCTCTCCATACCCCTCCCACCACTCAGTCTCTCTCTGTCTCTCCCTCTCTGCTCTATACCCCTCCCGTCACACTCTCTCTGTCTCTCCATACCCCTCCCGTCACTCACTCTCTGTCTCTCTCTGCTCTATACCCCTCCCGTCACTCACTCTCTGTCTCTCTCTGCTCTATACCCCTCCCGTCACTCACTCTCTTTCTCTCTCTCTCCATTCCCCTCCAATCACTCACTCTCTCTCTGTCTCTCCCTCTCTGCTCTATACCCCTCCCGTCACTCACTTTCTTTCTCTCTCTCTCCATACCCCTCCCATCACTCAGTCTCTCTCTGTCTCTCCCTCTCTGCTCTATACCCCTCCCGTCACACTCTCTCTGTCTCTTTCTGCTCTATACCCCTCCCGTCACTCACTCTCTGTCTCTCTCTGCTCTATACCCCTCCCGTCACTCACTCTCTGTTTCTCTCTGCTCTATACCCCTCCCGTCACTCACTCTCTCTCTCTATACCCTTTCCGTCACTCACTCTCTCTCCCTCTCTTCTCTATACCCCTTCCGTCTCTCTCTCTCTCTCTCTCTCTCTCCATACCCCTCCCATCACTCAGTCTCTCTCTGTCTCTCTCTCCTCTATACCCCTTCAGTCACTCTCTCTCTCTCTCTCTCTCCATACCCCTCCCGTCACTCAGTCTCTCTCTCTCTCTCTCTCTCTCTTTCTCCTCTATACCCCTTCCGTCACTCTCTTTCTCTCTCCATACCCCTCCCATCACTCAGTCTCTCTCTCTCTCTCTCTTTCTCCTCTATACCCCTTCCGTCACTCTCTCTCTCTCTCTCTCTCTCCATACCCCTCCCATCACTCAGTCTCTCTCTCTGTCTCTCTCTCTCTCCTCTATACCCCTTCCGTCACTCACTCTCTTTCTCTCTCTATATCCCTTCCCGTCTCTCTCTCTATACGCCTCCCGTCTCTTTCTCTCTCTCTCTCTTTATCTCTCTATACCTTCCCCGCCACTCTTTCTCTCTCTCTCTGATACCTTAGGGACAATAATAAAAGCACTAGTTACACGTTGTCTACTCGTGGTCGACTGCACAGTTTTCATGTGGTTTCTTACTAAAGCAGTCACAAGGTGGCGCTAGAACAACCCATCTCTCCATACTGTTTTGGACATATTGTGTGATAACATTTATGTTTGCTTTTACCACAATTTCAGGAATCAAGATCTAGATTGATCACTTGTCACAACCTGAGAACTCAATGTTTATACATGCTCTTGTACAGATATCATACATATACGTTTTAACTGTCGTAGAGTTGTAATAAAACTAATGTTTACTATTTGCATTGTAACTGTATGTCTTTGCTATTCTTGTTCTATTTTTCTTTTTTAGAACACATTCAAATATGTATTTATTACAATTTCCCCTAAACCAGCACTATTAGAGAACTATTTATTTCCAGCATTACCTTTGCTTTTTCCTTTTTTTTTTGTATTGTTGTTTAACGCCGCATACAAATCAACTACTTATCATATTTAAATCATTAAATGAGTAAGATGTGCAGTGTATAATAATAATAATAATACACAACATTTATTAGGCGCTTAATACAGGTGTTTCTAAGCGCACCATTGTCTGACCTAAAAAAATTACCAACTAAAATTTGTATAAACACAACAAATATAAATAAGTTCTTTATTCAATAAATCGCGCATATATAATAACAAAAATAATGAGATCAAACATAAGGTCAAACATAAGATTAAACAAAATAACACATAAACAAAGAAACAAATGAAATATTCTACTTCATCTATAGGGCAATCCCAATTCATTAAACAAGTGCTGTCATAAATATAAAGTATACATACCATTCCTTAAATTATCCATCATACATTGTGGTGGAATCCATATCAATAAAGAATGAAATATTGAAAAGTAACAATTTTACTTCAGTTTCGTATGTTACTGTAAAGATTCACACAATGAAATTATCCCTTACAAAAACAATTACTATTAGACATAATTAATTAATCTTCCAACACATATATGCATCTTTTGTATGAACTTCGTAAATTCTTTCGTCACACAAGCCTAATTACAATTCAATAAATAGTGCTATTCTAGTAGCAAGCCAAGGTGTAGTTGTCGAAATAATGAATAATATAATGTGTGTACGTATATAAATGTATACATATAAAGTACATATAATACAAAAATTGGTTCAAATAAAGATATGTACATTTTTACAATAAGTACAGCTACATGCATTCAATGGGACTCAACGTGTATACTGTGTCCAATTTAAATGGTGCTGTGAAGTACTGACATAAATTGCATTATTTTGATATAAATGCTGCGAGAATATAAGGAATAATACCAAACGTAATACAAGGCCATTAACAAATAGATCGTGGTATTATGAACACAGCCGAGTAAAATGAGACAAAATCGGGAGGGCTTGTAGCCTCTTGTCGATGGCCCTCGCGTTTTTAGAGTTCGTAAATTCTGGCGAGCGAAGCGAGTCAGAAAAACTGAGCGCGAGCTCGGTTTCTCTTCGCTCGCCAGAATTTACGGACTCCAACAAAGCGAGGGCCATCGACAAGAGGCTAGAGGGCATGTAAAGTCATTTGGCAAGATTTAGATCTACATTTGCCACACTCAACCCAGGTGATGTAAATTGGCATGAATTAATTCCTTGAAATGCTAGAGCGCCTTAATGGCAGCCGTGCTAAAGCCAGGGTAAAAACATACTACATGCATACATGCCAACATTTGAAAATCAGAAATCTGTACAAATTATGCTATTTTCAAAAAAAAGAGGAACAATCCTAACTCTCCTATTCAATACTACAGACAAATTTGTACAGGAAGAGGAACACCTGCATTAAAATGATAATTATCTTCTCCCAAAAAGAGGAATGTTCCTCTTTAATCTGAACAGTTGGCATGTCTGCTACATGTAGAGGTGTCGTGGTCGAGTGGACTGTCAATCACAAGGTCCGCGGTTCGAGTCCCGACGCGGCACTAAAGTCATTTGGCAAGACTTTGATCTACATTTGCCACACTCAACCCAGGTGATGTAAATTGGCATGAATTAATTCCTTGAAATGCTATAGTGCCTTAATGGCAGCTGTGCTAAAGCCAGGGTAATAATCTCCCTCTGCGCCTCAGAATAGTTTACTAGATCGATGGCGCAAAACTAATGCTGTAGTATTATTATTATTATTACATGTATTATTTCACGTCCTGTTTCATTTTCCTTCTCTCTTTCCTTCTTCTTGGGGGCATCTCTCCCCCAATCGAATGGGGGGGGGGGGGGGGGGGGGGTTACTCAGCGTTGAGCGCGTCTGAAATAACATATGTTTAAAGATCCACAATAGTATAAGCATGCATTTTTTGCAGTATTTCGCCATCAAGATCATCCCATATACAAGTATCATGTTTGTACTAAGATTAGGGAAATGGTCCCATTGCAAATTTAAGTTATATTCAAAATTAAAATAGCTTTTCAATTATTTTGAAAAGGAAAAACAAATAATAAAAAAATAACGAAAGAAACGTATACCTAAACCCATATTAAACTTTGGAAACAACCCAAATTCGTTTCCAAAATTTCTCACAACATTTCAAAAACAGCCGGGTTTTAATGAATTTACATCGTCGATCATCATTACATTCAATAACATAATTACCAATGACAATGCATAAAAGCTGGTTAGCAGGGGCCAAAATTATCTAAACATTTCTCCTGGAAGTTAACATGTTGACTACTGATGTAACATATTCCCCATAGCTTTAATACAAACATAACCCGCTTCCAGTAGAAAATGGGTTAATAAATACCAGGCAGTAGATCAGGTATATATCAGGTATGAGACAATGCAGCATGTCAACTTGACCGGGTAGTGTGACGTCATCACTGGAACTCATCCCATGTGAGAACAAACAAATGATGTCAGGTACAAGGCAATGCACTGTGTCAACTGCAGCTGCACTGTGGCTCAATCAGTGCGGGTAATGTAGTAGTGATGATTAATACCATCATCCTGAACAAGAAAACATGATGGAATTATGATAAGATTAATAATATTCAAACACACAGAAGTGTATTGTTTAGACATTCATTGGATTTTACATATAAATGATGGAATATTATTTTTACCTCTGGTTTATGATAAGACCAAGAGGTTTGGTCTCTTTATATCTTTATTTCAAAGATATGTTCCACTGGGACTACGTATTATTCCATTTTTCGCATTGAAAAATGTCAGTTTTGTTTAATAATGAATTCTTGTTTTGGGTTCCTATTTCTATCTAGGTAATGAATTCTCTCCCAAAGGCATCATTGAATTCAATTTTCCTCTAGCTGGGGTCCGATGACTAAAGATAAATCGGGAAAGAGTGTAATGGGTAATCTGCATGATTTCAGATTAACATGATGTTTTTCATTTGCTATTCGTGAGTCATAATGCGAAAGTATAGTCTTTTTACAGAAAGCAGAAAATTACTCATGGGCAACGGTGGAACCCCGATTTTATAATCAACATTCGACAACAGGTAGGCATTGGTGCATAAACCACAGTAACATCATTCTGAAGAAGAAAACAAGGAAATCAATGCTCACATATATCATTTCATCAACAAGTTAGGGAATTTGTATTTTCAAATCTTTATTTTATTATGATAACTAGAAACGTCTATGTTTTATCTTTAGCTTTCGACATACAGAAACACATGTGCCTATATTACTCTAGTGGCTCGGCTTGGGTCTAGGCACATTGGCGGACTCACACCACTCTTACTTGGTGGATGAAATGAAAATAACAATACCATTAACTAGCGGAGGGTGGAGAAGTTTCTTCTAATTTTGTTTTCTTCTTCATCCTCTTCCTTCTTTAAACTCTCATTTTCGTAGTGTTTTTTTTTTTATCTCTCTTGTTTTCTCCCCCGATGCGACGGTGGCACGTACGTGCACGAGGAAGCACAATATTTACGCCACTGCTGCCTTATAATTCATTTGTTTTTAATCAATCATTCGGCAGCTGATCTGAGGCATATGATAGGGAGGCTATGAAATATTTATTGTCTTGTATGCCACCTGCCCTTTCCCCCGGCTCCTTTCATTGTAGTGGAAGAAATAGAGTACCTGCTACGATACTCCAAGCTGCTCACATTCTCTAAAAATGGATATGGTTCTTTAGATGACCGCAAGAGGGAAAACTTCGTATTAAAGTGACAGTATGATAAAAGGTGGATTTTATGAACGGGCAATCATAAAAAAGAAAAGGGGGCTCTTATCAAAAGTAACAAGGAGACATTATCATATTTGAAAGGGGTGCGTATCAGAAGCGAAAAAGGCATTTACAAAATGAGAAGGGGGACGTATTAC
This sequence comes from Strongylocentrotus purpuratus, assembly GCF_000002235.5. Classification (NCBI taxonomy): domain Eukaryota; kingdom Metazoa; phylum Echinodermata; class Echinoidea; order Camarodonta; family Strongylocentrotidae; genus Strongylocentrotus; species Strongylocentrotus purpuratus. The sequence continues at coordinate 51,929,895 of NW_022145606.1, read as the reverse complement.
AATGGAAAGGTGACACCAAGTCTTATCAAAAGGAAAAAAAAAAACTTATTAGATAGGAATAGGGGGAAGGATCAAAGTAAAAGAGGTGAAAACGGACACCTCTCATACCCAAGGTTCATTCAAAGGTGGAGGGAGGAGGCACTTATTTGAAGGGGAAAGGTAATAATAATAGTAACATTTATATAGTGCTCAATACTAATGTTTCTAAGCGCTTTACTATTATTACCCCGTCATTAGTCGAGTAGCCCTGGTAAGGCGCTCTGGCATTCGAGGAATTTCTTCCTACTGGTTAATCATTTACATCACCTGGGTGGAGACTGGCTAATGCAGATTGATTTCTTACCGAAGGACATTAGTGCCGCGGGGAAAGATACACTTATTGCACTTTATATCACATGTGAAAAGGGGGCACGTATCAAAAGGGAAAAGGGCACGTATTAGACGGGAAAATGGGCACGTTTCAAAAGAAGGTGCACTTATCCATCTAAATTAATGATCCAGAAAAGGACCCTGCGGATTATTCTCTCTGACCAGTATGTGAACTACAACGATGCCCTCCAGAAGATTGAGCTACGCTCTACCTGATCGTAAATACTTTAGCCCCCCCCCCCCCACACACTTTTTGAAAAACGTTCCGCGGGGCCTGCATGTAACATGTAAGAGTCGGGTGGTGATGCGAATAAACCTCATTACGCCACTGCTTCTCCTCCTCCCACCTACTTTTTAATTAATTCTAATTCAACGTTAAATTACGTAAATTACGAAACAATAGCATAGCGAACTATTTAATACTATGATATACCAATACTTCTTACCTACAACTTCTCTCTCTCTCTCTCTCTTTCTCTCTCTAAATTTATCTCCCTCGTCACTTTCTTCTTGGTCTCATTCTATTCCTTTGCTAGTTTCCCTTTTTCCGCTTCTAACATTCCTGTTCTTCCTTCACCCTATTATGTTCATTTCATGCCTATTTAGTATTCAAGAAGTGTTACAATACCTCACTTGTTATATATCTGTTTATATTATTCTGTGTCAGTAAAGACAGATATGAAATGTATAAGAGCTATGGCCAATGTATAAACCTATGGTGTACCTCCCCTCTCCTATCCACCCTGTTCTACATCTCTGTCTCTCCAACTCGTTTCCTTCCACGGTCGCTCTGCTTAGTTTTGTTCTCTACTCCTCTACTACTCTCTTCTCTCCTCTGCCTTTCGCTTCCTCTCTTGCTCATTAATTCTGAATAATGTGTACAGGCGGCTTTAATGAATTGTATTCTTATCCTCATTTTTTTCCGTGGTCTATATCCTTTCGACAAATGCATATATATATATATATATTTTACACGTGCATAGTTGGTATTGTAATCCATGTCACTGCAGTTGTATGACTGCGATCATGGAATGTTCTCAATAAACCTTCCAGTCAATCATTCAGATATTAAAAGGGGCACACCTCAGAGATGTAAATGGGCACTTATAAGAAGAGGAAAGGGGGTTAATAAGAAAGGAAAAGGTTCATTTGTCAAAGTAAAAATGGCTCCTTTCAAATTTGAATAAGGGCACATTTAAATGGGACACTTTTCTTCCGTATACATGAAGCACTTTCTTTTTGGAGGGGGGGGGGGTGTGCCCCCTCCCCTCGAGTGCCGCCTCAGATGCCTCGAATAGAAAGAAAGGGACAGACGAAGAGCAGAAACATACAACATACAAAACAGAAAGAATCAGCGGTAAAATTAAGAAAATGGATTAAGAGTGGGAGGATAACTGAAAATAACAATTAAATAGAAGAAAACAAAAACTGAACCAAAATGCAGCACGATAAGTTTTTGTGAATGAGTTTATGTTATAACGATATTAGCACAATAATATGGTTCTATGAAACCTTCCCCTTGGACATCCACCCCCCCCCCCGGATAACCACCCCCAGTCAACTACCCCCTAAAACAACTACCCCTAGGGAAACTACCCCCGGGACAACTACCCCCTACGACAACCATCCTCTAGGACAAATACCCCCCGGACAACTATCCTAGGGGAGTTGTTCTAGGGGGTAGTTGTCCTAGGGGTAGTTATCCTAGGGGGTAGTTATCTGGGCGTTAATTGTCCTGGGGGAAGTTGTCTAGGGGTTAGTTGAGGTGGTGTTGTTATCCAGAGGTGAATGTCCAGGGGTTAGGTGTCCGGATGCGCAATAAAATACAACAAAGAGCCGAACAATGAAGTGATTACAGAAGGAAAATTCTCAATCGCATGCAAGGAATAAAGATAATAAATCATACTGAAAATAATAGCATCGAAACGGGAAATATCGAGAAAAAATAAATATATTTCATAAAATATTGAATTCCAAATCCAGGCAGAGGAAACCAAAATGAACTACATGTGAAACGTGATAGAAACACATGGGTGAGAAGAAACATATATCAACTAGTTAAATAAAGCTATTAAACAACGTTTCGATATTCTGTTGAGCATTTTGTATCAGGACAATTACCCCCTGGGCAGTCACCCCCGGACAACTATCCTTGAGGACAATAACCCCCCCCCCCAGAAAATGACGCCTCAAGGACAACAACCCCCCCCCCCGAAATGTTTTCCACCAGGACAATTACTCCTCGCCCCCCCCCCCCCCGTTCATTAAAAGGGAAGTCCACCCATAATATTAAAGTTGGTTTTAATTAATTTTTTTAAATCGGGAGGTAATCGTCCTCGGGAGTAACTGTCCACATGGGGGGGGGGGGGGGGGGTGTCCACGGGGGTAATAATTTATATATCTGTAAAGCACTTTGAGAAGGCCTTCGGTCCTGAAAAGCTTTATAAGAACTAGCTTTTATTAATATTATAAATGTCTTTTTTTTTTGTCCCGTTGGTAATTTGCGGGGGGGGGGGGGGGGAGGTGATTGCCCAGGGGGTGATTGTCTTAGAACTGGTTTCTAGGACATGGGATAACAATCGACAACATTTGAGACAGAGACCCGGGGCAGAGACAAAAGAGTCTGAAACGAGAAATCAAAATATAAAGAAACAGTTTGAAAAACTTACCAAGCAAAATGGGAGAATTTTGCAGAAAAAAATAACACTTGAAAAACGTTTAAAAGAAAGTGGGCCTAAAATGGAAATACATTTTGAAATTGAATATTAAAAACGATAATACAGAACAATATTAGCGTCATGGCGGTTGTTATACAGATGGAAATAAGAAATAGTGGACGTGTACAGTGCACACAACGTGGAGCGATACTTACATGCAAAAGCCGCACAAAGAGGTTGCCTCTAGATGATGCTTGAAGACCTTTGAGATGAGATTCCAGTCTGCCGCCCTCTTCAGTTCCACAGGGGCATAACCTATGTTCAGAAAACAGAGTGATGGAGGTAAGATGCGTTGGAAGTTATAGAGTAAAGAGAAAGAAGCAGAGAGAGAGAGAGAGAGCGCGATAAAGAGGGGGGGGGGGGGGGTATAAGGAGAAAGAAAGAGGAATACATAAAGTAGAGAGACATAAAAACAACCGATAAATTAAGAAAGATAAACAGAAAGAGAATGCGATAAAATATGATACTCTTAGTATTTTCATGTTGGGATTAAAATATCTGATTTTTTTTCTTCTCATGAACGATTTAATTTTGTAGGCCTCATTTAATTTGTTTAGCGACAAAAAATACAAGCTCCGGGAGGTGGAGAGGGAAGGGGAAAGATCAGGGAGGTGTTTCATGAGTGAGGCCTTAAAATTGATATCAAAATTAATCGGATCAATTTTAAGGGCCTTAAAATTTACTTTACTTTTAGGGCCTGTTTCATAATGAAAAACAACAGATTTAAGCTTTAAAATCAATTTTAAATCCTCTGGGTAATAGAAGGGAAATATTTACCTTAAATGGTATATAGCAAACAGAAAGCAGCTTAAAATACATGTTATCATTTTTTTCCTCCCAGAGACGGTTCTTTTAAGCTTTCCCGCTTTAATTTTGTTTTTATCAATTCGAAAGGAAGTATGTTATTTTGCTTTATAACCTGAATAGAAGGGAAATATTTACCTTAAATGGTATATAACCTGAATAGAAGTTATTTTTTTTGTGTGTGTGTGTTTATATCATGTTTAAAAACGAAGGAAAAAAATAATCAATAACATGATAGGTAATATGTAATTAAACTTTGTACAATTTCCTCTGTATTTTCAACTTATAATCTGTACAGGGCCTCTCAGGAAAACATGTTCAATACTGAGAGAGTAACCCATTACAAAAGAACAAGGGAAACGCTCTCGGCGGTCTCGCCTGCATTACGCAATTCGATAAGATGAACAATTGAGGTTGGAACATTATTTATAGGCAGGGTGGCCCATTAGCAGGCCCCCAAAAATGAAATCCTCTGAATATAATCAGCATTTTGAAGTGAATATGTAAGAATCATGAACAAATAAGAAAAATTGATTCATTTATTCTCGTATTAAGTTGTGAAAACATAATCCAAGTCTACTGACCCAAAATGACCTTTGACCTTGTGACTTGGGATTTGTGTCATATGACTTGTGATACTTGATAACTCTTGGGTACAAGTTTAATGGAATTTGAACAAACACTTTTGAAAATATGTTAAAAATTAAAAATCTTGATGTTGATGCCACAAAAAAGTCTAAGTTTGTTGACCTAAAATGACCTTTGACCTTAACTTAGTGACCAGAATTCTACTCACATGATTAGGGATACTTGATTAACCTATAGTCCAAGTTTCATTGACTAAGAACTTATACTATCAAAATTATATCAAAAATTCAAAGACTTAACCTTAATGATGCCACAACATAGTCTAAGTCTGTTGACCTGAAATGACCTTTGACTTTGACTTTGTGACCTGAAATTCAACTCACATAGTCCATATAAGGACTTACACATTCACAATTATATCAAAAATTCAAAAACTTAACCTTAAGTTAAGTTTTTGATGTTGACGCTGCCGTCGCCGCCGCCGTCGCCGTCAACGGAAAAGCGGCGCCTATGTCTCGCTTTTTTGCTACGCAGGCGAGACAAAAACAAGAAGAAAAAAAATAAGTAGCAATCCGGTATGTTCAGCATTGATTTACTTGAATAGCGTAAATGACGGCCAATTTCAATTTGGGAATGTATCGGCAAAAGGAGAATTCTGTAAAAAATTAATAGCCTATTTGGGACCATTAATTACCATAATTACCATAAAAACTGGCTTCTAACAAAAGTAATGCTAGGTTATTTGAATACTCCCTATCAAACAAACACACCATCATTGAATCACATCATTTCATAATTACTACCATGCGTTAACGTCCAATCTCATCCATTCATTCTGTGCCCCAACCCGTTTTTCTTTTTAAATGACAAACAGTACATTGCTCAAATACAAAAAAGAATTTACACAGATTTTCAAGCTTTAAAGTCTAAAACTTATTTGTTTTCTTTATTGCACGAAAATTCACATTTGTTATATGATGAGCAAAAGCAAATTAATTCAAGGGATACAATAAGAATATTTTCAATGACACAAATAAAATTACTGCTATTAAAGTGATAGCAAATTGTTAAAACTATTGTAGTTAATATCTACCACTGTCTAGTCGATGTAAATTGGTGGAGATTAACAGAGTAACATTCGTGTTTAGGATTGGTCTTACCCATATGATTGTTAATCTATATAAAAGGTTATACACATTGTCATGTTGGACATTCAGTTGGTTAAAATGTTTTTTCTTGATACAACAGTTCGTCTATATGAAGTTAATTATCATTTTTTTCCTATCAGCTTTGAACGATTTCTAAGAACAACATAAATCCGAGTTGATATATTATTTCCTGCCGGACAAGTCTGTTTTCACTGCAATCACAATGTTCGGTTGTTTCTTTTGAATTTGTTCTTATGCAAAGATTAAGAATATACAGTTGAGGCATAAACAGGTAATTATCAACACAGTGTCATGCCAACAGAACCTCTAGCAAAAGTTCAAAATAGGTCCTCAAATTTGTCCACTGCTGCTCAGATGAATTTGCTTCTTTGAAATTTCCAAATTGATATTTTAAGATTCATCACCATGAACATATAATTATCTATGGAATATAAATTTAGAAACAATAATCTCCATTACAGAATCATAGATTTATAGATCAGTAACAACACTTTAAAAAATAGCAAGATATTAAACTTTAATTCGGATAAGAACTTTAGTTTTATCTTTCAACTGTAATTTTTTTTTTTTTCCTTAAGCAAGATTCTACAATTCTATTTAAAAGAATAGAATTTCTTGGAAGTATCATTGAAAATGTTTAGCAAGAGGACTGGTCGCTTTCTCATTTAACTTCGACTTCCAGTGAAACAGATTTTCAAATGAACTCATCTGAAGATATTAAAAGTGCACCAGTCTCTCTCTCCTCTCTTCTGTTTGGTGCTGTTACTAAATGGACCTTGTGAAGGGTTGCTAAAGTGTAAACAAGATAATACGCTCCCCTCTGTCTGGTGCTGTTACTAAATAGACCTTGTGAAGGGTTGCTAAAGTGTAAACAAGATAATACGCTCCCCTCTGTCTGGTGCTGTTACTAAATAGACCTTGTGAAGGGTTGCTAAAGTGTAAACAAGATAATTATATGTTTATATGAAGATTGAGAAAGCAAGAAAGTTAAGAGTGTTCCTTTAAAATATTACTTGATGAAATCTTACCAATATTCTCATACTCAATGTCAAATTTTAGTACACGGACTGGAGCACTTTCAATATCTTCAGACGAGTTAGTTTGATAATCTGTTTCACTGGAAGTCGTAGTTAAATGAGAAAGCGACCAGTCCACGATCTGTTTAGCATTGTGGTCCTTCTTGCTTAGAGCTGAAAAGGGAGTTTGTATCTGTAGGCTGGCTGATGTTTCATATGAAGCATAATGTTGCAGGGGATTCAAGCTCTGCAGTCTAGAAATTGAAATTGAAAGTTATGTAATACAAATATTAATAAATACTAGTGTAATTTTTCAATCTATCTACAACTTTTGTATTTCTAGTCATGTCAATGTCTTTTATTGGAAAATACATCAAGTAGAAAGATAATATATATATATATATTGATATTGATACAAAAGCAGTTTTAGTTATAACAGATAACAGAGTATTTATTTTTATGCTTTTGAAGAAAAGAAAAAATCGTTACTATTTGTGTATGTTTGATACAATAGATTGGGTAAGATCGGAATTAGACCTCTGACAAGGACTATGAGAAATGTACTTAATTTTTTTCAAATTTTCTTGCTTATTGATTGCTGTAGGGGCGTGGCAATGATGAGAGGTACAAAACATACTAATATTAGATCAATTATGTTAACTGATACCGCTTACCTTTTCAACTTGAAGAGATGGACAAGACCTTAGGTATGAAAGTCCAGATGCCATGAGTTTGCGTTTCATGTAGATGCCACAGATCTTTACTTTGCAACCTTAGATTTGAAACAGAGAAATACATATACCATAAAGAGAGCGAAAATACTTCTCAGAATAATAGTTGTCACTTTACCTAATCTAATGTGTTCAACTGAACAAAAATACATTTTCATCAGTGATTATAATTGTAATTTAAATGTGTTTGGGTCAAACCACTATGTCACTAACCACATTGAAAGTTTTAGAAAATGTGATAATTGTATCAATTGGACTAGGGTCTATGGAACTTGGAACCTTTTTTGTTATAATAAACATTTTGGACTCTTCTTGATTTTGATTTTGATCCCAAACATTTATTTTAAATCTTAATCTTGAATGTGTTGACCTTGAACTTGAGCTTTCATTTGTAATCTGACTCTACAACAGTCTTATCTTAATCTTGGATACTCTGATCTTGAACCAAATCCTATCGTAGAGTCTACAGAGAATTGATTAAAATTAAATAGAAGGGAAATATTTACCTTAAATGGTATATAACAAACAGAAAGCAGCTTACATCGTACATATGCTCGTTAGAGTTTCTTCAATCACATGTTTATACTTTAATTGCTGCCTATTCTACGAACAATATTGATCAAAATCTGGCTGATTTAGTAATTTATCTATGTTTTTGACCTGTAAGGGTTGGCTTCCTCTTAAATTAAGAACACAGAATGTTCAGTTTGTTATTGTAGCATCTAATATCCGGCATCTTAACCCTTTATCATAAATGAATATCAACATTATGTAAAACTCAACAACAAGTTAGTAATTTATTTGTATGTACATGTACATGTAGGTCTAGAAGAAGAAGACAACAAACCTCACCCTTATTGTAATGTCGGTGTTCAAACTTTGCTAAGAAGATCACAAAGGGCCACTTAGCACGGTAGGATCTTGCAGTACACCTTGAATCGGATTACATTATGCAGATCCAAACCCTTTCATCGGGGCCAAGGTAGGATGAGAAGTTAGTCCAGGACGTTGAAGACACGATGGGAGAGAAGTCTTAGACTAGATCTAGAGGTCTTTTTCTTGGATATGATTTCAGGTCCACTCCATCTCCGACTCTGAAGAAAATGAAATGAATGAAAACAAAATATTGAGTTCAATACATGACTCATGAGCCTACTACATAACATTCTACATTTACATGTAGTCTAAAGGCTAACATGTTATATGTAGGCCTAGATTAGATCTAGGTCTAACTCCTGTCAATTTAGATCTCCCAAAAATAGTCTAGATCAAGGACTAAGGGACGAACTCCAACTTCTAACTGATTTAAGTTAGTCCTGCACAAAGGGTGCCATGCAGAGACTAGGTAGACATCTACCCTAGATCTAGTATAATGTAGACTAAATCTACATTAAGATCATAATCAAGATCTAACTTGGTCTTGGGTCTGACACTGTGGAGTCCAATTTTCTTTCATGACATGTACAAAAATGATATTGTTGATTGTTATTATCAACATGAAACAATGTGTACCGCACTGCCTAGACTATATACCGGCAAAAAACAAAGTAGATAATTTGGAATCTAGGCCTAGATCTAGACTAAGCCTAAATCTACAATAATAAGCACTAGATCTAGATCTAGTCTAGTCTAGTCTAGACCTAGATCTAGACTTATCATCAACCATACAACGCGATGATTCCTAAACCCGTGGTAGGCCTAGACTGATTTTGTTATCAAATTCAAGAATAAACTATATTTCTTAATGAATTTGGACCTGTCCTAACCAAATATTTAAGGTCTTCAGACAAGTACAGTTGGACATTCATGCATTTAGATCTATATGAATGGGACGGAAATGCATGAACCGGTGCAATTCGTCCATCTTAACTTAAGTTTAATAGATCTAGATCTATCTCACTTGGGGAATACTTTTAGTTGATATCTATTTCAAATATCGTTCGGTTAAAAATGAGAGGAATACTTTCCTTCTAACAAAATAACAATTTAGTTGTCAACAGAATGATTTTTTTTGAAGAAAACGGAATTTACTTACTTTTCGAGGACCTCTCTTGCAGTAGTTTAGCGACGCAATTTTGTGGTTGATCGATTGACCCAACATCGACTAGCCTTGATTACAGAGCCATTTACATTTAACCTAAAATTTATCAAAATCAATTCCAGTTTAAATTTGATTCGAGGAAAAGTTCAGCTAACGAGCATCAGTTTTAAGCCAAAAGTGATTCGGCCTTAAAAAACCGGGAAAATTAGTTAAATTTCCCCAGCTTGGCATTGTTTAAGCTACGAAAATCCACAAATTCTGAGTCGAAGAGTAAGAGCTGACGTAGGCTTGGGGAGGGGGCATACCTGCCACCTCATGAAACTTGATGTTACTTAGACGATGCATCCGAAAAACGATCTAGAATTATTTTAACAAAGGAAAGTTTGCCTTTAACGGTTCCTTGCAGAGCACGAAACTTTTAAATTCGCTGTATTCGGCGATTCGCCATTCTGCTTTTAAAAAAAGCTAATGCAACCCAAAATATTGATACCGATAGTAAACGCAATGATAATAAATGATAATAATGATGATAGTAGTGGCAACAAAAATGATATTAATAATAATAACAATTATAAACTAGACTTCTAGACCTAAAAGTTATAACAATGATAGAGTCTAATAACTAATAATGAAAATGTATAATAATGATAATTTATTTTATCAGCATATTATTTTGTTTAAAGTCAAAATGGACTAATAAAGACCCTAGGCCTACATTATTGTAACTTCCTACGATTCATACTAATACATGCAACAATACAGGTATTCAAATTCTATTCATTGCGACTGTACATTGAAAATTCTAAAATAACAATTGAGAGCGATAATCAAACAAAACCCATCCTAACTTTCAGTCAAAAACTTGGAGGTTACACCCACGTTTTAACCTTTGCATCCTTTCACGCATTCGTACCATTATGCTTTCTCACGGCAGACTAACCAAACAGGATCGTCTAGGCCTAGGCTAGTAGGATTTTAATCTATTTTATACAAGATTTAAACAAGAACCTACACCAGCTCTGACATCGTCTTCACATGTCTGCAGCACTCTATGAGGTCAACCAAGTCTTCCTCATCTGTGCACTTCACCCAGAACAGACGCAGCCACTGAAGGTTCTTGGTTTGTTCTCTGATCAGTAGACCCAGTCCTCTCATCGTCTCTCTCGATACACTCCTCTTCTCTGATAGGAGTGTGTACGGTGCTGTAAGCTCGATGCGTGTAAGCTGCTGTCCTCCGGTCCGACGAAGACAAGCCGTGATCTGAGGTATGTCTCTCTTTGCATCATCGAAAGTGATATCGATCTCTCTCAAACCAGGAAGCGATGAGAGCAGACCTTCATAGCTTTGTGACGTCACACTCTTAGCTGATAGCTTTGTGACGGATGGAAGCTCAGGAGGAGATGAAGGGAAACTGAGAGAAGAGTCTGAAATGCTGAGATGGTTCAGTGAGGTGAAGGATCTGAGACAGGGCCACATTCTGGCAGTCATCACAGTAGATAGCTGGCAATTCTTTACGAGGAGTCCACACTCGTCCTGGAATTAGAATAGATAATGAAATACAGAGAGACTAAATGGTTACTGAATCACGTTAATGCTGTAATGCGAAACCGGGTACACAGTGAGACCCCCTCCCCCCCTTTTGCATTATATCTTAACGGCGGACATTACATGAATAATTATAACCACAGTATACATAATTGACTGGTAGGGTGAGCAGCCATATAGGGAAAATAATAACGAGGGGAAATATAACTTACTTATGATTTAAAAAAAAATCTTTATCCAGTTAGTATATGTTAAATAATAATGCTAGGTTGCACCTCGTTAACATAAATTAATGGTAATTGTCATATTATACCTTTTTTTTCTCGAGCCGTTCAGTCTTAGTGTTTGGATAGGGTACGTAAAAATACGCTAATTTTACCATAATATGTTCAAACAGTTCAATATAACCATCGACAACTGACGGGAAGAGAAATATGCTAATTACAATCGTAACAATCAAAATCACGAGACAGAATGTGGCCCAATCACCCCTTTGAATCTGTAAGAGCTATCTTCGATTGTATTACTTGAAAATGAACACTTATTTGGGTTTTCCGGTCAGGCGCAAATAGTAAATTGCTTTCCTAAATGTTGGTAGTCGTATATAGTATTAGTATAAGATATCTGCCTACCTGGTCACCCGATTTTCCATCGTATGCAAAACATCCACCGTCAAGAGACCTATAGTATTTGATATAGAGAGTTGAAAGCGACAAACGAAAAAAATTAACACAAACAACAATGGGAATTTGTGGGGGGATTCATGACATAACATCGATATCGGACATGGCCTGCGAGTACCGTATGGTACTAACATGCATAAGGTCCTGGGCCCGTATTCAATTCAATACTTAAGTACAAAATTTAAGCTTTTTACTTAGTATTTGGCTTACCTAAAATACTTAGCCAATTTTGGTATTTAATTCACACTTTTGGCTAAGTATTTTACTTTCAATTTAAGTCAGCTCCCTACCAGACGCAAGCCAATTATTTGGAGGCCTTGATTGGCAGGCATATGGTTTTCTTACGCAGTATTATAGCCTGCGCGCATTTATATCAGCGCGCATTTATTGGAATGCGCATTACTTTTAATTGACCGTGAGACGTCACAATGCTTATCAGTAAATATTTTACTTAGAATTTTGTATGACTTAAGTTTAAGTCTAAAATGCGATTTGAATACGAGATAAGCAAATTACTTAGTAAATGTCTTACTTATGCTAAGTATTGAATCGAATACCGGTCCTGGGGAGTTGAAGATATATATATATATATATAACAAATATATCATTTATCAATCAATCTATCAGGCTATAGTTCATCAAGACGTTGGACATAGTCCTCCTCATAACATTTCCATTCTCGTTTGTCTATAGCTATTCTAGTCCAAGAGATCATTTAGACTTTCAACAAATATAGCATTACAACCAATGGCATACATTGTGAATAGTGCCATGGGAAATGCGAGTTGAAAGAAAATAACTGCCTAAAAATGTGTAAATGTTTAAATTGTCAGTTTGGGATGCAAATAAGTAAGGATATAAGAAAAATATACCCTATGATTCCCACCCCACCCCACCACCGCGAGGAGCCCTTGAGCTGGCTGGGGCAGATGAGAGGATTCCCATGGGAAATTATCGCATGGACTTTTTAAGAGTATTTGCATGCCCCCTCCTTTCATCTAACCAATTTAAAATTTATTTTTTTATTTACAGCAGTTTGTGAAGTGTGATTATTTTTTACTGATCTTGAATTGATTTTTCAAAGACATTAACATACTCGATACAATTTTGATAAGACAAAATCACACAAAAGCAAAGCTATTATTCACTTTTTACAGTTTACATTACAGTTAGACTTTCTGTTTAATTTTGTCTACTTTAATTTCATTGAGAAATGTATGAAAATCTACTTGAACTCACTGTAAATGCAGTCTATCCAATGCTTTCAAATATGTTGACGACTCGACAAGTTCAACCAAGTCTTCTTCGTCCAAGCACTTTATCCCGGACAGATTTAGCCACTGTAGGTTCTTGGTTTGTTCTCTGATCAGCAGACCCAGTCCTCTCATCGTCTCTCTCGATACACTCTTCTTCTCTGATGGGAGTGATGACGCTGCTCTAAGCTTGATGTGTATGAGCTGCTGTCCTCCGGTCCGACGAAGACAAGCCGTGAACTGAGGTATGTCTCTCTCTGCATCATCGATAGTGATATCGATCTCTCTCAAACCAGGAAGCGATGAGAGCAGACCTTCATAGCTTTGTGACGTCACTCTCTTAGCTGATAGCTCTGTGACGGATGGAAGCTCAGGAGGAGATGGAGGGAAACTGAGAGAGGAGTCTGAGATGCTGAGAGAGTCCAGTGAGGTGAAGGATCTGAGGCAGCACCACAGCTTTGTGGTCATCTCAGTAGATAGCTGGCATTGCTCTATCTCAAGCCTAGTATTCTGCAATAAATATAAACAGACATACTTGTCACTTTTATTTACATTGAATTGAATATTGAGAATAAACGTGTGGACATACAGATTCCCACGTCAGTGAAGCTGAACTTACAAGTATTACGTTTATATTTTGAGAATTAATTGAGTTATTTCAAAAACAAAAATGCAACTGTTTTGCAATTTCCTTTAATAGTAAAATTCAGAGGATATCCCTTTGTTGAATATTTCAAAGTGAATGCATGCACCCGTATACCAAAAGTCACTCACCTGGACGTTGTTCTTTTTGTGTAGAGTACCACCTCCACTCCTACAAAGAATATTTGAAAAGGAATGAGGGAAAAAATGTGATTCTTGAAAGCAAATATTGGGAAATGATATTACATTAATAAAGAATGCAAGTGAATTATGCATCCCCTCTTTACAGAGGTAAATGAAAGCAACAATACTAACATAACAATAATGATAATAATCATATTATAATAATGGTAAAACAGTAAGAAATATAATCATGATAATGATATCAATACTAATAAGAACATCCATGAAATACCATTTTAATACATTGTTTGGTGTTCATGCCGTCTTAAAATTAAAAAAGCGACATTAACACAAAGATCTGCAGTGACAAAAGTTTGCAGAGTTTTTTGAAAATATTAGAAAATGTGATATTTGATCCATGATTTCCCATATTTTACAAAAAATGTATATATTTCAATTATTAGCAAATAGGCTGCCAAGTTTTTTAACTACAAATTGGTGCTACTTCAAAAACAAAATCGTCAAATGATTCTGGAGATATCGCGATCTAAAATTCGATGTCGGATTGGCGTGCGCGCTGCAACTCACGAAAAAGTCTTAAAAACAACGAGACCTTAATACTTCGTGCACGGAGGTTTAGTTTATCGAAAAATTCAATCAATGAAATGTAAGATAATTTGATATTTTGCAAGGAAAAATATCATACAATCAGTTACTACCAGGGCGGCAATGTTTAGGGGGAGGGGATCGTCTCCCCCCCCCCCCCGGACAATTTGAAAAAGTGCACACACAAAAATGTATAGCAAATGCTGACTACCGACTGCAACACTTTTTTCTTTGTTAGGATCTGAAGGGCCCAAGAGTGCATTGTTTGGACTAGATCTAGGCCTAGATCTAGGCCTAATCAAAATGAAAAAAAATCTTCTCGCTCGGTCGCTAGCTACAGCCCCTCGCATAATGTCCTTCAAAATGTACAAGTCAATATTGCAGAAAATGTGTATTTCGTTGGTATCACGTAAGCACAGTTTATAGTTTACATTGTATGTGTACAATATTAAGATAAATGTAGATCTAGATCTAAGTTAGATCAGTGCTAACAAAATTAATATTTCGCTCGCTCTTTTTATTGAATTTTATTTTTTAAGGAGTCCCTTCCAGCCTGGTTATACAAATATTGTCGCCTGAATTCCTAAGGGGAAATGGTGCCCATCTTTCTAAAAAATAGTATTATTAAGTCAAACTCAAGGTCCTTCGTTACATGACTAGACCTAAAAAGTTAGATCTAGACTAGATCTAATTAAATTTTACTAAAAATTGACCTAGTCTAGGTCTAGAGATCTAGGCCTAGAATCTACTAAATATTTACAACCCTTCGCCTCGGACTGCACACTAATTACCGGCAATGTAAAGGGGAAGTATGAAAAAGCATTTACTATAATACTGTAATGTTTTAATACAACAAAACTTCAAAAACATGTGAAAGTGTAAGGGGGAAGTCACTTCCGTCACCTTCACCCCTCTCGTTCACTAGATCTAGGGTCTAACTTAGATCTAGACTTAGGTCTACTCCCTCGCACTTTGTCGCCCCGGTCATGAAAAGAAATCGCCGCCCCTGGTTGGTACCAATACCATTTTTTATTTAGAATTTTGATGACATTTGCTCTCAAAATAAAGATTTACAAACCCTTGTCGGCAAGTTCATGTTTTTTTCTCGGAACGGACGCAAAAGACTACAACATTTGCCGATCTTTTGTCAATATTTGTCTAATTTCACCTCAAATTCAATTTCGTCTCTCGGTAATTTTAGGTTTCTCTTTCCATTAGGCCTAACTTTTAGTGATATCATTATCAGACTTTCGAAATCTTACCGATTTTTTGAGATAGCGAACTATGGTCACACCACCATACATCAATAAAGATCTAGACCTAGAGCTAGATCTAATATGCCCTAGGCCTAGTAGTAGATCTAGTACTACTACTAGGTCTAGTAGTAGTAGTAGTACTAGTAGTACTACCTACCCCGAATTCAAGTACGTTAGTTGTTTAGTCTTGACAAACAGGTCCACCAAGGCTTCTTCGTCTCTGCCCTTCACCCCGGACACATGCAGCCGTTGTTGGTTTTTGGTTTGGTCTTCAAATAGAAGACTAAGCCCTCCAATTGTCTTTCCTGATTCAATTTTCCTGTCTGTGGTGAGTGCTGTCAAGGCGTGTAGTCTGATATGAACAAATAACTGTTCAACCATAGCCCTAGCCTGATTCGTAGGCCTGGATGCGGTGGTGATCTGGAAAGTGTTGCTCGTCTCTGCAACATCGATAGAGACATCGATATCTCTCACTCCAGGTATCGATGAGAGCACTCCTTCGTAGCATTGTGACGTCACTCTTTCGGCTGATAGGTTTGTGACGGATGGAAGCTCAGGAGGAGATGGAAAGAAACTGAGAGAGGAGTCTGAGATGCTGAGCTGTTTCAGTGAGGTAAAGGATCTGAGGCAGGACCACAACTTGTCGGTCATCTCAGTAGATAGCTGGCACTGCTGTATCTCAAGCCTAGTATTCTGCAATGAATTGCAAACAGACAAACTTGTCACTTTTATATACATCACAGAATCCCACGTCAGTGAAGCTGAAATTACAAGTATTACATTCATATTCCGAAAATTAATTGAGTTCTTTCAAAAACAAAAAAATGCAACTGTTTTGCAATTCCCTTCAATAGTAAAATTCAGAGGATATCCCTTTGTTGAATATTTCTAAGTGAAATGCATGCACCCGTATACCAAAAGTCACTCACCTGGACGTTGTTCTTTTTGTGTAGAGTACCACCTCCACTCCTACAAAGAATATTTAAAAAGGAATGAGGGAAAAAATGTGATTCTTGAAAGCAAATATTGGGAAATTATATTACATTAATAAAGAATGCAAGTGAATTATGCATCCCCTCTTTACAGAGGTAAATGAAAGCAACAATACTAACATAACAATAATGATAATAATCATATTATAATAATGGTAAAACAGTAAGAAATATAATCATGATAATGATATCAATACTAATAAGAACATCCATAAATTACCATTTTAATTACATTGTTTGGTGTTCATGCCGTCTTAAAATTAAAAAAACGACATGAAAACAAAGATCTGCAGTGACAAAAGTTCGCAGAGTTTTTAGAAAATATTAGAAAATGTGTTATTTGATCCATGATTTCCCATATTTTACATAAATTTATTTAATTCAATTATTAGAAACTGGACGGCAAAGTTTTTAACTAAAAATTGGTGCTACTACAAACAAATTATCGTCAAAGGATTCCGGAGATATCGCGATCTAAAATTCGATGTCGGATTGGCGTGCGCGCTGCAACTCACGAAAATGACTTTACTTCGTGCACGGGGGTTTAACATCTGATTTATCGAAAAATCCATTCGATCAAATGTAAGATAATTTAATATTTTGCAAGGAAACTATCATACATTCAGTAACTACCAGGGGCGGTGATATTTAGAGGGAGGGGATTAATTCCCCCCCTCCGGAAAATTTGAAAAAGTGCACACACAAACATGTATAGCAAATGCTGACTACAGACTGCAACACTTTTTCTTTGTTAGGCTCTGGAGGGCCCAAAAGTGCAGTGTTTGGACTAGGCCTAGGCCTAATAAAAATGCAAACATCTTCTCGCTCGGTCGCTAGCTAAAATCCCTCGCATAATGTCCTTCAAAATGTACAGGTAAATATTGTAGAAAATCTGTATTTCGTTGGTATCACGTATTAAAGCACATCACACTGTATCTTTACAAGATTAAGAGTTTAATAGGAATAGGCCTATACAAATAGATCAGTGCTAACAAAATTAATATTCCGCTCGCTCCTTTTTAGTAAGTTTGATTTGTTAAGGAGTCCCTTCCAGCCTGGTTATACAAATATTGTCGCCTGACTTTCTAGGGGGAAATAGTGTAGACTAGGCCTAAAACCAAATTTTCTAAAAAATAGTATTAGATCTATTAAGTCAAACTCAAGGTCCTTTGTCTAGACCTAGATTCTACTTCTAGACTAGATCTAATTAAAGTTCACTAATATTTACAACCCTTCGCCTCGGACTGCACACTAATTACCGGCAATGTAAAAGTGAAGTGTGAAAAAAGCATATTGCTTGTTTGTATACTATAATACTGTATTGTTTTAATAGGCTACATCAAAACTTCAAAAACATGTGAAAGTGTAAGGGGTAGCCCTAGGCCCTAGACCTAGATCTAGTCACTTCCGTCACCTTCACCCCTCTCGTTCACTAGATATAGGGTATATGCTCCCTCGCACTTTGTCGCCCCCGGTCATGAAAATAAATCGCCGCCCCTGGTTGGTACCACTTTTTATTTAAAATTTTGATGAAATTTGCTCTCAAAATAAAGATTTACAAACCCTTGACCTTGTCGGCAAGTTCATGTTTTTGTTCGGAACGGACGCAAAAGACTGCACAATTTGCCGATCTTTTGTCAAAGACAATAGTTTACTAGGCCTAAAGTTAGAGTCTAATTTCACCTCCAATTCCATACAAAAATTCGTCTCTCGGTAATTTTAGGTTTTTCTTTCCATTAGTGATATCAGAATTTCGATATCTTACCGATTTGTTGACATAGCGAACTATGGTCACACTACCATAGACCTACATCAATAAAGATCTAGATCTAGACCTAGAGCTAGATCTAGTACTTAGTAGGCCTAACCCTACTACAACTTCAAGGCCTATTACTTATTAGGCCTAGAGTCTAGACCTAGTCATTTTTACCCCGAATTCAAGTACGTTAGTTGTTTAGTCTTGACAAACAGGTCCACCAAGGCTTCTTCGTCTCTGCCCATCACCCCGGACACATGCAGCCGTTGTTGGTTTTTGGTTTGGTCTTCAAATAGAAGACTAAGCCCTCCAATTGTCTCTCCTGATTCGATTTTCCTGTCTGTGGTGAGTGATGTCAAGGCGTGTAGTCTGATATGAACAAAGAACTGTTCATCCATAGCCTGATTCGTAGGCCTGGATGCGGTGGTGATCTGGAAAGTGTTGCTCGTCTCTGCAACATCGATAGAGACATCGATATCTCTCACTCCGTGTATCGTTGAGAGCACTCCTTCGTAGCTTTGTGACGTCACTCTCTCAGCTGATAGCTCTGTGACGGATAGAAGCTCCGGAGGAGATGGAGGGAAACTGAGAGACGAGTCTGAGATGATGAGAGTATGTAACATCGAAAAGGCATTGAGGCAGGACCAAAGTCCACTCGTCACGTCGGTAGTTAGAGTAGATCCCTCGAACTTTACTGTCCTAACCTGGTGTTCAGACACAGAGAGAGGGGCGGGGGGGGGGGGGGGTGGTGAAGAGAAAGAGAGATAGAATCAAATAGTCAGAACAGTTGATGAAAATATCTATTTCATCTCTAGTCCATAATCTGGCCTGTTCTTATATTTCATCTCTATAATATTCTCTGCACTTACTTCGAGCCGCCCAAGATGGCGTTATCAACGAACTAGTACATCATGCCTTTTAGCCGGGGGTAGAAGTCCAAAGATCACGTCATAGATTCTGAACTATCTAATGTCTTTTTTTGGTGGTAATCATTAACCCGAGGTCTTAGTACGGCCGGGGGGGGGGCATTATGTCCCCCCCCCCCCTTAAGATCTCGGCCGCGAAGCGGCCGATCACCGCGAAAATGTGAAGTGAAGTGTATAGAATAATATGATAATTTCAAATTTTTGAAAATTCACTCATTTGCATATTTATGGTAATGTACGCAAATAAAGTCATAAAAATCACATTTTTACCCATAAGTCATTCCTTTTCACTACATATATTCATTAGACCATTCTGAATAATAAAACAACAACATATTTTGGAAGAGCCAGCTTATTCCTTATGTTATCCGTTGTTTTGATAATTTCTTATGTATTTCATTGTTTTTGTTGTTTTATTTCATTTCTTAATACAATTCAACTATTTTGACTCCAAAACAACCACCTTAACTTTAAACAAGACCTAATAACCCATATTTTGATCTGTTTTTAGGAAAAATGACTGTTCCATATGTTTTGTACACAAATCACGCGATTTTCGGGCTGACATGCAAAGACAAAAGGTCACGTGACCTTCTAACCGTAGGTCCGATTTTCAAAAAAAAATCTTTTAAAAGTTGCGCAAGACTCGAAAGAAAAAAGTCAGCGAGCTGCGGGGCGCCATCCATACGCGTTCCCGAGCAATCGGAAAAATCGTGGAGGGGGGGGGCATAATGCCCCCCCTCCCCCGGCCTTATTAGGGTTAAAGCGAACGAGATTGCAGCCTGACCCTATCTGGAAATATTAATCGCTAAAGTAATGAAAGCTCCCTTCCCTACTCCATACATTCAGAAGTTAAAGATGTATTTTCTTCCATGTTAAATATAATGTTCCCTTGTTTTACATAATTATGCTACTTGCTTTTAATGACTGAGTCTCATAATTTTCCCTATATGAATAGGCCCAGGACCTAGTATTTGTTTGCATTATTTTTCTCGTTTTTGGAATGCAGTACCTTGATCAAGGCCGTAATTGGGCAAAGATAGAATAATTACGATAATGAATCATACGTCTTGATCATTTTATCATGTATTATTATTTATGAAGATGCCGTCAATTAATCAATAATCTATTAAAACAATCTTACCCCTTTGACTTATAGTTATAGCGGAGGGATGGAAACTTAATCAATCTTTATGAAACTATTATTGTAAACACATTTTGTCAAATGAAAATGTGCATACCTGAAGCTTAAGTTGCTTTGGAAGATTTTGCATCCCAACGACGGTGTAGACAGTCGGTGACTTTAGAACAATACTCTCTGCATTCACACATCTTTGAACCAACGAAGACACATTTTGTTGAGTACCCTTGGTCTCTGATGAGCAGTCAAGGAGAATGCGATATCGCTCGCTCTCATCCAAAAAGCGGTTGGAAAGGAGCGCCTCCATTATTCGTATGCAAAGGTTGTTATCTGTGCCAGCTGCAAATCGGATGAGATTCTCATAGTCACCGATGTTTGCTTTGATGTTTCGCAGCAGTCTGTCCAACTTAGAAATCTTCAGTCGTAACATATATTTCTTTGTTTTAGCAGCAAGGTATTTCCCAGCAGAGTGTTCCTGAACGAGTTTATGATAAAACTCAATGGTCGTGGATGTGGCCTTGTGGGATCGTTGGAGCCTTGTCTTTGGAATCGTCGTCTTGGATAATATCCCAAGCTCACATGCCCTATCAAGGATAGCGGGAACTCTTCGGAAATTATGGGGCGTAAAAACTATTTTTTTAGAGTCATCGAGTAGACCAGCTAAAGCAACCTTACCCAGCTTACAAATTATTTCGATTAGTTCTTCTTCTGTTATGTTGTATGTTGATGTTGCTCGGGCATTGGCATGGTGCATCAGAAAATCATTCACGCTGTCTAATAATTCTGTTTGAGTTGCAATTTCAGTGTTCAAACTCCCCTCGCTCCATAGGTGACACACCATGAGACAAAATAAAGGTGTTTTAACAAGTTCATTAATCAGTGGTTGGTCATCAAGGTAAACCTTCAGACCATGTCCATGTCCACCACAAGGATTCGAAGTCGAAGCAAAGAACTTGTCGATGTACTCTCGTGAGCTCTCTTGCGAGAATCCTTCGATCCACATCTTTGTGTATACCCTTGGAAGTTCCGCTTGATTGAAGAAGTTCTCTAGGTGAGGGCGCGTTGTTACAAGGACTCTACACTCTGGAAATTCCTCCCAGCGGATGACACTGACAATGTTGCTCCCTAAGCTCCGGTTTGAAGAAGAAATACCGGCATACTCATCTAGCCCGTCTAGTATGATGTGACAGATTCCCTGATTCTCTCTAATGAAACTCTCTAGACCCTCTGGTGTGAGATCATTAACATCACTCAAAAGCTGGGATTTGATAGCTTCTCCGATCGATGTAAGCTGACTTGTGTTTCGGAATTTCACAACAAACAGAAGTGGCAGTAGTTCTAATGCTGACCCCTTTTCCCTGTGAACCCAGTCGTAAGCCATCTTAGCGACAGCCGTGGTCTTTCCTCTTCCAGCGGGGGCCGAAATGAGGATTCGAGCTGGCAGTTCTCCGTTTACTTTCGTTGAAAATATTTCAGCAACAGAACCCTGGAGTATTTCCTTCTTTTTCGTGTCTTGTCCACGAGCGTCCTTCTGCACCATCGTGACAACCGTATGCATATCGTTGAACTCAGCATAATCAGTTTGATCCCACGGTTTCATTTGAATTTTGCACAATTGATTTCGGTACTTATTCTCCAACTTTTCGCGACATCGCTGAACAGTCAATGATGCCGAGATCTTCTTACTGTAGATATCTGAAAGATACAAGCATATACGGCAAAATGTCTTATTGCACTCCCGCAATCTCAGCCCCTTCCCTTTCTGACCCAGTCGGGTTCCGTAAGTAATTGTTTCATGTTCGAATACATCAATTTTCATTGTTCCGACATTTGTATTCCTTCCCCATACAGTAAAGGGCTGGAAACACGCTTAAAGGAAAAATCCAACATTAATGGCAAATTGCTCTGACATGAAGCAGACAAAAATAGAGAACCAGTCTGGCGAAAGTTGTCCTCTTCCCCATAGATTAAAGTGCTGGAAACACATAGGAAAAATCCATCATTAATGGCAAATCGCTCTGACATGAAACAGAAAGAAAATAGAGAACCAGTCTGGTGAAAGTTTAAACAAAATCGAACAAACAATAATAGCGTTTTAAGTTGTTTAAAGTTGCAATCGCTATACGTAAATGACGCAAGGGAATGTCTAATTGGCCAAAACGGTAATGTTACTGTGATGTATGGTGGCGGATATCTGTAGCGTTTGTTCCAACACACAGAATGACTAAAATGTCAATTTGTCGAAATGTGTTATTCAGAAGGATATTCCATTTTAAAAGAACACATAATATAAAATTATATGCTATCCATGCAATATTGTGATTAGTGCCCCGAGGGAAAAGGTGCTTTTGAGAAAAACATAATTAATGTTATTTTTTTTACACGACAAACGGGAGAGTTGTCCGTAACTACGTCACAATTCACTGACCAATTTGCCGATATGAGCTTCGCAAATATATGTATATATAGTGAGGACATAATTCAAAAATTCTTAATTTGTTATGTTATTGGTTCGATGTACAACTTTCGCTATTCAGTTTCTCTTATTTTATTCCGCTTTCACACAAATTTACTCATTGCAAAGGGTTAATCGCCCTTAGACAGGGAATTTCTCTTCAAATCGATATGAAAATCAAAGAAAGTTAAGACCCTTTTGAACTTGATTTTTCTTACATATATATTCAACAAATTGTTGGTTTAAACAAAATATATTTACAAGTATTTAATTTGTACTGAAGCCGAGACGTATTATTGATAGAAAGATTAAAGCCGATGAACAAATATTAGTACATAAACGGAAAGCAGACACGGCTTTTCCCGGAGTCAAATTATGATCAGATGAACACAGTAAATAGCATCATTTTATTATCTACCCGCCCCAATGCGCTGCAAGAGACTCCTCTAAATAGAGACGACAGAGCTACAGACAGGGAATGAATGAACTTGAAATCAGAGACGTTCCTCTCCTTTACCAACCTCATAGTATAAGAAAGAAAAGTTCGAGAATTGACAGAAGTATACGAATTATATAAAGGGAAGAGGAATACAGAACCAGAAGCGAGAAAAACAAGTTGAATACAAACTGATAGACTATGTATGTTACCTTCTTGATTCGTGTTTACTGAGTCCGATCTGTCTGATTTGTTGATAAACTCATTTCTAGTGTCGTGAACAGCGCCCTCTCCGGCTACCAATCCCGTGGCGGCTACCACTCTACGGGAAGCTGTGAAAAGTAGACCACGTATTGCTTTATCATGTTATAATTTGTCTTTGTTATGATCTATTTACATATGCATTTTTCAATATGCCTTTCCAATTCATGAAACAAACTAGACAAATATACACATAGTCAGGTTAAAGTGTTAAACAGATTCAGACATGTTGCCATGTCAGATTCTTCGATAGCTCTTCATGGACTGCAACCAAAGTCAAAATTAGAATTCTAAGAGGATCGAGTCCTTAATTTTGTTCCGAATTATCCTATTTTTGTGTTGCTCAACCTGCTAACAATAGAAAACAAGGACATTTTGGTTGTGTAAACCGCACACAAAATTAAAGCTTAAAGGTGTACCAAACATTGAAGCATGTTAAAAACATAATTATCTAACTTTATATTTATGTTTAAATCACAGTGTTGTGATTAGTTCAAGTTTGCATTATAGCAAAATGACCATGGTAAAATGTACGGGTTATTTCATTAATCTCTATAATTAAAAAAGAAGAAGATCCTATTAAGAATGACTTAATATTACCATTTGAATAATGTTTATCCACAATGGAACAGAGTCCACCGACCTCTGCTCCGTCCAGGGCATCTTCGAGTTGTTTCCTGGTGACACCGTTCATCTTTAGATCCCACTGAGATAGTAGGTCTCTTAGAGCCACGTTGGAATTCTCTTTAAACCTCGTCAGCATGTTCTGAGCTTCATTGTAGCTAAAGCCCATTTGATTGCAAAAGGTTGTATACTTTCCAGCTGGAAATTCTTTTGAGAGTTCGTCAAACAGAGCATCCTTGTCTGCCATGATTATTCATAAGATGTGTTGCGATTTAATACAGAAAACGAAACCCTGTGAAAGAAAGAAAGAAAACAAAATCATGAAGTAAATGTGCGGAAAACAATGAAGAACATACTCATTTCAAATTAGAAATTGCCACAGGTTCTGGCCCGATTATGTGGTTATTGATTTCTCGAGTAACTCGTGTACGAATGGCAAATGAATTAACATGTTGTGATAATAAAAACATGCGTTATAATAATAATGTATTACTCATGCCCTCCCAATGCGCTTTACAATATAAATTTATAATCAATGAAAACACCTATACAAAGATAAGTCATTAGCGCTCTCTTAAAATACTTGTACATCTGCCATGGAGCGTTGCGATACTGGCAGCAATAATGAATTCACAATGTAGAATCACTGAATTAATTATGAAGGTCTTTATAAAGAACAGACCCAGCATTTGTTTACGTGTTCAATCACATGAAACCTTTGCTTAGAGGCCATGATAATAAATAATAACATTCCATGTTTAGTGGATTGGTTACCTTTTTGAATAGGTGACCCAATTACCCAATTAACATCGAACTCTAACAGGCTTTTGTCTTTACAGGTACTGTGTCCCATTTGCAGGCCACACAAATGAAAAGGTTAAAATCCACCTGCATTTGAAAGATAATAATAATTTAAAACTCCCTCAAAATGAAAGGGCTTGAAAATGTATTTGTGTGGAAATATAGCGACCGTTGGTTGCCGAGTCGACTTAAGTGATTGCACTCATTTTAGTAAATATTCTGATTTTCAGACCCTTGTACCGAATGGTCGTACGTTTTGTGCTGCGCAAAGATTCAATCAGTTTATTTTTAGGCGGTTCTAGGACACCTACCCCCGGGACATCCACCCCTACCCGGATAACCACCCCCAGTCAACCTCCCCCTAGGACAACTACCCCCTAGGACATCCTCCTCCTAGGACAACTAATCCCCGGAAAACTACCCCCGGACAACTACCCCCAGACAACTACCCCCTACGACAACCATCCTCTAGGACAACTATCCTAGGGTTAGTTGTCCTAGGGGTGTCCGGATACGATTTTTCGCCATTACAAGAAGTGGGTTATTGATGTAGACAAATGCTCACGTACCCTTTACAGCTCATGTACAGTTATGTATGTTATTACCAAAGAAAAAAAAAGAAGTCAATCGGTCACATAATAGTGTCTGACAGTGAAACCTAGCAAGTTAGCGGATTTCCTTCCATAATCTGAATACTAGGACACTGCTAAACGTTTAACCCTTTGACTACTGAATTCTCTCATTTCCCATAGGCTTAATACAGGTTCCAGTAAGCAATGGGTTACATATTCAAAGTTCTATAGAATTTGATGTTGGCTGCAAATGGGACATGGTACCTTTAATACTGTTATAATGACTGCCTACGATAGTGCATCAAAGATTCTTGAAAAACTTCCTCCTGAAAATTAACTCAAGGGCAACTTCCCTCTGGGCAACTTGGATAATTACCCTCGTCGAATTAACCTAAAGAAAGCTACCCCGGTACGACCCCCATTTTTCTACGAGTCTGGATGGGAACAAAGAGGGAGAGGGAGGGGGGGGGGGGGGTCTGCAGCTTTTTATAATTATTGAATCACCAAAAGTCGGGCAACCACTACCCCGTAATTTGATAGTCAGGTCCCCCATAGTCGGGTAGCGAGGTGATCGACTGATATGTTTAGTATATTTAGTATATTTCTATGAAAAAGGTTCATGTATTAAACTATACTTGTATTTAGACATGTCAGGTAAGCCATGACTCATGATTATATTGTGAAAGTACATGTATATGCTTTCTCCCCGATTTATTATCACCGGTCAAATACATGTTCCCTGTTTGACTAACCCTAGGACAACTAGTATACTCTAAGACAACCGACATAAATAAAATCACCTCAATATTCAGGATATGTATTACCCTGATTTCTATTCCTCTCAGACAACTACTCCTCTCGTAGGAAATTTACAGCACGGACAACATTTACCAAATATGCAAGCAAAAGTCGGGAAAGATGCAAATAAGTGTACTTAAAAAAAAAAAAAAGTTATGAAACATATTATATTGTCAAAACGCTCAACCCCGATGAATAATACTTGGATTACGGGGACCTCACGGAGAGAACATTATTTATACTGTTGAGACTACCGTGTGTACACAAAACGTTTTTTCATAATCGTTATGTACGTTTCATAGGTTTTGATTTAATGTTTGTTCATTCCAAATTGATCAACATACCTACATTTACAATCTTATTACTTTAAAAGAATGATAATGATATTGTATATCAGCTGTATATATACACGATAATAGCTCGAGTTCAGCAGCCAGTCACGGGACACTATACAAGGGAAAATGCAACAGGGGACGACAAAGAAAAAGATGGAGAGATGAGCTGCAACAGTACTGGGGAAAGGTTAATTGGCACCAACAAGCACTAAACAGAGTCATTTAGAGAAAGCATGCTGAGGCCTTAATCGACAATGGCTGAACAAGACAAAAATATATACCGAAAAGGGCGTCATCTTCAGATATAGCTTGTAGTGAAGTCCTCTATAAAATCGAAAGAATAATACATTCAAAATACGGCGAAACATATTAAGGACAGGAGAGACAGAAAGAAATAGAGAGAGAAAGAGAGAGAGAGAGAGAGAGAAAGAGGGGGGGGGGGGGAGGGGTTGGCCCGGGGTTCATATTCAGTTTCCCTGGCATTCAAATTATTCCACCTGGTACTGATGAATGTATCTGTCATGCAATTGCTATGTATGTGACAGTATATTAAAATAATACCACAGCGTCATATATTGTCATACATATATTCAATAGCATTGTAGAAGAAGAAGGAGAATCGTGAAATATTCACTTCTCCATCTATTTATCTCTCTGCTAAATCCACCAAACAGTGGAATCAACCGACATGAATCAACTGTAAAACGAATTATTGTGAGTCCTGAAAGAGTAAATTGTCACGTCATGGTTGTATTAAAGAGTAGCAATAGCGGTTTATTGTTGCCAATATTCAGCAACAATTAGTGCTTATATTGCTTTTCTTTAAGCTTTACATGATATATTAAACTATATCAAACTATAAGCGACATAAACTAAATTGTCTTCAAAACATACATATCAATTAGAATGCAAACGACATAACAATGATCATGTACACAGGTGACGTCACGCTATGATAGAGGTGACGTCACATGTAACATATCAATTAGAATGCAAACGACATAACAATGATCATGTACACAAGTGACGTCACGCTATGATAGAGGTGACGTCACATTTAACATATCAATTAGAATGCAAACGACATAACAATGATCATGTACACAGGTGACGTCACGCTATGATAGAGTTGACGTCACATGTAACATATCAATTAGAATGCAAACGACATAACAATGATCATGTACACAGGTGACGTCACGTTATGATAGAGGTGACGTAACATATCAATTAGTATTTGTCTCGTATAAATCCTCCAGTTGCAACTAACCAAGCGAAACTCAGGTACATGTAAACAACT
Organism: Strongylocentrotus purpuratus; assembly: GCF_000002235.5. Lineage (NCBI taxonomy): Eukaryota > Metazoa > Echinodermata > Echinoidea > Camarodonta > Strongylocentrotidae > Strongylocentrotus > Strongylocentrotus purpuratus. Next base: position 51,901,955 of record NW_022145606.1, on the reverse strand, counting down.
TATACCTAAAGATATTTATTTATGACATATTGCCCATTTAAGATAATGTATTTAATATATAAAAAATGATTAAAATCGAAACGCTAGTCCAGGCGGAAAATAATTGGATTGCAAAACCCTCACTTAGTTCAACAATGATACTTTGGACGCTACCATCTGTAAACCAAACATGATTTCATAATCATTATGTACACGCATATCATCTCATTCCATCATAACTATGGTAAATCATGCGCTACAAGAGGTCAGCAAATTAAAAAAAAATGTTAACGCCACACTGCACTACTTATAGCTACTTGCGCCCTCTATATAGCAAACCATGCCTAATCGGTGACCATTGGTCCACCACGGACCCCTTTTTCTTAAGTTAATTGAGAGTTGATTTGTTGAGATAACCACCTGACAGTGACCATGCAGGGAGGTCTAATCCCTCCTGGCCAGACTAGTGCAGATAGGCTTGAAAGGGTATATATACGAAGTATCTACATGTACTTCATCATACTTGTTTCAATTTTTGTAAAGGGGGTGGCAAAAGGACACGTGTATTTCTCCAATTCTATTGCGAGATAGAGAAAGATAAAGAAAAAGAGGGCGGGGGAGGGAGGTATGGCCCGGGATTCAAATTCATTTTTTTTCTTCAAATTGTTCAACTTTGTACTGATAAATGTATCTGCCTTGTGGCGGTACACAAAACGTACAACAATGTCGTTCATTGTCATAACAGAATTCAAATAACATTGTAGAAGAAGAATACTAATAGTGAGAATATTCGCTTCTCCCTCTCTTTTCTTTCTCTCTGTGCTAAATCCTCCGAAGAGTGGAACCCAGGGGATTATGATGGTACAAACGTTCATGTTATAAATTATACATGATCGAATCTCGGTTTGTTTGACTTTCGACTCAATCTCTTTCTCCCTCATTCTACTGATCTAATTTTCCTTTTCTAGAGCTTTTGCAATCATTTATTCTCCTTTTTTGTTTTCTTTTATCTTTCTTTCTTTTGCCTTCCACTATTTTCCTCAATTTTTTTCTCTTTTTTAATTTACCCCCCCCCTCAATTCTTAGCTACATATTTGTCTATTTTATTGATTTCGAAGCATACTTTGTCAATGTTATATAGCACAACAGCATCTGAGGAACTATCACTTCAACAAGCTCTGCTTCAAGTTAGTTCCTCTTTTCTCGTGCTTTCTCCATTATATTTATCGTATTATTGCATATTTTGTTGTGAAAGAAATATTCTTGTATTATGTTTTGCATGAGAAATAAAATCATTTGTATCAGAATCAGAATCTCGTTTTCATCATCATTATGGTAAATCATGCATTATCAAGAGATCAGCCGAATAAAAACCTAGGAAAAGGTAGCTAAAAGAAGTATTTTTTCATTATCCTTGTTTTCAGGTTTTAAAAGAACAAAACGATTTAATATTGTAAGACCTACTATCTGGAATTAACTAGATAAAGTTTGTCGTTAACCAGTAGCGTAGCTTCAAAGTTCAAAGGGAGGTATACTAGCAAAAGGGTTCGTGTATTCATCAAATTGTATTGCGAGAGAAATAGAGGGGTGGGAGGGTTGGTCCGGGGCTCAAATTCTATTTTCTTTCAAATTATACAACCTGGTACTAATGAATTTATCTGGCATGTGATTGCCATGTGACGGTACGTACAAATAGACCACGGTGTCGTTTATTGTCATGAAAATGTTTTTCAAATAGCATTGAAGAGACGGTGAACAAAAAAGAATAATAATACAATGTGGGTAATCGTGAGAATATTCTTCTTTCTCTCTCTGCTAAATCCCTCAAACAGTAAAATCAACAGAGCGGAATCGCCTGCGACACGAATTCTTATGAGTCAATACTAAAAGAGTGAATTATATGGTGGCCCTGAAGGGACATCGCGAATAGACTAAATCGTAAAAAATATGCGATAAAATTCACGATATCGTCAATTTTATCGCATATTTTTCACGAAGAAATTCACGAAATTGACGATATCGTGAACTTTATCGTGAACTTTTCACGATGAAATTGACGATATCGTGAATTTTATCGTGAAAAGTTCACGATATAAAGTTCACGATATCGTCAATTTTATCGTGTACTCTATCGTGTATTCTATCGTGTACTCTCCTGACGGGCGCTTCGTAAACAAAACCAGCCATAGCTGGGGGAGACAGAGGGAAGGAAAAAAGGGAAAGGGAAAGAGAAGATAAAAGGAAAGAAAGAATAATAAGAAGAAAAGAGGGAAACGGGGGGGGGGGGGCGAAGGCCTCCTCCTCACTCCCCCCCCCCCCCCCCCCTCCCCGCCAAAAAATAAATCAGAGAGAGAGAGAGAAGGGAAAGGGAAAGGGAAAGAGAAGATAAAAGGAAAGAAAGAAGAGGAAGAAGAAGAAAAGAGGAAAACGGGGGAAGGGCGAAGGACTCTTGCCCCCCTCCCCCCCCCCCCCCCCGCCAAAAAATAAACCAGAGAGAGAGAGAGAAGGGAAAGGGAAAGAGAAGATAAAAGGAAAGAAAGAAGATGAAGAAGAAGAAAAGAGGGAAACGGGGGCAAAGGGCTTTTGCCTCGTCCCCCCGCCCCCCGCCAAAAAATAAATAAGAGAGAGAGAGAGAGAGAAGGAAAGGGAAAGAGAAGAAAGAAAGAGAAAAACGAAAAAGAGGGAGAATAGGAAAGAAAGGAAAAGAAAGAAAAGAAAGGAGGCAAGAGCCCTTTGCCCCTGTTTCCCTCTTTTCTTATTCTTTTTCCTCTTCTTTCTTTCCTTTTATATTTTCTTTCCCTCTCCCTTCTCTTTCCCTTTATGGCGGGAGGGGGGAGGGGGAGGTAAGAGCCTTTCGCCCTTCCCCCGTTTCCCTCTTTCCGTTTTCTTCTTCTTTCTTTCCTTTTATATTTTCTTTCCCTTTCCCTTTCCCTTCTCTCTATCTCTCTCTCTCTCTCCTATTTATTTGTTGGCGCGGGAGGGGGGGGGGGGGGGGGGAGGAGGCAAGAGCCCCTCTTTTCTTCTTATTCTTCTTCCTTTCCTTTTTTATTCTCTTTCCCTTTCCCTTCTCTCTCTCTCTCTTATTTATTTTTTGGGCGGGGGGATGCAAGAGCCCTTCGCCCCCGTTTCCCTCCTTTCTTCTTCTTCCTCTTCTTTCTTTCCTTTTATCTTCTCTTTCCCTTTCCCTTTCCCTTCTCTCTCTATCTCTTATTTATTTTTTTGGCGGGGGGTGGGGAGGGAGGAGGCAAGAGCCCTTTGCCCTTCCCCCGTTTCCCTCTTTCCTTCTTATTCCTCTTCTTTCTTTCCTTTTATATTTTCTTTCCCTTTCCCTTCTCTCTTTTATTTATTTTTGGTGGGGGGGGGGGAGAGGAGGCAAGAGCCCTTCGCCCTTCCCCTGTTTCCCTCTTATTCCTCTTCTTTCTTTCCCTTTCCCTTCTCTCTCTCTCTCTCTCTCTCTTATTTATTTTTTTTGGCGGGGGGGGGGGGGAGGTAAGAGCCTTTCGCCCTTCCCCCGTTTCCCTCTTTCCTTCTTCCTCTTCTTTCTTTCCTTTTATATTTTCTTTCCCTTTCCCTTTCCCTTCTCTCTCTCCTTATTTATTTTTGGCGGGGGGGGGGGGGGGAGTGAGGAGGAGGCAAGAGCCCTTCGCCCCCCCCCCCCGTTTCCCTCTTTTCTTCTTATTATTCTTTCTTTCCTTTTATCTTCTCTTTCCCTTTCCCTTTTTTCCTTCTCTCTGTCTCCCCCAGCTATGGCTGGTTTTGTTTACGAAGCGCCCGTCAGGAGAGTACACGATAGAGTACACGATAGAGTACACGATAAAATTGACGATATCGTGAACTTTATATCGTGAACTTTTCACGATAAAATTCACGATATCGTCATTTTCATCGTGAAAAGTTCACGATATCGTCAATTTCGTGAATTTCTTCGTGAAAAATATGCGATAAAATTGACGATATCGTGAATTTTATCGCATATTTTTCACGATTTAGTCTATTCGCGATGTCCCTTCAGGGCCACCATAGAATTACCACGTCATGAAAGGTACTATGTCCCATTTGCAGGCCCCAAAATATGAAAATATTAATGTCTTCAAGTGGAAAAATAACGACTATTAGTTGTCGAATCGACTTAGAAGCTATAGAGCCAGTAATTAATAGTCTGATTTTTCAGACCATTGTACCGAATGGTCATACGTTTTATGCTGCGCAAAGATTCAATCAGTTTAATTTTGGCCATTACAAGAAGTGGGTTATTGATGTAGACAAATGCTCATGTACTCTTTACAGCTCATTTTATGTATGTTATTACCACCACAAAAAAAAAGCCAGTCAGTCACTCAATAGTGTCTGACAGTGAAGTCTAGCACGTAAACAGGTTTCCTTGCATTATTTGAATATTAGGACACTGCTAACGTTTAAATTTCACAGATAGGACATACATGTACATGACATATTCATAATTCCTGCAAAGTTCTACATAATTTGAGGTTGGCTGCAAAAGGGACATAGTACCTTTAAAGAGTAGCAATGTGAAACGAATGTTGCTAAGATTCAGCAACCTTGCCAGTTTATAATGACCAGTTAAATACATTTTTCAGGGGAAATTAAATGACGGGAGCACTATCTTCAATGTTATCACGGCTACAAGCCTATTTAGTATCAAGTAGAAAAAAACTTTACTTGTAACTTCAACTGCAGTTATTGGCTTCCATAATGTATAGATATTGCTCTATATTCTGCTCCAAATAATCACTATATGTTATCTCTTCATTATATAGCTATATTAGTTTCCTTCATCATCCTTTAGATGCTGCCTATACGTATCGGCTTGCATGGTGATGCAGATAAACAGTAGGCTTGTGGTTGCACCATGTGAGAGACGGGGTTGATTTGGGAGTCCTGAAAAGAACTCTCGGTAAGCTTTCTTTCTTGAGCCTGTGTAGTCCTGTACAGGACTGTTCCTCCCCCCCCCCCGTTTTTTAAATTATTATTTTGTTGAATGTAATAATTACTTTCTGGAATAAGCTAGATAATGTTGTTAATTAGTGGCGTAGGGGGAGGGGGGAGGGGGCAAGATGGCAAGTACATGTTTCCAACCGTAATTAAATAGACGATGGAAATCCTGACCCAACCCAAATTATCTAAGCAAATATCCAGAAGCTCATGGAATGTAAATGGACTTGATGAAAGACTGAACGGAACAAGATATTGTGAACTGAATGTTCCTATATCTGGTGAGAAACTCATCACAGATATTGTATTTCTCATATAAGTGAGAGTGTATTGAAACTGTAGTGGATATATCTGACTGAAGCTCAGTCATACATTTGTTCGGCTTTATAAATGTCTAATATATACATTCCACCCGTCAATTCATCACACACATTGTGAACAGGAATAAATATAGAGATATTTGGAAACCTCGAAAGAAAAAATTAATACGGAACACAAAAGGAACGGTTATTATTATGGGATACCTCAATGCCCATATTAATCAAGATGAATGTAACTACATCAGACTCGATTCATTTGATCCATTAGTACACTCTCTACCTAGTGCTTACATTTCAGACACAACCCCCTCAACGTTGAAACTTGTCGATACAGCTAGTCACTACTAATTACAGAAAACAAAAATGTGGATCTCTTCGCATAACTGCTCAACTCTAAAGTTTATTCGGTCAGACAATGGAAACAACAACTCTCTATAATACAAGAGGTGTCTCATGCGATTATTTATGTGTATGTAGTGCCTCACTAGTAAATAAAGCTATAGCTATATAATTGTGATAGTTCTGCCCTCAGTTATCAAATCATTGCCAAGTAACTTTAACCCTTTCAAACATTTGTATTCGCCTATGACGATATGGAATTACATGACGCACATCTATGTAAATTGAGCCGAACAATTGAAGGTCAATTCTTAACAAAATTAAACATACTAAAATGTTGAACAAATCAATTTAGATATGTCAACAATCTTATTAAATGATAACAAAAGAAGAATTAACAAAACAGTCGACACCTTTCAATACTCAAACCTTGGAGGTCGCTGCTGGCGTTTTCGTAAACCAAAAGACGAGAGTTAAAGTGCGGGTTCAAAGAAAATCACAAATATGGCAAATAGCGTATTACTAGAAACTGGTAAGCTAACATATGGCCATCATGCAAGTTTTAGGTCAACTACATATCGGGTGGTTTATAAAAATACAAATAAAACAACCTCCATAGCATCTAGGATATGCGAGAGATTCGCCGGAAAAATAACGATGTTTTAATGCCGTCACAATATGAACCAACCCTGCCCAAGCAGACGACATCCCATATAGAATGAACATAATTGCAATGCTTTTATTTCTCAAATTATAATGAGTTTAGTGTATATAAATGTGATGGACTTTTACACCATTTTAAAAGGGATATGACCCCCATTCTGATAACTAAATTCTTTTGTTTGTAAATACACAGGATAGGGGTTAATGAACAATCAAAGAAACCACACTTGAAATTAAAAAACCTCCGGAATGACAGAATGGACGTCATTTGTTCCCTCTTGAAACGCCGAACATGCCGCGGTTCATGCAGCTGAAAATACAATGGCGTCATATTTTGTTTACAAGCGACGGATTCCTTTTTTTTTATCCTTGCATTTTTCATCAAAATAATACCATGCACGGGGTTTAGAGTGAGGCAATAGATTGAACATTTCGCCTGAGGGTATTGAAGTAAGAGAAATAACTGAAGAAAAGATGACAAAACAGGCACTGAAATTGTGTGAGATGTCATGGGACATCGTCTGCTTGTGCACATCATGTTTAACGTGTGACGTCATATCTCTGCTGCGACCCGGGAGCTTTTTCAGGTGCTATGTCGGGGCTGTATCTAAGCGTTTTGTAATTGCTAATAACCATTACTTCGAATGTTTCCAAGCATTCGCTTTTGATTACCTTGGCCAATCAAAGTGTCACCTTTGCAATAATGACATTAAAGTTAGTTTTTTAAATCAATGATCTTCTCTTTAAGCTCAAGAAAAAAGGACAACACCATTGTTTTATTCGATGTATAGATTCCAACTACAACTGATAAAAAAAAACTATGTAAAGATCTGAAAAAAACACTGTGGAATAACGTATTATGGTTAAAAGGTTCATATGAACAGAAACTCCTTTAGAGAATAACAGGCAATAATCACAGAGCGTACAACAAACATGTGCTTGGTAAATTACTCTCGCTAGATAACAGAGACTATTTTGGAGACTTGTGGACAGAATGACAGAAAAATAAATAAATAATGTGTCCATATATATTTTATAACAGCGAAAGAATGGTACGATCACCTCAAAAAGCTAATGAACAAAGATTACAAACTTAAATTTTATAATGAAAAACGACTCTAAACAAACAACCTTTAATACACAAAACTTAATTCTACTATCACAGTCAAAGAAGTTTTAGATGCAATTAAAACTCTCAAAAGAAGGAAATCAGGCGATATTGATAATTTATTAAATGAAATATTTGTACGTGTGCTTTGTGGACTTCTGCAAAGCGTATGAGTTTTTGAACAGAGACGCTCTTTTCTTCAAACAAAAAATACAAACAATATAACCAGTCCATTCTACATTATCATCAAAAATATGTATGCAGATGCACGACTCTCTGTTTAACTGCAAAACAAAATAACCCAATCTTTCCCCACTTCGATAGGCGTAAAACAAAGTTGTGCATTAAGCCCAACACTTTTTTCTTTATAATGAAATTATATTATAGATTAATTGTCACCCAGTTACATTACATCCGGGAGAAGAAAAAAAAAGTATTTTGTATCTGAAACGGGGTTAAACAGCATTAAACCGCTTTAATATTAAATACATTAAAAACGGAAAATAAAAATAAAATTTGTTTAATAAGGCAGGAAGAATGTTGAATAAAAAGGTGTTTTTATTTAATAACACCGCTAAGAAACAAGTAAGGAAAACAAATATTTAGGAAATATCTTCAAAGCATCAGGAACATTGATAAACGCCATACAAAACCTAATGAACAAAGCCCAAAACGGCTATGTTTAGCCAATGAAACATTCTCCCTTAAAGATACTATGTCCCTTTTGCAGCCAACATCAAATTCTGTAGAACTTTGCAGGAATTATGAATATGTTATGTATGTCCTATCTGTGAAATTTAAACTTGACCAATGTCCTAATATTCAAATTATGCAAGGAAACCCGTTTACTTGCTAGACTTCACTATCAGACACTAATTAGTGACTGACTGGCTTTTTTCATCTTCGGTAATAACATACATAAAATGAGCTGTAAAGGGTACATGAGCATTTGTCTACATCAATAACCCACTTTTTGTAGTGGCCAAAATTAAACTGATTGAATCTTTGCGCAGCATAAAACGTACGACCATTCGGTACAATAGTCTGAAAAATCAGACTATTACTTACTGGCTCTATAGCTCCTAAGTCGATTCGACAACTAAAAGTCGTTATTTTCCCACTTAATGACATTTTCAAGCCCCCCGTTTTTTAGGGAAGTTCTAAATTAGTATTGTTTTTCAAATGCCGTTGGAATTTCATCTTTTCATTTGCTGGGCCTGCAAATGGGACATATTACCTTTAAGACCAAATATCCTTAATACCATAATTACAACTTTACGATAACTGTATAAAACCAATTCTTCTTTATAATTCTGAAATATGGGCGCTCGAATACTTGATAAATGATACGAAAGAATCAGAAAAATGCCACAAAATTCTTCACCCCATATCCCGACAATTAGTTTGTGTAAAGCTCTCATTGGTACCAACAGATCAACAATGAATAGCGCCATCCTAGCGCAAAACGGACGAATTTGAATTCATTGCAAGAGAGAGAGAGAGAGAGAGAGAGAGAAGGGAGGGAGGGGGGGGGGGTATGGCCCGGGGTTAAGATTCAGCTATCTGTCATATTATTAAGCCTTGTATTGGTGATTTTTATCTGCCATGTGACAACCATGGGACGGTTTATTATGAGTAGTACCGCAATGTTTATTGTCATCAAAATATTCAAATAGCCTTGTATAAAGACGATGAACAAATAAGGAAATAAAAAACACACCGTCGTGCACTTTGAACAGTGGAATCAACCAAGCGGACTCAACTGTGAAATGAATTATTATGAGACATACCTGAAATAGTAAATTGCCACGTCATGGTTTTATTAAATGGTGAACGATTGCTGCTAAAATTCAGCAAGGAATGTTGCTGAGATTGCTTTACCTTAATGTAAACATTTTATTTGTACATGTTATTCATTCTGTACCAAATAACCAAATACATTATGGGAAAGATGAAAATTAGGGTATACTTGAAGACAATAATTCATAAAATATAGTTAAAAGATTGGGTAACTTTGTTTCAGATTCTGAAACCAAATTCTGGATTTAGCTCATGCTGCAATGAAAATTATAAACCTTTAGGTCAGTCAGGAACCCCATGACTATTACAAACCAAACGCATGTCTGATTATCAAGATATTTATGATTGGAAATAGAAATCAAATTTCGGGTTTTTCTAACGGTTTTCCTAACACTACAGTCCATTGGGGAAAACGAGTATGGTAAAACCGGTCACTTAAACAGATTTGTTTCTTTTTTGAGGCACTTCATGATTATTTTAAGCTCATTTCGTTTAGGGCTGCAATATTAAACCATATCAAAGACACAAATGACACGTAGGGCCCTGCATCTCAGATTTAACATGGTTAAACGATGCATTTAAGAGATTTAATACAAAAACCTAAACAAATAAACCTGAGGGATAATAATATCATTGTAGGGCCCTGACGGAGAGAACTATAATACTCTTGACGCTACCGTATGTATATAAACCAACGTTTTTCATCATCATTATGTACATTGAACATATCTCGTTTTCCTCATCAATATTGTAAATTGACCAGCAAATTACAAACCTGGAAAAAAGGAAGCTACAAGAAGTATTTTTTTTCTTCATCCTAGTTTCCGGGGGTGTTTTTAATGGTAAGACACACTCTTTAGGATAAACTAGATAAAGATGTAAGTCAGTGACGCAGCTCCAAAGGGAGGAGGGGGCATAAAGGCACGTGCATTTATCAAATTGTATTGCGACAAAGAGAGAGAGAGAGAGATTGAGTAAGAGGCGAATTGAACTGTGGGTGTGAGTTGATTTGACCCCCAAACAATTCTGGCCATCCTTTTATGTTGGTTTATAAATATGAATTTTGTATTGTGTGGACAGTTTGACAAATCAGTGGAGCAGTAATCAAACAGAGGCATTATTAATGAGTTCGCAAGTAGCTTCAAACTGTCAAGAGGCAAACATCTTTTAGCTCGACTTAGAAGTGCAATCCTTGATGCAATCTTTTTGCTTGTATGTCTAACATGATCTTTCCAACTTAAAGTTGGGTCTAACCAGACAGCCAAATATTTTTAGGTATATACTTGAGAAAGTTGTTGATTGTCTACAAATAATTTGATTGGTTGTGAGAGAGTAGCTAGTGATGATCAAAAGAGCATGAACTGTGTTTTAACCGGATTTATAGCTAATTTGTTTGTCTGTACCCAGGCTTGTATTTTTTTTGAGTTCTGAGTTTAGGATACTCTCAATTTCTAGCGGGCTTCTGCTACTGTAGAAAATAGTTGCATCATCAGCATAAAGCATGATTTGAGATTAAGTTATGACATGAGGTAGATCGTTGACCATGATAGTAAAGAGAAGGAGACCTAGGATAGATACCCGAGGGACCCCTGATTTAACTTGGCCCCATTCAGATCTATTTCCTCCTATGACAGTTATCTGACTTCGATTCATCAAGTAATCCTCAAATCAAGCCAGTTCAACATTATTTACACCATAGTATTGCAATTTTTCAAGCAATGTTGGAACAGCAATCCTGACCAACATGAATGGCTGCTGACTACACATTCAAGAGGAAGGTTCAGGCCATCAACAGTCATCTTTGATGGTTATGATGGTACATTAACACAGGACACAACATACCAAAGACGTACGAGGGGAAATGCTGGAGCAACGGTGACATTTGATAAAGATATGCAGGTCACAGTGAAGAAAGAACAATTCTTGGCAAACAAGCAGCACTTCATCAACATGCTCAGCCCCAAATTACGGGCACATAACTGCCAAACACATCATATGCTGCAGGTGACGCTCATCTTCTCATAGTGCAGAAGGCAATGGAGTCTGCAGCTACCACTGATACTGTGCTGATTGGAGATGACACAGATCTACTCATCCTGCTCATCTACCACACCAAACTCGAGTCATGTGACCTGTTCTTCCAACCCGAGCCAAAGAAGAATGTGAAGAAACCGTGTGTCTGGAACATGAGGTCTGTCGTGCAGCAGTTAGGCCCAGATGTATCAAAGCGCATTTTCTTCATACACACTCTCCCGGGATGCGATACTACTTCCCGCATGTATGGCATCGGCATTGGTATGACAAGGGAGCTCCCCTCAACATGCCAAGGTGTTTGACAGACCGGCAGCGTCCAACGATGATGTTGTAGAAGCAGGAGAGAAAGCCCTGACATGCATGTACAATAGGAAGCCCACATAGTCACTCAACGTGGTGTGACATAAGTGGTTCTGCCAGAAGGTTGCCTCCAGCACTTCTCATGTGCAACCTCAAAGTCCACCGGTCACCAGTGGAAAGGCATTGCAGCTGATGAGCTACGACCAGACGACCGGGGTTAGCGGAAAGCATGGGATGACTCGTGCCCGTGCAGACGGACTTGCCACCAGCTCCGGAAGAGCTCCTCAAGATGATCCGCTGCAACTGCTAGACAGACTGCAGTAGTCTGAAGTGCACATGTAAGAAGCACGACATAGAATGTTCAGCTGCATGTGGCAACTGTCGTCCATCAGGCATACGGTATGCCATAGTATTTTTGACTGAACTAAAATGTATTTTTAGCGCTAAAACTCAGCCCTTAGTCATCAAGAAGCGGAAATATCGGGAAATATCAGGTTTATGGCAGCCATTTTGGAAAATGGCTGCAATTTAGGCTTTTTGGTCAGGTTTAGCTCATTGAAATGGGTTTCATTTGATTCCTGGCCCCCGAAAATGTATGTTTAGAAGTGAAAATCAAACCCCTAAGTCATTTAGAAGCGAAGATATTGGGAAATATCAGGTTAATGGCGGCCATTTCTGAAAATGGCTGCCGTTTCGGCTTTTTGACCAGGTTTAGCTTTAAAATCAGAGACATAGGGAAGTATCAGATTAATGGCAATTTACGCCGTGGAACTTTTTCCCACCATGATTCCTTAAAGGTAAAGACCAGTTTTTGAAACGCCCCCCTCTCAAAAAATGTAATGGAAGCTCTTATTACTGATCATGTGAAAGAATATGTTTGACTAATACGTGATCATACAAATTTTGCCGAGAAACCGCCTACTAAATGATATATTTGGTACATTGAAACTTTACCAAGACTGAGCCAAATTTCTTATCATTTTGATTATTCCAGAACCTTGCAGTACACACCAATACTTATATGCTAGATGATCAACCTTTTCTGATCGATTCCACAACGTTTCTTTCACAATGCAATCGCATGCCCATAACTGGTCTTAATCTTTAAGAGTTTTGATATGTTATAGAGGACATATTTTTGTGTATATTACAGTTGACAGACTTTCTGTTGCAATTTGTGGGAGGTCACATCAAATAATGCCTGGTCTATGGATTGCAGGGCGCCCTCACGGAGAAATCAACGTTAATAATGTTGACCCCATCGCGTGTAAACCGAACTTTATGTCATCATCATTATGCAAACTAATGATACAAACATCCATCTTAGAAATATCTGATTTTCATCTTGACTGGTCAGGGGTAAATCATGCACTTCAAACGTCCGGCCAATTACAAACCTTGGAAAAGGTAGCAGTAAGAGGTATTTACATGTATTTCATCATTCTTGTTTTCATTTTTGGTATTGTAAGACCTACTTTCTGGAATAAACTAGGTAAAGTTTGTGGTAAATCAGTGGCGTAGCTCCAAAGAGAGATATGGTAAAGGGTACGTTTCTTTCTCCAATTGTATTGAGAAAGAGAGAGAGAGGGAGAGAGGTGGGGGGGGGGGGGACGGGTTGGCCCTGGGTTCAAATTGTATTTTCTTTCAAATTATTCAACCTGGTTCTGGTGAATTTATTAGTCATGTGATTGCCATGTGATGGCACGTACACATAGTTCCACAATGTCAGTTATTGTCATCAAAATATTTTCAAATAGCATTGAAATGACGATGAACAATTAAGAATAATAATACATCGTGTGTAATCGTGAGAATATGTTTCCATCTCCCTCTGCTAAATCACCCGAACAGTAAAATCAACAGAGTACAATCAACTGTGACCCGAATCACTGTGAGTCCTAGCTAGAAGAGTAAATTGCCACATCATGGTTGTATTAAAGAGTAGCAATTGTGACCGACTGTTGCTAACATTCAACAACCTTGCCTTGTTTCTAATGACCAGTTAGATATATTTGCAAGTGAATGTGAAATCGCACTGTCTTTAATGAATTACACCAGAAGGTTATCGTGACTACAATCGTTTTTTAAATCAAGTAGCAAAACTTAGGCTCTAGTTCTACCTGCAACTATTGGTTACCAAAATAGAGTTTGCTCTATATTCTGCCCCAAGTAATCAGCATTTTTATGCATTCGCTTCATTAGATATATATAATAATAATATTTAATTTGTATATAGCGCTTAATACAAATGTCTCCAAGCGCTTTACAAATATACTATTACCCCGGTCATTGGATTCAGTGCTCGCCTGCACACAACGTTTACAAAATCTTCACTCCCTGGGGATCATTCCAGCCAGGCGTTACATGACGCTCAAAAACTGTGTTTGACCAACAATGACGGTCGCATCCTACCGGGTACCCATTTAACACCTGGGTGGAGAGTAGCAAGTGCATGTTAATACCTTGCCAAAGGATATGAGTGCCGTGTCGGGATTCGTACCCTCGACCTTCGCATCTACAACTCAAGCGCCTTAAACCACTCGACCACTTCGTTATCATTGTGTCCAGGGTTTTATATTATTATTTTGTTTATTGTAAGACTTACTGTCTGGAATAAGCTAGATAATGTTATAAATTAGTGACGTAGCTTTAGGGGGAGAAGTAAGAGGGCACGTCTATTTCTCCGATCGTACTGCGAGAGAGAAAGAGAGGGAGAAAGAGAGAGATAGAGAGAAAGAGAGGGAGAAAGAGAGAGAAAGAGAGGGAGAAAGAGAGAGAGAGGGAGGTGAGGGGGGGGGGGGGTTGTTTGACCTGGGGTTCAAATTCAGTTTTCTTTCATATTATTAAGCCAGGTACTGATTAATTTATCTGCCAGATGACGGTTCCATATGAATAGTACCGCCATGTTTATTGTCACCAAAGTATTCAAATAGCATTGAAGAGACGATGAACAAATAAAAGAAATAACACATCGTCATTCACCTCTATCCCTCTCTGCTACATCCTCTGAACAGTGGAGTCAACCAAGCGGAATCAGCTGTAAAACGAATTGTGAGTCATACTTCAAACAGGAAATTGACACGTCATGGTTGATGGTTCTATCAAATGGCTAACAATTGCTGCTTAAATTCAGCAATACATGTGGCTAAGCTTGTTTTCCCCTAAAATGTACCATTACACATGAAGCTATATTTAAAAACTAACCGACAGTAACTGATATTCTCAACCACTGCCATGACGTCATTTTCCATAGATCTTTTCTGCTGCTTCCAAAACGGGAGCGAGTTTGTCGAATTAGTAGATATCAATATAAGAAAGAGATCAATTGAGAAAGAGAGATAGTGATAGAGTGAGATAGAAATTACATGAGCGAGTGGGAAAGCAAAAACAAAATTAACTAGAAATTTAATTCGTCATGGGGACGAATTAGGTGGTCTGTTTTCAATTTTATGATCATTGAAAAGTCAAAAAAGAAAACAAATGAAGAAAAAAAATTGTTGGAGACGCCCGGACTCGAACCAGGGATCTCGAGGTCCGAAGTCAAGTGCGTTACCGATATACCAAAACATTTCCCTTAGCGATTACACGTAAACGGAAAAATTAAATTCTCAAATCCCACGTTGCAAGTGAAATATGAGCATGATCTCGGTATCTGATCGAAAAATAAATGGCACACTTGTGATAGCCTATTGTCTCAGCTACAACATACTCGAAGCTCAGAGAAAACAAAGCTAAAACAACGGAGATATTGCTCGCGAAAGACGAGCATGTAGAATCCAGTTTTGAGAAAAAGTCATGTCCCATAGAGAATACACGCAAAATATGAAAAATGGACATGCCTCCTTTAATCGCAAAAATACGTCATGATGCTTTCGTCAAAATGAAAATTTGTGGCAACTATATTTGTAGAGAATTGTCTTAGCTAAAACCTATTAAAATTTGGAAGTAAATCGTTCAATATTTACAGAGATACAATCAATTTTGCAAAAATCTGCTGACGTCATAATATGCAAATTGATATTTTGAGTTCGGAGGCCATTATGATGACGTCATGAGTTAATTGAGGGTCAAATGAGACATGAAATCATTTTTCCAACTCATGCTTTTTCTAACCATGATATAAAAGTTGGGGTCATTGGACTATCTGAAGAGCTATTTTGATTTTTAAAATGGGATGTTTTTGATCAAATTTGCATTATATTGCCCATAGCAGCACGCGCAGATTTTGAACTTTGACGCGCGCTCACGGCCTTATGAAAGGTCAAGAGTGACTGAAATTAATGTAAATTGTCATTTACGGTAAGAGGAATCTAAATCATGTAAAAACAAATTGAATTTGACCTTTTCCGCGCGTTGTGAACGCGCGCAACGCGCGCGGGGACACGTACGGACGGAAAATTTTGAAATGCTTAAAATGACCTGATTCGTACTCTCGTTTAATAGTTAAGTGATTTTAAGCATTTCTAAATTTTGACGCACACGTACGCGCGCGTCATGATCTTTATGTGACCTTTGATGACATGACCTGTTGACCCTTGACCTGAAGTATGTGTGATATGAATATGAATGACCTTTGCTGATGCATCATGAAGATATGATGGATAATGTGATTTCACAAAATGGCGCCTGGATGACGTCACGATGACTTGATGACCTTGAAAATGTTACTGAAACGTCTTATGGCAATGACTTATGACTCTGCCAAAATTGAAAGAAATTGACTAAACTGATCTTGAGTTATCCTGTTCACAAAAAACGGGAAGAAATAAAAATAAACTAGACATATAATACTTGTTTGGAACAAGTATAGGTGGGCTGGTCAACTAAAATTTGAAAACAAAATAGAGCAAAAATAAGCGAGAAACTGCTTATAAATTTTTAATAAACAATATCATGTAGATTCATTACGTGAACGAAATTCACCTTCTATAGTCATAACACGCAAATTGTGAAATTTCTGACATGAGGCCTTTAATCGAAATTTTCACTCTGATGACGTCATCAAAATAAAAAATGGTTATTATTGAACTTGTAGAGAATTATCTTAGCTACAACATATCGAAATTTTGAAGAAAATCGATCAATATATACAGAGATACAATCAATTCCCCATAAATATGCTGACGTCATAATATGCAAATTCCTATTTTTAGTTCGAAGGCCATTATGATGATGTCAAAATATTTTTAATAGCCAAATGAGACATTAAATCATATTTCCGACTCATTCTCTATCAAAATATGAAAAAATTTTGGGGGTCCAGTTCCATCCCAAAGAGCTAAAATGGAATTTGTATAGGCATGTTTTTGCCCATATATGCTATGTATTACAAGAGCTCGCGCGCATGGACATTTATCTTGAATGGACGCTCATCTTCTTATTAATGGTCATAAAGAGATTAACATGGTATCAAATTGTTCGACAAAATATGAGAAATGTCATGAAAGAAAAAAAAAATGGCGATTCTATGTTGTGTAATGGTGTAACGCGCGTGTGCGCGATTTTTTATAAAATGCTTAAAATGACCTGAAACGTATGCAAAATAAATTTGAGACGAATTTGGGCATTTGAAATTTTTGCGCGCGTACTGACGCGCGGACGTAGGCGTTTTTTGACCTGAAATTAACCGGATTGATATTGACCTTGATCATGATAAATATGAATGAGAAATAACTTTTGGTTATGAAGATATGATCATAAGTTGATTTTCAGAAAAATTCACAAAATGGCGCCTAGATGACGTCATCAGTCAAGGTCAAGGTTTAAAACCTTACCTTGTTTTGACCATATGCCTATACATATGTGTGCCAAATTTCAAGATATTTGGTTGAACCATTTCAAAGTTATCTTGTTCACAAAAAAGTGGTTCAAAATAAAATAAAAAAAATAAAAAAAATAAAGGCAATTTTATTAAAATTATAAGGTGGTCTGTATTAGATACAGCCCACCTGATAATAATAAATAAATAAAGAAAGAAAATTCTGACGAAAACAATAGGTGATCTGTTTTCAACAGACCACCTAATAAGTGGGTGAGAGCGAGAGAGTGATTAAGTGATAATAGTGTTTGAGCGAATGTGAGTTAGAGAGAGGGGGAGAAAGAGAGTTACTATGAGGGAAATTAAAAATATGAAGTGGAAGAGAGGGGAGAGAGAGAGAGAGAGAAAGAGAAAAGGGCCGGGAGACAGACAGAGAGAAAAAGAATGAATGATTGGATGGCTGAAGGAGGGATACAGAGATAGTTAAACTGTCATTGGAATCCAGTTATTATGTATGCCGAAAGCGAAAGAAATCGAAATATGTCATGTCTCGAATAGTTATGAAAACGAGTGTCAATACAAAGATGTTATCGCTACCTTACTACACTGCACAAGGTAATCAATTATGCGTGACAAATTTGAAGAGCTATTCTTTTCAGGAGACATTGCAGCTTTCGTATTCTTATAACTCCTTGTTTCTCGCCCCCGCAAGCATTTTTTGGGCGCCCACCTCCTTTTTGGGGTATTGATATTTGGTAACAAATTAATTATGTGATATTTCAGGATTAGATGTTAAATAAATTTAAGAAAAAAAAGTATAATATCGATAATTTTGAAAAATATTTCAAAGTTCATTTCATGCATTAAACTACAATTTTTTGAATGTATTTAAGTTTTCAAGTTTCAAGTTTATTTGTTTCCTCTTTAATAATTCCTCAATCATAATGAACATGGTAATAATTATAACTAAACATACAATATTAGAACATAATGTACATGGTAATATTTATGATATAACATACAGTAATGGAATAATCTTAATTATGATCTTCATTTTCATTTCATTTTTATTCTTTCATTTCCAACAAAGTACAATACGTAATAACTAATACAATGTCAACTGTACACAAAACATAGTTACATTTGTAATAAACAAATCTTAATAATAATTTATACATTTTAGGAAGACAAAAAATGAATTTTAAAATTTAACTGCATTTATATTTTGAGGAAATGGAGAGGTCCACTGAAAAGCAGAGCTTGTAAATTGTGGACCCCTCAGATAATAATGAGTGTGAAAAAAATATGGAATACATACTCAATTATAAACACATTGAGAAGCTAAATAAACTGGGGGATCTGCTAAAAAGCAAAGCTTGTAATATGTAGTTTCCAATTAACTGGTGTGTATACAAATTAAGATATCTGAAAACGGGGAACTTAATTTAAATCCAAAAACATGCATGAAGTGTATTACGATGTCACGAGTTGTCAGTCCCATCTGTGTCAATTGATGAAGTGTGAAATATATCTCCTAAAAATGCCTGCGGTTCACAAGCTGTATCCTGATTTATTTTATTCATTGATTTGTATATATATAAATAAAAACATTCACCTTTTGGGGGATTTGAGTCACGTTAAACCAAAATATGATACAGCCTAGGTATGGGAACTTAATTTGCCTGAATTTCCTCCATAATTAGTCTTAAATAGTAGTATTATACCGCCAATTTCTTGTGCAGCGCGTTGCCGACGACTCGCCAGCTGCTTTAGCTTTAGGATGTTAGCAAGAGGAACCCTACAATAAACTACACCCCCCCTTCCCTTCCCCGCTCAGCTGGTGGTTGTAGGGTTGCTTGGATACGGTTTGAAACCAATATATACTCATTTGACCGGAAGATCAATATCACATGAAAGGATTTACCATGAGTCGAATATGCTAATTACGAACACCGTAATCGATATCACGTGACGAAATTCGAATCAATTACAATATTGCATCTATTATATAAATACCCAGTAAACTCTACTGCGCTGTGATGAAAAATTAAAAAAAGGATGGGGAAAAAAAATCTCCCAACAGTGCCATTTTACGGACCCACAATCATAAATTTCTCAAAAGCTTCTGAACCAATTGGGTCAACAACAAATTTGTTAAAACGGCTTTAGATGAGGGAAATCTCTAATAATGCGAAAATGTACAATTTTTAGACATTGGTGTATACCCCTTCATTGTGATTACATAATTACGGATGATTTCAATATGTGTTTCATTTTATACACCATACAAGATATTGCTTAAGCATCACACTTTGCAGTCGGGTGTAATGGTCTGAAAATTATTTGCGAGGGAAAAATTCCATCTTATAAAGAAGAAAAACCCAATCTTGATTTGGTTATAAGCACATTCTCATAAAGGAAGACTGAAAAGACCTTTGATAAGTAACATAAGTATATCATCTATAAATGCGAGCGAGCGTGGAGGGCGAGCTTTGGGGGAAATTGCTCTTAGTCGCTTGAGGTCAGAGGCGCATTTACTGATGAGAGGAAAAGGGGACACTTATCAGAAAAGAAAAGGAGCACGTGTCAAAGTAAACAAATATATATACATCAGAGGTGAAAATTGGACACTTCTTCCACCTTCAAAACGAGGCGCTCACCAGGGATTAAACAAATGAACTTATGAGAACAGGAAATGGCATTTGTAGATGGAAAATGTTGATAGGGGCATTTAAAAGAGGTGAAAAGGGGCACTTATGAAAAGGGGATAGGTCCCTCATTAGAAAGGAAAAGGGGCATGTTTCATTGTTAAAAGGGAAATTATCAGAGGTGAAAAGGGGCAAATATCACACATGAAAAGGGGCTATTAGCAGATATGAAAAGGGGCACTTATGTGAATGTAAAAAGGGCATTCATAATAAAGGAAAATGTGCATTAGTCGAAAGAAAAATTGGCACCACTCAGATTTCAAAGGGGCATTTATCGGGGGTGAAAGGGGCACTTATCTGAAGTGAAAAGGAATGACTTCTCGTACCTGAAAAGGGTCGTTTACGAAAGATTAGAAGGGGAGGGGACTCTTTTTATTAAATGGCGGCACTTACCATTAGGAAAAGGGGCAATTTTCGGGTACTTAACAAAACGTGGGGCACCGTCGCCTCTGAATGTAACTTAAAACGGGTGAAATATGGGAACATTTCCAAGAAATGCAAAGGACTAAGTCTTGCAAAGGCATTCTGAACACGATGCATCTTCATTATGTGTGAATCTGACAAACCAATCGTAATAATTAACAGCTTATGTTTTCATATTTTCGGGGCGTACTACATTTGATATATGGTTATGAATTCATCATAACATATGTTTAGGGTGAGGTAACTGACAATTTCTTTAACAATTCAAGATGAGATGCGAATTTGTGGTAGTTTTCCTCTTACAAGTCCATTGCTTTTTTGTGAGGGTATAGACACTATATGGCAAGTGCTAATGTGATGAGTTACTGCATTATGTAAAGCCTACCGTTAGGCGCTGAATGGGTTATAGAGTGCGGATTTAGTCAAGATAATTTGTTAATTTTTTGCTGATACATATTTTCATACAGCATGTATTGTAACAATAACACCACCAAACATATCAAACTTGACCATTTAACATGTATATCGACATGAAGAATACATTTTCCTTCACTTTGTTCTGTGTTATGCTTTGTTTTTCTGACATTCATTATAACACAACCGCCTTCCCAAAACCACATGTACAAACCAACACTCACAGCACACACACACACACATTCACTAACAATAGCCCTCTAAATTTAGGCGATAAAGGGCACTTCTTTTACCCAAAAATATATCATATTAAAAATAGTATGAAATACTCACTTAATTTGTAAGATCAATCAGTAGGCCTTTAAGTGCAGGTCAATGACGTCAGTCACTGGCTTCCGTTGAGGTACAAGATAAGTTGTTTGATGTAAAGATACTTGAGTCATACATGAACTATAAATAACTGGTTAGGACTTCTAATGATGTTGTCCGTAATAATATTCCGTGTACTAAAACCATGCTCGACGCGTACGACGTTCTAAAAACGGCTCAAACTAGTCTAAAGTGTGAGAATGAAGACAACTTAAACAAAAGGCGTTCGAATCGCAATTCCAGCCAAACGTTGAAGTGTCCGATTTCGCTTGCATTGAAATCTCCTCATTCCGAATGCGATGTAACCTGCTTTAGTTAAGTAAGTATGACAGTTATCAAAAGTCGTCTCCCTGTTTCGAAGAGACCGACATGAAGCAGCCTACGAGGAAGTAATAACATACAGCGTCAACAAGTCTAGTTGAACGTGATCAGGTCGAGGTTAAACAAATATCAATTTTGACAACACCTCGCTCGCATGAATAAATATTATACATATAAGTATTCATGTTGGGTTTCGACGTTGCACTGAAGGGGTGGCGGAGAGTCTTTTACATTCCGGGGTGCACCAACAAAAAAAGAGCACTTTCTTCAAAAAGAAGAGGGAACCTTAAAATGGTAACCTCAAAATGGTAACTTTTATGCAGGAGTTCGCCAAAGGCCGGAAAGCTGTACTGTAATAAAACGATGTAATCGATTCGTTATGGCCTGCAACGCATTCAAGTAAAGCGTGGATTTGAATACTGTCGAAGAGTTACAGCGGAAAGTCTTTATTGGTATTATGATTAATTTTGCCAATCGTGGACGAGAGAATGAAAGAGAAATGACACCAGAGGTGGAGGTGTTTCACAAAGATCCTAAGTTGAACTTGTCTCTAAGTCGGACTTAACAATTATGGAAAGCTGTTAGCACCTAAGCAAATATTTTGTAAAAGTTATTTTCAAAGGCATTAATGTTGATTTAAATCATTCATATTTTCTATTATCATGAAATATTTCGTGTTCTTAATGTTGAATTTATGAAAAGTCTAAAATACTTGATTTGTTGCATTTAAAGATATTATGTTTTAAGGCTACACATGGCTGTCCATAAGTTTGAAATCGAACTTAAATTGAAGTTCGACTTGGATCCTTTGTGAAACGCCCCCTGATAATAGGGACTTTTATATTTGCGTGAACTGATACGTGGGACGTCCATTCAAGGCAGTGCATTAAAAGGACTTCGATCGTAGCATAGACCTATTGTCTTCGTGCGAATCTAAAAGTCCCTAATTTTGAGCTGCACACGAAGGAAAACGGTCGCCGATATTTTTCAGTGAGAGATAAACTGAACAAAAATCACCGCGATGATGACGAGCAGTCACAAGCTGGACCCATATTTTAGATACCAGGTAACCCAAGATTCTCAGTGAGTAATTTGATCAAGTACAAGAGTAGGTTCAGGGGCGGTTTCCAATCTGGGGGAAGGGGAGCATCAACAAGAATGGGGACTTCTGAAAAATAAGGGCACCTACAATGGGACATTTCAAAGCGAAAAAAATAAATAAACATTGTTATACCCCGTCATTGTGATTACACTATCAGGGATGATTTCAATATTGGTTTCTCTTTATACATCAAACAATAAATTGCTTAAAGATAAACTTTAGTACTGGTAATGCGATTGCATTGTGAAAGAAAAGGTGTGGAAAGGATCAGAAACAGTTGATCATGTAGCATGTAAGTATTGGTGTGCACTGCAAGGTTCTGGAGTCATCAAAATCATAATAAATTTGACCGAGTCTTGGTAAAGTAACAAGCACATACACAGAAAGCTATGTATGGGACAACACGCATGGTGTCGGGGCTGGTACTACCTTGATTCCTTGTCTTTCTATGCTCATTACTCAGCCAGTATACATTTTCTTCCAAAATTGTTTGGCACATGTCATTTATTTGTAATCTTGAACATTCAGTGTAAGTTTCGTTTGATTCTGTGAGAAATAATTTCCTTTTTTTTTTACCAGTACTCAAGTTTATCTTTAAGCATTGTACTTAGCAGTTGGGTGTAATGTCTGAATATTCGTTTCAATTTGTGTAAAAGATTTGTGAGGTCGCAGTGCTTATAAAGAGGGAACACAATCCTGATGGGGTTATTAGCACATTCTCATAACGAAAGACTGAAATGACCTTTGATAAGTAACATAATTACATCATTTATAAATGCGAGCGAAATGGGGAAATTGCTCTTAGTCGCTGTCAATTAGGGGCACGTTTAATGATGAGAGAAAAAGGGGACACTTATCGAAATTAATAAATTAAGACACTTATTAGAATAGAAAAGGAGCACGTGTCAATATACAAAGGGTAATTATCAGAGGTAAATATGAGGCACTTCTTACACCTGGAAAAGTGTACTCACCATGGATGAAAAAAGGCAATTACGAGAATGAGGAATGGGCATATGTTGACGGAAATAGGGCATCCATCAGATTTTCATAGGGGCAGTTATAAGAGGTGAAAGTGGCATTCATGAAAATGGGATAGGTCCCTTATTAGAAAGGGAAATGAGCACGTATCATTGTTACAAGGGAAATTACCAGAGGTGAAAAGGGGTACTTATAATAAAGGAACAGTTGCATTTTTTTTGTAATGAAATGGGCACCGATCAGATTTTAATAAGGGCATTAATCGGAGGTGTAAGGGCGCCTTCGCGAGAAGGGGGAAGTAGCTTTTATTAACAAGAAAAATAGTCACATGGCTAAATAGACGCGGCACCTATCAGAGATGAAAAGGGGTAATTATAAGAAGGGGAAGGGGCACTTATAAGAAGGAAAAAGAGCGTTAATTATAAATAAAAGGCGAAGTTGATGAAGGTGAAAAGGGGCACTCATCAGAGATGAATAGAGCAATTATCGGAGGTAAAGGGGCACTTATCCCAAGTGAAAAGGAGTAACTCTCGTACCTGGAAAGGGTCATGTACCATAAATGAACAGGGTCACTTATAAGAATGACAAGGACACTTTTTCATAGGTGAAATAGGGCATTTATGAGAAGCGGAAGGCGCTCTTATTTTTGTTAATAGGGGCACTTATAATAAGGAAGGGCGCACCTTTCAGAATTGACAATGGCAATTATCAGAGGTGTGGGGGCACTAATCAAAAGTGGAAAGGGGCACTTTTTGTACCTGAAACGGGGCACTTACTTAAGCTTTAAAAAAAGCACTTATGAGAATTGAAAAATCGACAATGATTGCAAAGGGAAAAAGTGAAAATTGTCGAAGAAAAAGGGGCACGGGTTAAAAAAAATGGAGCACTTTTGGTTAAAAGGGGGAGGAGCATTTTTATAATGGAATAGGGGCACTTTTCCCATGTAAAAAAGGGCACTTTTCGTATGTAAAAAGAGGCACTTTTGGGGTACTTGACAATTTTTTTTTTTTGTTTTTTTGGGGGGGGGGGCACTGTGTCCCCGCCCCTCCTACCCCTCCCCCCCCCTGGAGGGCCGCCTGTAAGTTAGCTTGACCCTCTTGGTCCTACGAGATGGCAATGACCAAGATCCAAGGTTCGTGAAGATGATCCCGAGTGGTATGTAAACAGGCCAATAGGAAAAAGTCAGCTGGGAGACTTTACCAAAATCATATTGAAAAAGCTGGATGTAGAAAGCGCTACGAGTGTTACATCCCTGGATCACGCCGGCTTCGCTACGACACACATCATGACAGTTTCGGGCCATCAATCAGACACTAGTGTGCCAAATACTACAGTGAGACCCAAAGAGAAGGTATGTCTGATGCAATTTCTTCAGCCCTCGGTGTCAGGCCAATTGTATATCCACAACCTGGGCACAGCGAAGTTAGGTCTAGCCCTACTCCCAGGACCAGGTCTATATCCAGCCGGGGTCCAAACCAGTACGTTTAGCACCGGTGGCTACTACTACTACTAGCAAACCGTTCTATGAGTGATAGCCAGGTTGAACTTTCCTCAACGACATTGCCGAATCACCAGCCATGTTGCAAGAGATCACAAATTCTCCCGTGACGGTCACATCATTTTTTTTTCATGGCATTGTTTAGGACTGCAAATATTTTACTGTGCTGCAAAGCAAAGACTGTAAACGGGTAAATATCTTACTGTCTGTGAATAACAAAGATTGTTGATGTTGGATTTTTGTTTAGCGTTGGTTTTTTTGAACTGCAAAAGACTGTAAATATGTTAGTTACTAGTGTGATACTGATTACTACTAGTGTGAGGAGCAAATACTCTTGCCTTGGTCTTGATGTTGGATTTTTCTTATTCTGGTGAGTAAATCCTCTTGATCTTGTTTCCTGTTTGTTGCTAGTTAGAGCTGGACCTATAGCTAGACCTATTCATGAATCGATCAAAAGGATGATGCATATAAAGCATACCGGCCCTTCTATCACCCCTCCGCTTCGCTTTGCCTCTGGGGCTTATATCGATAGGGTGGGCAGCTTTGCGTCGCGTTGACTGGAACGCGACCATTCGTCCAAAGCCCCCCCCCCCCTTTCCCCTCGGTTTTGCCGAAAGGGTGCGTTGACTAGTCTTCCACATCAGCCTTTTATAGTAGAATTTAAGGAAAAGAAATTTAAGACGTTTTAATGTAAATAATCAAAATAGAAACATATTTAAAGAAAAAACAATTTCGTCATAGTCTTGCAGATCAGGCGTTTATAAGTATTCAATCAATTAATAAATGCATTGCGCATTTCATATAATATAGAGAAACTAAAAGATAATATAATTCTATGCAGGAATAAATAATTACAAATATATGACATATTTATTACCGCACAAACCCACTAAAAGACAATTACAAGGCAGTACAATCAACAATTCAACACTTCAAACACTTGTGATTAAGTACGACTTCATTTTTCTTTTAAAGGTATTCATTGAGTTAAGTGACTTAATTTCTAGCGGAAGATTATTCCAGATAACAGGATCATGGTATTTAAAAGAGAATGATGCGTATTTTTTTTAATTAACAGTCCATATATGATATTTATTTTGTTTCTTGTATTATGGTCAGGTAAAGGGTAGCCCTAAGAGGTATTTGCATGGCCTTCATCATCCTTGTTTCCATTTTTCTGTTTATTGTAAGACCTACTTTCTGGACATTTAAACTAAAGAAGGTTTGTGGTAAATCAGTGGCGTAGATCCAGAGCGAGAGGGCAAAAGGGCACGTTTATTTCTCCAATTGTAATGAGAGACCTGGTTCTGATGAATGTATCTGTCATGCGATAACCATGCGACGATACTTAAAAATAGTACCACAATGTCGTTTATTGTCATAAAAAAATTCGCAAATAGCATTGAAATGACGATGAACAAATAAGAAGAATAATACATCGTGGGTAATTGTGCGAATATTCTGCTATTTCTCTTTCCGCTAAATCCCCCGAACAGGTGAATCTACAAAGAAGAATCAACCGTGAAACAAATCATTGTGAATCCTAGCTTAAAGAGTAACTTGCCACATCATAGTTGTATTAAAGAGTAGCAATGGCGACCGACTGTTGCTAACATTCAGCAACCTTGCCTTTTCTCTAATGACCAGTTAGATGTATTTCTTCTTCTTCTTCTTCAAGATAATCTGCCTCCTTCAATACTGAATATTTGCCAGTGGATGTGAATTATAGGGCGCACAATCTTTGATCAATTACACTGGAAAGTTATCGTGACCACAATACTCTTTTTAAATCAAATAGCAAAACTTTACTTATATTTTTTAACTGCTGTTATTGGTTACCAACATAATAAATGCTCCCTATTCTGCCTCAAATCAGTAGCATACATTTTCGCTTCATCAAACAGATATAAATGGCGTTTCTTTGTTCATCCTTGTTTCCAGTTTTTTTTTTTTTTTTTTTTTTTTTTTTTTTTGGGGGGGGGGGGGGCGATATATCATTTTGTTTATTGTAAGAATAAGCTAGATAATGTTGTAAATTAGTCGCGTAGCTTCAGGGAAAGGGGTGAGGGTTATTTTATAGAGGGCACACCTTTTTCTCCGATGGCACTGCGAGAGAGGGTGTGTATGACCCGGGGTTTAAATTCAGTTTTCTTTCATATTATTAAGCCTGGTACTGATGAAGTTATCTGCCATTTGATTGCCTTTTAACGGTTCCATATTGTAGGGTTGTATATTGTACTCAAATTTAACCTTCGAAGTTTTCACCATGTTTTCCTGAAAGTTGTAAGTTCAATGGTTGCATTAAAGATGGTCATGCATTGTGAAAGAAACGTTGTGGAATGGTTCAGAAAAGGTTGATCATCCAGCATATAAGTATTGGTGTGTACTGCAAGGTTCTGGAATCATCAAAATGATAAGAAACTTGGCCCAGTCTTCGTAAAGTTACAATCACTATACACAGAAAGATGTATATGGGACTATACGCACACGTGCGCGACACGTGCGTGGATCTCTCACAGACCATCGGATAAACTAATTTACCAAATATATCAATTAGTAGGCGGTTTCCCGGCAAATTTTGTATCATCATGTATTAGTCAAAACATATTCTTTCACACGATTGGTAATAAGAGCTTCCATTTCATTTTTTGAAATTGGGGCGTTTCCAATACTGGTCTTTAGCTTTAATTAGCCTCTTTAATTTCTTTAGACACTGTGTCCATATTCACCACCAAGTGTGGTCTTTTTTAATCAGTGAGTGGGTGAGAAAGAATGTTAATATCAAGTGTGAGAGAGAGAGAGAGAGAGAGAAAGAGAGCGAGGCAGGCAGACAGACAGAGAGAGAGAGAGAGAGAAAGAGAGAGAGAAGAGAGAGAGAGAGAGCGAGGCAGGCAGGCAGACAGACAGACAGAAAGATAATGACTGAATGGAGGGAGAAAGAGAGAGAGAGAGAGAGAGGCAGACAGACATACAGACAGAGAGAAAGATAATGACTGAATGGAGGGAGAAAGAGAGAGAGAGAGAGGCAGATAGACAGACAGACAGAGAAAGATAATGACTGAATGGAGGGAGAAAGAGAGAGATTGTCACTGCGTACCAGTTATTCTGTATGCCAAAAGCGAAAGAAATTGAAACAAGTCATGTCTGGAATAGCTATGAAAACAAGTGTCAATATCAAGTAATCTCAGTACGTCACTACACTACACACGGAATCAATTATGCGTGAAACATTAATAAAGAGCTATTCTTTTTAGGGGATACTGCTGCTTTTGTATTCTTCCACTCTAAGGCCAAGTAAAAATAATTCCTAGTTTCTCTTCCCCGCCAGCATTCTTTTGGCGCCCAGCTAGTTTTTGGTTATCTTTTTTTTTTTTGTTATTTGATATGTTTAGCTTCAGATAAAATACAAAAATGTGTAGTTAACGGGGCACTGTATTAAGGTCTCAAAACATGCATGAAAGTTTATCACGGTGTCATAAGTGATCAGTCCCATCCGTGTCAAATTGTGTAGTGTCAAGTAGATCAGTCCCATCTGTGTCAAATGGTGTAGTGTCAAGTAGATCAGTCCCATCTGTGTCAAATGGTGTAGTGTCAAGTAGATCAATCGCATCTGTGTCAAATGGTGTAGTGTCAAGTAGATCAGTCCCATCTGTGTCAAATGGTGTAGTATCAAGTAGATCTCCTGAAATCACTAGCAGTTATTTCCATACTGAACCATGTCCATGCTTATTATTATTTATTTATAATTTTTTGGCCTGGGGGAGGGGGGGGGGGGTTGTTTAGAGTGTCATTATCTAAAACAAACAAATAATACAAACTAGGTTTGTGAATATAATTAGCCTGAATTTCCTCCATTATCATTCTTAAAAAGTGGTAGAATATCACAAATGTTAGTGCATCGCGTTGCCGACGACTCGCCAGTTGTTTTAGTTGTAGGGTGTGCGCAAGAGGGCATTACAGAGGTGATAGAGGTGGATCTTGACGTGTCGATCCCAACGAACTCCCTGTGAAATCGCTGTGGAAACACACAGCGACAAACCGTGTCTGGCGGATAATAAGAGCGCGAAGCCCCAATCACCACTGCATCGTGATTGGTTTTAAAATACTTTGAAATACGCGTATACTTAATATGTTTATATACGCGCTGTACGTAACAATGAAAAATGTACGTCACAATAGAATAGCGTGGAATCCTGTGTAGATCTGAATACACCAGTTTACGGTTACATCAGTGCGCATGCCCAGACATGGGCGCCATTTTAATTGGCGAGTAAACAAAGCCAATGACCTAGAGGTCATTTGGTTTGTGCGTAAATTAAGATTGCGCCCATGCGAATTATGATAACATCACTGCCTGCGCGCTGCGTTGTGCGCGCACATCATCATTTGCATTCAAATTATTCAACCTGGTTCTGGTGAATTTATTCGTCATGTGATTGCCATGTGACGGTACGTACACATAGTTCCACAATGTCGGTTATTGTTGTGGTGGGCCATGGGTATCCCATGGTATACCCAGCCAAACATTAGTGAATATGGGGTAGCCCGTGTAGAAGTATGAGGGGTGGTGTTATAGACAAAAACCAAACGTGGCAACAATTCTGGCCACTTGTGCCTGTCTTGGACACTCAAGGACTTAATTAACCCGAAAAGTGTACGATTAAATCGCTCTGCTTGAGCATTGCCTTGCGGATGATAGGGGGTAGTATGGGACTTCTTTATACCATACATCCTGCACAACTCTGCAATAATCAAAGATTCAAAATTCCTACCTTGATCACTATGAATCCTATTTGGGATACCAAATTTAAAAAACCAATGCTCCTGTAAAACTTTGGCTACAGTGGTGGCCTTCTGATCCTTGCAAGGCACTGCCTGAGTAAACTTAGAATACACATCCGTTATAACTAAAACATCCTCAAAACCACCTTTACCTTTGTCTATTTTAACAAAATCTATCGCAACTACTTCCAATGGACTAAATGCCAAAAGATGTCTAAGGGGTGTTCTTAATTTGGGTTGTCTCTCTTTTGTGATGCAACAATGTTTACATCGAGCGACGTGTTTAGCTACATCCCTCGACATTCCCGACCAAAAAACTCTTCGACGTAATAACGCATAAGTTCTCTCTCTTCCTTGATGCCCCCAATCTGAATGGGCTTTTACCAGAACTTCTTCATGCAAACAATCTGGTAATAATATTTGGGTAATCTTTCCCAAAATAGGATCTGAGATACGTCGAACTAATAAATCGTCTTCTACGTCTATAGATGACCACTGCTTAAGGAGTTGTTTCACTCTTGGTGATTCGGATGCTGATGAAGCATAGTATTCCCCGGATTTCCAACGATACTCCACCCGTGCCCAAATACAACCAAGTACAGAGTCCTCCCTTTGCATTAGTCCTAACTGAACGTTATCTAAAGAAGGAAATAAACTAGGAGGGTTGGAAGGGGGTGCGAGGGGTTCTACACGGTCATGATGAACTCTAAAAATAGATGAATGCAAAACTTCTTGTGTAATATCATCATGATTGACAATTGGATACTCTGGGTACCGACTAAGGGCATCAGCACACCTATTCTTAACACCTGATCTAAACTTAACCTCAAAATTAAAAGGTGCCAACTGGGCTACCCAACGCATCTCAGTAGCCCCTAATTTAGCATTCTGTAAATGCGCTAACGGATTGTTATCCGTAAATATTACAAATGGGACTCCTAATAAGTGATCTCTAAACTTGTCCACTACTGCCCACTTTAATGCTAACAACTCTAATTTAAATGAACTTAAATCTGGGTATTTCTTTTCTGTTTCTTTTAATTGTCTACTAGCATATGCTATGGGATGACGCCTTCCATCCTCCCCTACTTGTGATAAGCAAGCCCCTAAGCCTTTCAGGGAAGCATCAACTTCTAAAACAAAACTTTTTGAAAAATCCGGATAACTCAAAACTGGTGCCTGAATCAATTTTTCTTTGAGCAAATTAAATGAATCGTTCGCTAGAGCATTCCACTCAAACTTAGGTAGTTTTCCCTTCTTCTTTCCTTTTACTAAAGGGGGAATTAATTGAAACAATGGTACAGCTATCTTAGCAAAATTATTAACGAAACGTCTATAATATCCAGCTAATCCTAAAAATGAACGTAACTGATCAGCATTTTGAGGGATAGGCCAATTTTGAATTTTGACAATTTTGCTCTCATCCACTCGAATGCCATTAGCATCTACTACATGCCCCAAGTAATGAATCCTATCTTGAAATAGAAAACATTTTTTACCTTTCACTTTCAACCCAAATTCATCTAATTTTGCAAACACTTTGTCCAAACGCGAAATCTGTTCATCAAACAGTGGTGAAAACACCAAAATATCATCCAAGTAAATTAAAATCTCAACTAAATTTAGATCTCCTAAACAACTTTCCATTACCCGCTGGAATGTTCCAGGGGCATTTACTAACCCAAATGGCATTCTCGTAGTTCAAACAAACCAAAGGGTGTACGAAAAGCAGTCTTTGATATGGAACCCTTGTCCATTAGAACTTGATGATAACCATGAGCTAGATCAAGAGAACTAAAATATTTGGCTCCCGAAAGGGCTTCTAAGGATTCGTCTATTCTTGGAAGAGGGAAGGCGTCCCGCACAGTCTTAGCATTCAATTTACGATAGTCTACACAAAGACGTAAGGAATTATCTTTCTTACGCACTAAAACAACAGGACTAGCGTATGGACTAACACTATGCTCAATAATACCTTGTTTAAGTAAACGACTAATTAAATCCTTAACTTCTTGGATTACATTAGGATGAATACGTCTATAGGGCTGACTAATGGGAATTTCATCTGAAGTATTGATGACATGAGGAATCTTGTCACAACAGCCTATATCGAAATCATCTTTAGAGAAAATATCATTATATTTCTTAATCAAATTTGCAACTTTTTCTTGCTCTTCAATAGTCAATGTATCAGGTATTTGTAAACCAGTAGGTAACTCGTATTCTTCTCCATTTTGAAATCTGAATACATTATTTTGCGACTTATTGCTATTAACCTCGGGTGGCGATTCATGATCGGGTAAGCCCGTGCCATTAGACTGTATATCATAATCCCAGGCTTCATCTGTACTGCTATCAAAAATCGGATAGGTTGTAATGTTCAAGCCATCTTCTTCTTGATCAATAATTATTTCAGGAGTGGATGTTACTTCGTGAAGTTTAGCTATCCTATTGTGAGGTGCAATATACACTGATTGTGTACCTGGATTGTGAACCAAAAGTCTAACACCTTTTTTCTGTACAGTAGTTACACCCAATAAAACCGTACATGTTTCCGAAATCCCACTTTCACTGTCTCGATATACGAGTACATCCTTGTCAAGAAACCGTTGAGGTTTTCTTACCCTCCCATTAATCTCTACGGTAGCCCCAGAAGGTATAAATATGCCTAGCCTCCCATTCCTAACAACCGTAGTACGTGAGGGAGAAGAGGACAGAGTATGATGGAAACCGGAATCAGCAATTCTTAAACTACTAAATACCAAATTCCACGATTCTTCATCTGGAGTGCCTACATGTAAAGGGGGAGCTATGTCGTTTAATTCATATAAAATATTACAACCTAGTATAACCGAAAATTTCCTATCTACAGACTTATGTACTCGAAAATGATCCTGCACAACTACAAAATGTGACACAATCTCTTTATCCCAAACTACTAAAGGGATAGTAATAAAACCTAACACCGAAACCGGTTGTTCATTTATCCCACAAAACTTAATAAATTCACCAATTGGTTTTATCTCTCCTACCTGACTTTTTAAGAAGCCCTTAAAATAAGTTTCACTAATTAACGAAGTTTCAGCACCAGTGTCCAAAATACACTCACAAGGAGTATTGGCTAACGAAACAGTAGCCTTGGGACTTTTTGCAATCAATTTACTCAAAATATCTACTTCATTTTGTTCAGTAGAAAGGCCAAGGAGCTTCTTGTTTCCAAATGGTCCCTCCTTTACCTGGCCCCTGGTAGTGGAGGACGACCGTTTCCCTGCCGTGGGTAACCTTCCTCTATTCCCATTGGACAGAATCTAACATAATGACCAAAATTACCACAACGCCAGCAGGGACCCCTATTTACTTGAGATGTGTTGTTATTTTGAGGGGGATTAGATGGAGATCGGGGAGTAGAGGAATTGAGACGCAACAATTGCTCTAAACTTTGTTGAATTTTTTCCAATGCTGGTAGGAGTTTAGTGATCAAAGCATCTCCACTTGCACCTTGTGGTGCTTGGCCATGGTCTTCTAAGAGGGAACCAAAGTGGAGTTCTCTGACCACTCCCCTCCTACCCTTAGGAGTCTCGAACTCACCCAACAACCCCAAAGCCACTTCCCTCATATCTTCGAAGGATTGATCTTCCGAACTCATTTGTATTCGTTTTAGTTCTAAACGAAGACTTGGGTGTTTGGTTCCCGCAACAAATTGTCCTATTAATGACTTATCTCGCAAAAGCTTGAGAGCTTGTGCTTCTGTTTTAGAAGCTTTATCAACCGCACGGTCGTATAATTGAATAAGTTCTCGTGAGAACTCGACCAATGACTCATTATCTTGTTGCACCCTATCGTAAAAAGCCTGTTGTAAGGATTGGACAGTTTCCCTGGGGCCAAAATACTGTTCTAATATCTGAACCAATTTCTTTCTATCTTTTTCGATCCCCGAATGACACCTAACCTCAGCCCTGGCAGACCCTTCTAAGTGGGCGAGAATAACAGCAGGTTGTTGGCCTTCTGGAATATGTGCTTGTGCACAATAAAATTCTACGTCTTCAAGCCATTCCTTTAAAGTCGGGTCATCGGGCCGAGTCGGTCTACCCTGAAATTTGTGCAACTTTACTGGGCGTGAAGTAGTAAATCTACAACCCTGTAAAGCCTCGGTCAGCCCGGTTACTAACCTTTCCATTTCACTCATAATGGTACTGATCAAAAATTAGTGAATATAAAAATAAATACTAGCCCTACTTAGATTTAACTAAACTACCCTATGCTTAAATACTAATAGCCAGAAGTGGAGTAGCAAATGGATACCCAATATTTTCACTAACACACAATATTCAAACACTTAAACATCACTACAATATTTTTTAAAGAATCTAGGACAACAATCCAAAAATGTCCAAGATTCAACGGACGTTTCAATTTATCAGTTCAGTTCAGTTCTCAACTTTCAAAACATACCTCAGCTCAGCTTGTCTCCTTATCTCAACTTGTCTCCCGCCGAAGGTTGCTCCCTACGAACTTGGCGTTGCAGACCAAAAAACCCAAGTTCAGCTGACAATCGAAGAATCATAAACATAAGGAACCTCCTTCAATTGCGTCCACGCTACTAGCAGGGTTGAGTATCGTGACGAGGCATCGGCGTACTTTCCTCCCCCGAGAGCTTCCCGATGCATGCAGTTCGAGTGCCAGGCCAGCTGACAAACCAGCTCCGGAGAATTCAGCCAGACCTTGAGTAACTCCTGTACGGGGAACCTCCTAAAGGTAATACGATTCAGATCGCCCAAGTAGATATGGTGTGCAAAAATTTCCACGAGGGGCAGTCGACTAAACAATTTTTCGTTAGCACATACCAAACGTTCAATTTCGCGGCATTTTCTCCCGTCGCGGACGTGTTGGTAACAGGTAAGAGGGGGGTCTCGGGAAACTTCTCTCTCCGTGGTGATCCTAATCACATTCACCGGGAAGAATGTGCAATGTGTTTCAAGAAGGCCTCCAATTGCCCGTTGGCCCTTTTCGTACTGGACTACTCCGCTGAGCCACAAAAAAACATGCCTTCAATAAACGCCACGATAATCTGTCGCTAACTCCACCGGTGAGAAACAGTTCAGCAGCAGCAACTAAAATACTTCTGTGTTCCGAGCAAATGATATCGAGTTCGAGTGGTGGGTCGGCACGACGAACCAGCGGTAACCGCTAGCAAGCCAACGGCAAACTTCGCCGTTAACTAAAGAAAGTTGACCCCATCCGTACTACCAAATGTGGTGGGCCAGTAAATGAGTCGAAGATGACAAGTTCAAACATAAATGAAACACAGGAAGCTCGGAATTACAGTTGAAGTCCACTTTATTGAATATATATATCAGCCGAAGCTTCAATCGTTGCAAACGACGAGTATTATTATTATTTGAACATGGTAAATAAACTGCTTCTCTCAGAGGCTGGGCGGCCCTATTGATTGAAATTAGCAGCACATCCTATCGAACATGGTAAAGGAATGAAATAAAACTAACCCCAAAATCCCGCACATGGCCTTTAAGTACTCCGGCACCCGAAGAGGTTTAGATATCCCATGGTATACCCAGCCAACCAGAAGGACCCTTACTCGGCTAAACAATTACAAGACGGGATACATGCAATTACCCTTAGGTCGACCGACCAATTAAAAGAGAAGTTATACCTTTACTTAATTATAACCAATGACAAAGCATAATAGATGAGTGTTATCTGATCTAGTCACCGACAGAAATGGGAGGAGTCTATCTCTTCGCGAGAATGTCGCGTCCCCGGCAAAACAGTCTATTGTCTAATGTGTTGTTGGAAATGAACACCTGTACATGTACATCTTGATGCAGGAATTCATTTCCAACGTGCTTATCGAAATGAACACTTTAATCTAATTCAAGAATTCAAAACCAGGGGTTGTTTACCAGTTCTTGGCATACTATTGGAAACATAATTAATGTTATTTAGCTTTTAGGTGTATACCAAGTCAAACTAATAATTGTACCATTAATCAACCCAACCCGGCTTTTCTATGGCTCTAGCGCCCCCTTTAGCCCAAATGAGCGTACTATTACATTGTCATCAAAATATTTTCAAATAGCATTGAAATGACGATGAACAAATAAGAATAATAATACAACGTGGGTAATCGTGAGAATATTCTTCCATCTCTCTCTGCTAAATCACCCGAACAGTAGAATCAACAGAGTACAATCAACTGTGACCCGAATCACTGTGAGTCCTAGCTAGAAGAGTAAATTGCCACATCATGGTTGTATTAAAGAGTAGCAATTGTGACCGACTGTTGCTATCATTCAGCAACCTTCCCTTGTTTCTAATGACCAGTTAGATATATTTACAAGTGAATGTGAAATTGCACTATCTTTAATGAATTACACCGGAAGGTTATCGTGACTACAATCCTTTTTTAAATCAAGTAGCAAAACTTAGGCTCTAGTTTTACCTGCAATTATTGGTTACCAAAATAGAGTTTGCTCTATATTCTGCCCCAAGTAATCAGCATAATTATGCATTTGCTTCATTATATATATATATATATATATATATATATATAAAGCGTTTCCTTCTTTATCATTGTGTCCAGGGTTTTGTTTTTATTATTTTGTTCATTGTAAGACTTACTGTCTGGAATAAGCTAGATAGTGTTGTAAATTAGTGACGTAGCTTTAGGGGGAGAAGTAAGAGGGCACGTCTATTTCTCCGATCGTACTGCGAGAGAGAAAGAGAGGGAGGAAGAGAGAGAGAGGGAGAGAGAGGGAGAGAGAGGGAGTGACAGAGAGAGAGATAGAGAAAGAGAGAGAGATAGAGAGAATGAGAGAAAGAGAGTGGGAGAGGGTGAGGGGGTGTTTGACCTGGGATTCAAATTCAGTTTTCTTTCATATTATTTAGCCAGGTACTGATTAATTTATCTGCCAGGTGACGGTATACAAATATTGACTGCTCATGAGGATGATGGTGGGAACTATCACTCCCAAGGTGGTGTTCACACCGGTCCTTTTATCACCCCCGAGGCGAAGCCGAGGGGGTGATAGAAGGGCCGGTGTGAACACCACCGAGGGAATGATAGTTCCCACCATCATCCGATTACAGAGCAGTCCATATTTGTTTTATATACCTCATCCTTTTTATTGATTCATGATTAGGTCTAGCTGTAGGTCTAGCTCTAAAAAAACAGGAAACGAGATCAAGAGGAATTTACTCACCAGAATAAGAAAAATCCAACATCAAGTCCAAGGAAAGAGTATTTGCTCCTCACAAGTCACATAGATCTAGGTCTATCACAGTTACATATTTACAGTGTTTTGTAGTTCAAAAATCCAACGCTAAAAGAAATCCAACAAGGCAAAATCAACAATCTCTGCTCTCCACAGACAGTAACAACATATTTACAGTCTTTGCTGTGCAACACAGGAACATATTTACAGTCCGCTATAGGCCCGAGACTTGAGCCTATTTATTATAAATGTTCACAACACAGCCATGAAAATTAAAATTTGTGTGAGCTGTGTTTGTTGAAGTGACCGTCACCGGAGAATTTGTGATGTCTTGCAACATGGCTGGTGATTCGGCAATGTCGTTGAGGACAAGTTCAACCTGGCTATCACTCATTGCCAGGCTAGTAGTAGAACTAGTACTAGGCCTATCAGCCGGCTGTGCTAAACGTACTGCGCGGGACAAAGACCTGGTCCTGGGACTGGGAGTAGGACTAGACCTAACTTCGCTGGGCCCAGGCTGTGGATCTACAGTTGGCCTGACACCGAGGGCTGAAGAAATTGCATCTGACATACCTTCTTTTTGGGCCTCACTGGTGCGACTGTAGTATTTAACACTAGTTTCTGATCGATGGCCCGAAACTGTCATGATGTGTCTAGTAGCGAAGCCGGCGTGATCCAGTGATGTGACACTCGTAGCGCGCAAGCAGTGGTTTGTGTACTTTCTGCACCCAGCTTGTTCAGATATGACCTTGGTTAAGTCTCCCAGCTGATTTTTTCCTATTGGCATGTTTACATACCACTCGGGATCATCTTCACTAACCTTGGATCTTGGTCTTTGCCACATCCATGGACAAAGAGGGTGCAACTTACTCTTGTACTTGATCAAATTACTCACTGGGCATCTTGGGTGACCTGGAATCTCAAATATGAGTCCAGCCTGTGACTGGCCATCATCATCGCGGTGATTTTTGGTCAGTTTATCTCTCACTGAAAAATAGCGGCGACCGTTTTCCTCCGTGTGCAGCTCAAAATCATCTGGTGTCATTTCTCTGACATTCTCTCGTCCACGATTGGCAAAATAAATCATGATATCAATGAAGACTTTCCGCTGTAACCCTTCGGCAGTAGACAAATCCAGGCTTTCTTGAATGCGTTGCATGTCACTTTGGCTCACCGGCGGGTGTCGTTTGACGTTACCCTTTCCATTTTTTTTTCAACTTTTCTAGAAAGGCTTTGAAGATCTTGTTGGAACCTTTAAACTCCGTACCTTTCACAATGTCAACATTGCGAGTGGTTTGGAAATGCCTTTGCAGGCCATAACGAATCGATTGCATCGTTTTCTTGCAGTACAGCTCTCCGGTCTTTTGGCGAGCTCCTGCATAGAATCTTGCAAGAAGATTATCCAAATCCACGTCGCCCATGTTCTCGATGTCACCAATATTGCATGTTGAGCAGTAATCCTTAAAGATAGAGACCGCATACTTGATCTGTCTCTTTGTATTTTTACTATCTGCATCCTCGAGTAACTGCTCCAAATCCTCCTTACTTAATAAGTCGAATCTTGGAGTTGGAGCTCGATCGGTGTCCATCTCACTCGCCATGTTGAATTCCTACGCGCTGCGCGTATCCGTGCGATTGTGGTAGCCTAGCAACTCAAAAAATTTGTGTGCGCAACTAAGTCGCGGGAGGGGTTAGAGGTCCTATCCCGGGGTTTGATAGTAGCTATCAACCCCTCTGACGTAATGATACTTGATAGATCGAAATGCTCCTTGACATGTGATATAGTTTTGACCAATCAGTGAATGACAATCTATGTATGAGGTATATAATTCCATATAAATAGTACCGCCATGTGTATTGTCATCAAAATATTCAAATAGTATTGAAGAGACGATAAACAAATAAAAGAAATAACAAATCGTCATTCACCTCTTTCCCTCTCTGCTACATCCTCTGAACAGTGGAGTCAACCAAGCGGAATCAGCTGTAAAACGAATTGTGAGTCATACTTCAAACAGGAAATTGCCACGTCATGGTTGATGGTTGTATCAAATGGCTGACAATTGCTGCCTAAATTCAGCAATACATGTTGCTTAGCTTGCTTTCCCCTAAAACGTACCATTACACATAAAGCTATATTTAAAAACTAACCGACAATAACTGATATTCTTAACCACTGCCATGACGTCATCTTCCATAGATCTTTTCTGCTGCATCCAAAACGGGAGCGTGTTTGTCGAATTAGCAGGTATCAACATAAGAAAGAGATCAATTGAGAAAGAGAGATAGTGATGGAGTCAGATAGAAATTACATGAGCGAGTGGGAGAGCAAAAACAAAATGAATAAAAGAGTGGGTGAGAGCGAGAGAGTGATTAAGTGATACTAGTGATTAAGCGAATGTGAGTTAGAGAGAAGGGGAGAAAGAGAGTTACTATGAGGGAAATTAAAAGTATTAAGTGAAAGAGAGGGGAGAGAGAGAGGGAAAGAGAGAGGGAGAGAGAGAGAGAGAGAGAAAAGGGCCGGGAGACAGACAGAGAGAAAAATAATGAATGATTGGATGGTTGAAGGAGGGATACAGAGATAGTTAAACTGTCATTGGGTTCCAGTTATTATGTATGCCAAAAGCGAAAGAAATCGAAATATGTCATGTCTCGAATTGTTATGGAAACGAGTGTCAATAACAAGATATTATCACTACCTCACTACACTGCACAAGGAATCAATTATGCGTGAACCATTTAAGGCGAGGCGTCAAAAATAAATATACCAGCCGGCGGCAGCTAACTGCACTTATGCGTCTTGGCTGCATTTTTGTAATTAGCTGAGCCGGCTACCGCTGGCGGTAGGAAATGGTATCCAAAAGCATGCGCCGGCTGCCGCCTTTCGAATGGAAACCGAGCCTCGGAAAAAGCTAGAAAACATGAGCTCAGCCTGGCTGCCGCCGGTAGGAGGACAGTGATATGCCGCCAAACTCCAGCCTCTCGCATGGAAGCCGAGCCTCTTCTCAATGAGGTCGTCTGGGCCTAATTGAAACAGCCACCCCGCGGCCTGGCTCACCGCCACATCCTGCCAATCGATATCTTCATAAAGCAGAATCTAATTTGTCAGAGCAAAAGAAACAGCGCCATCTTATGATCACTGATAAATAACTCGAAAAAACAGTATAGCCTTGCGAAAATAATCTTTTCAGATTGGACAGCCTTATAAACCCCAAAACAACAATAACAACTTGTCACTAGAGACAAATATGTGGTCATTCTTGTCTGATATGCCTTTTTCAATAAAAAGACCAGTCGTACCGTGGATATATGTATATATATTATATTATAAACCTTACTTTAAGAATCTTTCCTAATCCTGCCATCTGATTGGTTGAAAGTAAAGTCGTGATTTTAACTATGCCCGCCAAAATGATCTGTTTTCAAATATGCCTGCCAAAATGTTATCCTTGTCAAGTCGAGGTGAGGGAGATAATATTATCTTTGTCAAGTCGAGGCGAGACAGATAATATTTATATTATATTATAATATGCCGCCGTCATGTTTTCAAGTTCTGATGAGTTGCGTTTGAAAGATAGAGTTCAGTCTAGAAATCAGGGGTACTTTGTTTTTCGAAGAATTTAGACAATATAAATCGAACGTACATCTCTATTAGTTATTTGGGGATTGAATAGATAATAAAAACAAACATGTCAACGGCAAGCAAGGCAATGAAGCATATATTGTCATATAGCTTTTTATTAAATGAATTTTCTGTAAGTATATTGAGTAAATAGGTCGATAATAGAAAAGAGAGAGATGTAGATTGCAAATGACTTTAAAATAACGAGGGAGAGAGAGAGAGAAAGTTGGACGTATTGTTATGTATTATTATGCCATTTGTCTCTCCGATCAACCCCACCCCATCCGCTCAGGATTCCTCTTTAGTTTCCATTACATGTCATGATGCATATTTAAAAAAAATAATACTTTTTATATTTATTGTTCAGTGATATTCTTTCTGTTTCGATGTCATCAGGTGCTCGTTCTGTGTTTTTCTACTCCATATCGAGGGTTATGGTTTAATAATTTATCTCAAGATCGAAAGGTATACATACTTTCGGAAAAAAAGCAAATAGCAGAAAGGAAAATGTTCACAGAGATGGAGAATGGCCCTGAGAAAGCGAGCGAGACAGAGAGAGAGAGGCAGAGACAGTGACGTAGAGAGAAAGAGAGGATACTGAGAGATAATCAATCTTTTCTCATTTCATCTTTTCGTCAGTGACATTTACTAAATCACGTTTTTATCATTGCTTTATCTGTCCATGATTGTTATATATTTCAATGAATATTTAATATAGGGTCAAATTTGGTTCTACCCTATAATTACGATTAGCTATTTTTATATATGGGTAGAAAAGGCTACGTCGAAACGCGATCTCATTAAAAATCGCGAAACAGAAAACGCTATTAGAGATGTAGATTGAAATCGACTTTGAGAAAACGAGGGAGAGAGACGAAGTTGGGCGCATTGTTATTTATTTGTATTATGCCATTTGTCTCTCCGATCAACCCCAGCCCACCCGCTCAGGATTCCCCTTTAGTTTCCATTATATGTCATGATGCATATTCATTTTGTTGTTGTTGTATAATTATTGTACAGTGATATTCTTTCTGTTTCGATGCCATCAGGCGCTCGTTCCGTGTTTTGTAGCGATTGTATCCCCTGTGACGGAGCGATTTCGGTTACATCGCCAGTAATGGTAAATTTGGCGATGCTTTCTACTTTCATTGCTCATTGCGCCTCATTCAGTCATTTTCGTGATTTTTCGTAAATGTAAAAATTAAAGATCAGACTTTTTCTTTTCTAAAAATATAAGTTTTGTTTATCAATACGAAAAATAAGATCTGTTATTTTTGAGGGGAATTGCCGTCTTATTTTGCTGAAGCTTCACGTCTTTCCTTTTCAATACACTCACAATACAAATTGCGTAAGCACCGCCGCACGCGCAGATCGGTCGATACCTCCTTTCATTTCCCCATTGTCAATGATTGTCGTCTGCTAAAGCTCGGCCGATTATCAACCGAGCCACTAAATAATAGGCCTAAGCCTTCGTTTTACATGGGTTTTTGACACATTTTCCAACTTTATTCTGACCAACATTATGCCATGATCTACAATAAATGCCCTTTTTTTAAAATGAGCAAATCAAATATAGAGTATTAGGGAAATGAATTTTGAAATGAACATTGTTTTATTCTCGAAAACAAAAATGCCATTTACTTTGAATGCTTTTGACTTCGTTTCTCATAATTTGAAATATTAATTTTGTTTTAGCTTTTGCCTTCCGCTTAATTTTGTTTATTTTTTCTCTATCTAGTATCTATACATCTCGTAGAACCCTATTTTGATATGAGGTTGCTGTATCAATAAAATATTTATTGAATTGTTGTACGCATATTTGATTTTTGTTTGCAATGGAAAGAGCTAAATCAATGACAGAGATTAGAACGAAATCATAATTCATCACAATCATCTCTCTTTCTATCTATCTATCTCTGTCTGTCTATGTCTGTGTGTCGCTCTCCCTGTCTCCCTCCTACCCCCTCCCTCTCTGAATACGTCAGGAATTTCGTGAAATTGGGATTGTGCTTCAGTGTGTTTTATTTCCGAATCGCGTTGTTGTTGTTGTTGTTGTTTTTTTTTTTTTTTTTTTAACGGTGTGGCTTATAAGGAGTTAATCGCCGTAGTCTTGGTAGTCTTTTATTTATTCGAAAATAAATGATTTGAAAATATAGTAATTCATTGTTATGAATCAAGAAAGAAAGAAGTGCAAAAAACG
Organism: Strongylocentrotus purpuratus; assembly: GCF_000002235.5. NCBI lineage: Eukaryota > Metazoa > Echinodermata > Echinoidea > Camarodonta > Strongylocentrotidae > Strongylocentrotus > Strongylocentrotus purpuratus. The sequence continues at coordinate 51,859,049 of NW_022145606.1, read as the reverse complement.
TGAGAATTTCAATTTATTTGTCTTCATCTCCATCTATGTTCTCGTTCAACATACCGTTTCATTAAAACTTTGATAATCCTCATTTCGTGATCAGTTCTGTAGATGGGATGTAAATGTATACATGAAATTATGGTGATGATGATGCTTACACTATTGTAATAACATAGTAATGATAACAACAAATATTTTCTTCATCTTGCACTCGCTTTTCTTCATTGCCAGAAAACTTGTCTTTATGTTGCCTTGCATTTTTTTCTTCAACAATGGTAGCATCTTTGCCCAGGAAAAGTCGCATATTCGTGGCTATACCGCCGGAGTTTCTCAAGACAGGAGTGATATTCCGTGGGAAAAGGGAGAAAGAAGAGTCAGGGGGTCGTTTTTTCAGAACATTACATTTAAACATATTATATGCCCGCTCAAACCAAGACCGGCTTTATAGGTTGATCAATATATTTTACTCAAACCTGATCTAAAATGGTTACATGCCCTCGTAAAGGATTAAGTTAGAGTGGTTGTTTGTATTGTCATGTAGATTGACCTATTTACCTACATTTAGACCTACATCCTCTTCTTTCAAAACGGTAATCTTCCAGAGTAGTTACTTCTTTACTTTCTTTTGTTCCTCTTAGGGTGGGGAATAAGCCTTTCATAAAAGAGGTCCATACATGAATGATTCGCTAAATTGGTCAAGTTTATAAAATGAAAAGCGTATCGTCATTTAAATACACTACATCGATAAGGCTTAGATTAGTATATGAGGAAAAAATGCCACACCGTCCGGTAGGGTAGATAAATATAAATAAGTAATCAGGGTCGAAATCGAACTGATAATACGACCCGTAATACTAATATCTGAAATGCGGAAGGGTGCATAGAACTTGGAAGTAGCGTCAAGCAAGAATATCATGGCAAGAATATAGAACGGACGCGCGCGTACGCGTCCGTCTCAAGCTGTACGGGTATTTCGGGTCCTTTTTTTTTATCCGAACACTTACTTTGAGTAAAGTTGAAATGATATCACTTTTTCTCGATTTTGTTCTACGTAACTATATTATTTTTTTAATAGATGAGATGAATGAATATATCTAAATAATACTGCAAAGAACTTTAGCACATAATAGGTGATAATAAGCTGGAAAACTTTGTCAACATATTAGGGATATATCTCGGCTTCTGTAGAAGCCCGTCGTCTCCAAAGTGTTATGGTAAAATAATTTATCTCAAGATCGAAAGGAATACACACTTTCTGAATAAAAGCAAATAGCAGAAAGGAAAACGTTAACAGAGATGGAGAATGGCCCTGAGAAAGCGAGCGAGACAGGGAGTGAGAGAGACAGGGACGAAGAGAGAGAGAGAGAGAGAGAGATACAGAGAGAGAAAACAGCGAGAAAGAGAGAGAGAGAGAGAGAGAGAGAGGATGGAGAGATATAGAGAGATAATCAATCTTTTTTCATGTCATCTTTTCGTCGGTTACATTTTACTTAATCAATTTTTTCTTCCATTCCTTTATCTGTCCACGATTGTTATATATTTGAATGTATATTGAATATAGGGTCAAATTTGGTTCTACCTTAAAATTATGATTAGCTATTCTTATTTAGGAGTAAAAAAGGCTACGTCGAAACGTGATCTCATTAAAAAAACTCGGAACAGAAAACACTATGAGGGATGAAGATTGAAAACGACATTGAAGAAAAAAGGAGAGAGAGAAAGTTGGGCATATGTGTATTAATTATTATGATATTTGTCTCTCCGATCAACTCCTTTTTATAATTATTGTATAGTAATATTCTTCTTGTTTCGATGTCATCAGACGCTCGATCGTTCCGTGCTTTTCTTCTCCATATCGAGGTTATGGTATAATAATTTATCTCAAGATCGAAAGGAATACTTTCGGAATAAAAGCAAATAGCGAAACGAAAAAAAAACAATACCAGAAATGAAGATGGAAAATGGCACTGAGAAAGCGAGCGAGAGAGATGTCATCACATCGTCTTGTTCATTCCTTTATCTTGCATGATTATTATTCTTCGCGTGATTATTTTTTAAATTAGATTAAAATCTGGTTCTACGATATTTGTTTGATAACAATTGTTTTTTAGGGGTACGTCGTAATGCGATCCCATTAACATTCTTTGAAAACAGTAACGACAACTGTAAAACAACAAGACCCCCCCCCCCCCTCCCCCCGCCCAAACGGGTGGTCTTTTCCCGGCATACGCGTATCCAACAGACATTTACACTAGGCCACGTCCATTGTTCCTCTTACGTAACTTGGCCAGATTTTGTTTTGGTTGCACTCTTTATTGTATTCATTCAATACACATCATACATGTTGGGTGTGTGGGGAAGGGAGTCGGTGGGGGAGGGTACAAAAGGTACTGCTATGTGCAGGTCAGTAATACTGCGGCCCAAGAAAAGAAGCTTCGCACCTTTGGACAGCTTTGTCTCAGAAAGATATACACATTCATTGTTTATAGTTTGGAACTAGCGGGGGGGGGGTGGTGTCAAAGTGTGTAGATCATCAACGAGACCATGTACAGAGGCTTTGCAACATTTTGCCGTTATCCATGGGTGTCGATCCTTACGTAATACCTATTGTTCAGGGGGGATGAATGAATAGATCATCCCCCCTGAACAATAGGTATCAATGACAGATCGAAACCCATGACGTTATCGCTTCTGATGGAAATGTTTATGCATTAATTATTAACATGTATATTCCGTTTGTAGTCCCCCCCCCCCCAAAAAAAAAAAAAACGCAACGTTGCGCACCTACTTTAACCCCTCTCCCTTGGTTAACCGTTGATTATCTATAAGCTCAATCATTGTCGTTATCTAGGCAATGTTCGTTCACAAATTGAATTGCTTTATGCTCATACAGATAAACGTGAAAACGTTACAGTAAATTTAGGACGAAGTCGTTTGTAATATGATTTCTCACATTATATCCATCAACATTCGAAACGATGTTCTCTTGGGTCTTGTATTGGGTATATATAATTTAATTCTTTTTCCATGTTAGAGATATGTACTAAGAAAAAGACTTGTTTCGGGAATTAGGGGTAGTTATAAGTTACAAAGAACGTATGCCTACTCGTCTATTCATCAACCCAAGAAAAAGAGCTTCGCACCTTTGGACAATCATGCTTTGTCTCAGATGAATGTACACATTATCGACGGGAATTAGCGGTGGGAGGCGGGAGGGGGTCGATGTGTGTAGATCATCAACGAGACAATGTACAGAGGCTTTGCAACATTTTGTCGTCATCGCTTATGATGGAAATGTTAATGCATTATCAAAGCATACATGAAGATTAACTGTAGAGATCATATGGCGATTAAATAAACATATATAACAAAAGTAGACGGTAATTTCCCTGGATGTTGTTATATCAACATAGGCCTATGTATGTAATTTGTAGTTCCCCCCCCCCCCCGAAAAAAGCGAAGAGTTGCGCACCTAGTTTATCCCCCTCTCCCTTGTTTAACCGGTGATTATCTAGGCACTATAAGCTCAAACATGACTATATAGCTACATTTAAAAATAAAGTTGAGTTCTGGTCATGCGATTGCATTGTGAAAGAAACGGTGTGGATTGATTTCGAAAAAGTTGATGATTTCGCATAAAGCATTGGTGTGTATTGCAAGGTTATGGTGTCATCAACATGATAAGAAATTTTGCTCATTTTTGGTAAAGTAACAAGCACTGTACACAAAAATATGTATAAATATATATAGGACTACACAAACAGGTGTAAAAAAAGAAGACTTGTGCTCACATGATTATATTCACCCTTGAGTGGGGACAGTGCTACTTGTCTGTATAGATACACGTAGAACTTTAATTTGTCCCAGCGTTTCAAGATAACTGTCCCCGGTCATTGATTTTGTCATATTCACATGCATGTCCAAATCACAATTCTAACACCCCCTTGAAAATAAGGGTTCAATTAACCCTATCCCCTTTGATCCGCTGCTCTTTTTCTAGGCAATGTTCGTTTACAAATTGACTTGCTTTATGCTCATACAGATAAACGCGAAACGTTACAGTAAATTTTGGACGTAATAGTCGTTTGGTTATGGTTTGTCACATTATTTCCATCAACATTCGAAACGATGTTCTCTTGGGTCTTGTATATAGATAAGGTACATCTCAATATTTCTTTCATAAGAAAAGTATTGAATAATTGGTTAAAGGTAAAGACCAGTATTGGTAACGCCCCAATTTCAAAAAATGAAATGGAAGCTCTCATGACCAATCATGTGAAAGAATATGTTTTGACTAATAAAGCGCAAAGGGGGGTGTGGGGAATAGGCCTCCCGAGCGAAGCGCGGAAGCTTAGACGTTCCTTAAATAATTAGGAAAAAAAGACGATTTAATGTACCGTTTTCGACTGTTAATCTTGTCTGTTTCCCTTTTCTCTTTTTTCTTCTTTTGTCTTTTTCTTTCTTTTCTTTCTTTTCCTTTCTTTCCTTTCCTCTCTCTTTTTCTTTTTTCTCTTTCTTCCTCTTCTTTCCTTTCTTTTCCTTGTTTTCTTTTCTTTTTCTTTTTTCTTTTCTTTCCATTTCCCTCTCTTTTTTTCCCTCCCCCTTTTCTCTTTTTTCCCGACGGCAGCGCAATTTTACCTACAATATCCTGACAGGTGGGGGGGGGGGGGGTGTTGCACTTCACCACACCCCCCCCCCCCCTTGGAGACGCCCCTGAGTAGACACCAAGTTTAAATGGTGTAAGATAGTGGATATAAAGACATAAAATGACATGAAATATTTGAAATTATACACTTAAATTGTCAAGAATAATTATGATAATAGCTAGTTCTTATATTATAGTAGCGCTTTTCAGGACCGAAGGCCTTCTCGAAGCGCTTCACAATTATTACCCTGGTCATCGGATTCAGGCTTTGCCGCACACATACTCCCTGGGGGATCATTCCAGCCAAGCGTCGTTTTTACAAGCGCACACTTGCTAATCCAAGCAATTTAAAAACAGGTGCGTTTCGCTGTGAACAGGCGCGATAACAATCGCCCTCAAAGCTACGTCTAAACTATGTTCCCAGCATCACGGCAGCCACGTTTGCTTGAAACATTCTGTATTCAAGATTTGTTGGGTGTTGCTAAGTTTTTGTCAAGGTCTATCACTGTATCTTTCCCCTCGTTGCTTAACGTCCATCCCTTTTTGTACGCAAAGCCCGGCGTGAATAGAAATGTAAACATAGCTTGAAATGACGTCACAATCGGAAAATGAGCGCCATTTTTTAGGGAAAGCTCAGTACGTTTCAACAAGTTGCAACTTCAAGCATCAAAGTCCAGAATCTGGCCTATTTAATTTTGATCTCCACCACACCAACGCTACCTATTCCTACTTACTTGCTACCAGCCGATGATGGAGTGATCATTAAATTAAGACGCCCGGCGAAACTCAGGCTGGGCTGCGCTGGTGGCGCATATTTTTTTTACACAACTGTTTAGCCATTTTCGTGAAACAATTCCAAGAAATGCTCTGGTGAAAGAGTCTAAGTCGTCAGCGCACTATGTGCAAGCCAAGCAAGTACACCCATGACAGGGAAGGAAATTATAGAAAGGGGAAAACAAGGATAGTGGAGAGGATATGGAGAAGGAAAAACAAGGAAATACATAAGGAAAGAGAAGAGGATAAGTCAAAGGAAGAACATAGAAATGCATGATTGAAGAGCTAAGAGGATTAAAGATCTAGACTAAGGAAAAACCGTAGGGAAATACATATAAAGAAGGAGAAAGGGAATCTATCAGATTAAAACAAAGAAATAGATGACGAAGGAGAAAAGGATAGATTGAAGGAGAAACAAAGAAATACATAAAACAAAAGAGAAGAGGTTAGAATAAAGGAGAACAAAAGAAATACAAAACGAAGGAGAACTGGGGATAGATTGAAGGAAAAACAAAATATAACGAATGAGAAAAAGGATAGATTGAAGAAGAAAAAAATACATGACAAAAGAGAAGAGGATAGATTGAAGAAGAACACAGAAATAAAAATAATGAAAGAGAATAGAGGATAGATTTAACCCGACACAAATAACGAGTATACATGTACACACGTACAGCTCCAGCAATCCAACAAAACTGCTAAGGGTAATACCAGACTCTGTCTCTAGTCGTTTGCACAGTATATTTGACTGAAGTGGCTAAACAGTCGTGTAAAAAAATATGCGCGGGCTGGGCGTGAGCATAATTATGAGTCTGTTGATAACGCCATCTTCGACGGCTTGGATCAAGTGTGGGGAAATTATAAAGGACCGTGCAGATTCTGGACTACAAGCATCACCGCCTGGCTGCCGCCACTAAAACTTTAAGCATCTCCGTACGGCGACCGCCAGCTGGAAACTTTAAAGTTGCAACTTTAACAACCTATTTTTGGCGGCAGCCTGGCTGAGCCAATTATAGACGTGCCGCCAGGCGGGGGGTGGATAGGCCGATTACAGATTCCGGGGTAAAAGTCAGATCCCAGCCTGGCGCAAGCCGGCTGGGCTAATAAGTGAAAATTAATTGCCCCAGCCAGGCTTCGGGCGGAATTGCAGCCTCGATCCGCCAATACGTGAGGCGGGAGCCAGCTGGTATCGATATTTTTGACGCCTCGCCTAAAGAGCTATTCTTTTTCAGGGGACATTGCAGCTTTCGTATTCTTATAACTCCTTGTTTCTCGCCCCCGCAATTATTTTTTTTGGCGCCCACCCCCTTTTTGGGGTATTGTTATTTCGTAACAAATTAATTCTCTGATATTTTAGGATTAGATGTAAAATAAATTTAAGAAAAAAAGTATAATATCGAAAATTTTGAAAAATATTTCAAAGTTCATTTTATGCATTAAACTACAATTTTGTGAATATATTTAAGTTTTCAAGTTTCAAGTTTATTTGATTTCTCTTTATCGAAAATAATTCCACAATCATAATGAACATGGTAATAATTCTAACTAAACATACAATATTAGAACATAATGTACATGTTAATATTTATGATATAACATACAGTAATGGAATAATCTTAATTATGATTTTCATTTTCATTTCATTATTATTTTTTCATTTCCAACAAAGTACAATACATAATAACGAATCCAATGTAAAATGTATACAAAACATAGTTACATTTGTAATAAACAAATCTTAATAATAATTTATACATTTTAGGAAGACAAAAAATGAATTTTAAAATTAAACTGCATTTATATTTTGAGAAAATGAAGAGATCCACTGAAAAGCAGAGCTTGTAAATTGTGGACCCCTGAGATAATAATGAGTGTGAAAAAATATGGAATACATAATCAATGATAAATACATTGAAAAGCTAAATAAACTGGGGGATCTGCTAAAAAGCAAAGCTTGTAATATGTAGTTTCCAATTAACTGGTGTTTATACAAATTAAGATATCTGAAAACGGGGAACTTAATTTTAATCCAAACACATGCATGAAATGTATCATGATGTCACGAGTTGTCAGTCCCATCTGTGTCAATTGATGAAGTATGAAAAATGTCTCCTGAAAATGCCTGCGGTTCACAAGCTGTATCCTGATTTATTTTATTCATTGATTTGTATATATAAATATAAACATTCACCTTTTGGGGGATTTTAGACTCGTTAAACCAGAAAATTATACAAACTAGATATGGGAACTTAATTTGCCTGAATTTCCTCCAGTAGTATTATACGGCCAATTTCTTGTGCAGCGCATTGCCGACGACTCGCCAGCTGCTTTAGCTTTAGGGTGTGAGCAAGAGGAACCCTACAACAAACTACCCCCTCCCCCTCCCTTCCCCGCTTTAATAGCTGGTGGTTGCAGGGTTGCTTGGATACGGTTTGAAACCAATATATACTCATTTGACCGGAAGGTCAATATCACATGAAAAGATTTACCATGAGTCGAGTATGCTAATTACGAACACAGTAATCGATATCACGTGACGAACTTCGAATCAATTATTGCATCTATTATATAAATACCCAGTAAACTCTACTGCGCTGTGATCAAAAATTAAAAAAAGGATGGGGAAAAAAAATCTCCCAACAGTGCCATTTTACGGACCTACAATCATAAATTGCTCAACAGCTTCTGAACAAATTGGGTCACCAACAAAGTTGTTAAAACGGCTTTATATGAGGTTTTTATTATACCATATTTTAGGTGGTTCCAAAGCTTTGGGGCAGCACAACTGAATGCGCATTATCCCATAGTTAATTTGTTTCGAGGTATAGCTATAGTAGTGCACGTCGTAAGTTATTTGAATATGGATGTGATTATATAGATAATATTTCAGACAATTAACTTAGGTTTTTAAAACGAGCAAAACCTTTCTAAATACAATATCATGCTTTACGGGCTACCAATGTAACCGGGGTGGCCTAGTGACTTACAAAGTTGGGAGGGGGGGCACCAAGACAAAAAGGCAATTTCTGGAGAAAAAAGGGCACCTCCAAAGGGAAATCTCTATTAATGCGAAAATGTACAATTTTTAGACATTGGTGTATACCCCTACATTGTGATTACATAATTACGGATGATTTCAATATGTGTTTCATTGTATACACCATACAAGATATTGCTTAAGCATCACACTTTGCAGTCGGGTGTAATGGTCTGAAAATTATTTGCGAGGGAAAAATTCCATCTTATAAAGAAGAAAAACCCAATCTTGATTTGGTTATAAGCACATTCTCATAAAGGAAGACTGAAAAGACCTTTGATAAGTAACATAAGTATATCATCTATAAATGCGAGCGAGCGTGGAGGGGGGGGGGGGGATTGCTCTTAGTCGCTTGAGGTCAGAGGCGCATTTTAATACTGATGAGAGGAAAAGGGGACACTTATCAGAAAAGAAAAGGAGCACGTGTCAAAGTAAACAAATATATATACATCAGAGGTGAAAATGGGGCACTTCTTCCACCTTCAAAACGAGGCGCTCACCAGGGATTAAACAAAGGAACTTATGAGAACAGGAAATGGCATTTGTAGATGGAAAATGCTGATAGGGGCATTTAAAAGAGGTGAAAAGGGGCACTTATGAAAAGGGGATAGGTCCCTCATTAGAAAGGAAAAGGGGCATGTTTCATTGTTAAAAGGGAAATTATCAGAGGTGAAAAGGGGCAAATATCACACATGAAAAGGGGCTATTAGCAGATATGAAAAGGGGCACTTATGTGAATGAAAAAAGGGCATTCATAATAAAGGAAAATGTGCATTAGTCGAAAGAAAAATTGGCACCGCTCAGATTTCAAAGAGGCATTTATCGGGGGTGAAAGGGGCACTTATCTGAAGTGAAAAGGAATGACTTCTCGTACCTGAAAAGGGTCGTTTACGAAAGATTAGAAGGGGAGGGACTCTTTTTATTAAATGGCGGCACTTACCATCAGGAAAAGGGGCAATTATTAGAAAGGAAAAGGGGCAATTTTCGGGTACTTAACAAAATGTGGGGCACCGTCGCCTCTGAATGTAACTTAATGAAAATGGGTGTAATATGGGAACATTTCCAAGAAATGCAAAGGACTAAGTCTTGCAAAGGCATTCTGAACACGATGTATCTTCATTATGTGTGAATCTGACAAACCAAGCGTAATAATTAACAGCTTATGTTTTCATATTTTCGGGGCGTACTACATTTGATATATGGTTATGAATTCATCATAACATATGTTTTGGGTGAGATAACTGACAATTTCTTTAAAAATTCAAGATGAGATGCGAATTTGTGGTAGTTTTCCTCTTTCAAGTCCATTGCTTTTTTGTGAGGGTATAGAAACTATATAGCAAGTGCTAATGTGATGAGTTACTGCATATGTATAAGCCTACCGTTTAATAGGCGCTGAGTGGTATAGAGTGCGGATTTAGTCAAGATAATTTGTTACTTTTTTGCTGATACATATTTTCAAACAGCATTAATTGTAACAATAACACCACCAAACATATCAAACTTGACCACTTTACATGTATATCGACATAAAGAATACATTTTTCTTCACTTTGTTCTGTGTTATGCTTTGGTTTTCTGACATTCATTAAAACACAACCGCCTCCCCCAAACCACATGTACAAACCAACACTCACAACACACACACATTGACTAACACTAACAAAGCCCTCTAAATTGAGGTGAAAAAGGGCACTTCTTTTACCCCCAAATATATCATATTAAAAACAGTCTGAAATACTCACTTAATTTGTATAATCAATCAGTGGGCCTTTAAGTGCAGGTCAATGACGTCATTCACTGCCTTCAGTTGAGGTACAAGATGAGTTGTTTGATGTAAAGATACTTGAGTCATACATGAACTATAAACTGGTTAGGACTTCTAATGATGCTGTCCGTAATAATATTCCGTGTACTAAAACCCTGCTCGACGCGTACGACGTTCTAAAAACGGCTCAAACTAGTCTAAAGTGTGAGAATGAAGACAACTTAAACAAGAGTCGTTCGAATCACAATTCCAGCCAAACGTTGAAGTGTCCGATTTCGCTTGCATTGAAATCACCTCATTCCAAATGCGATATAACCTGCTTTAGTTAAGTAAGTATGACAGTTATCAAAAGTCGACTCCCTGTTTCGAAGAGACCGACATGAAGCAGCCTACGAGGAAGTAATAACATACAGCGTCAAGAAGTCTAGTTGAACGTGATCAGGTCGAGGAAAAACAAATATCAATTTTGACAACACCTCGCTCGCATGAATAAATATTATAAATATAAGTATTCATGTCGGGTTTCGACGTTGCACTGAAGGGGTGGCGGAGAGTCTTTTACATTCCGGGGTGCACCAACAAAAAAAAGAGCACCTTCTTCAAAAAGAAGAGGGAACCTTAAAATGGTAACTTCTATGCAGAAGTTCGCCAAAGGCCGGAGAGCTGTACTGTAAGAAAACGATGCAACCGATTCGTTATGGCCTGCAACGCATTCAAGTAAAGCGTGGATTTGAATACTGTCGAAGAGTTACAGCGGAAAGTCTTTATTGATATTATGATTAATTTTGCCAATCGTGGACGAGAGAATGAAAGAGAAATGAAACCAGGGGTGGAGGTGTTTCACAAAGATCCTAAGTTGAACTTGTCTCTAAGTCGGACTTAACAATTATGGAAAGCTGTTAGCACCTATGAAAATAGTTTGTAAAAGTTATTTTAAAAGGCATTAATGTTGATTTAAATCATTCATATTTTCTATTATCATGAATTATTTCGTGTTCTTGATGTTGAATTTGTGAAAAGTCTAAAATACTTAATTTTTTGCATTTGAAGATATTATGTTTTAAGGCGACACATGGCTGTCCATAAGTTTGAAATCGAACTTAAATTGAAGTTCGACTTTGATCCTTTGTGAAACACCCCTGATAATAGGGACTTTTATATTTGCGTGAACTGATACGTGCAGGCGCGCCGGAAGCAGTTTGGGTGGGGGGGGGGGGGGGGGGGGGGGGGGGCAAACGTTCCAGGGGGCTCACCTTCCAGGGGCAATGACGTAATGAAAAAAATGTTCGGAAGGGGGGGGGGGGGGCAGACGAAAAATCTGCATCACCACCAATCACCACCAGTCTTACACGTCACATGCAGGTCCCACGGAACGTTTTTCGTTCCGAGTATTAATGATCAGGTAGAGCGTAAATTGGCGTGGGGTCCAGTGCATCCTGCGAGAGGGGGTTTGTATGGACCGGGTTTTAAATTTAGTTTTCTTTCATATTATTAAGCCTGGTACTGATGAATTTATCTGCTATTTGATTGCCTTTTAACGGTTCCATATTGTAGGGTTGTATATTGTACTCAAATTTAACCTTCGAAGTTTTCACCATGTTTTCCTGAAAGTTGTAAGTTCAATGGTTGCATTAATTAGCCTCTTTAATTTCTTTAGACACTGTGTCCATATTCACCACCAAGTGTGGTCTTTTTAATTAGTGAGTGAGTGAGAAAGAATGTTAATATCAAGTGAGAGAGAGAAAGAGAGAGAGAAAGAGATAGAGAGAGCGAGGCAGGCACACAGACAGACAGAGAGAAAGATAATGACTGAATGGAGGGAGAAAGAGAGAGATTGCCACTGCGTACCAGTTATTCTGTATGCCAAGAGCGAAATAAATTGAAATAAGTCATGTCTGGAATAGCTATGAAAACGAGTGTCAATATCAAGTAATCTCAGTACGTCACTACACTACACACGGAATCAATTATGCGTGAAACATTAATAAAGAGCTATTCTTTTTAGGGGATACTGCTGCTTTTGTATTCTTCCACTCTAAGGCCAAGTAAAAGTAATTCCTAGTTTCTCTTCCCCGTCAGCATTCTTTTGGCGCCCAGCTAGTTTTTGGTTATCTCTTTTTGTTGTTATTTGATATGTTTAGCTTCAGATTAAAAAAAAATAATGTGTAGTTAACGGGGCACTTTATTAAGGTCTCAAAACATGCATAAAAGTTAATCACGGTATCATGAGTGATCAGTCCCATCCGTGTCAAATGGTGTAGTGTCAAGTAGATCAGTCCAATCCGTGTCAAATGGTGTAGTGTCAAGTAGATCAGTCCCATCCGTGTCAAATGGTGTAGTGTCAAGTAGATCAGTCCCATCCGTGTCAAATGGTGAAGTGTCAAGTAGATCAGTCCCATCCGTGTCAAATGGTGTAGTGTCAAGTAGATCAGTCCCATCTGTGTCAAATGGTGTAGTGTCAAGTAGATCAGTCCCATCTGTGTCAAATGGTGTAGTGTCAATTAGATCAGTCCCATCTGTGTCATAAATTATGGTGTAGTGTCAAGTAGATCAGTCCAATCCGTGTCAAATGGTGTAGTGTCAAGTAGATCAGTCCCTTGTTTCAAGTGGTGTAGTGTCAAGTAGGTCAGTCCCATCTGTGTCAAATGGTGTAGTGTCAAGTAGATCAGTCCCATCTGTGTCAAATGGTGTAGTGTCAAGTAGATCTCCTGAAATCACTAGCAGTTTCCATACTGAACTATGTCCATGCTTATTATTATTTATTTATTATTATTTGGCCTGGGGGGAGGGGGGGGGGTTGTTTAGAGTGTCATTATCTAAAACAAACAAATTATATAAACTCGGTATGTGAATATAATTAGCCTGAATTTCCTCCATTATCATTCTTAAAAAGTGGTCGAATATCACAAATGTTAGTGCATCGCGTTGCCGACGACTCGCCAGTTGTTTTAGTTGTAGGGTGTGCGCAAGAGGGCATTACATACTGAACTTCAGGGAGGCATTGATATGTTCGCATTCAGTAAAACCAAGGAGATATCACTTGTACTGTATCTCCTTGGTAAAACGCAACTGCCTCCCAAAACCACATGCATAAACATACACTCACAATAACTAACAATAACCTCATTCATTTAAATGCGAATGCCTCCCAAAACCACATGCATAAACATACACTCAAAATAACTAACAATAACCTCATTCATTTAAATGCGAATGCCTCCCAAAACCACATGCATAAACATACACTCACAATAATAACCTCATTCATTTAAATGCGAATGCATTTCCAAAACACCATGTACAAACAGACAGTCACAATAAGTAACAATAATAAAGTCTTCTAACTTGTTCAAAATAAACATGTACTACTAATAAGTTTGATTTATTTATCGTAACTACTCATTTATAAAAATACTCTATCGTGTTATTATGATTCTGATTCATTTATGTAACCTTTTGAAGACTATGTATGAACCACTCGAATATATATATTATTATACAAATCAATTGTTTGTTGTATGCTATATAGATCTACTTAATTTAAACAAATAATTAATACACTTTTTTGTCTTTATTGTATTTTATCCCCAAATTTTTGCTGAAGACGACTATAAGCACAAGTTAACATGAAACCATATGTATGTGCGATCACCTTATCAAAATATCAAGTATGAACACATATGCAAACCCCCACGCCTCATATTCAACAAAAGAGGACGAGAAACTAGGTTTCGATTTTACATAGCCTATAACAAATAGATCAGATTATGGTGGTAGAAATTCTTTCCTTTCATCGAATGCATGAAAGCGCGCTTAACCCAACTTGAAAATGCATTCCGAACAAATAATACTAAAAATGCATGGAAATGAATGTAAACAGTGACAGGGTGCAAAAAGAACAAAATATTATTCCAGATTCTGCAGGAGGTAATTTGCATGACATTGCAAATGAGTTGAACAGATTCTATGCCCGTTTTTATACTAAAAGCTGTAATGATGAGATAGCTAGACAATGTACATGAAAAGTTTTGAGAAGGGGAAAGGGACCTTATTTAGAAAAAAAATGAGGGCACTAAAAACAAGAAAAACATGCACTTATTAGAAATAAAAAAAGAGTACCTGTACGTATCAGAATAAAAGGGGCACTTATCAGAGGTGAAAAGTTAAACTTAATAGAAGGGGAAGGGGTAACTCTTACAAGGAAAAGGGGCACTTGAGAAAGTATCAGGGGAACCTCTCATAAATGAATATAGGCAAATATCAGAGGTAAAAGCGACACGTATCAGAGATAGTTAGTGGCATTTATAAGAATGTGGAACGTGCACATATTAGAATGAAAAAGGTACACTTATCTGAACTAAAAGGGGAAGTTTTTCCTATGTAAAAATGTATGCCCTTTGGAGGTACCTTTTCAGTACCCCCCCCCCCCTCCCTCGGAGTGCCGCCTCTGAAGTAATACCACACAGCGTCAGCAAGTCGAGTTGAACGTGATCAAAATGAGGATAAAAAAAGAAATGTTACAATGCCTCACTCGCATGGATTAACATTATAGATATGTGCATTCTTGACGGGTTTCAATGGCAGGGACGGCGGAGTCTTTAAAAAAGAAAGGGAAACGACTGCAAAAGAACTTGAGTAACAAATGAATTACAAACAACTGTTTCGGGCTTATTATGATGATGTCCATAAATATTATTCCGTTTACTAAATCCCCGCTTAACACGACGACGTTCTATAAACGGATCAAACGTGTGTAAACTGTGAAAAATAAGACAACTTAAACAAGAGTCTATCGAATCATAATTCCAGCCTTATTCTGGAGTGTCCGGATTTCGCTTGCATTTAAATATCCTTATTTGCTAAATACAATGTAACTCGCTTGAGTTAAGAAAGATTAACAGTTCTTAAAATTGCCTCCTTGTTCTGAAGAGACCAACATGCAGCAGCCTATACAGAGAAGGTATATTGGAATGCGATCAAATTGAGGAAAAATGGAAAATAAATTGAACAATGACTCGCTCGCATTTATAAAGAGATACAAATCGTCCTTGTTTTCACGAAGTGACGGTAGTGACGAAAATCGTAACGCAAAGTGAATGCAATTTTTTTTCACTACCGTCACTTCGTGAAAACAGCGACGAAATTATGCATTCCCAGCGGGTTTCAATGTTGCACGGGATGGGTCCAGGGGTCCAGGGGTCCAGGGGCGGAACCCCCGAATTTTAGTTATTTATAATCTTCAGGATGGGTGTCTGGACCGATAGAAACTCTAATTCATCCCTTCAAGTTTGCACTACCCCTATGGCTTTATTTCATTGGAAATCAAACCTGTCTCTCACAAGCTCTCTACCTCTCTCTCTCTCTCTCTCTCTCTCTCTCACTCTCTCTCTCTCTCCCTCTCGCTATCAAATGTTACACGCCTTATATTCAATTTTACATCTCACACACAATGTTCCTTTCCGAGTTCTAGTTCTCCCGACTGTTCAGTAAAAGCCGGTAATAGTAATGCTATAGTAAAGCAGTAGTTTAGTAACCAGGAGGTCTATGGTTCAAATCCAAGTCCACGCGTTAGACCCTATTAAACGGTAAACATCAATCCTCTTTACTTGGCAAAGTCCCTTGGAGATCCCCTGTTGATCCCATATAGGCCTACGTGCAAGAATACACGTGCTTTCTTAGCTGTCAGGTCCAACAAACCATCAAACCACCGCACAACTACATGGTCACGAGAAGACCATCTCAGCTAACTTTGAAGGGGGCTGAGATGGGCTCCACCAGGCCAGTCGGTTTATTTGTTAAAGTAAAGTATGAACGAAAACATTTACCCCAAAACTCTTGATCAATAGTGGTCCTTTATTAAAAACGATCTCCTCTTGATGACATTAAAATAATGAATATTGTGTTATTGTGAGAATGTTCCTTCACAGGTATGATGACCGATATACATTGGACATAATTATGCTACGAGTCGGTATTGCGAAGCCATATTAGGCACTCTAAACTGACCGAAACAATGGACATTGTATACACATGATAGAGATAATGGTATATGCATGCCTTCTTCTCTTTTCTTTCTTTCTTTCTTTCACTATTCTTTCTTTTCTTCCCTTCTATTTCTTTCATCTGATGATGCTTATTGTACCTAACTGCTAAGAAAGCATGTACATGCTTGTAATGAAACAACCATCGGACCGACGCTGTTAAGTCCTCTTAGGGGGGACTTGGTAAAGAGGATTAATGCCTCATACCAAAGGACATGATCGTAGTGACTTGGTTTCGAACCCAGGACCCACCGGTTTCGAGGCCACTGCTATACCATACAGCCCTCGTGCATCCTCTCTTTAGTCCCTTTACTTTCTTTATTTGTTCTAAATTTATTTCCTTTCCTATTTTTCTTTTCAATGTTTTATATTTTAGAAGGGAAGGGGAGCCTAGTTCTCAAGTGATCTTAAGACGAAACAAGAGACACAACTTTTTAAAATCTTTTCTCTACTGATCTATTTTGTTTAAAGCATTTAAATTGTGTAGTCTATTGAAGCACTCTGATCTTGAATGTATTGTGCAAGGTGACAGGAAGGAGGATTATAACACGGTAGACATTTTCATAAAGGGCTTTTCAGAATGTTCCCCAACTTGGCACGGGCATAAAACACATCCTGTTCTTTATTTAGCCTAACTATCAACGCAACGTACAGCTTACTCTGTGTTACATGTATATGATATCAACATGAGAGTAGTGTACAGGGTCTTAAAGAAATTAAAACTTGTATTACAAATCTAAGATCAGACAAACATAGCATACAGAACACCGTAAGAGCACCTTGCTAGGTGCATACAGCTTAAAAATGTTAAAATTATATAAAAGAATGTATTCTGTTTCAGGAAGAGCTCAAAACTGAAACTTGACCATGCTTAAATTAATGAGCTCTAGCTTAAGATCTTACCATGTGATATTTCCGTGTTTGTTTGGTGCCTGATATAACTATAATACTAGAAATAAGAAGAAATATCATCGATGGTATGTTAATACAAATTTTGCATCGTATTCTTGCAGACATCATGCACCTGAAATTTGGAACTTGCCACCAACTAATATAACTTCAATCTCATTTTACAACAGTTTTAAACGTACTCTCAAAAGTTTCTTGATTGCGCATGACTCTCACTGAATGTAATTATCTAGCTTGTTACCCCTCTCTTTCTCTCTCTCTTTCTCTTTCTTCTTCCCCTTTGCTATCTTCTGACTTTTTCATCCTACCATGTTGTATTTCATGTACTGGGTTTGTGCTTGTTGTTATGCAATTTCTGAATGATACTATCCGAAACTTTACTTGATACTTGTTTTCTTACTATCTTTATTATATCTTATTTGATAGGAAGCTGTCCAGACAAAACCTTTTCTTTTTTTTCTTCTTTTTTTACAGCTGTGCATTATTCTGTTTTGTATTAATTCATTTCACATGTATATGCTATCCTAATTTATGTATAATATTTTACATGAAATTGCATGTTTTTTACTTTGTAAAAATGTTTTTAAAAATGGAATTCAATAAACTGAACTGAAACTGAACTGATCACGTGGTTTTCTTTTCGAAAATCTATCCGTAGCCTAATCTTTCTATAGCGTGGAACATAATAGAGGGCGCTCGACAACAACCATGTTTAGTACCGTTGATTTATATAGGACAGTTTGGCCAACCCGGATCGAGTTTGGCCGAATATGCGGAATACTGTTTTGTTAGGCTAGCACAAAACAAATAATATACGCCATGTCTCGACCTACTAAAACCAAGTGGGCCAAACTCTGTGCCCCCACCCCCCATGTTTCAGTTGGGAGAGTGCCCCTTCCCCCCTGCTTCCCACTTCCGGCGTCTTTGGCCGCCCCGCCCCCCCCCCCCGCCATGTGACACACTATAACTATATTCTTTCATACCAACTTAATCATCAATTGAAAATATCATTTCATTTTCCGAGTAAGACCTGAAAGACTAGAGCCCCCCCCCCCCCCCCCCCTCCCTCATTCAACTGGCCCACTAAATAGGCTGCCTACGTCACTGTATAAATAGAGAACCTGGACTAACCTAGTTACCCCATCTACGGCTAGAGTGGAGGGAGAATATAATTATGATCCATACCTTCATCTAAAATATGCTGAGTTTATGATGCATATAGTTATGTTCGAAGTTTTAAAGGCCTATGCCATATCGTAGAAGTGTAGGCAACTTACAATTTGCTGATTTTTGTTTGTTTTCAATGCCTCGAACACGATCTGAGGGGAGGGGAGAGGGGGGGGGGGGGGGGGTTGCCAGACAAAATTGCAGCAAGGAAACACGACGCCTTTGTTCCATGGTCCTCCCTTCTATACCCCTCTCGTCACTCTCTCTCTCCCTCTATTTGCTCTATACCCCTCCCGTCACTCACTCGCTCCCTCTCTGTTCTATACGCCTCCCGTCACTCACTCCCTGTCTCTCTCTATACACTTCCCGTCACTTACTCTCTCTCTCTCTGCTCTATTCCCCTCCCGTCACTCACTCTCTGTCTCTCTCTGCTCTATACCCCGCCCGTCACTCACTCTCTCCCTCTCTCTGCTCTATACCCCTCCCGTCACTCTCTCTCTCCCTCTCTGCTCTATACCTCTCCCGTCACTCACTCTCTCCCTCTCTCTGCTCTATACCCCTCCCGTCACCCACTCTCTCCCTCTCTGCTCTATACCCCTTCCGTCACTCACTCTCTCCTTCTCTGCTCTATACCCCTCCCGTCACTCACTCTCTCCCTCTCTGCTCTATACCTCTCCCGTCACTCACTTTCTCCCTCTCTCTGCTCTATACCCCTCCCGTCACTCACTTTCTCCCTCTCTGCTCTATACCCCTTCCGTCACTCACTCTCTCCTACTCTGCTCTATACCCCTCCCGTCACTCACTCTCTCCCTCTTTCTGCTCTATACCCTTCCCGTCACTTACTCTCTCTCTCTCTCTCTCTCTGTGCTCTATTCCCCTCCCGTCACTCACTCTCTGTCTCTCTCTGCTCTATACCCCGCCCGTCACTCACTCTCTCCCTCTCTCTCTGCTCTATACCCCTCCCGTCACTCTCTCTCTCCCTCTCTGCTCTATAACTCTCCCGTCACTCACTCTCTCTCTGCTTTTTACCCCTCCCGTCACCCACTCTCTCCTTCTCTGCTCTATACCCCTTCCGTCACTCACTCTCTTCTTCTCTGCTCTATACCCCTCCCGTCACTCACTCTCTCCTTCTCTGCTCTATACCCCTCCCGTCACTCACTCTCTCCCTCTCTATGCTCTATACCCCTCCCGTCACTCACTCTCTCCCTCTTTGCTCTAAACCCCTCCCGTCACTCACTCTCTCCCACTCTCTGCTCTATACCCCTCCCGTCACTCACTC
Organism: Strongylocentrotus purpuratus; assembly: GCF_000002235.5. NCBI lineage: Eukaryota > Metazoa > Echinodermata > Echinoidea > Camarodonta > Strongylocentrotidae > Strongylocentrotus > Strongylocentrotus purpuratus. The sequence continues at coordinate 51,839,438 of NW_022145606.1, read as the reverse complement.
TCTCTCTCTCTCTCTCTGCTCTATACCCCTCCCGTCACTCACTCTCCCCCTCTCTCTGCTCTATACCCCCTTCCGTCACTCACTCTCTGTCTCTCTCTATACCCTTTCCGTCACTCACTCTCTCCCCCTCTCTGCTCTATACCCCTCCCGTCACTCACTCTCTCCCTCTCTCTGCTCTATACCCCCTTCCGTCATTCATTCTCTGTCTCTCTCTATACCCCCTTCCGTCACTCACTCTCTTTCTCTCTCTATACCCTTTCCGTCACTCACTCTCTCTCCCTCTCTGCTCTATACCCCTCCCGTCACGCACTCTCTTCCTCTCTCTGCTCTATACCCCCTTCCGTCACCCATTCTCTGTCTCTCTCTATACCCTTTCCGTCACTCACTCTCTCTTCCTCTCTGCTCTATACCCCTTCCGTCACTCACTCTCTCTCTCTCTCTGCTCTATACCCCTTCCGTCATTCTCTCTCACTCTCTCCATACCCCTCCCATCACTCAGTCTCTCTCTCTCTCTCCTCTATACGCCTCCCGTCTCTCTCTCTCTCTCTCTCTCTTTATCTCTCTATACCTTTCCCGCCACTCTCTCCCTCTCTCTCTCTGATACCTTAGGGACAATAATAAATGCACCAGTTACACGTTGTCTCCTGGGTATCGACTGCACAGTTTTTTATGTGGTTTATTACTAAAGCAATCACAAGGTGGCGCTAGAACAACGCATCTCTTCATAATTTGTCGGACATGTGGGATAACATTCATGTTTGCTTTTACCACAATTTCGGAAATCAAGATCTAGATGTATCACTTGTCACAACCTGATAACTCAATATTTATACATCCTCTTGTACAGATATCATACATGTCAGTTTTAACTGTCGTATCAAGTTGTAATAAAAACAATGTTTACTATTTACATTGTAACTTTATGTCTTTGATATTCTTTTTCTATTTTTCTTTTTTAGAACACATTCAAATATGTATTTATAACAATTTTCACTAAACCAGCACTATTAGAGAACCATTTATTTCCAGCCTTACCTTTGCTTTTTCCTTTTTTTGTATTGTTGTTACGCCGCATACAAATCAACTATACTTATCATATTTAAATCATTAAATGAGTAAGATGTGCAGTGTATAACAAATGAAACATTCTACTTCATATATAGGGAAATCCCCATTCATTAAACAAGTGCTGTCATAAATATAAGTTTACACTCCTTAAATTATTTTGGTGGAATGCATATCAATAAAGAATACAATAATGAAAAGTAACAATTTTACTTCAGTTTCGTATGTTACTGTAAAGATTCACACAATGGAATTATCACTTACAAAAGCAATTACTATTAGACACAATTACTTAATCTTCCAACACATATATGCATCTTTTGTATGAGCTTCGTAAATTCTTTCGTCACACAAGCCTATTTACAATACAATAAATAGTGCTATTCTAGTAGCAATCCAAGGTGTACTTGTCGAAATAATGAATGATATAATGTGTGTATGTATATATATATATATATATATATATATATATATATATTCATACATATAAAGAACATGTAATACAAAAGTTGGTTAATAATAAAGATATGTACATTTTTTACAAGAAGTACATTAATTAGCTACATGCATTCCATGTGACTCATTGTGTATAATCTTTCAAATTCAAATAGTGATGTGAAGTACCGACATAAATTGCATTGTGTGTATTTAAATGCTCCGAAAATATAAAGAATAATATCAGACGTACTACAAGGCCATTAACAAATAGATGGTGGTATTATGATATTATTCTAATCGAACAAAACTGAGTAAGATGAGATAAAACCGGGAGGGCCTTTTGCCCGAAAATATACTACGTATATTATTTCACATTCTGTTTCCTTTTCATTCATCTCCCCCCCCCCCCAATCGAATGGGGGTGGCGTTGAGGGCGTGTAAAATAACATATGTTTAAAGATCCATAAAAGCTGTAAGCATGCATTTTCTGCAGTGTTTCGCCATCAAAATCATCTCATATACAAGTATCATGTGTGTACAAAGATTGGGGAAATAGTCCCATTGCAAACTTAAGTTACATTCAAAATTCAAATAGCTTTTCAATTATTTTGCAAAGGAAAAACAAATAATACAAAATAATGAAAGAAACGTATACCTATAAACCCATATTAAACTTTGGAAACAACCCAAATTCGTATGTTTCCAAAATTTCTCACAACATTTCAAAAACAGCTGGGTTTTTTTATGAATCTACATCGTCGATCATTATTACACTTGATTCATAAAAAAATGCAAACAACACAATTGTACATAAATATTTATATCTAAATGTAAAACACATGCTGCGTAAATATTTTGAAAAACTGTGATAAGGAGTGATATTATTCCTAGTACGATGACGAAAATGAGGCATGAATTACATTCAATAACATAATTACCAATGACAATGCATAAAGCTGGTTACCAGGGGCCTACATTATCTAAACATGAAGATGAAATACTTTTAACTTAATTTCTCCTGGAAGTTAACATGTTGAATACTGATGTAACATATTCCCCATAGCTTTAATACAAAAATAACCCGGTTCCAGTAGGAAATGGATTAATAAATACCAGGAAGTAGATCAGGTATATATCAGGTATGAGACAATGCAGCATGTCAACTTGACCGGGTAGTGTGTAGTCATCACTGGAACTCATCCCATGTGAGAACAAACAAATGATGTCAGGTACAAGGCAATGCACTGTTTCAGCTGCAGCTGCACTGTGGATCAATCAATGTGGGTAATGTGGTAATTCTGACGCTGATAGGCATCCTGAACGAGAAAACATAATGGAATTACGATAGGAAGAATAATATTCAACGACATAGAAGTGTTTTGTTTTCATATTCACTTGATTTTACATGAATGATGAACTATTCTTTTTACCTCTGGGTTATGATAAGACTGGGACTTCATATTGTCCTCGTTTTTTGACAAATGCCAGTTTTATTGATGTATTCCTGTTTCTGGTTCCTATTTCTATCTAGGTAATGAACTGTATTATTGTAAAAAATAAGGAATTCTTTCCCGAAATTCATTGTCCTCTAGTTGGGGTCTATTGACTAAAGATGAATCGGGAAAGAGTGTAATGGTTAATCTCCATTCCATATTAACATGATGTTTGTCATTTGCTATTCGTGAGTCATAATGCGAAGAAAGTATAGTCTTTTTACACAAAGCAGAACATGACTTATGGGCAACGGTGGAACCACATTTGTTTTAATCAACATACGACATAGTCATGGACGCATAAACGAAAGTAACATCATTCTGAAAAGCAAGAAATCAATGCTCACATATATCATTACATCAGCAAATTAGCGAATTTGTACTTTCAAATCATTTATTTTATTATGATAACTGGTAATGGACACACATCTATGTTTTATCTTGAGCTTACGCCATACGGAAACACAGGGGCTATATTACTCAAGTGGCTCGGCGTGGGTCTAGGCACATTGGGGGACTCACATCACTCTTACTTGGTGGATGAAATGAGCATTAACAATGCCATTGACTAGGGGAGGATGGAGAAGGTTCTTCTCACTTTCGTAGTTTTTTCTTCTTCATCTTCTCTCTCTCTCTCTCTCTCTCTATCTATCTCTCTCTTATTTGTTCTCCAATGCGATGGCGGCATGTACGTGCTCGAGGAAGCATAATGTTTACGTCACTGCTTAACCTAACGAATAATTATAAATAAAATGTTCGGAGCCTTAAAAAAGTAGAAGTACCTATATTGAATACAAATTACTTGCAACTTATTAAGTTTTAACATAATAAAGGACACCCAAACAACTGAAAACAAAAAGAAGAGGCATACGACGAACATACACAAAACAGGAGAGACAAGGGTATCCTTATTTTATTTTAGGAATATGAACAATTAAAGCGGAAATTGAAAACGGGCATTAAGGAAAGCAAGGCGGCGGGACGTCCTGACTATGGAGGAGGGGGAGGGGGGGGGGGGGGGTTGGCACCATTACATATTAAACTTTTTTGGGGAAAGGGGAACCTACACAGGTTAAAATTAACACGAAAAAGACAATGTTTTGACATTGCCATATACCACAACATAGTCATTAACGCATATTCTGGATTGTTTAGCCTGCAGTAGGTTGATTGTTTAAACAAGTAACATAAAAACAACCTCACGAAAACTCAATTTCAATAAAAACCGCAGCTCTAATATCGCCGGCCTTATGCCAAAAGGGCCTTAACTGCTTTTGGCCATTCCGAGATAATCGCGTTTAAAGTTTTGGCCTCTATAATAATCAAAAGTTTGTGGTCGTTTTTTTGTTTTTGAAGCCAATTTCGATAAATGTGTTAAGTTATTAAGTTTTACATTAAATGTGTTAAATATGTTATAACATATTCAGAATTGTACATGCTATGTGCAAAAAACATGTTAGGGCCTTTTTGGCATAAGGCTTGAATGTAGCGTATTTATGCCAGAAGGGCCGTATAAACCTACTCGGCATTATGCCAAAAGGGGCGTTACCTACGCGGTGTTATGCCAAAATGGCCTTAAAGGTAAAGACCAGTATTGGTAACGCCCCAATTTCAAAAAATGAAATGGAAACTCTCATTACCAATCATGTGAAAGAATATGTTTTGACTAATACATGATGATAAAAAATTTGCCGGGAAACCGCCTACTAATTGATATATTTGGTAAATTAGAATTCTCTCGTGGTCCGGTGAGAGAGTTCCGACGGTTAGATTTCGAATTGTTTTAGGCTCTGAAATTTACCGCTCTGCCTCCCTCTCGTGGCCGCTAAATGCGCAGGCAAGCAGCATTATTATTATCGATCCACGGTATTTTAGAGTACACACTTTGTTGCCTCCCTATCGTTCGCGTTCATCAGCTGTTGTTCATTGATTATATCGTCGTTGCTCGCACTCTGGTTCTACTTTTGCCATAATTATACTATCTCGATTTATTTAGAGAGTGACATTTTAACGGTTTTAAACGACTGGCTTTGCTAATACTTTTCGATATAAACATGGAAGGGAAGAAACGGGGACCGAAGCCTGCTTCTCCAGCGACGAGGAAGGCTAATATGCACACACCACTACACGTGTGTAAAAACCCAATACACACACACACACTACCACGATCCGCTCCGCTAGCCTCCCTCCGCTCAAGTTGCGATTCTCAGAACGACCTGTACATTGTTTACCTAGCTACCCAAGAACGGCGGAACATAAACTCTAGGCATAAACTCCTTGGAATTAGTGGTCAACCGGTCAAGTACATGAATTGGTCATTTCATAGCTCAGATGATGGCGATAGCAATCACATTGTTGAAATACTAGTATCTGACCTATTATGTATATCAATGTCAGTCATGTATATCATAATTATAAGTCCTATATTGAATCTATAGACAATGTAGACTCTATGTACGTGACTCAGTGCTCTGATTGCACAGCCTCCCCCCCCCCCCCCCCCCCCCCACCACCGCTCTCATCAACGGTAACAATTAGGCTATTTTGCTAAATTACTTTTGTAGGCAGAACTGCCTCGATCGGCTCTGTTGATTGACCATAGACTGCATGCTAGAGTAAAAATGCAAGAGAGATGTTAATCACACTCGCACTGAAAAAGGTAAAAATGCACCTAAGCTGTTCATGAAATATAACGTCATCAACATTTCTACTCGGGCAAAAATCGGTCAATATATGGGGAAAATCAACTTTCAGTTTATTGAAGACATGCGTATCACAATTCACATGAATTGCTTGACCATGCATTTATCATGGAGATCTCTTCTTATATATCCATGCATTTATCCTCGTTTAGGATGTTTGGTAACTCATGGAGATATTATATCTCCATGCACAGCTGGAGTTGAACGATCGAGAGAGTCTGCCACTTCAAATTAGGGAAAACTTTATAACTATATAAACCATAACTATAAAAAAGCAGTACATTCATAAACACTGACAAGTACAGTCTCCCATAGTACTAAGCGGAGAAGAAATAAATAAATACATAACCCAAATCCAACTACAAAAAAACACTGTGTAAAATTAAGTTCCCCAATTCGAGATAACAAAAATAAATAACTTCTTACATAATGATACAGCGCCAGGTTTCTAATCATAAACATACAGGCTAACGCCAACGGGATGAAGTAAGAGTAAATTAGTATTTGTAATTGGTCATCTAGTCAAGTCACATCGGATGACATTCATTAGTGAGCAATTAGACATCTATTTCATGAACACAAAATATAAGAACGAAACGGCACAACAAAGGCGCAAGCAGCATATTGATCGTATGCCTCGTCTGAAGAGAAGGTATATACATAATCTGAATCCATGATGGGTCAGAAAGTATAACGATATGTCAGTGAATTAGCGTAAAAACGAACGGCAATATTATGCAATAATAATATAAGTACAGGTGTCAGTGATAAAAGGGATGGTGATGAACATGTGGCATCTAGTCTAGTTCATGGTCAGCATGCCCCTTCAGTGATTTAGAGACAACAAGGTAACATGTAGATGGTAGCATATATTGTACAGTCATCAGACCCATTTCACCACTTTGCTCGTATGATATGTTATATAATTATATATTATAGGCCTATTTCATGTATTAGTGCGATCTCACCTAGTTGTATTCATTTGTATAAAACCATCAACATGGCACATGATACATATTGTGCGTTTTATTGCAGTATTAGGAGTAAAAAAATAAAGACACAGCCAAAAGGGGACTAAAGTATAGAAGACTAGTCTCACCAAGCATGGACCCTCGATGAAGTGACGTTCAGCGAATGGTCGAATCGCTCGGTTACGTAACGAAACTCCAATGAGGGTTCGCGGTTTCACCCCATCCCAGATGAACGTTCCTTGCAATATTCGTGTACACAGTCATGACAGTGTATGGTCTTCCTGGGCATACAATACTTTCAACATTACGCTAGATGTCATCGTTGAAAAAACAAGGGAAAAAATAGGTATAAATGACATCTCCCTGAACAATCTAACACACGACCGCTGTGCCATTCATACCATTACTGGATGAAGGGGCTCGTAATCTTTTCACCTAGCTCATACATACGTTTTGTGATCGGTCAGGGGAGGGCATGGAGGGGCTGCAGATAGCCCCAAACAAATTACCGTCTTCCTCATTTTCTAACTAGATTTCAATCGCCTTGAACAAAAATAGATGCATACAGTCATGAATACATATATTTGTGTGAATCACAAACAAGACAAAGTTTTATCCCTCTTTAGGAGTTTGTCTGAACATGCCATTTTTCGGCAAGGGCTGCAAATGAAGAATAAAGAGAAGAAGGAACTTGAGAGAAGGAGAAAAGAGGAGGAAAAGAAGAAGAAAAAGAAGAAGGAAAAAGTCAGAACATGATGAAGAAGAAGGTGGAAATGAACAAGAAGAAGAATTAGGAGAAGTAGAAGAAGAAGAGAAAGAGGGAGAAAATGAAGAAGAAGGCTGGAGGACAAAAAGAACAAGAAGAAAAAAGTAGGAGGAAGAGGAGAAGAAGAAGAAGAAGAAGAAAAAACAAAAGGAGAACAAGAAAAAGAGGGCATAACGAGTCCCGATAAAGACCTTCGATGGTGACGACAAGTTGACGTTTCCCTTGAAATATTATTGTAAATGTATACATAAAAGAAACGACGCAGCACGATTCGAGCGTTTTTTAATTCTGTGATCATGTTGTTGTTCTACTCACATACATGTTTATCCCGTCATGTTTCTAATTCCCGTTGAATTTGTCAAAATTATCTAAACGCCCCCCCCCCCAACTTCCTTATACAAGCCTGACCCCGTGTACGCACTACAAAAAATGAGAATAATCAAGATGGGCTCGTCTATAATTATTATACGCCCAGTATACAACCACTCTCTTTATACTTTGTAGGAGATTGTTCTAAACTGGGAATACGCGAGTCTTGAAACACGTCATCACAGGATGGAAACAAATATAAAAAAAATAATTCATGATCAACAGTATTTGCCCCAAACAGGAAATTATATATGGAAACCCCCTCACAAAAAGTACGGCAATTCAAGTTTGCAATGAGCGTTCATTAAAAATGTTATTACTTTATATTAAACCGTTCATTAATTTGGTACAGCTTGTTTTCTCCCCTTTTCATTGACATTTTATCGTGGAATTACATCAAAATAAATTATGTTGTAAAGTCAAACGCAACATGTTGTAAAATTCATAGATTATTGTGAACAGAATATCCTCCTTTTGTTTGGAGAATATAAAGTGTTCTGAACGATATTCAGTCTGTCATCTCATTTGGAAGATGACATGCGGGATGACAGTGGCGTAGCGTGGTCGGACTAATTGGGGGCACCTCATGTATTTATTTGTTGTTTTCCAAAAATATCCCCTATGGTCTCTATTTTTTTTTATTGGTGGAGGGGGGGGGGGGGTCCCTCTCGCTAGCCACTGCGGGATGACATGTGTTTTTTCTCTGATTTTGAGGTGTTGCAGTAGCATTTTTGTATGTTGTTATAAGAATATTTTGTGTTTTATTGACTCATTGAGAAATTATCACTACATTTTGACTCGTACACAAAAAAGTCACAGATTATTGCAAAAACTTTCGCAATTCAAATTTTAGCTTTCACATCTCTCCTATATACTTTATTATTGTTCATACAGTTGGTATCATTGCAAAGCTTACATAAAAAATGAAATAATCTGTTGTTTGGACAATAAAAAATGCTGTTGTACTTTGTACTGTAATTGGAGTGGATATTGTGTGAACTTTCTTTGCTTTTCCTTTCAATGTAATTCCCCTCTTTTGCTTTTATAAAATGGAGAAATGGTTTGTTCGGGCTTTATGTTTTTAGTACACAAAGAATTTGATATTTTGAATCTCAAATATCATAATAATGTACACCATAAGCGTACCATTACGGATTATCCAGAGGAAGGGGGGGGGGGGGGGGGGTTGCGCCGAGGTCTTTTCGCCTGGGCCAATTCTCCATTTTATAATGATATTGCAATCAACCTGAACAACAATGAATACAAATTTAATACATAATGCATGAAGAAAAGAGTTTTGCCAGTAAATCGTTAAAAAAAATTCTACTTGTAGCGGTTGTTTCTGAATAATGTCAGTTTTCAGTTTTCGGCACTCTTCAACACCAAAGTGACAACGCAGCACAATTTAATCGTTTTTTCATGCAGTTATAGTTCGTCTAGTTGAGAGCAAGGTGCTACTCACTCGTCACTTTTTCATTTGCGATTGAATATGACAAAATTACCTCCCCCCCCCCCCCCCCCCCCACCAACAGGCTCAATCATGCACAAAAAAAAAAAAAAAATTATAAAAATGGGCTCTATATCACCTGATAGCTGGTTTGTTAAGAGGGTGATCTACTTGAAACGCGTCATCACAATTTATAATCACATCACATCACATCCATAATTAGCATTATTTTCCAAATTATTATAGTATAAAAGAAAAACATAGAGAAAATACCATTACGGCTTGTCGGGGGGGGGGGGTGCTGCGCTCTATTACGACGGGCAAATTATCGTCTACTAGATTTCAAACGCCTTGAACAAAATATAGAAGAAGAAGAAGGAGGAAATGAACAAGAAGAACAAAAGTAGGAGCAGGAGGAGAAGAAGAAGAAGAAACAAAATGAGAAAAAGAAAATGAGGGTATAATGGGTCCCGATAATGACCTTCGATGGTGACGACAATATGACGTCATAAAGTAACAACCCAGCACGATTCGAGCGTTTTTTTAATTCTGTGATCATGTTGTTGGTTCTCCTTACATAAGTCATGTTAATCCCGCCATGTTTCTAATTCCCGTTGAATTTGTCAAAATTATCTAAACGCCCCGCCCCCCCCCCCCCCCCAACTTCCTTATAAACGCCAGACTCCGTGTACGCACTAAAAAAAAAAAGTGAATAATCAAAATGGGCTCGTCTATAATTATCATACGCCCAGTATACAACTACTGTCTTCAAAGTTTGTTTGTAGGAGATGGATCTAAACTTTATAAAATGGAGGTTTGTCTTATAATCCTGTTTTATAATGTTGTAAATGTTGTAGGTTTCAAAGTAGCAAATATTCTGCTACTATGTAGATGATAACTTGTTTATTATATATAGTTCATGTCGAATTTAGTTCGTGAGGTTTTGATCTGCGTTTTACTGATTTTTTGTAATGTTTTTATAATAACTTGTAAATATTGTGATTTAAAAAAAAATATCATTGTTCAATAAAACACATAAAGAAAAAAAAACTGGGAATACGCGAGCCTTGGAACACGTCAGCACATGATAGAAAAATTAAAAAAAAAACAATCCATGATCAACAGTATTTGCCCAAAACAGGAAAGAAACCCCTAACAAAGGTACCGCAATTCAAGTTTGTTATTTCGTAAAGCTTGTTTTCTCCCCTTTTCATTGATATTTTATCGTGGAATTACATCTAAATATGTTGTATAAAGTTAGTCATACGCAACATGTTGCAAAATTCATCGATATTGTCAACAGAATATCCTCCTTTTGTTGGGAGAATAAAAAGTGTTCTGAACGATATTCAGTCTGTCATGCATTATTGCCAATGGCGTAATCATCTCATTTGGAAGGTGACATGCGGGATGACAGTGGCGGAGCGTGGTCGGACTGATTGAGGGGGCACGCCAAATTATGTATTTCTTTGTTGTTTCGAAAAATATATCCTGATGGTTTCTTTTGGTTTTTCGAAATTATCCCCTCCCCCTCCCCCACACTACGCCATTGCGGGATGACATGTGTCCTGCAGATTTTGAGGTGTTGCAATAAACTTTTTGTATGTGGTTATAGGAATATATATTATTGTTTTATTAACTCATTGAGGAATTATAATTACATTTGATCCTTACACAGATTATTGCAAATAGTTTTACAATTCAAATTTTAGCTTTCACATCTCTCCTATAATATACGACTTTATACTGTAATTAAAGTGGATGTTGTGTGAAATTTCTTTGTTTATCCTTTCAATGTAGTTTCCCTTTTCCTTTTTATAAAATGGAGCAATGGTTAATTTTCAGAGCGTTATGTTTTTAGTACACACAGAATTTGATATTTTGAATCTCAAATATCATAATAATATACACCATAAGCGTACCATTACGGATTATCCAGAGGAAGGGGGGGGGGGGGGATGTGCTGAGGTCTTTTTGCCTGGGCCAATTCTCCATTTTATAATGATATTGCAATCAACCTGAACAACAATGAATACAAATTTAATACATAATGCATGAGTTGGTGCTGCGGTCTTTTGCCTCATTACGGGCAAACTATTATCTACTGGATTTCAATCGCCTTTGAACAAAAGTATTGTTATATAGAAGACGAAGAAATAGAAGAAGAAGAAGAAGAAGAAGAAGAAGAGAAGTAAAAGGAGAAAAGGAAGAAGAAGAAGAAGAAGAAGAAGAAGAGACGGAACTGACAAAAGTAGCCAGAGGAGGAGGTGAAGAAGAAGACGAAGAAGAAGATGAAGAAGATGTATAGGCCTTTTAGAAGAAAGTGAAGAAGAAGCAAAACAAGGAAGAAGAAGAAGAAGAAGAAGAAGAAGAAGAAGAAGTAGAAGAATTGAAGAAGAAGAAAGTACAAGTAGGAGCTAGAGGAGGAGAAGGAAAACAAGAAAAACACCGATAAAGAACCTCGATGATATAACTCGATGGTGACGATAATATAGACAACATAGTTTTATGATGCACCTTCCCTCGCCCCCCCCCCCTCCCCCTCCCCCTTCCCCTCCCCCTCCCACTCCCCTTCCTATATATTCAGTGCGGCGCGACCGATCGGCATGACGGTTGGGCCAAGGAGGAAAACGCGCGAAATTATAGGTGCACAATATAATTGACAAAATACAAGGGGGGTTACTCAACAGGTACACGGGCACGTTGACTGGCTAGAATAGCCAGACACACTCATTTGGGTGCGAGATCATCGTACACAATGTGTCGTGTGTATTTCGTAATGGACAATTTGTAATGTATTTAGCGACAAATACGATGATCTAGAAATTTACGAGAAATTGCGCCGAAATTGAAGATCGCAGAACGTTTACATGAATTTTGTTCATCATGTTTGGTCTTTCCATACCTCTTTGTTGGCCTAGTTAGCCCCTTGCTGTGATTTGATTTTGACGGGGATCGACCTGGGAAAGTGTTATCACTAGTCATGCTAGTGGAATCCTATCCTTCCGATTTTCAATGCTAAATTATGATTTTTTTTTTTGGCACGGACAAAAAATACACGGAACACAGGTAAGTCCCTTTTCGTCAAATGCTAAGCCTAGTACTGCTGGTTTAATATTGTAAAGTTGTAGAATTTAGTGAACGAACTGACACGGCTCAGATCTCAACTGTGGTGGTGAATGCAGACAGCCCATGCGAGGGCCGGGCAATCCTTCCATACATGTACAGCTGAGCCCGACGCAACACGGTTCATCACTGGCAGCTACCGCAGTCACTTTGCTAGTATACAAACCCAATGTTTATTTCAACTTGTAATCGATTCTCAAATCTCGCCATTGCAAGCAGACGACAGACATTAGCGCATGCGCAGTATAGTTACTCCTGATAGATAGCGCTGTTTGAATTTTAAAATTGTTCATCGAACGGCAAGCGACTGAACCGTTCATTCGGCCATTTCAACATTGAGCATTTGGGCATATATTTCTGCTTTTTTGAGAATTTAGGTTGAAGTATTGCCATCTAAACCTCTGAAGACAATATTCAAACAATATTGAATGGATATTTCGCACCCAAAACCCTTGAACTGCAATTTTACCATTACTGGTCTTGACCTTTAACCTGCCGTTATCGTACGCGTAACTATGCGCGTAACTATGCGCGCGTACGCGCGCATAGTTAGCGCCCTTCTGGCATGAAGAAATTTTCTTGTTTCGCAACAACTTTGGTTTGCCAGAAAGCCCCTCTTACGGCTATTGGATCACAAAAACTGATAAAACTGATTAATGAAGATGTTAGAAAAAGTATTTTTGATATCTGAATATTTGTATTAATATAATGCAGCTTTCGGTAAAGTTATTTTTTAGAGATCGTACATTTAGGACACCTTTTTCGTTGTTTATTTTCATCACAGTCCCATACGTTGACATCTGCGTATTTCAACGAGTCGGTCGCATTTCATGCATCCACACCTAATTTAAATCTCACTCAGATATCAAAAGTAACAAGGAGACGTTATCATATTTGAAAGGGGCGCGTATCAGAAGCGAAAAAGACATTTACAAAATGAGAAGGGGCACGTATTACAATGGAAAGAAGGTGACACTAAGTCTTATCAAAAGGAACAAAAGGAACTTATTAGATAGGAATAGGGGGAAGGATCAAAGTAAAAGAGGTGAAAAGGGACCCCTCTCATACCCAAGGTTCATTCAAAGGTGGAAGGAGGGGGCAATTATTAGAAGGGGAAAGATAATATTAATTGTAACATTTATATAGTGCTCAATACAAATTTTTATAAGCGCTTTACTATTATTACCCCGTCATTAGTCGAGTAGCCCTGATAAGGCGCTCTGGCATTCGAGGAATTTCTTCCTACCGGGTAATCATTTACATCACCTGGGTGGAGACTGGCTAATACAGATTGATTTCTTACCGAAAGACATTAGTGCCGTGGGGAAAGATGCACCTATTGCACTTCTCACATGTGAAAAGGGGGCACGTATCAAAAGAAGGTGCACTTATCCATCTAAGTTTATGATCCAGAAAAGGACCCTGCGGATTATTCTCTCTGACAAGTATGTGAACTACAACGATGCCCTCCAGAAGATTGAGCTCACAACACCAAGCGATTGAAGGAATCATTTATTATATTCCTAACTTTTGCAGAATCACTTCAGACAAATTTCGAAGACTGGTTGCCCAAGACACAGATCATAAACCGCAGCATCCGACACAGCGATAGGCTAAGAGAGTGTAAAACTGACAAATTCAGAAGTAGTGCCCTACCGTATCTGGTGAGAATGATAAATCGTCATTTGATATAACAATTATTTTAGCAGTATTTACACCTTCTGAACCTTCTGAATTAGGAGTCAGCAGGGCGGTATTACGCATGTCGCTAACTTGTACTGGGGGGTGCAGGTGGACCACTACACCGGGGTTTTCCCCTACTCTTATACGAATAGTGCAGTGGGTTCTTAACGTGCAAAGGTAGTGACTCTTCTCTACACGGGGCCTCCATTTAACGTCCTATCCGAGGGACGGAGTGTTGTCCACTTGACATAACCTGCGTCTATGAACAAGGGAAGGGGCACGTTAACACACAACGCAGGCTTCAGTCATCCGCCTGTGTGGGAGTCGAACCCGGGATCTTTGGTTCGACAGACGGACGCTTTACCGACTGAGCCAACTCGCCTCCAAAACAAATCTCGTTTAATGTCGATGTAAATGGATAAGACTGTAATTAACACAAATGTTTATGTTACCATAAATCTATATTTCACCCTCTACGTTTTTCATAACAATGATTATAACAGTGATAATAGTGACAACAATAGGCATACGACGAACATAACAAAACTGGAGAGACAAGGGCATTCTTATTTGATTTTAGGAATATGAACAAGAAAAGCGGAAATTGAAAACGAGTATTAATGAAAGCAAGGCGGCGGGACGTCTTCACTATGGAGGGGGGGGGGGGGGGGTGGTGACACCACTATATAGGAAACTCTCCGGGGAAAAGAGGCACCTACAAAGGTTAACATTAACGCGAACAATACAATTTGTTGACATTGTCATATACCACAACATAGTCATTAACGCATATTCTGGATTGTTTGGCCTGCATTAGGTTGATTGTTTAAACCAGTCTTTGTATGTAAAGATATACTTAAATGAGTTACAGTCGAATCGGGCTGTAGAAATCCATCATGTTCGCAAAAATCCTAACTTCGAACCCCCCCCCCCCACTCTCTCTTCTTCCTCCTCCCTCTCCCTCTGTACCCTTCTTATTCTCATCATATTCCTTTGCTCACTAGCGTACTGGTGGGAGGGGGGGGGGGGAGAGTATGCCACCCAAATAAAGTTCAAACCTGGTTGATTTCTTATTCCAGGGATTTACAAATATTGCTGAAATGACATGATTTTCCGGGATTTTGTCTCACTTTTCTGTAAATTATATTTTATATGCGTATGTTGGAAAATGACAAATCCCTACATTAACAGTCAGGTTAAAAAAAAAATACAGTTATTTAATAGCCTACGTGTTAGAGCCCGCAAAATGGTGGGGCTCCGGGGGGCTCAAGCCCCCCTTATCTTTTTTGAAAAAAGTATGCTAAAGAGAAATAGAAAGAAAGAATAGTGACCTGCTAGTGTCACAAATGAGGTATAAAATATGCTCATCTGACCGTATTTAAATGCATGAAACGCCTGGGCTTCCGGGGGCTCCCACCTCTGCCCCCTGGACCCAACCAAGGGCCCTCAGGCGGGCCCTTGGATGCTCATCTGACCGTAATTTAATGCCTAAAACCCTAGATCTTCTGGGGGCTCCGCCCTCTTGACCCGACGCCAATCAGTGACCTGCCAGTGTCACAAATAAGGTAAAAAAAATATGCTCATCTGACCGTAGTTAAATGTCTAAAACCCCTGAGCTTCCGGGAGCTCTGCCCCCTGGACCCCACCAAGGACCCTAAGGCGGGCCCGTGGATACTCATCTGACCGTAATTTAATTCCTAAAACTCCTGAGCTTCCGGTGGTTCTGCCCCCCTGACAACTACCCCAGACAACTACCCCCTACGACACCCATCCTCTAGGACAAATACCCCCCCCCCCCGAACAACTATCCTAGGGTAGTTGTTCTAGGGGGTAATTGAAGAGGATAGGGCTCAGACAGAGGCAGACGTGTGTTTGTGGTGCTCCGTAAATTCCCATATTTTGTGCGTTTATAGTGCACTTTTTTTTTACTGTTATACATCTACGTCTTGGAAATTTTCCTGTGATTGTGGACATTTCACTCTTTTCGACGGTATGTGAATCATTTTCCGAGATATATTCGTTTTTCGTCAATTTTAATCCAGTTTTTTAGCGAATTTATATTTCAAATTTGAACATTCTGCGTAGCATCAAAACAATTGTGCGCAAAAATATTGCGCCATACTAGTTAAGTTACGCAAAGGACCAGCAGATACCAACGCAGCAAACGCTTCATGTGACGTAACTATGGAAACTTTGCCAACAAATTTACGTGGACTCCGCGTGAAGCAACTACGTGCTGAGTTACAGAAAAGAGGTATGCATACAAACGGAGTAAAGGCGATCCTTCTTGAAAGACTAGAAAATGCAGTAGGCCTAGACGAAATAAGGAACACTAATGCCGCTGGTGATGTAGATGAAGATAAACATGAAACGCCTGATGATGTCTTCAATGATGACGCAGACTGCCGACAACTACTGCATAATGTACTGAGTGAAATGAAAGGCTTGAATAGTAGGCTAGATACTATCGAGAAGAAGTTCAACAATCTATTCGAACAGCATACTTCTACTTCTACTTCTACTTCTACGACGATACTCAGCAGGATCCATAAGTCATGATGTAGTGCAAGGGAGAAGGAGAAGGAGAGGGAGAAGGAGAAGGAGACAGAGAAGAAGAAGGAGAAGGAGCAAGGGAATCTGAGGGCACAACAACAAGTATCTAGGCCTACCACCAAATATTTCCCGACAATTGCTACGCATAACCGGTTTGAAATATTATCCGAGAACACGAAATCAGACAACAGTGCCAAGAGTGTATCAATGCCAATGAAAGATCAACTTCATGAATACAAGGCCAAGCACCTGAAGTTGTTCTCCAAAACCAACATCACCCATCCTGAAGTTCTCTCTGATGACGCAACTGATGACAGCGACGCAACTGTTGACAGCGACGCAACTGATGACAGCTCAGGCCGATCTTTGTCAACACCTACTAGTACTACTTCTACTTCACCACCATACCATGAGCAGATAGAGGGATACCGCCACCGACATAGTGTGATCCGCAACAAACGAGATGTAATTGTGGTCGGTGATTCCATGATTAAACACATTGACGGAAGACATCTCTCCCGCAGCAAGAACGTGAAGTGCGTCTCTTTTCCCGGTGCAAAAGTGAGAGACATCTTCACCTCTTCACCTTGCGAGTTTCTCAAGCCAGGGGGAGAACTGATCATCCACGCTGGCACCAACAACATCTCTGAGGGTGCTGGTGAAGTTTGCCACCAAATCACAGACCTCGGCAAGTCTGTTGCTGCCGAGGGGTTTAACGTCTCAGTCTCTACGATCATCCATCGTAGATGGGAGAGTGAAGCGGACAAGAAGCGGGTTGATGAGATCAACTATCTGATGGAGTTGGCAGCCAGCGAGAACAGATGGGGCCTCATCATCAACAATGATATCAGCGAGCAGCATCTCGGGCGTGATGGCGTTCACCTCAACAGAGCCGGTCAACGAATCTTGGCAGGCAACCTGAAACACCTCATCAACAGTGCTGACCAACCGACAACACGAGGCCATGGCTGGACTCAACGGTCGTCCGATCAAGTTACAGGCAGTGAACCTGGAGCAAGGCGGCATCAAGCCATCTACCGAGAAAACCAGAGTCTTCATTCTGATGAGGAAAAAAGCAGCCCCGTAAAGTCCTACGCCGAAGCTGTTTCTGGGAGATCTTTGGATTTCAGTGCAGTCAAACAGAGGTCACGACTGAAACCAGCCTTCAGACCATCCAAGGTGGACATGAAAGACTGGGCGAATTATCTTCAATTTGTAAGAAGGGTATTGAATTAAATGAAAGTTTGACAAAATCTAGTGATGATCCGAAAATTATAGTTGACGGTCGAAAATATAAGTTCCCTTGTGGGAACTGTATTAAGCCAGTCAAATGTAATCAACACGGCCTTCTGTGTTCTTATTGTAAAAAATGGTTTCACACTAATTGTCAAGCTATCAGTTTTTCAGAGTACCGCAGGTTATATTATGAATGCCCTGATGAGAAGTGGAATTGTTTAACATGTTGTCTGCCATCTTTTTGTGACTCAATATTTACTGACGATTGTTTAGAGAAAGAAAGCCAAAACGAGGATAGACTAAAAGAAAACTATTTTAAGGTAACGCGCGTTACACCTGAAAAGCAAGCGATAGCAAGAATAATTCAGCCAAACCTCAGAGATGAAAACACTTCTCTTTATCAAGAATTTGAAGAAAAGTTCAAAATTAAAGGTCTTCATTTTTTGCACCTTAAAATGAGGTCTATTCTAAACAAGATATCGGAACTTAGAATTATTTTTAAAAGAAAAAGGCTGTCTATTATTGCTTTCACTGAAACATGGTTAAACAATTCCATAAATGATGAAGAAATTGAAATAGACGGATATAAAATCATACGCCATGATCGATCCTCTGGCTCTGGAGGTGGTGTATGTTTCTATATCAGAAATGATATTGCATTTAATATTATGGATGCTATAAGTACTGGAGATACGGAATCTCTGTGGATAAATGTGCTTATACCAAGATCAAAACCAATTGTTGTTGGCGTTCTGTATCGACCTCCGAAAAACAATTTGTTTATCGAGAAATTGTCCAATATTCTTGATATATTAAAGAAGGATGACGAAATAATTCGTTTAGGAGACATGAATATTTGTCTTCTTCGCAAATCGCCACTGGCTAAAAAATATATTGACTTGTTGAGTCTTCATGGGTTTAGTCAACTCATTAAAGAGGCAACACGCGTTACACCTACATGTTCTTCTCTATTGGATCATGTTGGTTGTACCAAAGAAAATAAAATAAGTCAAAGTGGTGTCATTGATCTAGGTATTAGCGACCATTATTTTACTTTCTGTACACGGAAAAATGTTAGACTGGCTATAGGTCATCACAGGACTAATGATATCAGATCCATGAAAAAATATACAAAAGAGTCTTTCAATCTTCAACTATCTGTTGTTGATTGGTCACGAATAACTGACTGTACAGATGTAAATGAGGCATGGTCAATATTTCAACATGTTTTTATCTCAAATTTGAATATGATAGCGCCACTGAAACGGATAAGAATAAAACAAAGATCAGAAACTTGGGTGACTAAAGATATTCTTTCCCTAATTCAAGAGAGAAATATAGTATACAAAAAATGGAGGAAAAGAGCAAAAGATGAGAAGCTCTATAAAAGATACAGAGTATTAAGAAATATGGTCCAAAGAGAGGTGAAAAAGGCTAAACTCGTTTACTTACAAAACAAGATAGAAGAAAATAAACAAGATTCGAAAAAACTTTGGCAGAATCTAAAAAGCTTAGGATTGAAAAATAAGAAGCGAAAAGAACAAGAATCTGTCATTAAAATTGATGGGGAATTATGTCATGATAAGATGGCCATCGCTGATGAATTCAATTCTCATTTCACAAATGTGGCTGCCAAATTAGTAGACAAACTCCCCCCTTCCAAAGACTTTTTCAGCGCAGACAATGATTGTATTCGTGATTTTTACGAAAGAAAAGGTGTACGTGAAAACAGCTTCGAGTTATTACCAATCAATGAACAATTTGTTTTCAAAGAGTTACGTAAGTTGAATGTATCAAAAAGTACTGGGTTAGACTTGATTCCAGCTAAATTTCTAAAAGATGGTGCGAAGGTTTTATTTAAACCTCTAAGTTACTTAATGAACCTATCTATCTTGACGAGTACTTTTCCAGAGGATATGAAAATAGCAAAAGTGACTCCACTTTATAAAAAGAAAGATAAAACTGATGTTAGCAACTATAGACCTATTAGTGTTTTAAGCGTAGCATCAAAGATTCTAGAAAAATCGGTCTGTGTTCAAATTGAAAGATACTTTAAAGAAAATGATATAATTTATGAATTTCAATCTGGTTTTCGACATGATTATTCGACTGAAACATGTCTAATTCATTTGATTGATTATTTGAGGAGAGAAACTTCCCAAGGGCGCTTTGTTGGTATGGTGCTCCTTGATCTGCAAAAAGCTTTTGATACAGTTAATCATTGCGTCTTATTGAAGAAGTTACAACTAATGGGTTTTGATAAGGCAAGTTTAGATTGGTTTAGATCCTACTTATCTAATCGGCACCAAGTAGTGGCCATTCATGATATTCGTTCCAAACTAATGCCTATAACTTGCGGTGTTCCTCAGGGAAGCATTTTAGGCCCAATTCTATTTTCAAGTTATATAAATGATATATGTATTTGTATAAAAGACTTCAAACTATTATTGTACGCAGATGACAGCGTACTACTCTATTCAAATCCTGATCCTAAATATATTGAGGAAAAGCTCAGTGAACAGCTGTCTACGTGTGTCGATTGGATGACTGATAATAAGCTTTCTTTACACTTGGGAAAAACAGAAAGCATTTTATTTTGTTCTAAAAGTAGTTCAAAAAAGTCATTTGAATTCAAAGTGACACACAATAATCAAGCAATCAAGAGAAAAGAGTCTGTGAAGTATTTAGGCATTGAGTTGGCTAGCGCAATTTCATTTTCATCTTTAGTAGAATCAGTTGTAAAAAAAGCAAATTCTCGTCTGAAATTTTTGTACAGATATCAAAGTTGTATGGATTTAAAAGCAAGACGTACACTCTGTTTTGCTCTTATTCAATGTTTATTTGACTATGCTAACCCTGCATGGTATAGTAACATAAACAAGTCAGATCAAAAGAAGTTGAAGATTATACAGAACAAAATGGTGAGATTTATCAACTGTTCTGGTCCAAGAACTCATGTTGGCTACAGCGAACTTTCTAAAGCTGGTTTTCTTGAAGTCGACCAAAGATCAAAACAACTCGTATTGCATCATGTGCATAAAATATATCATACTAGGTCGAATCATTATATTCGATCCAACTTCGATCTTGTTACTGACGTACATGATTATAATACAAGAAATAGACGATTCAACTTTAACTTACCAGAAAGAGTAGGTAGTATTGGAAATTCGTTTTATTACAATGCCATAAAACATTGGAATTCCCTTCCCAATGGTGTAAAAGAAATAGGAAACTATGATCATTTTAAGAGGAAATTAAAGGAATACCTAATACTTGACAGTCAGACAAGAGAAGTGAATGACATGTTATATGATTGAAATTTTTATTCTTCTGTCGGTTCATACTTTTTCATGTTGTATATACTTATGTTTTCGTACGTTATAGAAATTCTACAAATTCATCATTATTTTCCTCTTCTTCCTTCTCCTCTTTTTCTTCTTCTCCTTCTTCTTTTTCTTCTTGTACTTAATATCATTTCTATCATCAGTTTAATGTTGTTATTATTATTATATTCTTTAATAAGTAGTTCTTTTAATTCTCTTATCTGTCTGTAAATATTACTATTTTAACTTATTAATTTTATACATGTCTGTAAGGGACCCCACTGGAAATAAGCTCTCGAGCTTTCGTGGGTTATCCTGTTCAAGCTGCCTTTTTTTGATCTGTTATTATTGTATATTGTTGTATGTTGGAAGCTTGTCGAATAAAAATCAATCACTCAATGTCCTAGGGGTAGGTGTCCGGATACGCAATAAAATACACTAACGAAGAGCCGAACAATGAAGTGATTACAGAAAGAAAACTCTCAATTGCATGCAAGGAAAAAGATAATAAATCATACTGAAAATCATAGCATCGAAACAAGAAATATCGAGAAAAAAAGATAATATTTGATAAAATATTGAAGTGCAAATCTAGACAGAGGAAACCAAAATGAACTACAAGTGAAAAGTGATAGAAACACATGGGTGAGAAGAAACATATATCAACAGTTAAATAATGCTTTTTAGCTACGTTTCGATATTATGTTGAGCATTTTGTATCAGGACAATTACCCCCTGCGCAGTCACCCCCGGAAAAATTACCCCCCCCCGCCGGAAAACTACCCCCGAAGGACAATAATCCCCCCGGAAAATACCCCCTGAAAATGATGCCCCATGGACAATTACCCCCCCCCCCCCGAGGACAATTACACCCAACCCTGGAAAAAAAACATAGGACAATTACTCCTCGTCCCCCCCCCCCTCCCCTGTTCATTAAAGGGGAAGTCCACCCATAATATTAAAGTTGGTTAAAATTTATTTTAAATCGGGAGGTAATTGTCCTCGGGAGAAACTGTCCACGGGGGGTAATAATATATATGTAAAGCGCTTTGAGAGGGCCTTCGGTCCTGGAAAGTGATATATAACAACTATTATTATTATTATTATTATTATTGTCCTTTTTTGGTCCCGATGGTAATTTGCGGGGGGGGGGGGGGTGATTGTCTTAGAACTTATTTCTATGAAATGGGATAACAATCGACAACATTTGAGACAGAGACCCGGAACACAGACAAAAGAGTCAGATACGAGAACTCAAAATATAAAGAAACAATTTGAAAAACTTACCAAGCAAAATGGGATGATTTTGCAGAAAAAAAAACACTTAAAAAACGTTAACCAAAAAAAGTGGAATTTTTTTTCGAAATTGAATATTAAAAACGATAATTCAGAACAATATTAGCGTCATGGCGGTTGTTATACAGATGAAAAAATGAAATAGTGAACGTGGACAGTGCACACAACGTGGAGTGATACTTACATGATAAAGCCACACAGTGAGTTTGCCTTTTGATGATGCTTGATGAAGACGTTTGAGATGAGATTCCAGTCTGCCGCCCTCTTCAGTTCCACAATACCATACCCTATTTTCAGAAAACGAGTGATGGAGGTAAGGTGCAATGGGTGTTAGAATACAGAGAAAGAAGCACAAAGAGAGAAAAAGTAAGAGAGATCGATTAAGGGGGGGGGGGCATATTATAGAGAAAGAGAGAGAGAACAACATTATAGTAGAGAGGCATATAAAGAACAGAGAAATTAAGAAAGACAAACAGACAGAGAATGCGTACAACATGATACTCTTAGTATTTTCATTTTCTCTTCCCATGAAAGATTTGATTTTGTAGGCCTCATTTTATTTTTTTAGCGACAAAAATACAAACTCCGGGAGATGCAGAGGGAAGGGGAAAGATCAGTGGGTGTTTCATGAGGCCTTGAAATTGATATTAAAATTAATCGGATCAATTATAAGGGCCTTAAAATTACTTCGATTTTAGGCCCTGTTTCATAATGAAAAACGAAACAAAAACAAAAACAACAGATTTAAGCTTTAAAATCAATTTTAAGATAAATGTTATCATTTTTTTTTTTTAATCCCAGAGATGGTTCTTTTCAGTAACAACAAACCAAACGAGTAATTCAGCTTTCCCTCTTTAATTTTCTGTTAATCGATTCGAAAGGAAGTATGTTATATTGCTTAACCTGGTCAAATATTAATTTTTGTCTGTCCTTATATCATGTGTGGAAAAAGGAAAACAATTATTCATGATATGATAGGTAATATGTATTTAAACTTTGTTCAATTTCCTCTGTATTTCAATCTATAGTTTGTACAGGGCCTCTACATGTTCAATAGTAACACTAACCCTGTTTTAAAAAAAGACAAACAAGAAGAAACAAATATCCTAGTATTAATCCGATATGTTCAGCATTTTGTTAACTTAAAAGGCGTAAATGACGGCCAACTTCAATTTTGGAATGTATCGGGAAAAAGGAGAATTCCGTACAAATTAATAGCCGATCTGGGGGCCATTAATTACCATATTTGTTCATACATGTGTGCCCTATTCCATTCATATATACTCTCTCTCTCTCTCTCTCATTAACACACAACCACACTCCCATCACAACTCTTTACCCCCCCCCCCCCCCCCCAAAAAAAAAGGGGGGGGAGAAAATGGTAAGGGATAAATAAAGGAATAAAGGAATAAAGTAAAAGAAATAAAATGATAAAAACTGGCTTCTAACAAAAGCTTTGCTAGGCTATTTGAATACTCCCCATCAAATAGGTTATTTGAATAATATCCATCAAACAAACACACCATCATTGAATCACATCATTTCATAATTACTACCATACGTTAGCGTCCAATCTCATCCATTCATTCTTGGCCCAAACCCCTTTTCTTTTTAAATGACAAACAGTACATTGCTCAAATACAAAATATAATTTACACAGATTTTTCAAGCTTTAAAGTCTAATCGTTATGATTTTGCTTTAATGCACGATAATCTACATTTTATATATGATGAGCAAAAGCAAATTAATTCAAGGGATACAATATAAACATTTTCAATGACACAAATGACAGTACTGCTATTAAAGTGACAGCCAGTTGTTAAAACTATTGCAGCTAATAACTGCCACTGTCTAGTCGATGTAAATTGGTGGAGATTAAAAGAGTTACATTACTTTGTGGTAAGGATTGGTCTTACCCATATAATTGTTAATCTATATAAAAAGTTATACACATTGTCATGTTAAAGGACATTCAGTTGGTTAAAATGTTTTTCTTGATACAACAGTTCGTCTATATGAAGTTAATCATCATTTTTTTTCCTATCAGCTTTGAACGATTTCTAAGGACAACATAAATCCGAGTTGATATATTTTTTCCTGCCGGACAAGTCTGTTTTCACTGCAATCACAATGTTAGTTTGTTTCTTTTGAATTTTTGAGGCATAAACAGGTAATTATCGACACAGTGTCATGCCAACAGAACCTCTAGGAAAAGTTCAAAATAGGTCCTCAAATTTGTCCACTGCTGCTCAGATGAATTTGCTTCTTTGAAATTTCCAAATTGATATTTTAAGATTCATCACCATGAACAGATAATTATCTATGGAATGTAAATTTAGAAACAATAACCTCCATTACAGAATCATAGATTTATAGATCAGTAACAACACTTTAAAAAATAGCAAGATATTAAACTTTAATTTGCATAAGAACTTTAGTTTTATCTTTCAACTGTAATTATTATTTTTTTCTTAAGCAAGATTCTAAATTCTATTTAAAAGAATAGAATTCTTGGAAGTATCATTGAAAATTTTTAGCAAGAGGACTGGTCGCTTTCTCATTTAACTTCGACACCCAGTGAAACAGATTTTCAAATGAGCTCATCTGAATATATTAAAAGTGCTCCAGTCTCTTCTCTCCTCTCTTCTGTCTGGTGCTGTTACTAAATGGACCTTGTGAAGGGTTGCTAAAGTGTAAACAAGATAATTATACACTCTCCTTTGTCTGGTGCTGTTACTACCTTGTGAAGGGTTGCTAAAGGGTATAAACAAGATAATTATACGCTCTCCTCTGGTGCTGTTACTAAATGGACCTTGTGAAGGGTTGCTTAAGTGTAAACACGATGAATATATTTGTATATGAAGATTGAGAAAGCAAGAAAGTTTTAAGGGTTCCTTTAAAATATTACTTGACGAAATCTTATCAATATTCTCATACTCAATGTCAAATGTTAGTACACGGACTGGAGCACTTTCAATATCTTCAGACGAGTTAGTTTGATAATCTGTTTCACTGGAAGTCGTAGTTAAATGAGAAAGCGACCAGTCCACGATCTGTTTAGCATTGTGGTCCTTCTTGCTTAGAGCTGAAAAGGGAGCTTGTATCTGTACGCTGGCTGATGTTTCATATGAAGAATAATGTTGCAGGGGATTCAAGCTCTGCAGTCTAGAAATTGAAATTGAAAGTTATGTAATACAAATATTAATAAATACTAGTGTAATTTTTTCAATCTATCTACAATTTTTGTATTTCTTGTCATGTCAATGTCTTTTATTGGAAAATACATCAAGTAGAAAGATAATATTTATTTTTTTAATATTCATACAAAAGCACTTTTAGTTAGAAAGGATAACAAATTATTTATTTTTAGGCTTTTGAAGAAAAAAAAATTCATTACCATTTGTGTATGTTTGATACAATAGATTGGGTAAGATCGGAATTAGACCTATGATAAGGACTATGAGAAATGTACTTAATTTTTTTTCAAATTGTCTTGCTTATTGATTGCTATAGGGGCGTGGCAAAAATGAGAGATACAAAATATACTAATAATATCAATTAGGTCTATGTTAAATGATACCGCTTACCTTTTCAACTTGAAGAGATGGACAAGACCTTAGGTATGAAAGTCCAGATGCCAGTTTGCGTTTCATGTAGATGCCACAGATCTTTACTTTGCAACCTAAGATTTGAAACAGAGAAATACATATACCATAAAGAGAGTGAAAATACTTCTCAGAATAATAGTTGTCACTTTACCTAATCTAATGTGTTCAACTGAACAAAAATACATTTTCATCAGTGATTATAATTGTAATTTAAATGTGTTTGGGTCAAACCACTATGCCACTAACCATATTGAAAGTTTTAGAAAATGTGATAATTGTATCAATTGGACTATGGAACTTGGAACTTTTTTTTGTTATAATAAACATTTTGGACTCTTCATAATTTTGATTTTGATCCCAAACATTTCTTTAAAATCTTAATCTTGAATGTGTTGACCTTGAACTTGAGCTTTCATTTGTAATCTGACTCTACAACAGTCTTATCTTCATCTTGGATACTCTGATCTTGAACAAAATCCTTTTGTAGAGTCTACAGAGAATTGATTAAAATTACACTCTGGGGAATAGAAGGGAAAACTTTACCTAAAATGGTATATAACAAACAGAAAGCAGCTTACATCGTACATATGCTCGTTAGAGTTTCTTCAATCACATCTTTATACTTTAATTGCTGCCCTATTCTATGAACAATATTGATCAAAATCTGGCTGATCTAGTAATTTACCTATGTTTTCGACCTGTGATGGTTGGCTTCCTCTTAAATTAAGAACACAGAATGTTCAGTTTGTTATTGTAGCATCTAATATCCGGCACCTTAACCCTTTATCATAAATAAATATCGACACTAGACCTACTACATAACATTCTACATTTACATGTAGTCTAAAGGCTAACATGTTATATGTAGGCCTAGATTAGATCTAACTGTTAGGTCTAACTCCTGTCAATTTAGATCTCCCAAAAATACAAGTAGTGTAGTAGGAATTGCCCCCATCCCCCTACAAGCTTTTACAAGCTCTTACAAGCTCCTACCACAAGAGGGCGCTATTGGTCTTTTTGCACTGGAACACCAGATTGAGAACTAGACACTGACTGATACCAGACTTGAGAGATACTCCGAGCCTAAAGATATCGGTAAGTGCCTTCTTTGTCTCTTTTGTAGTATTTAAGAAGTAATACATCGTAGCCTATGATCTGTAGACCAGGGCTACTATATTGGCGCTGCGAGCAAATTACTTTCTTGCATTTGCGAGGATTTTTAAGACTTGTGATTTTTGCACAGCGAGCACGGCTGCCCTAAAGCATAGGTAAAACATATGCGGTCCGATGCGTTGGGCTAAGCTGCTCGCTGTGATTTGCTATAATCAGTAGACTAGATCCTAAGTTAAATTTCGTATTTTTGTCTTGGGCAGGGCGGGCTACTCTGCTTTGCCTATTTCGTCATTTGTAGTGTATATTTTTCTGTTGTTTCGTGTGGGTGTCGCGAGCCGGGCTGTAATATTAGCTCAGTTTAAGACATTTTTGCTGTGATTTTTTGGTCGATCGTCTGCTCTCGTTAACTCCGAGTATAGTTCCGGCGCGGCTAGCTGTGCCAGAACTTTTGCACTGGGGGTTTGAAGGCAGTGCGATTCGAGTGTGCGTGTTTGGATTTTCTGTAGCGAATGTTTGAGCTTTGTTGGTGGTGTGGGGTGTCTGATTAGGCATCGTTTTGTGTTTAGCGGTTGTTTCGTGCGTGATTTCGAGCCGGGCTGTAATACTAGCCCGGTTTGAAACATTTTTTGAGTGCGTGCTATTTTGTTTGAGCGTGCAGGTTTTGGAGACTGCCGGTCGCGCCAAAAGCGTTTACCACACACTACAGTGTATTGGATTCGGCGGAGGGATATTTTTTAGTCCTTCTCCTCTCGATCGACGCCATTTTGTTTTCGGTTGTCTGTGGATCGTTGACAGGGATTTGTTTTGCCTGCTGCCTTTTTGCAGATTGTTGGAAAGCTAGAGCTGTTTCGGGCGATTGGAGTGGGGTAAGTTTCGGAAATATTCTCTGTTGATTTGTTTTTTGTTTAATATTAGATCTACTTTTTTCGAATTGGTGATTTGAGGCCTGTTTTGCCCGGATTTGGGGGCAGGTTGACTGTGCCATTATATTGGGAGTCTAGGCCTGGACCAATTATTAGATCTAGGACCTAGACCTGCTTTTAGTGGTTGATAGCAGTAGGCTGTTTGTAGTATTTTAGGTGCGTGAGTGTTTGGTTTTTGTGCGTGTTGTGTGTGGACCCACCCACTCAGTGTAGTGCGGGAGTCATTTCAAAAAGAAAAAAAAAATCGATTAAATAAAAGAAAAATCGTGTGTGATTATCCGTGTTGGAGTGGATTAAGTGAGCTGCACCTAAGTTAGAAGAATTCTAGTTAATTCTAGTAAATTCTAGTAAAATCTAGAATTCTAGTTAATACTAGTTAATTCTAGTAAATTTCAGTTAAGAATTTAGGAAACTTATTTTTCGGTCGGGTAATTTCCCCGACGTGAATTAGTGGTAATTTTAGTGGATTATTTTAAGGCTTTTGCGATTATTGTGTCGCTATGAGTATGACGGATGGGGAGGCTAAGCTCCCCATTAATGTGTGTTCTTTTGAAGAACTCGCAGTCATGCCGGGACTAGCTCGTGTGCAGGCCGGGATCATTTTGGGTCTCCGGACTGAACACAGGAATATAACCCCGGAATTATTTGAGGCGTCCCCAGGATTAGTAGAGTCCAGGGGGCTTCTAAGTGGTTTCGACTTTTCTCCTCGGGAGACTACCCGGGGGGCAGGGGGGGGGGGGGGGGCTCCCAGTCAGGATAGGGTTAGCCAGAGTGTTTTTTTTACTCCGTCGGGGCAGCGGGCCCCGAACACTAGCACCCCCTGAGGAGCTCAGGCCCAGGCGGGGGGACAGCAATACCCATATGATGTGTATCCGCCTCCATTTTCTAACCAAGGGGATGTATCGGGAAGGCCCCGGGGCGTAGCCCCGACTGGATTTTCCACCCCCGGGGGGATGAATCTTTTCAGGTGTAGAGGAGAAAAGAGGAGAAAATACAACAGAAGTGATCAGAAGTCTATGTCGTCAAAATCTTGGCGTCGAGGTCAACGTTGCTGATGTCGACCGGATTCACAGGCTTGGTCCTGCTCGACCGAATGGCGAACCACCGGAGAACGATCGTCGACCACCGACTTCGAGAGCGACAACAAAGGCAAGAAACATCATTGTAAAGTTTAGCAACTACGGTGCCCGCGAGAGAATTTACAGCGCACGGAAACGTCTGAAGGATTCTCCAGCAATTATCCGCGTGTACATCAATGAAAACCTGACGAAAATCAGATCGAAGCTGTTGTGGAAAATCAGAAAAGCAACAAAAAATACAGAACATCGAGTATGGACACAGGACGGTGTAATCATCG
The DNA here is from genome assembly GCF_000002235.5 of Strongylocentrotus purpuratus. NCBI lineage: Eukaryota > Metazoa > Echinodermata > Echinoidea > Camarodonta > Strongylocentrotidae > Strongylocentrotus > Strongylocentrotus purpuratus. The sequence continues at coordinate 51,809,965 of NW_022145606.1, read as the reverse complement.
TCAACAAACCCGGTGGTGGACGCATCAAGGTAACCCGTGAAAGTCATTTTGCTAGATTATCTGAACTAAACTTTCATGAATGATTTCGGACATTTTGAACTGTGATGCATAAAGCTTTATCTTAATTTCTACTTTTGCTCGTTAAATAATATTATTGATTTCATGTATGTTCGTTTTGATACTGCATTCTATTTAAAATGCGCTGTAATATTTGTTATAAGTGCACAAAAAAGAATCAATCTATATATGCTTGTTCATGTGGAAGTATATGTCATGTAACATGTGCTAAAGCAGAATCATATCCATTACCCTGGATATGCCAACCTTGTTTAAGTAATGCCATACCTTTTAATCACATAGTTGATGATTTAGACTTTAAGTTCGCTATTCATACCTTTTTTGAAATAGACCACCCTTCATTTCATAATGGAAGTCACGATGATTTACAATTTGATATTTTCTCCCTAAATGAAGTGATGAGTTCCCGGTTAGATGACCATATTTCTGATTGTAATTATTATTTCAATGACACCTTCAATGTTAAAATTAATAATCGAAAATCAGAAGGTCAATTTTCATTGTTCCACTTGAATGCTCGTAGTCTTATATCAAAGTTTTCTCATGTTCAAGATTACATACATACACTTCACCACGATTTCACAATATACGCATTTACGGAAACCTGGTTTAAGGGAGACCCACATTCATTTTATAATTTGCCTAATTACAAACTTATTCAAAAACATAGAATTGGTCGTGTAGGCGGGGGTGTGTGTATGTACGTCAGGGACAATGTCACCTTCAAACCAAGGACGGATTTGGATTTTTGTACTTCAACTATAGATACTGTTTTTATTGAAATCGTAAAGGAAGGGAAGAATTTAATCGTTGGAACTGTATACAAATCTCCCGATACTTGTGGTGCAGAGTTTAATGACCATCTTGAAGAATGTCTTGGTAAAGTGAACAAAGAGAATAAACAATGTTATATTGCTGGAGACTTTAACTTTGATTTACTTAGTTACGCCCTTCATTCGGATACCAATGCATTTATCGATACAATGTACTCCTCCTCTTTTCTCCCACTTATCACGAAACCAACCCGTGTAACTACTAACTCTTCTACTTGTATTGACAACATATTTACAAATGTTTTGAATAAGCCAATCCTGCCTGGTATTTTGTATTCAGATGTGTCTGATCACTTTCCAATCTTTCAAGTAACGAACTCTTTACCACCAAATTACCACACCCACTTGAATAGGAACAATGCGAGTCAAGTTAAACTCCGAATAGACTTTAACTCATTGTGTGAAGATTTAGCATTGTATGATTGGTCTTTGGTAACATCCAAAACCAATGTCAACGAAGCTTACGATACCTTTATTCAAGATTTTAAACAGATGATTTCAAAGCATTCGAAAACAATACCTGGTAAGGATAGACGTATATCATCCAAAAAACCATGGATTACGAAAGGCATTCTCAAATCCATTGGTAGAAAGGAACGCTTGTATAAGCGGTATTTAAAACTGAAAAACCCCTCCGTGAAGAAAAAGTACACATCTTTCAGAAATAGGCTTACTCACATTATACGTGTCTCCAAAAAGAACTACTTTGCTGAAAAGCTTGAATCAAATCGCCATGATTTAAAGAACACTTGGAAAACTCTGAACAACCTGCTTGGTAAAGATAGTAAATCGAAATTACCCTCATTCATTCGTAAAGATGGTGTAAGGCTTACTGAACCAAAAGCAATTGCAAATGCATTTAACTCGTTTTTCGTTAATGCTGGTTGTTTTGATGATCCCCAGACCACCGGATGCTTTCGTGACTATTTGAAAACCAGCGTAACGCATTCTTTGTTTCTTTCACCAACAGATCGAAATGAGATCTTGAAGTTATCTTCTTCCTTGAAAAATAAACACTCATGTGGGGTGGATGATATGTCACCATACGTTATAAAGAAGTTAATTTCCTATATTGTTGAACCTTTAACCCATGTGTTTAATTTATCATTTATGTCTGGAACATTTCCTGATTCAATGAAAGTTTCAAAAGTCATACCTTTATTTAAGAAAGGTGATATACATGATTTATCGAACTATCGCCCAATATCATTGCTTTCGACTTTTTCCAAGATTTTAGAAAGACTAATGTACAATCGATTATTTACTTTCCTTCATAAGCATTCAATTATTTTTTCGGAACAGTTTGGGTTTCGAAAATGTTATTCAACAGAGTCAGCTTTACTTTTTGCATCCGAACTTTTGTACAAATTTTATGAAAAAAAAGAGATAGCTTTAGGAGTGTATGTAGACCTTAGCAAGGCATTCGATTGTTTGGATCACAAAATCTTATTAAGAAAATTAAGTTTTTATGGAATTAGAGGCATTCCATTGGAATGGTTCCAAAGTTATCTGTCTAATAGAACACAATTTGTAAATTATAATGAATCTGACTCTGAATTGCTATTAATGAAGCAAGGTGTTCCTCAAGGTAGTATCTTGGGCCCGTTATTATTTTTGCTCTTCATAAATGACATTGTTGAGTCTTCAAGGAAATTACATTATGTACTGTATGCCGATGACACAAACATCTTCTATTCTGGTAAAAATTTGAAAGACTTAATTTTCGAAGCCAATGTTGAACTTCAAAAGGTTGCTAGCTGGTTTTCATCAAATAAATTAAAAATTAATCAGACCAAAACAAAATTCATGATATTTAACTTTGGTAAAAAAAAATGATACTTTAATTGAAAATGTTAATCTGACAATAGATGGTAACTGTATTGACCAGGTACAATTTGCCAATTTTTTAGGAGTTGCCATTGACAACAAACTTACATGGGCAAAACACATTGAATTAATTTCCAGGAAGATTCGGTCCCAAGTCGGTGTAATGAATAAGCTCAAAAGTTTTCTACCATCCTCTACCATGCTTTCTCTTTACTACACTCTCATATATCCTTACTTAACGTACTGTAATTTAGTTTGGGCGAGAACGTCTAATAATTTATTAAAGCCCCTTATCATACTTCAAAAGCGGGCTGTTCGGTTGTGCTGCAATGCTTCATTCAGGGCGCACACCTCTTCATTATTTAAATCCTTAAATTTACTCAAACTTCCAGATATTCTTTCTCAACGAACTTTATTATTTATGTACAAACTCCAAAATAATTTGCTACCAGTAACGTTTTATGACAGTTTTCATTTGAACTCGGATGTCCACTCCTTTAATACAAGAAAAAAAAATGACTTCCATCTACCAAAATTCACTAACTCATTTTTGCAAAATAAATCAATTAGATATCAAGGTCCTCACAAATGGAACTCAATGTCAAGTTATTTAAAGGGTATTAAGAACCAGAACGCATTTAAACTTAAACTGAAAAGAACAATACTTGCCACTTATTGATTTATTGAAATACATAATTGATTCATATATTTTGTTAGCATGAAACATTATTATTATTGTATTGTATTGTATTGTATCGTATTTCATCTTATTGTATTGTATAGTATCTGTATGTTTTTATGTTTGGGGTTGCTTGTTTACAAGTTTTTAACTTATTTTAGCAATCCCGGTATTTATTTATAATGATTTCATTTGTAATGATTTCATTTTGATGTTTTTATCTTTTGCCGAATAAATGTGAATTTGAATTTGAATTTGAATGAACCAGTCGCTTGACCCTCATGTGTCCTCGTATAGAGCTAGGGGAACCCTAGGGGAGGACAGACCCTCGAGTTATCAACCCTTGGGGAGGGCAGACCAGGCCCCCAGGGGGGAGTCAGGAGGGCGTTCTTGGTTGGGGGTGTGCCCGCAATGGAGCAGGGGGGCACAAGCCCGGAGGGGCGACCTAATCGAAGGGGGGTAGATGTGGGGCGGGACCCGCAGGCCCCGCCCTATCCTGGATTTAATGCCAGGGATATCCGTGAGGAATTCCAACCCCTAGTAGGCCGGGAGGGTAGTCACATCCCAGGGAATCAGATACATCGGGCCTATGCCCCCAGGGGGGATAGGCAAGGCGGAAACACGGGTAGGGCATCCTACCAGCGACTCCCCAGGACTGTTTCTTTTGATGGGCGCGGAAACTGGAGGGCTTTTCTTCATAAATTCACTGCGTTTGCGGACCAGCAGGAATGGGATGGGGCCCAGAGAGTGAATCAGCTAAGCTGGTGCCTATAGGGGAAAGCGGGAGATTATTTGAGCCTGACTCTGGAACAGGAGCCGGGCCTGGAGTATTTCCCGCTGGTCCGAAAATTGGCGCAACGCTTCGACCACGGCGGATTGCCGGAATCTGCCCAACTCGAGTTTGCGTCTGCCAAGCAGGGGCCAGAAGAATCCCTGCCTGAGTGGTCTGATCGGGTGCTCGGGTTAGCTCTCCGAGCATTCACCGGGATCCAGGGGCCCTATTCACAACAGCAGGCGGTCCTCCTCCTGTGCCAAGGGTGCTTAAATCGGGAGGCGGGATGCCACGCACTGACCCAGCATCCCGCTACCGTTGGGGAAGCCATAGGGCATATTCAATGGCATCAACATGTGTACCGAGCCATGTACGGGCGGGTGCGTCCAGGTAAGTCGGTTGCTTTTGAGGATGCGGGGGAAATTGAAGTCCGCCAAGTGGACTTATCCCCCCAACCTCCTAGTCGACCTGAAGACGGACAACTCGCTGCAGTAGAACGCCGAATGGTGGAGCGCCAGGGCCGCCTAGAGGCCCGGGTAGCTAACCTGGAGCCCCGGGTAGCTAACATAGAGCGGGATGTCCGGAAGATCCTAGATACCCTACAGTCAAGGCCGGCGGCTTCCCGGGAAAGAGCCAAGTCCCCGGGGGGTGACCGGTGTTATGCTGGCGGGGGACAAGGGCATTACCGGAACCAATGTCCCACAGCTCGGGGAGACAGAGGGAACGCGCGGGTTTCTTGTGTCAACTGCCAAGAAGCGAGAAACTCCAGCAGGTCGGAGGAGGAGGCCAGTCCCCGACCCGACCCGAACGAGGCCAGCCACTAACCGGGCCACCGGTTAGTCGGGCGGTTATTCCTCAGGAAGAGTTAAATCAGGTAGGAGAGCCTGGTTCCGGTGGGATGGGAGTGATTGAAGCCACCACGGAGCTGGGCGAGGCACTCTCCCGGTACATAGAGGAGGTTACATTTTGCGAACCTTCAAATCCTCCACAGGTGATCGGGTCGCTGGACCCGATGCCAGAGGCCACCTCGGATCTGGAACCGGATGCCACCTCGGATTCGGAGCCGGATGCCGCCCCGGATCCGGAATCGGAGGAAGGAAGGGGCGGAGGTAGTGGTTTGCCGGCTACAGCCCAGTTCCTCCCTTACTATCCCAATAGTGATAGGGGGTTTCCCCCTTAGGGCGATAGTGGATACGGCGGCTGAGGTGACTATCATCTCGGATCGGGTGCTTCAGCACCTGAAAACGCAGCCCAAAAGGCTGCGGGAGGCCGTATAACATGCTGCAGGTAGGGATAAGAGCATGAGGGGGTCAGAAGTGGGGCCGGTGAGCATTCTGTTAGGAGGGCAAGAGTTCTCCAAGCAGTTATATGTTGCACCCATTTCAGACGAAATGTTGCTGGGGATGGATTTTCTCGGTAATCATCGGGCGGTTATTCACTTGTATCGCCCCAAGTCACTGCTAGGGGGAGTGGAAATTCCCATGCAGCACGGGGATAACCCCAGGCGGATGGGTGTAGCTAGGGTGTTTGTCCTCAAGAGGGTAATCGTTCCACCCAATGCAGTTAAGAGGGAAACTGGGGTTATCGATCAACGGTTAGGGGATTTTGTGTTTGTACCACTGCTCAGTGGCGGATCCAGGGGGGGGGGGCGCCCGGCCCCCCCCCCCCTTGAGAAAAAAAATCATGTAAAATCACGTGATTTTTACCTTTTTGGGGGGTTGCCCCCCCCCTGGCGCTCAAAGGGGGGGGGGGGGGAAGGTACAAAATGAATTTTTTTTTTGAGGATCAAAAAAAAAATGTGCTCACTACCCCCCCCCCCCCCCCCCCCCCCCCCCCCCCCCCCCCCTGAGCGAATTTTTGGCCGGCGCGTTTTTCAAATTTTCGGGAGCAAAAAAAGAAAGAAGTTGGGCCCCCTCCCCTAAGAAATCCTGGATCCGCGCCTGCCACTGCTAAGCCCTGTTCCTTATATGGGGCGGGGAAGAATGCGGAGGTAGGAGAGGTGGTAGCCGAGGTAAGAGGTGACCGTCTCCAGGCTCTCTTATAGCAGACTCGGGTTAACGCCCGGGAACCCTCGGGAACTTATGTTCCTGTAGCACTAGGGAACCGCTAAGTTTTCATGGTGCGCTTGAAGGTGGGAACTATTTAGTTCCTACCTCCTTGTTTTTGCTACATTAGCAAAAACATATACCATAGGTCGGGTGTGCACGGGAACTGGGCCCGTTCCTGTAGCACTAGGGATCCTTTAAATTTTCAGAGTACACTTGAGGTGGGGACTATTTAGTCCCTATCACCTTGTTTTTGCTACATTAGCAAGAACATAATGTATGTCAATAAGTTTTTTTGATTTTTGGTAGGATTTTTTCCTTAATGCCCGTTGGCATATGTTTGGGTTATTCCAGGGGGGGGGGAACTTTTTTCCAAATGGCCCGCTCCGTATTATAGCGGAACTGACACCTCCTTCCTGCGCTGGAGTGACCTAGGTGAGTTTCTGGTTTTCCAGTCACTCTCCGAAAAATCTGAGAAACTTACCTCTCAGGTAGGTAAGATGGCGTCGTAGCCTGGAAGGATAAGCGGATGGCTCACCGTTATAGGGGCGTGGATATTTTTGAGTAGGGAATCTCCCCTGGCAATTTTGGTGTTAAGCATTAAGTATGTTGGTTTTTTAATGAATAAAGCAAAAATATTTTAAAGTTGTATTTACCCCGTGTTTTGCTTGTTTGGGGTTTCGTTGGCATGTTTGATACATGTCTTTAGGTTGGGATTTTGTACGGCCACAAGGGAGGGGAACGTAAAATATTTTTTTTTTCTCTTTCTATCCGGTTGTGGGTAGGATATTTCCCTAGGTTTATTTCGATTGTTCCTGGGTTTTTTGAAACGGGGGGGGGGGGGAGTGTAGTAGGAATTGCCCCCACCCCCCTACAAGCTTTTACAAGCTCTTACAAGCTCCTACCACAAGAGGGCGCTATTGGTCTTTTTGCACTGGAACACCAGATTGAGAACTAGACACTGACTGATATCAGACTTGAGAGATATTCCGAGCCTAAAGATATCGGTAAGTGCCTTCTTTGTCTCTTTTGTAGTATTTAAGAAGTAATACATCGTAGCCTATGATCTGTAGACCAGGGCTACTATAGTAGTCTAGATCAAGGACTAAGGGACGAACTCCAACTTCTAACTGATTTAAGTTAGTCCTGCACAAAGGGTGCAATGTAAAGACTAGGTAGACATCTACCCTAGATCTAGTATCATGTAGACTAAATCTACATTAAGATCTTAATCAAGATCTAACTTGGTCTTGGGTCTGACACTGCGGAGTCCAATTTTCTTTCATGACATGTACAAAAATGATATTGTTGATTGTTATTATCAACATGAAACAATGTGTACCGCACTGCCTAGACTATTATACCGGCAAAAAACAAAGTAGATAATTTGGAATCTAGGCCTAGATCTAGACTAAGCCTAAATCTACAATAATAAGCACTAACGTTAGATCTAGTCTAGTCTAGTCTAGACCTAGACTTATCATCAACCATACAACGCGATGATTCCTCAACCCGTGGTAGGCCTAGACTGATTTTGTTATCAAATTCAAGAATAAACTATATTTCTTAATGAATTTGGACCTGTCCTAACCAAATATTTAACGTCTTCAGACAAGTACAGTTGGACATAGGCCTACATGCATTTATATGAATGGGACGGAAATGCATGAACCGGTGCAATTCGTCCATGATCTTAACTTAGATCTAAGTTTATCTCACTTGGGGAATGCTTTTAGTTGATATTTATTTCAAATATCGTTCGGTTAAAAATGAGAGGAATACTTTCCTTCTAACAAAATAACAATTTAGTTGTCAACAGAATGATTTTTTTTGAAGAAAACGGAATTTACTTACTTTTCGAGGACCTCTCTTGCAGTAGTTTAACGACGCAATTTTGTGGTTGATCGATTGACCCAACATCGACTAGCCTTGATTACAGAGCCATTTACATTTAACCTAAAATTTATCAAAATCAATTCCAGCTTAAATTTGATTCGAGGAAAAGTTCAGCTAACGAGCATCAGTTTGAAGCCAAAAGTGATTCGGCCTTAAAAAACCTGATAAATTAGTTAAATTTCCCCAGCTTGGCATTGTTTAAGCTACGAAAATTCACAAATTCTGAGTCGAAGAGTAAGAGGTGACGTACATGTAGGCTAGGGCTTTAGGCTTTACGATGCATCCGAAAAACGATCTAGAATTATTTTTAAAAAGGACAGTTTGCCTTTAACGGTTCCTTGCAGAGCACGAAACTTTTAAATTCGCTGTATTCGGCGATTCGCCATTCTGCTTTAAAAAAAAGCTAATGCAACCCGAAATATTGATACTGATAGTAAACGCAATGATAATAAATGATAATTATGATGACAGTAGTGGCAACAAAAATAATATTAATAATAATAACAATTATAAACTAGACCTAAAAGTTAAAAGAATGATAACTAATAATGAAAATTTATAATAATGATAATTTATTTTATCAGCATATTATTTTGTTTAAAGTCAAAATGGACTAATATAGACCCTAGGCCTACATTATTTTAACTTCCTACGATTCATACTAATACATGCAACAATAAAGGTATTCAAATTCTATTCATTGCAACTGTACATTGAAAATTCTAAAATAACAATTGAGAGCGATAATCAAACAAAACCCATCCTAACTTTCAGTTAAAAACTTGGAGGTTATACCCACGTTTTAACCTTTGCATCCCGTCACGCATTCATTATGCTTTCTCACGGCAGACTAACTAAACAGGATCGTCTAGTAGGATTTTAATCTATTTTATACAAGATTTGAACAAAAACCTACCACACATCTGTCATCTTCTTCACATGTCTGCAGCACTCGATGAGGTAAACCAAGTCTTCCTCGTCTGTGCACTTTACCTCATCCAGCCAAAGCTGCTGTAGGTTCTTGGTTTGTTCTCTGATCAGTAGACCCAGTCCTAACATCGTCTCTCTCGATACACTCTTCTTGTCTGATGGGAGTGAGTACGGTGCTCTAAGTCTGATGCCTGTGAGCTGCTGTCCTCCGGTCCGATGAAGACCAGCCATGATCTGAGCTATGTCTCTCTCTGCATCATCGATAGTGATATAGATATCTCTCAAGCCAGGAAGCGATGAGAGCAGACCTTTATAGCTTTGTGACGTCACTCTCTCGGATGATAGCTTTGTGACGGATGGAAGCTCAGGAGGAGATGGAGGGAAACTGAGAGAAGAGTCTGAAATGGTAAGATGGTTCAATGAGGTGAAGGATCTGAGACAGGACCACATTCTGGCAGTCATCACAGTAGATAGCTGGTATTTCTTTACGAGGATTCGACACTCGTCCTGGAATTAGAACAGATAATGAAATACAGAGAGACTAAATGGTTACTGAATCACGTTAATGCTGTAATGCGAAACCGGTTACATAGTGAGACCCCCCCCCCCTCTTGTATTATATCTTAAAAGGCGGACATTAAATGGATGCATATAACCACAGTATACATAATTGACTGGTAGGGTGAGCAGCGATATAGGGAAAATAATAACGAGGGAAAATATAACTTACTTATGATTTGAAAAAAAAAATCTTTAATCCAGTTAGTACATGTTATATAATATAGCCTAGGTTGCACCTCGTTAACAGAAATTAATGGTAATTGTCATATTATGCCTTTTTTTTCTCGAGCCGTCCAGTCTTAATGTTTGGATAGGCTACGTAAAAATACGCTTATTTTACCATAATATGTTCAAACAATTCAATATAACCATCGACAACTGACTTGAAGAGAAATATGCTAATTACAATTCTAGCCATCAAAATCACGAAACAGAATGTGGCCCAATTACCCATTTGTATCTGTAAGAGCTATCTTTGATTGTATTACTTGAAAAGGAACATTTATTTGCGTTTTCCGGTCAGGCGCAAATAGTAAATTGCTTTCCTAAATGTTAGTAGTCGTATATAGTATTAGTATAATATATCTGCCTACCTGGTCACCCGATTTTCCATCGTATTCAAAACATCCACCTTCAAGAGACCTATATTATTTGATATAGAGAGTTGAAAGCAAAACAAAAACAAAAACAATATTAACACAAAAACAATGGGAATTTGTGGGGGGATTCATGACATAACATCGATATCGGAAATGGCCTGCGAGTACCGTATGGTACTAACATGCAGAAGGTCCTGGACCGGTATTCAATTCAATACTTAAGTTAAAAAAAATAAGTTTTTTACTTAGTTTTTGGCTTACAGTAGATAAAATACTTAGCCAATTTTGGTATTTAATTCACACTTTTGGCGAAGTATTTTTACTTTAAATTTAAGTCAGCTCCATACCAGACCCAAGCCAATTATTTGGAGGCCTTGATTGGCAGGCATATGGTTTTCTTATACCCTTTTCACATCTACCAAATATTGCTTAACCCCGGGAAATAGGTGGGGCTAAGGGGGCTCTTAGCCCCACCAATTCCTTCCTTAGCCCCACCAATTACCCGGGGTAATTTTAGCCGGCTTTCTGTTCACATTACGTTTTGCCAAAGTGGGCTAACCCCACAAATAGTACGGGACTATCTGGCCCTGCAAAATAGCAGGGTTAGCCGGGCAATTGCGGGGTTAGCCGGGCAATTGTGGTGCTAAGCTGCGTAGTGTGAATCCGAACCGGGCTAAGGAGAAGCGGGGCTAAGCAACAGCCAATCACAGACAGCGTGGTCGTGTGGTCGTGAATTTGCATTTATCGCGCGCTATGCATGCAGTTCACGTTACGCATGCATGCAGTTCACGTTACGCATGCATGCAGTTTACGTTACGCATAAATTTAGCGCGCGGGTTTTTCCCCTTCATTTAGTCGAAAGGCGCATGCGCGGTAGCAAAAGCATTAATATTCATGAGCTATCGAATAGTCCGGGGCTAAGGCGAACGTAGTGTGAATCGCGTGAAATTTCTTAACCCCGGCTAAGCACATAGTCCGGGGTTAAGAAAATAGATGTGAACAGCAAACAAAATAGTATGGGGTTAAGGATAGTATGGGGTTAAGGATAGTCCGGGGTTAAGAAAAATAGATGTGAAAAGGGTATTACGCAGTATTATATCCCGCGCACAATTATATCAGCGCGCATTTATTGTAATGCGCATTACCTTTTATTGACCGTGAGACGTCACAATGCTTATCAGTAAATATTTTATTTAGATTTTGTATGACGTAAGTTAAGTCTAAAATGCGATTTGAATACGAGATAAGTAAATTACAATAACCATTTACTTAGTAAATGTCTTACTTATGCTAAGTATTGAATCGAATACCGGTCCTGGGGAGTTGAAGATATATATATATATATATAACAAATAAATCATTTATCAATCAATCTATCAGGCTATAGTTCATCAAGACGTTGGACATAGCCCTCCTCATAACATTTCCATTCTCGTTTGTCTATAGCTATCCTAGTCCAAGAGATCATTTAGACTTTCAACAAATATAGCATTACAACCAATGGCATACATTGTGAATAGTGCCATGGGAAATGCGAGTTGAAAGAAAATAACTGCCTAAAAATGTGTAAATGTTTAAATTGTCAGTTTGGTATGCAAATAAGTAGGGATATAAGAAAAATATACCCCATGATTCCCACCCCACCCCACCACCGCGAGAAGCCCTTGAGCTGGCTGGGGCAGATGAGAGGATGCCCATGGGAAATTATCGCATGGACTTTTTGATAGTATTTGCATGCCCCCTCCTTTCATCTAACCAATTTAAATTTTTTATTTTTTTATTTACAGCAGTTTGTGAAGTGTGATTATTTTGTACTGATCTTGAATTGATTTTTCAAAGACATTAACATACTCGATACAATTTTGATAAGACAAAATTACACGAAAGCAAATCTATTATTCACCTTTTTACAGTTTACATTACAGTTAGACTTTCTGTTTAATTTTGTCTACCCTGTACTTTAATTTCATTGAAAAATGTATGAAAATCTACTTGAACTCACTGTAAATGTAGACTATACAATGCTTTCGAATATGTTGACGACTCGACAAGTTCAACCAAGTCTTCTTCGTCCAAGCACTTCATCCCGGACAGATTTAGCCGCTGCAGGTTCTTGGTTTGTTCTCTGATCAGTAGACCCAGTCCTCTCATCGTCTCTCTCGATACACTCTGCTTCTCTGATGGGAGTGAGTCCGATGCTGTAAGGTCGATGTGTGTAAGCTGCTGTCCTCCGGTCCGACGAAGACAAGCCGTGATCTGAGCTACGTCTCTCTCTGCATCATCGATAGTGATACGAATATCTCTCAAGCCAGGAAGCGATGAGAGCAGACCTTTATAGCTTTGTGACGTCACTCTCTCAGCTGATAGCTTTGTGACGGATGGAAGCTCAGGAGGAGATGGAGGGAAACTGAGAGAAGAGTCTGAAATGGTAAGATGGTTCAATGAGGTGAAGGATCTGAGACAGGACCACATTCTGGCAGTCATCACAGTAGATAGCTGGCATTTCTTTACGAGGAGTCGACGCTCGTCCTTGAATTAGAACAGATAATGAAATACAGAGAGACTAAATGGTTACTGAATCACGTTAATGCTGTAATGCGAAACCGGGTACATAGTGAGACCCCCCCCCCCCCTTTTTTTTTTTTTTTATTATATCTTAACGGCGGACATTAAATTAATAATTATAACCACAGTATACATAATTGACTGGTAGGGCGAGCAGCGATATAGGGAAAATGATAACGAGGGAAAATGTAACTTATGATTTTAAAAAATCTTTAATCCAGTTAGTATATGTTATTTAATATAGCGTAGGTTGCACCTCGTTAACATAAAATAATGGTAATTGTCATATTATACCTTTTTTTCCTCGAGCCGTCCAGTCTTAGTGTTTGGATAGGGTACGTAAAAATACGCTAATCAGGTGGGCTGTATAACGTACAGACCACCTTATAATTTCGTTAGAATTGCCTTTATTTATTTATCAGGTGGGCTGTATATCGTACAGACCACCTTATAATTTCGTTAGAATTGCCTTTATTTATTTATTTATTTATTTATTATATATTTTTCTTATTTCTAACCACTTTTTTGTTGGCAAGATAACTTGGAAATGACTCCATCAAATGCCTTGAAATTTGGCACACATATGTATAGGCATATGTACAAAGCACAAAAACGTTTTCAACATTGACCTTCACTGATGACGTCATCTAGGCGCCATTTTGTAAAATTTTACGAAAGTCAACTCATGATCATATCTTCATAACCAAAAGGTATTTCTCATCCATATTTATTATGATCAAGGTCAATATCCGTCCGGTCAATTTCAGGTCAAAAAACGCGCGCATGCGCGTACGTCCGCGCGACAATGCGCGCGCAAAATTTCAAAATGCTCAAAATCGTCTCAAATTAATTTTGCCTACGTTTCAGGCCATTTTAAGCATTTTGCAAAAAAAAAACGTGCACACGCACATGCGCGCGCGTTTTCGTGCGTACTGGTATTTTCCAACATAGAATCGCCAATTTTTCTCTGTCATCATATTTGGCACATTTTTTCAAGCATTTTGATATCTTGTTCACCTTTTTCTGACCATTGATAACGGAATGAGCGTCCGTTTAAGATAATTTCCGTGCGTGCGAGCTCTTGTAATACATAGCATACAAGGGCAAAAACATGCCTATACAAAATCCATTGTAGCGCTTTAGGATGGAAGGTGAACCCAATTTTTTTTCCATATTTTAATAGAGTAAGAATTGGAGATATGATTTTATGTCTCATTTGACACTCAATTAACTCATGACGTCATCATAATGGCCTCCCAACTCAAAATTTCAATTTGCATATTATGACGTCAGCATATTTCTGGAAAATTGACTGTATCTCTGTAAATATTGATCGATTTTCTTCCAAATTTTGATATGATCTAGCTTAGAAAATTCTCTACAAATGTAGTTGCCATAATACTTCATTTTGACAAAGGCATCATGGCGTATTTTTGCGATTAAAGGTGGCATGTCAATTTTTCACATTTTGCGTGTATTCTCTAGGGGACATGACTTTTTCTCAAAACTGGATTCTACATCCTGTCTTTTGCGAGCAATATCTCCGTCGTTTTAGCTTTGTTTTCGCTGAGCTTTGAGGATGTTGTAGCTGAGACAATAAGCTATCACAAGTGTGCCCTTTATTTTTCGATCAGATGCCGGGATCATGCTTATATCTCACTTGCAAAGTGGGATTTGATAATTCCATTTTCCGTTTACGTGTAATCGCTATGGGAAATGTTTTGGTATATCGGTAACGCACTTGACTTCCGACCTCGAGGTCCCTGGTTCGAGTCCGGACGTCTCCAACAATTTTTTTTCTTCACTTTTTTTTCTTTTTGACCTTTCACTATACCATCTCCTTTGAATATTAAAACACGTAGTATCGCAAATAATGTACTAAACAACTATATTTACTTTATTATTACCCTATTATCACTTGATCCATTACTTTTTGCGTGTAGTCCCTATGGGAGATGACTTTTTCTCAAATCTGGATTCTACTTTCCGGTCTTTTGCAAGCAATATCGCCGTTATTTCCGCTTTGTTTTTGTTGATTTTGGAGTATGTTGTAGCTGAGACTATATGCTATCTAACTGTCCCCTCATTTTTTTCAATCAGATGTCATCATGGTCTGTTGATGATGATCATCAACATCATCATGATCATGATCATCATCATCATCATCGTCATCACCGTTACTATCAAGATCATCATCATGATCATCATTGTCTACATGTCTATATAACTTCTCCCTTTCTCAATACATTAAATATTATAATCTATCATAAGACTTGAAGACAGACCACCTAATTCGTCCTCGTGACGAATTAAATTCTAGTTTATTTATTATTATCAGGTGGGCTGTATGTAATACAGAACACCTTATGTTTTCGTTTTTTTGTTAGCAGGATAACTTGAAAATGGTTCAATCAATTGCCTTGAAATTTGGCACACATATTTATTGGCATGAGGAAAGAGCACAGTAAGGTTTTCAACCTTGACCTTGACTGAAAACGTTATCTAGGCGCCATTTTGTGAAAATCAACATATGGGTCCCGTATTATAAAACAGTTACCGTAGCGGTAAGTGCTCATTTGAGCGGTAAGTCTCAAAAGCAGCGGTAACTTTAAGATAAACGGTAAATATCCGTTGCATAAAAACTTACCGCTGGACTTGAGCGGTAAGTCTATAAAGATCAGCGGTAAGTCTATAAAGATCAGCGGTAACATTACCGCTACCCTCTGAGCTTGCGGTAACACTACCGTAACTATGGCTGCGATACTGGCTGTGTTGCAGCGTCGTGGATATGAAAGGGCGAGGAGGAGGGAGCGGATCTTCAGGGATCGCGGCCAGCCGTTGGAGTTGGGGGATGGTGACATTTTCCGGAAGTACCGGTTTACTAGGGATGGTTGTATGCATGTTATCAATTTGATTCGGCCCCTGTTGCAGCACGACACCCAACGGAATCAGGCACTTCCCCCAGAGCTGCAAGTTTTCATAGTTTTGAATTTTTATGCAACGGGGGCAGTGCTTGATTCCACGGCCACGATTCATGGCATCACCCGCTCAACAGCATCCAGGGTAATTCACCGTGTGTCAGTGACCCTCGGCACACTGAAACATGAGGTAAGTCAATACATTTTTCTTTAATAAAGCAAAGAGAAGACGAAAATACAGTCTGTCTAAAAATTGTATTTTGAATTTTCAATCAGCAAATTAATAAGACTAAGATGAAAAAGAACTCTATTTTTGTCATGCATGACATGCATATACTAAAAATACAATGCATTTTATAATGAACACATGAAGACCTATTTCAGATAAATTTATATGTTTAATTAATCTTAGACGACCAAGCAATGACATGACATAGGTCTATGCAGCGGTCTGACAATTTAGTGGTTGCCATGGGACAGAGCCCGTGACTGTGCCGGCCGGGCGGGAGGCTGGGGCAGCGCTGGCGCGGTCGGTTAGTTGGCCGAGCCTAGCTGCCTGTCTACTACTGTCACTGCAGTCTCTGTGTAGTAGTCTGTAGACCTATAGTATCATTTTATTAGTGGTCATATAATCAAACAATAGCTACGTCTAATAAAGAATTCATAATAATAAAGACATCTTTATCCAAACTTCCTTCCCCAAGTTAGCGAGAGTGCAAGTGCTAGATGCTAGCGCTAGCGCTAGTATATTACTATTTTGCACGTAGTCCTAGGTATATTGATTTGTGTAGAGTCGCCCATAAATTGGCGTGATATGATGCGAGCTTGATTGTATGAATCGTGTACCTATGACCCTTCATATAGGTATATATGTCAAAACAAATTTCTTACTGAATGATGATTGCATGATGAATGACTGTCATGACGAAAACAGCACCCTTTCTAATGCACAAAACGAGGAGTCTCTCATCACATTCACATGACCAGAGGCAGAGGCAAATGTTGCATGCACACATAATACGTACTCTAAATTGAATCAGCTGAGCCCAGAGTATGGAAAGCTATATGCCAATCGATAGATATTTTAACGTCTTCAATTTCCAATTTCATCATTTCCTCTTTTTGCACAGATATCAAATAGACTTAATGATAAATTTATATGCACATACACAGCAGTAAAAAATACAACATAATTAAACTACCGTCACAAAAAAAAAACTCACAACAAAATGGTTTAAAAAAAATATAGTAAAACAATACTGCTATATATAATAAAGAAAATGATAATAATAACGATTGATGAAAAGACAAAAAAAACAAAAAAAAACACAACTGTCATGATTATATTAAGAGGAAGAACGTAGATTCAAACAAGATTCTCCCCGGAGAAGCATAAACTAATAAGTAAATAATAAATAACAGGAGAAAAGAGAGAGAGAGAGAGAGAGAGAGAGAGAGCTATATAGAGGCCCGGGAAGAGAGAGACGAGGGGTATAGAAAG
The DNA here is from genome assembly GCF_000002235.5 of Strongylocentrotus purpuratus. Lineage (NCBI taxonomy): Eukaryota > Metazoa > Echinodermata > Echinoidea > Camarodonta > Strongylocentrotidae > Strongylocentrotus > Strongylocentrotus purpuratus. The sequence continues at coordinate 51,792,761 of NW_022145606.1, read as the reverse complement.
AAAAGAGATCAGTTTTTAAGAATAGATAGTTATAGGAATAGTTAGTTGCATCACCATTAATAGCATAACTATGAATATGTTCATGAATTCGAGTACAGCCAAAGAAAACTTGCACTCTCTCTCATAATTTTTTTTTTAATCACTTCACAAACTTCTTCAGATATTTCACATACTTTTCTCAACACTTGATTGAAAGAAAGAAAGTTCATGTCCAATTCTCTGAATATTAAATGTATTCGTAGGAGATAAATATTTATTCATATAATTTACAATGTGATAAAGATTACATTTCTTGATATAACATCGTTTCTGTCTATAATAATAAATTCTGGTGAATTTCAGCATAGCTGTATAAATATAATGACGATGAATAAAATATACGTCAATTTACATTTCAAAAGTTTGCGCATGAATTAGACTTGTATTGTATACATAACATATGAAGATCTGCAACATGGAATTATTGATTTTTGTTTTCTTTCTGCATCTCCAATTCACACTTCAGATAATCAAGTTTCCAACGACGATGGAAGAAGTCAACAGAGCCCAAGTGGATTTCTTCAACATATCAGGCTTTCCCCAGGTCATAGGAGTGGTCGACGGAACACACATTAGACTAAATGGAGCTCCCTTGGGCCCTGGCGAGCACGTCTATATGAACAGAAAAAGATATTACTCCATCAACACCCAAATAATTTGTGATACCAATTACAAGATCATAAACATTTTGGCACGCTGGCCAGGCAGCACTCACGACAGCAGGATATTTCAGGTAAATCCATAATATTTTTATTCTAAAATTTCCTATGTAACCCACTTTTGTTTTTAATGCCTCCATGAAAACATATATTGACATACATGTAAATCATTGAAAATGATGTCAAATGTTTGTTACAAATGCTACAAAATAATTGTGAAGCTAAGATCTTACAATTTTTAATAATTTTTCAAAATGTGTATATGCAAGAGAATGCAATAAATATCAAAGGTCAAGGGGCACCTATTCTACCATATTATGTTCATTCTTATAATGATTCTTCCTTTATACAGAACAGCAGAGTTGGACAGACTTTTGAAGATCTACAACAGCATGGTCTACTTCTTGGAGATTCGGGTTACGCTTTAAGACCATACCTGATGACACCAGTGCTAAATCCAAGGACTCCTGCAGAACAGGCTTACAATAGGTATGTACTACAAGAAACATTTCAATGCATATTTGTATCTACAATTAAAAAAGAAAGTGAATGAATGTATGCCATTTTAGACATCAAAGCAATACCATGATGTCAATTTGCCAATCACATCTCTTAATTAGCAGGATGAGTGTTCATGAATACCATTTGGCCCAGAAGAGCTACAGGTAAACAAGAAAATTACTCATATATGTGACTTACTTCCTTTTGACAATGTATAGGTTAGATGTATAGCACTGTAGTTAGATGTACATGTATTTTCATAGTCTAATAGACTTCCCAATAATTCTTTGTTTTTAATTTGTTATACTTCAATTCCTTTACTCTGCAGAGCACATGCTACAACGAGAGTGAGAATCGAACAAGTCAACGGCCAACTTAAGCACAAATTCAGGTGCTTACTGAATGGTATGCAAATGGCACCCAGAAGAGCGTGCAAGATCATCACTGCATGCGCCGTATTACACAATGTGGCTAAAGATTTGAAGCAGCCTGATGAAGTAGACTTTGGTATTGAACAACATGAACACGAACCAGACAGGGACGACCACATTGTAGACAACGGCTTAGCCATCAGAAACACTATTATTGCCAATTATTTCCACTAGATTTTTATGATGAAGACTTCTATATACTGTAACCAAGAATCTTTTTCAACATTCACTGTCACTGACCTTATTGTTTATCTATATTTTATATCATTCAAACATACTTATTTTTAGGGTGGACTTCCCCTGCTTTAAAACACCATTTTGGGTCATCTATAAGTTGACACATAAATTCTTTTTATTGCTGCACTATTTAGTTGTGACAATATTGTTGAAGTATACTTGTACTATATAACTCAAGTGGTAGTAATCTTCTGTTTGCATTGAGAATCTTAATCAATTCAGTACTGCATTCAACCGGGGGGGGGGGGATTAATTGCTAAGGTAGCACCAAGCCAAAATTCAAATTTCACGGAATCGCCGGGCTAGGGCATGTTCTGCTGACCTGCCAATATTCATATTGTTTTATAAATTTGTATATGAATGTGACATCATATTCAAGGCCCTCTTTCAATGAAGTGTGTAAGATATCCTTAAGATTGGCCTCATAACATTGTTATCTTTAGATGCAGTTAATTTACAGTATAATATATGGGAAGAGTTTATCTCCTGAATTTGTAATTTGTTCTATTCAGAAGCAGGCCACATATTTAATCCAAACCTGACTGGGGGGGGGGGGGTCCCGTGGAACGCTCATGCATAGTCAATTCATTTTTAATAACGACATATTCATATTAGATTTCTGGGAAACCTAATTTCCTTAGTTCCAAAATGCACAATGATATAATCTTTTTGAATACTGAAAGGTAAAGTTATCATGAATAAGAACAAAATTAACATGGAATTTGCAAAACAAACAAAGTAACAATTTTAAACCTCTTTTTGATTAAAGACAAATAATTCGAAAACGTGAAGCGCACGCTTCATGACTAATAACTTTTCCTCCTCTATCTCCAAAAGTCTCTCTTCATAACAGCTGATTGGCTTTTTGGTGTCTTTGGCCGTGCTATCCCCTACTAGAACAGGCTGGTCTATTGGTGGTCCGGCACTGCTGGCTGCACTAGTACTGGTATGTGGGTCCCGGGCCGGCACAGATATGCCACCCACCATGGTGTTAACCATCATGGCCACAGCCATGGCATTTTCTGCTGTCTGTATGCATATAACAATAAAGATTGCCTTGATTGAGTTTTAAAGAACTATAGAACTATACTGTCTAAATGTTGTTATTATTATTTTATTTATTAAAATTCTGTGATAAAAAGAGAACAATGTCAGTAAGGGTTTTATCTAATCATCAATATGTTTGAAAAAAAGGTTTAAAACACCCCCCTAAAAAAAATATTTAAAAAAATGTAAGAAAAAAAATTGTTGTACCGTACACCATCAGTGAGGATTTTGTTTTTGTTAAACAAAAAAATTACCATATACCCGTATTGAAAATGCCTCACATAAAAATACATGCCACATTTGAATCTCATGTTCAATGGGATAAATTTTTCAAATAGAGTTAGGGGGTAGGGTGGTCAACATAACATTGACACTTTGAAGGTCGTCAACTAAATTAAGTAATATAGTGGTAAGCATTTCAATACCATCTACAATTCAAGATAAACCCTGATTAGGCCTGGGTATTTTTGAAGTTCTCAGAGTTAGGGAAAGGGCTCCCCCGCCCCCTTCCCTGAGATTTCGGCCAGCGATGCAGACATATCGTGCAAAGTGTTGAGGAGGGGGGTGGGGGTACTTGTTCCCCCCCCCCCCCCCTTGGCTCAGTTAGGGTTAAACCAAAGATGTACATATTCACAAGTCATGTATATTTTTATGTTTGTTTGTACTCTCATACCCAGAGAGGGGGTCAATCAAATTCTACAAATTTTACCTGTGACATTTGGCTCGAAGGGAGAGCTAGGTATCCAGCCTCCTCTTCTGGCCCCAGAATGCCCTCCACACTCTCCTCCACCATTGCCTCCAGTACTGCCTCGTGCTTCTCATTATATTCCACTAGTGGTCCACCTCCTAATGATCCAAAGTCAAAGACATAAATGTTAACTTCTTACCATAAATTTTACGAAATGTTAATATCGATCGTACAGTTAAAGAGAGATCTTGGATTAGGTCGTGATGGTTAATAATCTACACCAAATAAGTGTAAGTTGTGATTTGCGGTTTAGTGGTGGTTATTTTACCCGACTGCTAAAAAAGCACGAGTGCTTATTAGTAACCGACGACTTTAGGTCCTATCTAAGGGACCTTGGTAATGAGGAATAATGCCTTAATACCAAAGGACACTAGTGCATCGACGACATGGTTTCGAACCTAGGTCGTCGGATTATGAGACCACCAATCTACCAACCAAGTCTCCTGATAATAATAAACCCCTTTACTAATTCAATACTCTTCTTGACAGGCTACTCTAGAGTATTTTTTATTGAAATAGGATATACCATGCAAAGCATGCTATCTTTTTAAAGAGAAATAAAAATAAAAAAAAGCCTAGCATTCAAACACTAGGCTGTTGTCCTAAGTCATGAATGTTGATATGATAAATTAAAGATAATTTGTTAATGCATGTACAATTTATGATGACCTATGGTGGTACAGTAGATACTAATAGCAGATGGAATCCCACCATTTTAAAAACTTGTTTTTTTATTGCACAAATGCTTTCTTACTTTTTAACTTTTCCAAAGCACAGGTAACTATTGGTGATAAATTACATGTGGAAGGAGTATGAAAGAAAGGTACCTTTTACAGTTTTATCTGTTACACAATAAAGACAGCTTAATTTACCTGTCTTGTTCTTTGCGTCCCGGTACTTTCGGGCCTTAGCCGCCATTTCATTCCAGGTAAGACGCAAGTCCTTTACTGTTCTACCTGGTTGGAGTCCCTGGGCCTCTAGGGATACGAGCCCTAGGGCCCATGCATCCTCTTTTCGTTTTTTGATCTACAAATTCAAGAATAAAAAGTACAATGTAAATTGGAACCTACTCAAGTTTGCTTTAATTATATGCAATAGATGATTAACATATTAATTCACCCTTACTTATTTTGAAAGAATACTCTCATATGGTAGCATCCAACTGTCTCCAAAGACAGTGGACTGCATTCTGTCTTGGGCATCAGGAAAAATGAAAACCCAAACATCATTTTCGGTATACTTATTAGAAGAAAAGTTGAAAGAAGGAAAAATTAAAATAAGTTAGATAAAGAGACTCTTTATTCAAATTCGAAATCATAGTTATGTCCTGGAAATTTTATTAAATAGATCTGCATTGGATTTTACAAACCTTTTCCACACAGTTCCCCGCTTTGCCGAACAAAGCTTGCCGGTTCTTTTTCACGTAGTCTGCCAGGCAGCGGACATCCCGATCTGTCAAATTCGGCCTGCGTTTCACCATTTCCTAGAATGAAGAAACAAAATTAAAAAACTAATGAGAAGCCAGAATTTTTTTTTAAATGAGTTCTGTTAAATCAAATTTGACGGTATCAAACCCTTTTAAACACAAGATTGTTGTTCGGTTTTGTTACTCGATCAGTATAGGGCCTCGATCTATAGACTCATGCAGTATCTCAATATTTCTACTAGTATAGGTCCAAAACCTGCCAATTAAATTACCACTATTTAACTTTTAAATATAGACTAGACTCTACATTTAGTTACTGCATTTTACAATATATTATTATTATTATTATTATTATTATCAATAACTATTATTATTATTTATCAATTGAAAAATAAATTAAAGTTTAAGGAGTTTGCTTAGACTAGACCACTCAATACTCACAATAGACAATTACTAGGGCCTAAAATACTAATAATAGTAAAAGATTTACTTTTTCAACCAATGTAGATCTATGTATGAGTAAAAGCTAGTCTATGCTATAGTTTACTACTTAATCATGTTAATATTATTGGGTTCTGTAAATCTACACTCGGTTTATAGATCTAGACCTTACTCAGTCCGACTCTTGAGTCTGAGAAATAAAAAACTCCCCCCCCCCCCCCGCAAACTTACATTAGGGAGGGGCTTTTCCAACTCCCTGCTTACATGTAGTCGATCTAGATTATAGTTTATACAGCTCAGTATATCGTTATATTTCATGCCCCTGTTAATCGCCGGCCCAATCGCCGGCCCAATTATCCCTCAGCTCTCACACTTGACATGCACACATTGTGACACTAGACATAGTCTAGGGTCTATACTATTTTAAGTAGTATCTAATTATAGATCTACTACTAGTCTGAAGCTGAATAAAGTTGAAATTATAATTGAGAGTCTTTATAATTATAGACTGGAAATTGGAATGAAGTTGAAATTCTAATCGACTTGTCTTATCGAGAGTCTTAATTTTATCTAGATATGTCTAATTGAGAGTCTAGTATTTTACATTTTTAGAATGATATTAGACTCTATGAGGTAATTGCAAGTTGTTTACCCTTAAACAACTTTAAATCATCGGGTATTGTAGATAAACGAATGTTCAAACACCACCCACTCTAGTCATGCTAGTATTAGTAGTGGAATGTCAGATTATGCTACCCAGCTCCTCCGGGGAGCTCAGTACTCTAGTCGCCGCTGGCTTCTGAAAGCACGTACGGCTGCGGAGACTGACGTAAACATTAAAATTAAACCCGAGTACGATGGCAAATACTGTCTGAGTAAAGGATGCAAGTTTATTGCCAGTACTAATAAATTTATCAATATGTATAGCAGAATGAATATGCTATTTCGATTAACACATAAAAATGATTAAAGTCAAGAAATACGTACGATATGCGATAATTGTAGATTGGCAGCAGCCGTCTTCGGTGTTTATCTCAGTGGCTATAATCTAGCAGACGACGTGTATTGCGCATGCGCTAAAATTTCTGGCTCGTCCAAGAAGACCATTCGCGGGTTTTTCTTATATTAGTTAATATCGGTTTTATGCAACGGATATTAAGCTCCGATGGTAGTTACCATTGATGGTAACTACCATAATAGTAACTCGGGGAGTTACTATTATGGTAAGTCAAAAGGTTTATAATACGGGGCCATGATCATATCTTCATAACGGAAAGTTTCTTCTCATTCATATTTATCATGATCAAGGTCAATATCAGTCCGGTCAATTTCAGGTCCAAAAACGCGCGCGTACGCCATTATTAGCAATGGCCTTTTATAAAGAGTCGCGCGCACGCGCATGCGCGCGCGTTTTCGTTTGTCACGGCCGAACGCAAAATAATTTCTCCCGGGTATCTTTTGACACAGTATTCCTCATATTTTTCCGAACAATTTGATACCATGTTTATCTCCTTACGACCATTATTGAGGGAATGAGCGTCCGTTCAAGATAAATGTCCGTGTGCGCGAACTCTTGTAATACATAGCATATATGGGCAACAACATGCCTATATAAAACCCTTATGGCTCTTTGGAATGGACGGGAACCCTCAATTTTTGTTCATATTCGGATAGAGTATGAGTGGGAGATGTGATTTCATGTCTCATTTGGCCATTAAGTATATCGTGTCATCATCATATTGACCTTGGAACTCAAAATACGAATTTGCATAATTATTATGACGTCAGCATATTTATGGAAAAATTGATTGTATCTCTGTAAATATTTATTGAATCTCTTCCTAATGTTGATATCTTGTAGTTGAGGCGATTATCTACAAGATCACTGCACATTATTTTTCATTGTGATGACGTCATCATAGTGAAAATTGCGATTAAAGCTAACTGGACAGATTTGCTTAATTTGCGTGTTAAGCCTATGGGAGGTGCCAATTTCGTTCAAATCATGGATCTACATGACATTAATCTTTGAGCCCTATCTAGCTCATTTGTGCTCTATGTTCTCCCAAATGTTGGTATGTTATAGCTGAGACTATGGGCTATAAAAGTTGTGCCTTTTGTTTTTTAATCAGATGGTGGGATCATGTCAACATTTTCAATTGAAAGTTGAAATTGCAAATTTCTGTAGAACTTTGCGTAGTTAGTAATACGTGGATTACGTCACGATTTCTCTTTATCAGGTGGGCTGTATGTAATACAGAACACCTTAATATGTTTTCGTTAGAATATTTTTCTTATTTTGACCCACTTTTTTGTTAGCAGGATAACTTGAAAATGGCTCAATCAATTGCCTTGAAATTTGGCACACATATTTATTGGCATGAGGAAAGAGCACAGTAAGGTTTTCAACCTTGACCTTGACTGAAAACGTTATCTAGGCGCCATTTTGTGAAAATCAACATATGATCATATCTTCATAACGGAAAGTTTCTTCTCATTCATATTTATCATGATCAAGGTCAATATCAGTCCGGTCAATTTCAGGTCCAAAAACGCGCGCGTACGCCATTATTAGCAATGGCATTTTATAAAGAGTCGCGCGCACGCGCATGCGCGCGCGTTTTCGTTTGTCACGGCCGAACGCAAAATAATTCCTCCCGGGTATCTTTTGACACAGTATTCCTCATATTTTCCGAACAATTTGATACCATGTTTATCTCCTTACGACCATTATTAAGGGAATGAGCGTCCGTTCAAGATAAATGTCCGTGTGCGCGAACTCTTGTAATACATAGCATATATGGGCAACAACATGCCTATATAAAACCCTTATGGCTCTTTGGAATGGACGGGAACCCTCAATTTTTGTTCATATTCGGATAGAGTATGAGTGGGAGATGTGATTTCATGTCTCATTTGGCCATTAAGTATATCGTGTCATCATCATATTGACCTTGGAACTCAAAATACGAATTTGCATAATTATTATGACGTCAGCATATTTATTGAAAAATTGATTGTATCTCTGTATATATTTATTGAATCTCTTCCTAATGTTGATATCTTGTAGTTGAGGCGATTATCTACAAGATAACTGCACATTATTTTTCATTGTGATGACGTCATCATAGTGAAAATTGCGATTAAAGCTAACTGGACAGATTTGCTTAATTTGCGTGTTAAGCCTATGGGAGGTGCCAATTTCGTTCAAATCATGGATCTACATGACATTAATCTTTGAGCCCTATCTAGCTCATTTGTGCTCTATGTTCTCCCAAATGTTGGTATGTTATAGCTGAGACTATGGGCTATAAAAGTTGTGCCTTTTGTTTTTTAATCAGATGGTGGGATCATGTCAACATTTTCAATTGAAAGTTGAAATTGCAAATTTCTGTAGAACTTTGCGTAGTTAGTAATACGTGGATTACGTCACGATTTCTCTTTATCAGGTGGGCTGTATGTAATACAGAACACCTTATGTTTTCGTTAGAATATTTTTCTTATTTTGACCCACTTTTTTGTTAGCAGGATAACTTGAAAATGGCTCAATCAATTGCCTTGAAATTTGGCACACATATTTATTGGCATGAGGAAAGAGCACAGTAAGGTTTTCAACCTTGACCTTGACTGAAAACGTTATCTAGGCGCCATTTTGTGAAAATCAACATATGATCATATCTTCATAACGGAAAGTTTCTTCTCATTCATATTTATCATGATCAAGGTCAATATCAGTCCGGTCAATTTCAGGTCCAAAAACGCGCGCGTACGCCATTATTAGCAATGGCATTTTATAAAGAGTCGCGCGCACGCGCATGCGCGCGCGTTTTCGTTTGTCACGGCCGAACGCAAAATAATTCCTCCCGGGTATCTTTTGACACAGTATTCCTCATATTTTCCGAACAATTTGATACCATGTTTATCTCCTTACGACCATTATTAAGGGAATGAGCGTCCGTTCAAGATAAATGTCCGTGTGCGCGAACTCTTGTAATACATAGCATATATGGGCAACAACATGCCTATATAAAACCCTTATGGCTCTTTGGAATGGACGGGAACCCTCAATTTTTGTTCATATTCGGATAGAGTATGAGTGGGAGATGTGATTTCATGTCTCATTTGGCCATTAAGTATATCGTGTCATCATCATATTGACCTTGGAACTCAAAATACGAATTTGCATAATTATTATGACGTCAGCATATTTATTGAAAAATTGATTGTATCTCTGTATATATTTATTGAATCTCTTCCTAATGTTGATATCTTGTAGTTGAGGCGATTATCTACAAGATAACTGCACATTATTTTTCATTGTGATGACGTCATCATAGTGAAAATTGCGATTAAAGCTAACTGGACAGATTTGCTTAATTTGCGTGTTAAGCCTATGGGAGGTGCCAATTTCGTTCAAATCATGGATCTACATGACATTAATCTTTGAGCCCTATCTAGCTCATTTGTGCTCTATGTTCTCCCAAATGTTGGTATGTTATAGCTGAGACTATGGGCTATAAAAGTTGTGCCTTTTGTTTTTTAATCAGATGGTGGGATCATGTCAACATTTTCAATTGAAAGTTGAAATTGCAAATTTCTGTAGAACTTTGCGTAGTTAGTAATACGTGGATTACGTCACGATTTCTCTTTATCAGGTGGGCTGTATGTAATACAGAACACCTTATGTTTTCGTTAGAATATTTTTCTTATTTTGACCCACTTTTTTGTTAGCAGGATAACTTGAAAATGGCTCAATCAATTGCCTTGAAATTTGGCACACATATTTATTGGCATGAGGAAAGAGCACAGTAAGGTTTTCAACCTTGACCTTGACTGAAAACGTTATCTAGGCGCCATTTTGTGAAAATCAACATATGATCATATCTTCATAACGGAAAGTTTCTTCTCATTCATATTTATCATGATCAAGGTCAATATCAGTCCGGTCAATTTCAGGTCCAAAAACGCGCGCGTACGCCATTATTAGCAATGGCATTTTATAAAGAGTCGCGCGCACGCGCATGCGCGCGCGTTTTCGTTTGTCACGGCCGAACGCAAAATAATTCCTCCCGGGTATCTTTTGACACAGTATTCCTCATATTTTCCGAACAATTTGATACCATGTTTATCTCCTTACGACCATTATTAAGGGAATGAGCGTCCGTTCAAGATAAATGTCCGTGTGCGCGAACTCTTGTAATACATAGCATATATGGGCAACAACATGCCTATATAAAACCCTTATGGCTCTTTGGAATGGACGGGAACCCTCAATTTTTGTTCATATTCGGATAGAGTATGAGTGGGAGATGTGATTTCATGTCTCATTTGGCCATTAAGTATATCGTGTCATCATCATATTGACCTTGGAACTCAAAATACGAATTTGCATAATTATTATGACGTCAGCATATTTATTGAAAAATTGATTGTATCTCTGTATATATTTATTGAATCTCTTCCTAATGTTGATATCTTGTAGTTGAGGCGATTATCTACAAGATAACTGCACATTATTTTTCATTGTGATGACGTCATCATAGTGAAAATTGCGATTAAAGCTAACTGGACAGATTTGCTTAATTTGCGTGTTAAGCCTATGGGAGGTGCCAATTTCGTTCAAATCATGGATCTACATGACATTAATCTTTGAGCCCTATCTAGCTCATTTGTGCTCTATGTTCTCCCAAATGTTGGTATGTTATAGCTGAGACTATGGGCTATAAAAGTTGTGCCTTTTGTTTTTTAATCAGATGGTGGGATCATGTCAACATTTTCAATTGAAAGTTGAAATTGCAAATTTCTGTAGAACTTTGCGTAGTTAGTAATACGTGGATTACGTCACGATTTCTCTTTATCAGGTGGGCTGTATGTAATACAGAACACCTTATGTTTTCGTTAGAATATTTTTCTTATTTTGACCCACTTTTTTGTTAGCAGGATAACTTGAAAATGGCTCAATCAATTGCCTTGAAATTTGGCACACATATTTATTGGCATGAGGAAAGAGCACAGTAAGGTTTTCAACCTTGACCTTGACTGAAAACGTTATCTAGGCGCCATTTTGTGAAAATCAACATATGATCATATCTTCATAACGGAAAGTTTCTTCTCATTCATATTTATCATGATCAAGGTCAATATCAGTCCGGTCAATTTCAGGTCCAAAAACGCGCGCGTACGCCATTATTAGCAATGGCATTTTATAAAGAGTCGCGCGCACGCGCATGCGCGCGCGTTTTCGTTTGTCACGGCCGAACGCAAAATAATTCCTCCCGGGTATCTTTTGACACAGTATTCCTCATATTTTCCGAACAATTTGATACCATGTTTATCTCCTTACGACCATTATTAAGGGAATGAGCGTCCGTTCAAGATAAATGTCCGTGTGCGCGAACTCTTGTAATACATAGCATATATGGGCAACAACATGCCTATATAAAACCCTTATGGCTCTTTGGAATGGACGGGAACCCTCAATTTTTGTTCATATTCGGATAGAGTATGAGTGGGAGATGTGATTTCATGTCTCATTTGGCCATTAAGTATATCGTGTCATCATCATATTGACCTTGGAACTCAAAATACGAATTTGCATAATTATTATGACGTCAGCATATTTATTGAAAAATTGATTGTATCTCTGTATATATTTATTGAATCTCTTCCTAATGTTGATATCTTGTAGTTGAGGCGATTATCTACAAGATAACTGCACATTATTTTTCATTGTGATGACGTCATCATAGTGAAAATTGCGATTAAAGCTAACTGGACAGATTTGCTTAATTTGCGTGTTAAGCCTATGGGAGGTGCCAATTTCGTTCAAATCATGGATCTACATGACATTAATCTTTGAGCCCTATCTAGCTCATTTGTGCTCTATGTTCTCCCAAATGTTGGTATGTTATAGCTGAGACTATGGGCTATAAAAGTTGTGCCTTTTGTTTTTTAATCAGATGGTGGGATCATGTCAACATTTTCAATTGAAAGTTGAAATTGCAAATTTCTGTAGAACTTTGCGTAGTTAGTAATACGTGGATTACGTCACGATTTCTCTTTATCAGGTGGGCTGTATGTAATACAGAACACCTTATGTTTTCGTTAGAATATTTTTCTTATTTTGACCCACTTTTTTGTTAGCAGGATAACTTGAAAATGGCTCAATCAATTGCCTTGAAATTTGGCACACATATTTATTGGCATGAGGAAAGAGCACAGTAAGGTTTTCAACCTTGACCTTGACTGAAAACGTTATCTAGGCGCCATTTTGTGAAAATCAACATATGATCATATCTTCATAACGGAAAGTTTCTTCTCATTCATATTTATCATGATCAAGGTCAATATCAGTCCGGTCAATTTCAGGTCCAAAAACGCGCGCGTACGCCATTATTAGCAATGGCATTTTATAAAGAGTCGCGCGCACGCGCATGCGCGCGCGTTTTCGTTTGTCACGGCCGAACGCAAAATAATTCCTCCCGGGTATCTTTTGACACAGTATTCCTCATATTTTCCGAACAATTTGATACCATGTTTATCTCCTTACGACCATTATTAAGGGAATGAGCGTCCGTTCAAGATAAATGTCCGTGTGCGCGAACTCTTGTAATACATAGCATATATGGGCAACAACATGCCTATATAAAACCCTTATGGCTCTTTGGAATGGACGGGAACCCTCAATTTTTGTTCATATTCGGATAGAGTATGAGTGGGAGATGTGATTTCATGTCTCATTTGGCCATTAAGTATATCGTGTCATCATCATATTGACCTTGGAACTCAAAATACGAATTTGCATAATTATTATGACGTCAGCATATTTATGGAAAAATTGATTGTATCTCTGTAAATATTTATTGAATCTCTTCCTAATGTTGATATCTTGTAGTTGAGGCGATTATCTACAAGATCACTGCACATTATTTTTCATTGTGATGACGTCATCATAGTGAAAATTGCGATTAAAGCTAACTGGACAGATTTTCTTAATTTGCGTGTTAAGCCTATGGGAGGTGCCAATTTCGTTCAAATCATGGATCTACATGACATTAATCTTTGAGCCCTATCTAGCTCATTTGTGCTCTATGTTCTCCCAAATGTTGGTATGTTATAGCTGAGACTATGGGCTATAAAAGTTGTGCCTTTTGTTTTTTAATCAGATGGTGGGATCATGTCGACATTTTCAATTGAATGTTAAATTTGCAAATTCTGTAGAACATTGTAGGAATTATGCATACGTCACGTTTGTCCTATTTGTGAAATTTAAACGTTAGCAATTTCCTAGTATTGAAATTAAACAAGGAAACCCCTTTACTTTCTAGATTAAAGGGCACATATCAGAAATTGCTTAAGTTGCGTGGTATGCCTATGGAAGGTGAATTTCGTTCACATCATTAATCTACATGACATTGTTTTTTAGCAGTATCTCGCTTATTTTTGCTCTATTTTGTCTCAAATTTTAGTAGACCAGCCCACCTATACTTGTTCCAAACAAGTATTATATGTCTAGTCAGGTGGGCTGTATAACGTACAGACCACCTTATAATTTCGTTAGAATTGCCTTTATTTATTTATTTATTATCAGGTGGGCTGTATAACGTACAGACCACCTTATAATTTCGTTAGAATTGCTTTTATTTATTTATTATCAGGTGGGCTGTATAACGTACAGACCACCTTATAATTTCGTTAGAATTGCCTTTATTTATTTATTTATTTATTATCAGGTGGGCTGTATAACGTACAGACCACCTTATAATTTCGTTAGAATTGTCTTTATTTATTTATTATCAGGTGGGCTGTATATCGTACAGACCACCTTATAATTTCGTTAGAATTGCCTTTATTTATTATTATTAAATATTTTTCTTATTTCTAACCACTTTTTTGTTAGCAAGATAACTTGAAAATGGCTCAATCAAATGCCTTGAAATTTGGCACACATATGTATAGGCATATGTACAAAGCACAAAAAAGTTTTCAACATTGACCTTCACTGATGACGTCATCTAGGCGCCATTTTGTAAAATTTTACGAAAATCAACTCCTGATCATATCTTCATAACCAAAAGGTATTTCTGATTCATATTTATCATGATCAGGGTCAATATCCGTCCGGTCAATTTCAGGTCAAATAACGCGCGCGTGCGCGTACGTCCGCGCGTCAATGCGCGCGCAAAATTTTGAAATGCTCAAAATCGTCTCAAAATCATTTTGCATACGTTTTAGGCCATTCTAAGCATTTTTTAAAAAATCGCGCACACGCGCATGCGCGCGCGTTTTCGCGCGTAAAACTATTAGACACCATAGAATCGACATTTTTTTTCTTTCATAATATTCCACATATTCTTACAAACAAATTGATACCATGTTTGTCTCTTTATGACTATAAATAATTGAATAATCGACCGTTTAACATAAAGTTCAATGCGCGCGAGCTCTTGTAATACATAGCATATATGGGCAAAAACATGCCTATGCAAAATCCATTATAGCTCTTTAGGATGCAAGGTGACCCCAATTTTTTTTCATATTTTGATAGAGTATGATTCGGAGATATTGTTTCATGTCTCATTTGACCCTCAATTAACTCATGACGTCATCATAATGGCCTCCGAACTCAAAATTTCAATTTGCCTATTATGACGTCAGCATTTTTTTGGAAAATTGATTGTATCTTTCTAAAAATTGATTAATTTTCTTCAAAATTTTGATATGTTCTAGCTGAGACAATTCTCTACAAATAAAACTGTCACAATTTTTCATTTTGACAAAGGCATCATGGCGTATTTTTGCGATTAAAGGAGGCATGCCAATTTTTTCACATTTTGCGTGTATTCTCTATGGGACATGACTTTTTCTCAAAACTTGATTCTACATTCCCGTCTTTCGCGAGCAATATCTACGTCGTGTTAGCTTCATTTACGCTGAACTCCGAATATGTTGTAGCTGAGACAAAAAGCTATTTCAAATGTACCCTTTATTTTGTCTCAATTTTTTGTTGGATCAGCCCACCTATACTTGTTCCAAACAAGTATTACAAATCTAGTATATTTTTCTTCTTTCTAACCACTTTTTTGTTGGCAAGATAACTTGGAAATGGCTCAATCAAATAATTTGAAATTTGGCACACATATGTATAGGCATATGTACAAAGCACAATAACGTTTTCAACATTGACCTTCACTGATGACGTCATCTAGGCGCCATTTTGTAAAATTTTACGAAAATCAACTCCTGATCATATCTTCATAACCAAAAGGTATTTCTGATTCATATTTATCATGATCAGGGTCAATATCCGTCCGGTCAATTTCAGGTCAAATAACGCGCGCGTGCGCGTACGTCCGCGCGTCAATGCGCGCGCAAAATTTTAAATTGCTCAAAATCGTCTCAAATTAATTTTGCATACGTTTCAGGCCATTATAAGCATTTTCAAAAATTGCGCGAGAGCACTTATGCGCGCGCGTTTTCGCGCGTACTGGTATTTTCCAACATAGAATCGCCAAACTTTCTCTGTCATCATATTTGGCACATTATTTCAAGCATTTTGATACCTTGTTCATCTTTTTCTGACCATTAATAACGGATTGAGCGTCCGTTTAAGATAATTTCCGTGCGTGCGAGCTCTTGTAATACATAGCATACATGGGCAAAAACATGCCTTTACAAAATCCATTGTCGCGCTTTAGGATGGAAGGTGACCCCAATTTTTTTTCATATTTTAATAGAGTATGATTCGGAGATATTGTTTCATGTCTCATTTGACCCTCAATTAACTCATGACGTCATCATAATGGCCTCCTTACTCAAAATACGAATTTGCATATTAAGACGTCATCATATTTATGAAATCATAATGGTCTTTAGATCGAACTCAAAATACGAATAAGCATTTATGCAGTCAACATATTTATGAAAAAAGGATTGTATCTCTGTAAATATTCATTACGAAAAGCTCTCGTTAAAACTATACCCTATCACTATAACACAAAAATCAATGTAATCTGGTGGGGTACGAACCACAACCCCAATTTCGTTTCTCTCGAACTTTGAGAGAGCTACTAATATAGTACAGGCACCTATGTATCTCTGATGGGAGTTTCACCATGTATCACTACCCCAATTTCGTTTCTCTCGTTAAAAACTTAGACAGTGCCTTGAGGCTCTGCGTGAGAGATTTTGATATTGGATTGCAGCTGGACCCTTCATCATTTTACGTAATACTAGTGTAAACAAACTCTTACTGGGGCTCTGCCTAAAAGGAAATGAGAAGTAGGAAATATATACTTTATTTGTTTTAAGATATTTTCGTGTCCAAAAGTCACTTATAATTTAGATGAAGACCATAGTGAAAGTTCAAACGAAGCAAAATAACCCATGATTGGAGGTATAACAACAATTTTAATTGTAAAAAAATAGCACTCTTTCTCCCTTATCTCTCACCCTCTATCATGCTTATCTCTCTCTCCCTCTCTCACCTCGCCAAGGTCTCGGCAGGGGGATAAAAATTGTCTAGAGCCAGTGTTTACTTTAGGCTTAGCTCTAGGTGTAGTGAAAGTACAGACCACCTTATAATTTCGTTAGAATTGCCTTTATTTATCAGGTGGGCTGTATAACGTACAGACCACCTTATAATTTCGTTAGAATTGCCTTTATTTACTTATTATTTATCAGGTGGGCTGTATAACGTACAGACCACCTTATAATTTCGTTAGAATTGCCTTTATTTATTTATTATCAGGTGGGCTGTATATAATACAGACCACCTTATGTTTTCGTTAAAATTGCCTTTATTTCTTTATTTTATTTCTAACCACTTTTTTGTTAACAAGATAACTTTAAAATGGCTCAATCAAATGCGTTGAAATTTGACACACATATGAATAGGCATATGGACAAATCACGGTAAGGTTTTTAACCTTGACCTTGACTGATGACGTTATCTAGGCGCCATTTTGTGAAATTTTCTGAAAATCAACTCATGATCATATCTTCATAACCAAAAGGTATTTCTCATTCATATTTATCATGATCAAGGTCAATATCAGTCCGGTCAATTTCAGGTCAAAAAACGCGCGCGTGCGCGTACGTCCGCGCGTCAGTGCGCGCGCAAAATTTTTAAATGCTCAAAATCGTCTCAAATTTATTTTGCATACGTTTCAGGTCATTTTAAGCATTTTATAAAAAATCGCGCGTACGAGCATGCGCGCGCGTTTTCGCGCGTAACACCATTACAAAACATAGAATCGCCATTTTTTTTTCTTTCATGATATTTCTCATATTTTTTCAAGGAATTTGATACCATGTTTATCTCTTTATGACCATTATTAACAAGATGAGCGTAAATTCAAGATAAATGTCAGTGCGCGCGAGCTCTTTTAATACATAGCATATATGGGCAAAAACATGCCTATACAAAATCCGTTATAGCTCTTTGGAATGCACCGGGATCCTCAATTTTTTTTCATATTTAGATAGAGTATGAGTCGGAAATATGATTCCATGTCTCATTTGGCCATTAAGTGTATCGTGACATCATTACAATGGCCTTGGAACTCAAAATACGAATTTGCATATTATGACGTCAGCATATTTATGTAAAATTGATTGTATCTCTGTAAATATTGATCAATTTTCTTCAAAATTTCGATATGTTGTAGCTGAGACAATTCTCTACAAGCGCAGTAATAATTATTTTTCATTTTGATGACGTCATCATAGTGAAAATTTTGATTAAAGGCCTCATGTCAAAAACTTCATAATTTGCGTGTTATGCCTATAGAAGGTGAATTTAGTTCACGTTATGAATCTACATGATATTGTTTTTTAAGAATTTGTAAGCAGTATGTCGCTTATTTTCCTCTATTTTGTCTCAAATTTTAGTTGACCAGCCCACCTATACTTGTTCCAAACAAGTATTATATGTCTAGTTATTAAATATTTTTCTTATTTCTAACCACTTTTTTGTTAGCAAGATAACTTGAAAATGGTTCGATTAAATGCCTTGAAATTTGGCACACATATGTATAGGCATATGTACAAAGCACAATAACATTTTTAACATTGACCTTCACTGATGACGTCATCTAGGCGCCATTTTGTAAAAATCAACTCATGATCATATCTTCATAACCAAAAGCTATTTCTCGTTCATATTTATTATGATCGAGGTCAATATCCGTCCGGTCAATTTCAGGTAAAAAAACGCGCGCGTGCGCGTACGTCCGCGCGTCAATGCGCGCGCAAAATTTTAAAATGCTCAAAATCGTCTCAAAATCATTTTGCATACGTTTTAGGCCATTCTAAGCATTTTATAAAAAATCGCGCACACGCACATGCGCGTGCGTTTTCGCGCGTAAAACTTTTACGCAACATAGAATCGCCATTTTTTTCTTTCATAATATTCCACATATTTTTACAAAAAAATTGATACCATGTTTATCTCTTTATGACTATTAATGACGGTATGATCGACCGTTAAACATAAATTTCCGTGCGCGCGAGCTCTTGTAATACATAGCATATATGGGCAAAAATATGCCTATACAAAATCCATTGTAGCTCTTAAAGATGCAAGATGACCTCAATTTGTTTTCATATCTTGATAAAGTATGAGTCGGAGATATGATTTCATGTCTCATTTGACCCTCAATTAACTCATGACCTCATCATAATGGCCTCCGAACTCAAAATTTCAATTTGCATATTATGACGTCATCATATATTTGGAAAATTGATTGTATCTCTGTAAATATTGATCAATTTTCTTTCAAATTTTAATATGTTCTAGCTGAGACAATTTACTACAAAAACATTCAATTCGACAAAGGAATCATGGCGTATTGTTGCGATTAAAGGAGGCATGTCAATTTTTCACTTTTTGTGTGTATTCTCTACGGGACATGACTTTTTCTCAAAACTGGATTCTACATTCCCGTCTTTCGCGAGCAATATCTCCGTCGTTTTAGCTTTGTTAAAAATGAACCATGAGTATGTTGTAGCTGAGACGATTAGCTATCTCAAATGCGCCCTTCATTTTGTCTCAAATTTTAGTTGAACCAGCCCACCTATACTTGTTCCAAACAAGTATTACAAATCTAGTCAGGTGGGCTGTATATAGTACAGACCACCTTATAATTTCGTTAGAATTGCCTTTATTTATTTATTAAATATTTTTCTTATTTCTAACCACTTTTTTGTGAACAAAATAACACGAAAATGGCTCAATCAAATGCCTTAAAATTCGGCACACAAATGTATAGGCATATGTACGAAGCTCAATAACGTTTTCAACATTGACCTTTACTGATGACGTCATCTAGGCGCCATTTTGTAAAATTTTACGAAAATCAACTCATGATCATATCTTCATAACCGAAAGCTCTTTCTCATTCATATTTATCATGATCAAGGTCAATATCCGTCCGGTCAATTTCAGGTCAAAGAACGCGAGCGTGCGCGTACGTCCGCGCGTCAATGCGCGCACAAAATTTTAAAATGCTCAAAATCGTCTTAAAATCATTTTGCATACGTTTTAGGCCATTCTAAGCATTTTATAAAAAATCGCGCACACGCGCATGCGCGCGCGTTTTCGCGCGTAAAACAATTACACAACATAGAATCGCCATTTTTTTTCCTTCATAATATTTCACATATTTTTACAAACAAATTGATGCCATGTTTGTCTCTTTAGGACTATTAATAACGGAATAATCGACCGTTTAACATAAATTTCCGTGCGCGCGAGCTCTTGTAATACATAGCATATATGGGCAAAAACATGCCCATACAAAATCCATTGTAGCTCTTCAGGATGCAAGGTGACCCCAATTTGTTTTCATATTTTGATAGAGTATGATTCGGAGATATTGTTTCATGTCTCATTTGACCCTCAATTAACTCATGACGTCATCATAATGGCCTCCGAACTCAATATTCCAATTTGCATATTATGACGTCAGCATATTTTTGGGAAATTGATTGTATCTCTGTAAATATTAATCAATCTTCTTCCAAATGTTGGTATGTTCTAGCTAAGACAATTTTCAACAAATAATACAGCCACAATTTTTCATTTTGACAAAGGCATCATGGGGTATATTTGCGATTAAAGGTGGCATGTCAATTTTTCACATTTTGCGTGTAATCTCTACGGGACATTACTTTTTCTCAAAACTGGGTTCTACATTTCCGTCTTTCGCGAGCAATATCTCCGTCGTTTTAGATTCGTTTACGCTGAACTTCGAGTATGTTGTAGCTGAGACAATAAGTTATATTATATGTGCCTTTGATGTTGTCTCAATTTTAGTTGGATCAGCCCACCTATACTTGTTCCAAACAAGTATTACAAATCTAGTTATTAAATATTTTTCTTATTTCTAACCACTTTTTTGTTAGCAAGATTACTTGTAAATGGCTCCATGAAATGCCTTGAAATTTGGCACACATATGTATAGGCATATGTACAAAGCACAGAATTTTTTTCAACTTTGACCTTGACTGATGACGTCATCTAGTCGCCATTTTGTAAAATTTTACTAAAAAAAACTCATGATCATATCTTCATAACCAAAAGGTATTTCTCATTCATATTTATCATGATCAAGGTCAATATCCGTCCGGTCAAATTCAGGTCAAAAAACGCGCGCGTGCACGTATGTCCGCGCGTCGATGCGCGCGCAAAATTTTAAAATGCTCAAAATCGTCTCAAAATCATTTTGCATACGTTTTAGGCCATTCTAAGCATTTTATAAAAAATCGCGCACACGCACATGTGTGCGCGTTTTCGTGCGTAAAACTATTGCGCAACATAGAATTGCCATTTTTTTTCTTTCATAATATTCCACATATTTTTACAAACAAATTGATAGCATGTTTATCTCTTTATGACTATTAATGACGGAATGATCGACCGTTAAACATAAATTTCTGTGCGCGCGAGCTCTTGTAATACAAAGCATATATGGGCAAAAACATGCCTATGCAAAATCCATTGTAGCTCTTTAGGATGCAAGGTGACCCCAATTTTTTTTCATATTTTGATTGAGTATGAATCGGAGATATGATTTCATGTCTCATTTGACCCTCAATTAACTCATGACGTCATCATAATGGCCTCCGAACTCAAAATTTCAATTTGCATATTACGACGTCCGCATATTTTTGGAAAATTGATTGTATCTTTGTAAAAGTTGATCGATTGTCTTCAAAATTTTGATATGTTCTAGCTGAGACAATTCTCTACAAATCCAGTGATCACGATTTTTCATTTTGACAAAAGCATCATGGCGTATTTTTGCGATTAAAGGAGGCATGTCAATTTTTCACATTTTGCGTGTATTCTCTATGGGACATGACTTTTTCTCAAAACTTGATTCTACATTCCCGTCTTTCGCGAGCAATATCTACGTCGTTTTAGCTTCATTTACGCTGAACTTCGAGTATGTTGTAGCTGAGACAAAAAGCAATCTCAAATGTACCCTTCATTTTGTCTAAATTTTTTGTTGGATCAGCCCACCTATACTTGTTCCAAACAAGTATTACAAATCTAGTCAGGTGGGCTGTATATCGTACAGACCACCTTATAATTTCGTTAGAATTGCCTTTATTTATTTATTATTATTATTATCAGGTGGGCTGTATAACGTACAGACCACCTTATAATTTCGTTAGAATTGCCTTTATCAGGTGGGCTGTATCTAATACAGACCACCTTATAATTTTGTTAAAATTGCCTTTATTATTATTTATTATTATTATTTATTTATTTTTCTTATTTCGACCCACTTTTTTGTTAGCAAGTTAACTTTGAAATGGTTTAATCAAATGCTTTGAAATTTGGCACACATATGTATAGGCATATAACAAAATCAAAATAACCTTTTCAACCTTGACCTTGACTGATGACGTCATCTAGGCGCCATTTTGTGAAAATTAACTCATGATCATATCTTCATAAAGGAAAGTCATTTCTCATTCATATTTATCATGATCAAGGTCAATATTTGTCCGGTTAATTTCATGTCCTAAAACGCGCGCGTGCGCGTACGTCCGCGCGTCAGTGCGCGCGCAAAATTTTTAAATGCTCAAAATCGTCTAAAATTTATTTTGCATACGTTTCAGGTCATATTAAGCATTTTATAAAAAATCGCGCGTACGAGCATGCGCGCGCGTTTTCGCGCGTAACACCATTACAAAACATAGAATCGCCATTTTTTTTCTTTCATGATATTTCTCATATTTTTTCAAGGAATTTGATACCATGTTTATCTCTTTATGACCATTATTAACAAGATGAGCGTAAATTCAAGATAAATGTCAGTGCGCGCGAGCTCTTGTAATACATAACATACATGGGCAAAAAAATGCCTATACACAATCCATTATAGCTCTTTGGGATGCACCTGGACCCCAATTCTGTTTTAATATTTGAAAAGAGTATGAGTCAGAAATATGATTTCATGTCTCATTTGGCCATTAAGTGTATCGTGACATCATCATAATGGCCTTGGAACTCAAAATACGAATTTGCATATTATGACGTCAGCATATTTATGGAAAATTGATTGTATCTCTGTATATATTGATTGATTTTCTTCAAAATTTTAATATGTTGTAGCTAAGATAATTCTCTACAAGTTCAATGTAACCCTTTTTTCATTTTGATGACGTCATCAGAGTGAAAATTTTGGTTAAAGGCCTCATGTCAGAAAATTTATAATTTGCGTGTTATGACTATAGAAGGTGAATTTCGTTCACGTAATGAATCTACATGATAGTGTTTTTTAAGAATTTTCAAGCAGTATCTCGCTTGATTTTGCTCTATTTTGTTTTCAAATTTAAGTTGACCAGCCCACCTATACTTGTTCCAAACAAGTATTATGTCTAGTTTATTTATTATTATTATTAAATATTTTTCTTATTTCTAACCACTTTTTTGTTAGCAAGATAACTTGAGAATGGCTCAATCAAATGCCTTGAAATTTGACACACATATGTATAGGCATATAAATAAATCAAAATAACGTTTTCAACCTTGACCTTGACTGATAACGTCATCTAGGCGCCATTTTGTGAATTTTAACTTATGATCATATCTTCATAACGGAAAGTAATTTCTAATTCATTGTTTGCACGATCAAGGTCAATATTGGTCCGGTCAATTTCAGGTAAAAAAACGCGCACGTGCGCGTACGTCCGCGCGTCAATGCGCGCGCAAAAATTTAAAATGCTCAAAATCGTCTCAAAATCATTTTGCATACGTTTTAGGCCATTCTAAGCATTTTATAAAAAATCGCCCACACACACGCGCATGCGTGCGGCGCGCGCGTTTTCGCGCGTAAAACTATTACACAACATAGAATCGCCATTTTTTTTCTTTCATAATATTCCACATATTTTTACAAACAAATTGATACCATGCTTGTCTCTTTATGACTATTAATAATGGAATGATCGACCGTTTAACATAAATTTCCGTGCGCGCGAGCTTTTGTAATACATAGCATATATGGGCAAAAACATGCCTATACAAGATCCATTGTAGCCCTTTAGGATGCAAGGTGACCCCAATTTTTGGGTCATATTTTGATACAGTATGAATTGGAGATATGATTTCATGTCTCATTTGACCCTCAATGAACTCATTACGTCATCATAATGGCCTCCAAACTCAAAATTTCAATTTGCATATTATGACGTCAACATATTTACGGAAAATTGATTGTTTCTCTGTAAATATTGATCGATTGTCTTCAAAATGTTGATATGTTTTAGCTGAGACAATTTCTACAAATAAAATTGGCCCAAATTTTCATTTTGACAAAGGCATCAGGGCGAATTTTCGCGATTAAAAAAGGCATGTCAATTTTTCACATTTTGCGTGTATTCTCTATGGGACATGAGTTTTTCTCAAAACTGGATTCTTTCGCGAGCAAGATCTCTGTCGTTTAGCTTTGTTTACGCTGAACTTCAAGTATGTTGTAGCTGAGACAATAAGCTATCTCAAATGTACCCTTTATTTTGTCTCAAATTTTAGTTCGACCAGCCCACCTATACTTGTTCCAAACAAGTATTACAAATCTAGTTATCAGGTGGGCTGTATAACGTACAGACCACCTTATAATTTCGTTAGAATTGCCTTTATTATTTATTTATTTATTTATTTATCAGGTGGGCTGTATCTAATACAGACCACCTTATATTTTTGTTAAAATCGCCTTTATTATTTATTATCAGGTGGGCTGTATAACGTACAGGCCACCTTATAATTTCGTTAGAATTGCCTTTATTTATTTATTTATTAAATATTTTTCTTATTTCTAACCACTTTTTTGTTAGCAAGATAACTTGAAAATGGCTCAATCAAATGCCTTGAAATTTGGCACACACATGTATAGGCATATGTACAAAGCACAATAACGTTTTCAACATTGACCTTCACTGATGACGTCATCTAGGCGCCATTTTGTAAAAATCAACTCATGATCATATCTTCATAACCAAAAGCTATTTCTCATTCATATTTATCATGATCGAGGTCAATATCCGTCCGGTTAATTTCAGGTCAAATAACGCGCACGTGCGCGTACGTCCGCGCGTCAGTGAGCGCGCAAAATGTTAAAATGCTCAAAATCGTCTCAAAATCATTTTGCATACGTTTTAGGCCATTTTAAGCATTTTATAAAAAATCGCGCATGCGCGCATGCGCGCGCGTTTTCGCGCGTAAAACTATTACACAACATAGAATCGCCATTTTTTTTCTTTCATAATATTGCACATATTTTTACAAACAAATTGATACCATGTTTATCTCTTTATGACTATTAATAACGGAATGATCACCCGTTTAACATAAATTTCCGTGCGCGCGAGCTCTTGTATTACATATCATAAATGGGCAAAAAGATGCCTATACAAAATCCATTGTAGCTCTTTAGGATGCAAGGTGACCCCAATTCTTTTCTTCTCATTGTGATAGAATATGAATTGGAGAAATGATTTCAAGTCTCATTTGACCCTTACTTTTCTCATGACGTCATCATAATGGCCTCCGAACTCATAATTTCAATTTGCATATTATGATGTCAGCATATTTTCAAAAATTGATTGCATCTCTGTAAATATTGATCGATTTTCTTCCAAATTTCGATATGTTCTAGCTGAGACAATTCATTACAAATGTAGTTCAAAACATTTTTCATTTTTGACAAAGGAATCATGGCGTATTTTTGCGATTAAAGGAAGCATGTCAATTTTTCACTTTTTGCGTGTATTCTCTATGGGACATGACTTTTTCTCAAAACTGGATTCTACATTCCCGTCTTTCGCGAGCAATATCTCCGTCGTTTTAGCTTCGTTTACGCTGAACTTTGAGTATGATGTAGCTGAGACAATTAGCTATCTCAAATGTGCCCTTCATTTTGTCTAAAATTTTAGTTGGACCAGCCCACCTATACTTGTTCCAAACAAGTATTACAAATCTAGTTTATTTTTCTTATTTCGACCCACTTTTTGTTAGCAAGATATCTTTGAAATTATTCTGTCAAATGCTTTGAAATTTGGCACACATATGTATAGGCATATGGACAAAACACAGTAAGGTTTTCAACCTTGACCTTGACTGATGACGTCATCTAGGCGCCATTTTGTGAAATTTTCTGAAAATAAACTCTTGATCATATCTTCATAACCAAAAGTGATTTTTGAATCATATTTATCATGATTAAGGTCAATATCAGTCCGGTCAATTTCAGGTAAAAAAACGCGCACGTGCGCGTACGTCCGCGCGTCAATGCGCGCGCAAAATTTCAAAATGCTCAAAATCGTCTCAAATTTATTTTGCATACGTTTCAAGTCATTTTAAGCATTTTATAAAAAAAACGCGCACACGCACATGCGCGCGCGTTTTCGCGCGTAACACCATTACAAAACATAGAATCGCCATTTTTTTTCTTTCATGATATTTATCATATTTTTTCAAGGAATTTGATACCATGTTTATCTCTTTATGACCATTATTAACAAGATGAGCGTCAATTCAAGATAAATGTCAGTGCGCGCGAGCTCATTTAATACATAGCATATATGGGCAAAAATATGCCTATATAAAATCCGTTATAGCTCTTTGGAATGCACCGGGATCCTCAATTTTTTTCATATTTAGATAGAGTATGAGTCGGAGATATGATTCCATGTCTCATTTGGCCATTAAGTGTATTGTGACATCATCACAATGGCCTTGGAACTCAAAATACGAATTTGCATATTATGACGTCAGCATATTTATGTAAAATTTATTGTATCTCTGTAAATATTGATCGATTTGCTTCCAAATTTCGATATGATGTAGCTGAGACAATTCTCTACAAGCTCAGTCAACACTATTTTTTTATTTTGATGATTCATCATAGTGAAAATTACGATTAAAGGGCACATATCAGAAATTTCTTACGTTGCGTGTTATGCCTATGGAAGGTGAATTTCGTTTACATCATTACATCAATGACATTGCTTTATAGCAGTATCTCGCTTATTTTTGCTCTATTTTGTCTCAAATTTTAGTTGACTAGCCCACCTATACTTGTTCCAAACAAGTATTATGTCTAGTTTATTAAATATTTTTCTTATTTCTAACCACTTTTTTGTTAGCAAGATAACTTGAAAATGGCTCAATGAAATGCCTTGAAATTTGGCACACATATGTATAGGCATATGTACAAAGCACAATAACGTTTTCAACATTGACCTTCACTGATGACGTCATCTAGGCGCCATTTTGTAAAAATCAGCTCATGATCATATCTTCATAACCAAAAGGTATTTCTCATTCATATTTATCATGATCGAGGTCAATATCCGTCCGGTCAACTTCAGGTCAAAAACGCGCGCGTGCGCGTACGTCCGCGCGTTAATGCGCGCGCAAAATTTTTAAATGCTCAAAATCATCTCAAAATCATTTTACATACGTTTTAGGCCATTCTAAGCATTTTATAAAAAATCGCCCACACACACGCGCATGCGCGCGGTGCGCGCGTTTTCGCGCGTAAAACTATTACACAACATAGAATCGCCATTTTTTTTCTTTCATAATATTCCACATATTTTTACAAACAAATTGATACCATGCTTGTCTCTTTATGACTATTAATAATGGAATGATCGACCGTTTAACATAAATTTCCGTGCGCGCGAGCTCTTGTAATACATAGCATATATGGGCAAAAACATGCCTATACAAGATCCATTGTAGCCCTTTAGGATGCAAGGTGACCCCAATTTTTGGGTCATATTTTGATACAGTATGAATTGGAGATATGATTTCATGTCTCATTTGACCCTCAATTAACTCATGACGTCATCATAATGGCCTCCAAACTCAAAATTTCAATTTGCATATTATGACGTCAGCATATTTACGGAAAATTGATTGTTTCTCTGTAAATATTGATCGATTGTCTTCAAAATTTTGATATGTTTTAGCTGAGACAATTCTCTACAAATAAAATTGGCCCTAATTTTCATTTTGACAAAGGCATCAGGGCGTATTTTCGCGATTAAAAAAGACATGTCAATTTTTCACATTTTGAGTGTATTCTCTATGGGACATGAGTTTTTCTCAAAACTGGATTCTTTCGCGAGCAATATCTCTGTCGTTTAGCTTCGTTTACGCTGAACTTCGAGTATGTTATAGCTGAGACAATAAGCTATCTCAAATGTACCCTTCATTTTGTCTTAAATTTTGGTTCGACCAGCCCACCTATACTTGTTCCAAACAAGTATTACAAATCTAGTTAAATATTTTTCTTATTTCTAACCACTTTTTTGTTAGCAAGATAACTTGAAAATGGCTCAATCAAATGCCTTGAAATTTGGCACACATATGTAAAGGCATATGTACAAAGCACAATAACGTTTTCAACATTGTCCTTCACTGATGACGTCATCTAGGCGCCATTTTGTAAAATTTTACGAAAATCAACTCATGATCATATCTTCATAACCAAAAAGTATTTCTCATTCATATTTATCATGATTGCGGTCAATATCCGTCCGGTCAATTTCAGGTCAAATAACGCGCGCGTGCGCGTACGTCCGCGCGTCAATGCGCGCGCAAAATTTTAAAATGCTCAAAATCGTCTCAAATGAATTTTGCATACGTTTCAGGCCATTTTAAGCATTTTCAAAAATTGCGCGAGAGCACTTATGCGCGCGCGTTTTCGTGCGTACTGATATTTTCCAACATAGAATCGCCAAACTTTCTCTGTCATCATATTTGGCACATTATTTCAAGCATTTTGATACCTTGTTCATCTTTTTCTGACCATTAATAACGGATTGAGCGTCCGTTTAAGATAATTTCCGTGCGTGCGAGCTCTTGTAATACATAGCATACATGGGCAAAAACATGCCTTTACAAAATCCATTGTCGCGCTTTAGGATGCAAGGTGACCCCAATTTTTTTTCATATTTTAATAGAGTATGATTCGGAGATATTGTTTCATGTCTCATTTGACCCTCAATTAACTCATGACGTCATCATAATGGCCTCCGAACTCAAAATTCCAATTTGCATATTATGACGTCAGCATATTTATGGAAAATTGATTGTATCTCTGTAAATAGTGATTGATTTTCTTCCAAATTTTGAAATGTTCTAGCTGAGACAATTTTCTACAAATAAAGTCATCACAATTGTTAATTTTGACAAAAGCATCACGGCGTATTTTTGTGATTAAAGGAGGCATGTCAATTTTCACATTTTGCGTGTATTCTCTATGGGACATGATTTTTTCTCAAAACTCGATTCTACATTCCCGTCTTTCGCGAGCAATATCTACGTTGTTTTTGCTTCATTTACGCTGAACTTCGAGTATGTTGTAGCTGAGACAAAAAGCTATCTCAAATGTACCCTTTATTTTGTCTCAATTTTTTGTTGGATCAGCCCACCTATACTTGTTCCAAACAAGTATTACAAATCTAGTTCATTTTTCTTATTTTGACCCACTTTTTTGTTAGCAAGATAACTTTGAAATGGTTCAATCAAATGCTTTGATATTTGGCACACGTATGTATAGGCATATGGACAAGACACGGTAAGGTTTTCAATCTTGACCTTGACTGATGACATCATCTAGGCGCCATTTTGTGAAATTTTCTGAAAATCATCTCATGATCATATCTTCATAACCAAAAGATATTTCACATTCATATTTATCATGATTAAGGTCAATATCAGTCTGGTTAATTTCAGGTCAAAAAACGCGCGCGTGCGCGTACGTCCGCGCGTCAGTGCGCGCGCAAAAATTGTAAATGCTCAAAATCATCTCAAATTTATTTTGCATACGTTTCAGGTCATTTTAAGCATTTTATAAAAAATCGCGCTCACGCGCATGCGCGCGCGTTTTCGCGCGTTTCACCATTACATAACATAGAATCGCCATTTTTTTTCTTTCATGATATTTCTCATATTTTTTTCGAGGATTTTGATACCATGTTTATCTCTTTATGACCATTAATAACAAGATGAGCGTCAATTCGAGATAAATGTCCGTGCGCGCGAGCTCTTTTATTACATAGCATATATGGACAAAAACATGCCTATGCAAAATCCATTATAGCTCTTTGGAATGAACCGTGACCTTCAATGTTTTTTCATATTTAGATAGAGTATGAGTCGGAAATATGATTCCATGTCTCATTTGGCCATTAAGTGTATCGTGACATCATCATAATGGCCTTGGAACTCAAAATACGAATTTACATATTATGACGTCAGCATATTTATGTAACATTGATTGTATCTCTGTAAATATTGATCGATTTTCTTCCAAATTTCGATATGATGTAGCTAAGACAATTCTCTACAAGCTCAATTACACCATTTTTCATTTTGATTACATCATCATAGTGAAAATTACGATTAAAAGGCACATATCAGAAATTTGTTACGTTGCGTGTTATGCCTATGGAAGGTGAATTTCGTTTACATCATTACATCAATGACATTGTTTTTTTTAGCAGTATCTCCCTTATTCTTGCTCTATTTTGTCTCAAATTTTAGTTGACCAGCCCACCTATACTTGTTCTAAACATGTATTATGTCTAGTTTATTTTTCTTATTTCTAACCACTTTTTTGTGGACAAGATAACATGAAAATGGCTCAATCAAATGACTTCAAATTTAGCACACATATGTATAGGCATATGTACAAAGTACAATAACGTTTTCAACATTGACCTTTACTGATGACGTCATCTAGGCGCCATTTTGTAAAATTTTACGAAAATCAACTCATGATCATACATGTATCTTCATAACCGAAAAGTATTTCTCATTCATATTTCTCATGATCAAGGACAATATCCGTCCGGTCAATTTCAGGTCATAGAACGCGGGCGTGCGCGTACGTCCGCGCGTCAATGCGCGCGCAAAATTTTAAAAAGCTCAAAATCGTCTTAAAATCATTTTGCATACGTTTTAGGCCATTTTAAGCATTTTATAAAAAAATATTAACAAATTGCGCACACGCGCATGCGCGCGCGTTTTCGCGCGTAAAACTATTACACAGCATAGAATCGCCATTTTTGTTGCTTTCATGATATTCCAGATATTTTTACAAACAAATTGATGCCCTGTTTGTCTCTTTATGACTATTAATAACGGAATGACCGACCATTTAACATAAATTTCCGTGCGCGCGAGCTCTTGTAATACATAGCATATATAGGCAAAAACATGCCTATACAAAATCCATTGTAGCTCTTTGGGATGCAAGGTGACCGCAATTTTTTGTTCATATTTTAATAGAGTATGAATTGGAGATATTGTTTCATGTCTCATTTGACCCTCAATTAACTCATGACGTCATCATAATGGCCTCCGAACTCAAAATTCCAATTTACATATTATGACGTCAACATATTTTTGGAAAATTTATTGTATCTTTGTAAAAATTGATCGATTTTCTTCAAAATTTTGATATGTTCTAGCTGAGACAATTTTCTACAAATCCAGTGGTCAGAATTTTTCATTTTGACAAAGGCATCATGGTGTATTTTTGCGATTAAAGGAGGCATGTCAATTTTTCACATTTTGCGTGTATTCTCTATGGGACATGACTTTTTCTAAAAACTGGATTCTACATCTTTCGCAAGCAATATTTACGTCGTTTTAGCTTCATTTACGCTGAACTTCGAGTATGTTGAAGCTGAGACAAAAAGCTATCTCAAATGTACCCTTCATTTTGTCTCAATTTTTTGTTGGATCAGCCCACCTATACTTGTTCCAAACAAGTATTACAAATCTAGTCAGGTGGGCTGTATAACGTACAGACCACCTTATAATTTCGTTAGAATTGCCTTTATTTATTATTCTTTATTTTTCTTATTTCTAACCACTTTTTTGTGGACAAGATAACTTGAAAATGGCTAGATCAAATGCCTTGAAATTTGGCACACATATGTATAGGCATATGTACAAAGCACAGAATTTTTTTCAACTTTGACCTTGACTGATGACGTCATCTAGGCGCCATTTTGTAAAATTTTACGAAAATCAACTCATGATCATATCTTCATAACCAAAAGGTATTTCTCATTCATATTTATCATGATCAAGGTCAATATCCGTCCGGTCAATTTAAGGCCAAATAACGCGGTCAATGCACGCGTAAAATTTTAAAATGCTCAAAATCGTCTCAAAATCATTTTGCATACGTTTTAGGCCATTCTAAGCATTTTATAAAAAATCGCGCACACGCGCATGCGTGCGCGTTTTCGCGCGTAAAACTATTGCACAACATAGAATTGCCATTTTTTTTCTTTCATAATATTCCTCATATTTTTACAAACAAATTGATAGTATGTTTATCTCTTTATGACTATTAATGACGGAATGATCGACCGTTTAACATAAATTTCCGTGCGTGCGAACTCTTGTAATACATTAGCATATATGGGCAAAAACATGCCTAATCAAAATCCATAGTAGCTCTTTAGGATGCAAGGTGACCCCAATTTTTTTTCATATTTTGATAGAGTATGAATCGGAGATATGATTTCATGTGTCATTTGACCCTCAATTAACTTATGACGTCATCATAATGGCCTCCGAACTCAAAATTGTAATTTGCATATTATGACGTCAGCATATTTTTGGAAAATTTATTGTATCTTTGTAAAAATTGATCGATTTTCTTCAAAATTTTGATATGTTCTAGCTGAGACGATTGTCTACAAATGCAATGCCCACAATTTAACATTTTGATAAAAGCATCATGGCGTATATTTGCGATTAAAGGAGGCATCTCATTTTTTCACATTTTGCGTGTATTCTCTAAGGGACATGATTTTTTCTCAAAAAATGGATTCTACATTCCCGTCTTTCGCGAGCAATATCTACGTCGTTTTAGCTTCATTTACGCTGAACTTCGAGTATGTTGTAGCTGAGACAAAAAGCTATCTCAATTGTACCCTTCATTTTGTCTCAATTTTTTGTTGGATCAGCCCACCTATACTTGTTCCAAACAAGTATTACAAATCTAGTTTTACTATTATGTTCAAACAGTTCAATATAACCATCGACAACTGACAGGAAGAGAAATATGCTAATTACAATTCTAGCCATCAAAATCATGAGACAGAATGTGGCCCAATCACCCCTTTGTATTTGTAAGAGCTATCTTTGATTGTATTACTTGAAAAGGAACATTTATTTGTGTTTTCCGGTCAGGCGCAAATAGTAAATTGCTTTCCTATATGTTGGTAGTCGTATATAGTATTGGTATAAGATATCTGCTTACCTGGACACTCGATTTTCCATCGTATTTAAAACATCCACCATCAAGAAACCTATAGTATTTGATATAGAGAGTTGAAAGCCAACAAAACAAAATATATTAAAACAAAAACAATGGGATTTTTTAATTTTTTTTATTTATTTTTTTTTTTATTTTTTTATTTTTTATTTTTTTTGGGGGGGGGGGATTCATGACATAACATCGATATCGGACATGGCCTGCGAGTACCGTATGATACTAACATGAAGAAGGTTCTAGTGAGTTGAAAGGCCCTCCTCATAACATTTCCATTCTCTTTTGTCTCTAGCTACCCTAGTCCAAGAGATCATTTAGACTTTCAACAAATATAACATTACAACCATGGCATTGGTTGTGAGTAGTGCCATGGGAAATGCGAGTTGACAGAAAATAACTGCCTAAAAATGTGTAAATGTTTACATTGTCAGTTTGGGATGCAAATAAGTAGGGATATAAGAAAAATATACCTCATGACTCCCACAACACCCACCACCGTGAGAAGCCCTTGAGCTGGCTGGGGCAGATTAAAGGATTCCCATGGGAAATTATCGCATGGACTTTTTGATAGTGTTTGCA